>NC_067412.1:43683800-44289455 GCF_009764475.1 Pristis pectinata
CTTCATTGCCTTTCGAGAGTTCTGGATGATGTAAGATTCAATCACGTGAAACTTTTCTATTCCAGTCACAGACTGAAATTGAACAGGTTGGTCTTTATATCTCCTGACACTGACTTTCAGAATGTTATCAGACCTGCTGCTGAGAAATAACAGCCGCTTCTTTTCTTAACATCATTTGTAAACTTATTAGTGTCCTATTTAAGGTGAATAGTGGTTTAAATGCTTCAATTCAAAAGAGAAGTGCAAAAGAACAAGCAGAAACATTTGCAAGAACCTTCAGCCAGAAGTGTTGAAAGGATGATTCAACTTTGTCTCCTCCACTGGTTCCCACATGATAGATTTCAGTCTTCAGCCAATTCAGTTCTCTCCATGTGATATGAATAAATGGCTAAAGGCATTGGATACAGCAAAGGTTATGGTCCCCGACAACATTCTGGCAATAATATTGAAGACCTGTGCTCCAGAACTTGCTCTGCTCTTGGCCAAGTCACAACACTGGCATCTACCTGACCATGTGGAAAATTGCCCAGGTATGTACTGTCCACAAACAGGACAAATCCTACCCACCAATTACCACCCCATTATTCTATTCTTGATCAAAATGATGGAAGGGATAATTGGTAGTGCTATCAAACAGCAGTTTCTTAGCAAAAACCTGCTCACAAGAGTTTAGTTAGGGTTCTGCCAAAGTCACTTAGCTCCTGACCTCATTACAGCCTTGGTCCAAACATGGACAAAAGAGCTGAAAACCGGAGGTGAAATAGGAGTTATTGCCCTTGATATCAAGGCAGCATTTGATAGAGTTTGGCATCAAGGAGCTGTGGCTGAACTGGAGTCAGTAGGAATCGGGAGGGAATCCTCCACTGCTTGGAATCATACATAGAACTGAAGATGTTTGTGGTGGTTGGAAGTCAATTATCTCAGCCACAGGACACCTCTGCAGGAGTTCCTCAGTGTAGTGTCCTAGTCTCAACCATCTTCAGCTGTTTCATCAGGTAAGTCACATGTACATCGAAACACACAGTGAAATCTTTTTTTTGCCTAGAGTCTTCTGGGGGCTGTCTGCAAGTGTTGCCATGCTTCCAGCGCCAACATAGTATGCCCACAACTTCCTAACCTGTACATCTTTTTGGAATGTGGGAGGAAACTGGAGCACCTGGAGGAAACCTACACAGACAGGGGGCGAACATACAAACTCCTTACAGACAGCAGCCAGAATTGAACCCATGTTGCTGGCGCTGTAAAGCGTTATGCTAACTGCTACACTACCATGCCTGCTCTTGACCTTCCTTCAATCATAAGGTCAGAATGAGGGATGTTTGCTGATGATACCCCACTTGGAGTACTGTGCTCAGTTGTGGTCACCTCACTACAGGAAGGATGTGGAAGCCATAGAAAGGGTGCAGAGGAGATTTACAAGGATGCTGCCTGGAATGTGGAGCATGCCTTATGAAAGCAGGTTGAGGGAACTTGGCCTTTTCTCCTTGGAGCGACGGAGGATGAGGGGGGACCTGATAGAGGTATATAAGATGATGAGAGGTATTGATTGGGTAGATAGTCAGAGGCTTTTCCCCAGGTCTGAAATGGTTGCCTCAAGAGGACATAGGTTTAAGGTGCTGGGGAGTAGATACAGAGGAGATGTCAGGGGTAAGTTTTTTACTCAGAGAGTGGTGAATGCGTGGAATGGGCTGCCGGCAACGGTGGTAGAGGCAGATACGATAGGGTCTTTTAAGAGACTGTTGGATAGGTACATGGAGCTGAGAAAAATAGAGGGCTATGGGTAAGCCCAGTAATTTCTAGGGTAGGGACATGTTCGGCACAGCTTTGTGGGCTGAAGGGCCTGAATTATGCTGTAGTTTTTCTATGTTTCCAAGTTTCTATGACTGCACAATGTTCAGCACAATTCACAACTCCTCAGATAATGAAACAGGCCACATCAAAATGCAACAAGACCTGGACAAGATCCAGGCCCGTGCTGATAATTGGCAAGTAACATTCACACCACTCAAGTACCAGGCAGTAATGAGAAACAAGAACAAGAGAAAATCCAGTTATCACCCCTTGACATTCAATGGTATTAGCATCACTGAATACCCCAGTATCAATATCCTGGGGGTGACCATTGACTAGAAACTGAACTGGAGAAGCCAAGTACACAAAGTGGCTACAAGAGCAGGTCAGAGGCTAGGGATCCTCCAGTGACTAACTTTCCCTCTAACTCCCCAAAGCCTGTCCACCATCCACAAGGCTCAAGTCAGGAGTGTGACGGAACACTCTCCACTTGCCTGGGTGAGTGCAGCTTCAACAAAACTCAAGAAGCTTGACACCATACAGGACATAGCAGCACACTTGATAGACACCCTATCCACAATCATTTACTCACCCCACCACTGATGCACAGTAGCAGCAGTTTGTACTATCTACAGGGTGCACTGCAACAACTCACTAAGACTCCTTAAACAGCACCTTCCAAACCCACCAGTCTACCAGCTAGGACAAGGGCAGCAAAAACATGGGGACACCACCACCTGGAGGTTGCCCTCCAAGCCCCACACCATCCTGACATGGAAATATATTGCTGTTCCTTCACTGGGTCAAAATTCTGGAACTTCCTCCCTAACAGAATTATGGGTACAGCCACACTGCAAGGACTGCAGCAGTTCAAGAAGGCAGCTCACTACCACCTTCTCAAGGGCAACTAGGGACGGGCAATTAAATGCTGGCTCAGCCTGCAAAGCCCATTTAATCCCCAGCCCTGACCCCTCAACAACCCCCAACCCCAGCCCTGACCCCAAAACTCCAACCTTCAGTCCCAGCCCTGACCCCAGAACTCCAACCCCCAATCCCAGCCCTGACCCCAGAACTCCAACCCCCAATCCCAGACCCGACCCCTCACCAATGCCCAATCCCAGACCTGACCCGTCACCAACCCCCAATCCCAGCCCCGACCCTTCAACCCCCAACCCCAGCCTTGACCCCTCAGCTGTCTCTTGGGGGCCTTTCCAATTGCTCAGTGAAAGCTCTGACTGACTGGTCACATCACTACTGGGAGTGACCTTTCGAGTGCATGTGGGATGGGTCAAAATTCTGGAACTCCCTCCAACCAACTGAGATTGGTTGCAGTCCCACCGCTGGTCGGTGTAGGTGGTTTTATGCTGCATCAGTCAATAGTTTTGCCCCCTGGGAAACTTCCTCAGCACCTGGTGTCACTGGCCAGGTAGAGCAAAGACTGGTCTATTTCCCAAGTCTGAACTACATCTCTCTCAGAATGCAACAACTCATAATTGAGGAATAAAAACAGAAATTGCTGGAAACACTCATCAAACAGCATCTGTGGAGAGAGAAACAGAGTTTATATTTTGAGTTATTGTCTCTCTCTTCACCAATGTTACTTGAATTGAAGAGTTTTTTTAATTTCACTTTTGGGACCTATAAGATAAGATAAATGCATCTTTTGTGTAGAGTGTTCTGGGGCAGCCCGCAAGTGTCACCATGCCCACAACTTCCTAACCCGTACGTCTTTGGAATGTGGGAGAAAACCAGAGCACTTGAAGGAAACCCACGCAGAAACGGGGAGAACGTACAAACTCCTTACAGGCAGTGGCGGGAATTTCTTTCTTTTTCAATCTTTTTATTAGTTTCCAAATTAATACAGATTAATATATAACATCGATGATTGTACATGTAAGACAAAGAGATCAAGAGAACAATCATGGCATAGATAATCATAAAGAATAATAAAATATTTTTAGAAATCTTTAGATCTCACGATCTCTTAGTAGATGAATATAATATAAAAGAAAGGTAAGAAAAAGATTTATTGTGTATATAAAAGAAAAGAAAGAAAAAATCCCCAAATCAATTTAAAAAAATTGTAAATAATCAAACCAAACTAAAAAGAAAATTAAAAAAAAACAGAAAAAAACTGGACTGAAATTTCTCAATAGAAACAGAGCAATATTATGTCGTCAACTCTGTTCCTCTAAATTGAAAAGTTATTGAAAAGGGATCTATATCATATGAAAATATTGAATAAATGGACTCCAAATGTCTTCAAATTTAAGCAAACAATCAACAGTACCACTCCTAATTTTTTCCACGTTTAAACATGATATAGTTTGAGAGAACCATTGAAAAGTAGTAGGGGGTATTGGATCCTTCCATTTAGGCAAAATGGATCGTTTGGCCATTAATGTGACAAAGGCAATCATACGGTAAGTGGAAGCAGATAAATGGCCAGACTCTATCCTTGGTAATCTAAAAATTGCAGTGATAGGGTGAGGTTGTAAATCAATATTCAATACAGTTGAGATAATGTTAAAAATGTCTTTCCAATATTTTTCCAAAAGAGGACAGAACCAAAACATATGTGTCAGAGAAGCCACATTCGATTTACATCTGTCACATATAGGATTTATATGGTGATGAAAACAGGCAGTGGCGGTAATTGAACCCGGGTCACTGGCACTGTAGTAGGGTCATGCTACCCGCTACACCACTGTGCCTGCCCTACACTACCATGCCTGTTCTACACTACTGTGCTATGTGTTGTTAACAGAGCCATCACTTATTTTCTTGATTCAGGGTCTTGATCAAAAAAGTCGACCATCCCTCTGCCTCCACAGCTGCTGCCTGACCTGGCGAATTCCTCCAGCAGTTCGTTGTTTGCTTCAGATTCCAGCATTTGTAGTCCTAGTATCTCCAGCATTTACCACCTGTCCCTGATTACCCTTGGGAATGTGGGGACAGCTGCTTTCTTGACATGCTGTTGTCCTTCTGGCAAAGGTGCTCTTACTGTGTTGTTGGATTGGGCGTTCCAGGATTTAGACCCAGTGACAATGAAGGACCAGCGATATATTTCCACTTCAGGATGGTGTCAGACATGGAGGGGAACCTGCAGGTGGCGGTGTTCCCATGGTCCTGCTGCCTTTGTCCTTCTTGGTGGTAGAGGTGGTGGGTTTGGGAAGAACTGTTGCAGTAGCCTGGGTGAGTAACTGCAGTGTATTTGGTAGATGGCACATGCCGTAGACACTGTGCACTATTAGTGGAGAAAAGAATGTTTAGGGTTGTTGATGAGGTTCCAGTCAAGTGGGCTGTTTTGTCCTGGATGGTGTTGAGCTTCTTGAGAGTCACTGGGTCTGCACTCATCCAGACAAGTGGAGAATATTGTATCACACTCCTTGTTTATGCCCTGCAGATGGTGGAAAGTTTTGAGATGTCAAGTGGTGAGTCACTCACTACAGAATACCCAGCCCCTTATGTAGCTGGTGCAGTTCAGTTTCTGATCAGTGGCGACCCCAAGATATTAATGGTAGGAGATTCAGACTCTCTTTCGATGGAGATAGTCATTGCTCAGTGCCTTCATAGTGCAAACGTTACTTGCCACTTATCAGGCCATGCCTGGATGTTGTCTGGGTCTTGCTGCATGCAGGCACGGACTGCTTCATTTTCTGAGGAGCTTTGAAGGGAACTGAACATTGCGTGATCATCGGTGAACATCCGCACTTCTGACTTATGGTAGAAGGGAAGTCATTGATGAAGCAGCTGAAGATAGTTGGGTCCAGGACACTGCCCGGAGGAACTCCTGCAGTGATGTCCTGGGGCTGGGATGATGGACCTCCAACACTCACAACCATCTTCCTTTGTACGGGCATGCCTCCAACCACTAGGGTGTTTTCTGTATAGAACACAGAACAGTACAGCACAGGAACAGGCCCTTCAGCCCACGATGTCTGTGCTGAACACAAAATGCCAAATTAAGCTAAATCTCTTCTGCCTGCACACGATCCATATTCCTCCATTTCCTGCATATTCATGTGTCTATCTAAAAGCCTCTTAAAGCCCCTGGTAGTACATTCCAGGCACCCACCACTTTGTGTAAAAAACTTGCCCCACACACCTCCTTTAAAATTTCCCCTCTCACCTTAAATGCATGTCCTCTAGTATTTGACATTTCTACCCTGGGAAAAAGGTTCTGACTCTCTCTTCTATCTATGCCTCTCATACTTTATAAACCTCTGTCAGGTCTCCCCTCAGCCTCTGACTCTCCAGAAAAAGCAACCCAACTTTGTCCAGCCTCTCCTTATAGCATGTCTTCTTACCTAGGAAGCATCCTGGATAAACTCTGTGATGGCACTGAGTTCAGTTTGACCAGGGCTCTTCAATGCCTTGAAGTTTCCAGCACTTTATGTTTTTATTTCAGATTTCTGGTATCTGTGCATTTTTTTCAATTCTTGATCAATCTTCAGTGAAACTAAGTCAATGAGGACACATTCAGGCTAGAGGTTGCCAGACCCTAAAACCCAGTGGTGGAACCCCAATCACATTGGTTAACCTTCTGGTGCTTCCCATTTATTGCCGGTAGTGGAAGGAATGTGTCAGGAAATCCCACCCACAATGTTCAGATAGGTTCTAACTGCTGGCAAGGTGCTATTGGTTGCTGAGCCTCTGAGAACTCCATCTATGCTTCTGACAGAAGTTTGATGCTGGATTGTTGACTGAAGGTAAGTTGCTACCATACATCCCCTGATGTGAGCTTATCCACAGACTGGGAGCTGATGTTGTCACCCGATGGAACTGAAGGCTAATGTGAATCAAAGAGGGGAGGGGAATACTGCAGATTACTGTATTGCTGGGCGATAAGGAGAAGCTGTTAAAGGACTCCAAGGTTCAATTCACTTATACACCATTTGATGGTCCCCAACTATGCATAAACTAACGTCAAATAAATATAGTTTACTTAAACTTTAACCCAAAGAGAATTTCTTCCTTTACTTAATAACACCAAAGGTTGGAATTTGATCTTTCAGGAGTACAGATGACCAAATTCTTCAGTTCCTTGTTATTAGGATAGCAGCTCCCACGGGTATGGGAGGATTATCTCCTTCTATCTCCTCCCACAGTGACTCCTTGCATACAAGTGGCAAGGCAGTAATCCCAAAGGTAGGTAACCTTACCTCAGGCAGGAGTCAACAAGCACTGACACTCTTTCAGACAAAACTTCCAGGTTGCACAATTTTAAGGGGTTTTCTTGCATTTGTTGACAGAAAGCTGTGATCTTTTCATGTTAAGAAAAGCCATTTGATTCCCTTTTAAGACAAGATCTGATCGAAAGGGAGATATGGTGACAATGTTATGGAGAGACGGAGCCATGGTAAAGGCAGTGGGCAGCCTAACCAGTGCAGCAGAACCTACACAAGCTGTGCCAGAAGATAAGAATCTGGAGGTGGCTGACATTGTGGTCCTGGTTGTGTATTTGCTTTTTGTCTTGGCTGTCGGACTCTGGGTAAGTGCTCATCACTGAAACCAGCTTCCTTTCTCATGATGTGACCTGATGGATCAGGGTGGGTTGCACAGTGACATAAAGAAAGGTCACACACACTGTTCCCACCCACACACACTGTTCCCACCCGCACACACTGCACCCGCACACACATACTGCACCCACACACACTGCACCTTCACACTGTGTACCCACACACACTGCACCCCCCCCACACTGTTCCCACACACTATTCCCACCTACACACACTGCACCCACACACACTGCACCCACAAACACTGCACCCCTCCACACTGTTCCCACCCACACACACTGCACCCACACACACCACACACACACATACATCTTACACACACGCACACACACTCACACATACACACACACCACACACACATGTACACATACCATACACCACACACACAGAGTGCACACACACAGACACACACGTACACACAGCACACACACATATACACACAGCACACACACACATGCACACACACAAACACAGCACACTCACACATACACACACACTCGCACATACACAGCACATACACACATATACACATATCACACACATATGTGCACTCACATAAACATGCACATCATACACACAGCAAAACACACACACACCACATACACCATGCACACACAAACCACACATACCACACACACATATCACACAGCACACACACCCACACACAGCACACACACACGTACACACAGCACACACACACACAAACACACCACACGCCACAGACATACACACACACCCCACACACATGCATACATACACACGTACACACACACCCACACACACACCACACACACACACTCACACACACACAGCACACACACACACAAACACACCACACACCACAGACATACACACACACCACACACACACGTGCATACGTACACACAGCACACACACACATACACACACACACACACACACACACACACACACACACAAACACAACACATACCACAGACATACACACACACGCACATACGTGGGAGGGAGCTGACAGACTGGACACTGTGGGCACTGGGTGTCAGCACTGGGGCACTGTAACCCTTGTACAGCTCGTGAAACTGGAGGGGAAGCCCAGTGTTGAGTTCACCTGCTGTGGCTACAACATCTTGTGAATGCACTGGGATTATTGATGTGGCCTTGACAGCCCTGAGCTGGTGGGTGTAACTGGAGACCTGCACAGACTTCTCAGTGGATGGAGCCCAGGCCATGGTGTGGGCACTGTCCTCCTACAGAAGGCGGTGCCCATGTGACCACAGCTCTGATGCCAGGTTGTCCTGGCACCTGTGCCCAATGAGGGTGTTTCCAGCCTCATGAGTTTTGTGCCCTGCCTGTTCTGCAGCACAGGAGCTATCTCAGCCACCCTTGGGGCAGAGTGTGAGGAGGTTGCCTGTGGGTGGATCATCCTCCACAGTGTGCCTCTTCTATTGGAGATGTGGTTGTTGCAGGAAGAGGGTATGGATAGTCTGAGATGTGGGACCTCCAGCATTAAGTGATGGGTAGTGCGGGGCAAGTGTCACTGCTCACTGCTCAGATCTCCACCAGAGCTGTGTGAAGCAGTAGCTCCCACCACCCATTGTCGACGCTACCCGGTTGTGTGGTCTGAAGTGACTGAGGCCTCACTGAGAAATTACTGCTCTGACGTTCTCCCAACCCATCCAGTACCAGCCTGCTTGGTGTGCCATAAAGTCAACCAGTCTCAGCTCTGTGTCCCGCAGCCTTCCTGCAACAACCTGGGGGCTCAGTTGTGAAAGTTGATCCGCGCTGTAATAAAGTAGACAACAGCAGAACCAAGGAGTGTACAGTTAATTCTTTATTATTTTAATGCTAGCAGGAGCAGAGCAGGGCAGCCGGGGAACCTCTACTCCCTCAGTTTCTGTTTGTGTCAGTACCTGGTGACAGGGAGGGGTTTGTGTGGCAGGTGACATGGGGTGGAAATCTCATCATGCAGGCTGGTCTGGAGGGGCATCTGCTCATCCCCAGTGACCAGCTCCCTCACCTCACCACGGGTGTTCACTGGCAAATCCACCTTCAGGTGCTTCCTCTTCCTGACAGTCTTTGGGCTCCAGGGCTCCTCCTGCTGGGACATATTCCACTAGGGTTCCCTCCCACTGGACCTCCTCCCATTGGATCTTCTCCCACTGGGCCTCCTCCCTCAAGAACATGCCATTGCCTGTGTATCTCTGGGCTATATACCACACAGTGGTGAAATCTGTACATTGGATGGCCCCAGGACTGACAGAGGCATCAGAGACCCCATCTCCTTGTCAGCGTGGATGTACCAACAACTGTGTTTGGAGTTACACTTGGATGAGGAGCCAGGGCAGGTGGACAGTCCTTTCCCCACCTGCCCCCTTCCCCAGGATCCTCCATCCAGGCAGTCTGGCAACCTGCTGTCCCCGAGGATGAACTGGTCACGGGGACTTCCAGGAATTGTGGCTCTGACCATGGGAAGAGTTTCTGATGATCTAATGCCCCTGGACAAGGGGTGAGTGGAACCCTTCCCTTCTGAGGAAATGCTTGGGATATTGAGTGGGCCTCTTGTGGGCCATCCATGGCTGCCCAGACTCGTGGGAAGTCAATGATGCCAGCAAATCCCAGTAAATCACCTTGTCACGGACACGGTCCCTGGGTGGTCTCATCGACACAGCGGTGAACGGGGTGTTGGGAGACAGTGGAGTGTTGGGGTAGTGTTTGGAATGATCCTGTGGTGGGGAGACCCAAACTTGAGGTGACACTGACCCCCTGAGACCGGAGCTCAGGCACGAACGTGTGACTGAAGCCCCGTTGAAGGGTCTCACACATCTCAGTGATGACAGCTTGGAAGCCCTGAGCCTGTCCACTGGAGAGGACCAGGCGGGAGGTGGTGTTGGTGTGAGATGGGAGCAAGCTCTGGGTGGATAGGAAAATATGTAGCTCCTGCCCCAAGGTCCCTGACATTACCCTATTGATCCTCCAGTGATGTATGGTTCCCACAGGAGGGACCAGTGAGGTGTTGAGTGCTACAAGGGATAAAGGTCTCACCCTGAGCTGCAGCAGCCTCTGAGGCTGTGGACAGTATTTGAGCAGCCTCTCGAGGTAGGCAGTCCAGTGTGCTGAGAGCAGCGGTCCTGGGAATCCCCGGCAGGGAGTGACTAATAATGTGGTGAGCCTCACACAAATTGGTGCTGCTGGTGAAAGAGATTGGTGTTGGACATGTTGATGATGTCAGTGTCTGGGCCACAGCTGCCAGGAGAACCTAGACCATGAGCTCACAAGTACCTGGTCAACCTGGGCATGGTGCAATTCCAAAAGTAAACAGGCACCATCCCTATATCCTACACTGAACAGCCATGTGCTAAAATTACAAGCAAGTGGGCCCATCCTCTTGGCAGTGGTTTCTAATGGACGATGGGTTGATAACCCAAGGACAAGGGTTTCAGCAGGCTCTTGCATGTGGAATCAGAACGCAGCTTTCGAAGGCAGTTGGGCAAGGTTCTGAGGGGTCCTTTGTCTGCAACCCCTTTGTCAGAACTGGGAAAGTGAGAAGTCAAATTAGTTTCCAGTAGCAGAGAAGGTGGAGGGAGGGATGGGTAGAACCAAGAGAATACCTCTGGTAGGGTGAGACCAGATGAGTTAAATCCTGAAGGGATTTCAGTCTTCGAGGCCGGGATAGGGGAATGAGCATCACAAACATGCCAGACCCTGGGATGGTCCCTTGGATGAAAATGTCTGGGTCAAAATGTCTTTGAGCTTTTCTTCAGGCTGGGACTTGGCAAGAAATCCAGGCAGATCACCATCGAGCTCTGAGAGCCAGGGCGAGGGGGAAAATGTGGATCAACTAGTGCCTGTGATCTCACCATCCGTTGATTCTGTCAGTCCATGTACAGGACAAAGAGGAACACGGTGAAGGGCTACTTCCTCGCTGGGAAGGACATGGTGTGGTGGCCGGTGAGTACCTTGGCTTGTGACTTCAGTAAAAGACTAGGTTCTGAAGCTTTCTGCTCTAAAACACCCTTTTCCCTCCATTAGATCGGAGCCTCGCTCTTTGCCAGTAATGTGGGAAGTGGTCATTTCATTGGATTGGCAGGCACTGGGGCTGCCTCTGGTATCGCAGTCAGTGCATATGAGTTCAACGTGAGTTCTATTAGTACACTTCCTTGTGATGTGATCAGTGGTGATGGGTTATCAACTTGTTTTAACTCTCCTTTCCCTCTCCAGATCATTGTTCTTGGAAACAGAAACAGAAAATCCTGGAAACACTAAGCAAGTCAGGCAGTATCCTCAGAGAGGAACAGAATTTAATGTTTCAGGTCAACCACCCTTCATCAGAATTGGAAAGATGAGAAAACAAGTGTGTTTTAAGGTGCAGAGGGGGGGGGGAGGAGAGGAGATGGGATGTCTGGGATAGAGTGCGCACCAAAACTGTCATGGTAACACTTGTTTCTCTCCACATTCTGCTTCAGTTTGTTTCATTTCTCATTTCTGACCTAACTGCCATTTTTTGCTTTCTTATTATGACACAGAGGGACATCATTTGGCCCACTAGGTCCATGATGTTTCCCTGCAGAGCATTCCCCATCAATTCCATTCCCTCCCCTACTCCCCAGTAACACATTCTCCCTCAGATGCCCATCAACTCCAGATTGATTCTTCTGTCTACAGAATGTGGGAGGAAACCAGGAAAGCCCACACAGTCACAGGGAGAACATGCAAACTCCACACAGCTAGCACCTAAGGTCAGGATCAAATCTGGTGCTGGGAGACGTCAGGTCCACCAACTGTGCCTCTATACTGCCTTCAGTAATTGTTACCTTGGAAACTTGATCTTCACCCTATCCCAGACACCTCCAATGTTCTCTCTACCTCACTCCTCTCTGCAGCTTAAAGCAATGCCTGCCTTCTCACTTTTCCAGTTCTGACGAAGCATCAGGTTTGAAATGTTAACTGTTTCTCTCTACACGGATGCTGACTGACCTGCTGAATATTTCCAGAACATTCTCCTTTGAGTGTAGCTAGAGCAGTGAGATTTAATGTTTTTGTTGTTATTTGAGGAGATATGTGCGAGGAAGGTCCTGAATCTGCCAGGGATTTCAGTGCCTTAGAACTGAACCATCAAAGCCTCAGAGCGTAGGAAAAAGAGAAAAGCCTGCTTGTCCTTGACTTCTTACCCACTGTCAAATCAGCATAAACAGTTCAATGAAGCCCCTGGTGATATGCAGGTCCTGTTGTATCATGAAACATAGAGTCATAGAATACTACAGCACAGAAACAGGACCTTCAGCCCATCCAGTCCATGCTGACCTGATCTTCTACCTAGTCCTATCTACCTGCACCCAGACCATATCCCTCCAAACCCCTCCCATCCATGTACTTATCCAAACTTAAATGTTATAATTGAACCGGCATCTACCACTTCCTCTGGCAGCTTGTACCACACTTGCACCACCCTCTGAGTGAAGAAGTTCCCCCTCAGATTCCCCTTATATATTTCACCTTTCACCCTAAACCTATGTCCTTTAGTTCTAGTCTCACACAACCTTAGGGGAAAAAGCCTGTATGCATTCACCTTATCTATACCCCTCATAATTTTGTAGACCTCTATAAGATCTCTCCTTATTCTCCTGTGCTTCAAGGAATAAAGTCTTAACCTATTCAACCTTTCCCTATAACTCAGGTCCTCAAGTCCTGGCAAAATCCTTGTAAATTTTCTCTGCATTCTTTCAAGCTTATTGATATCTTTCCTGCAGGTAGGTGACCAGAACTGCACACAATACTCCAAATTCAGCCTCACCAATGTCTTGTACAGCTTCAACGTAACACCATGACTCCTGATTTATGAAGGCCAAGGTGCCAAAAGATCTCTTTACAAACCTATCTACCTGTGACGCCACTCTCAAGGAACTATGGATCTGTATTCCCAGGTCCCTCTGCACCCCTCAGAGCCCTACCAATCCAGTATAAGTCTTACCCTGGTTTGTCCTCCCAAAGTGCAACACCTCACACTTTTCTGCATTAAATTCTATCTGCCATTTTTCAGCCCATTTTCCTAACTGGTCAAGATCACAGTGCAAGCTTTGATAGCCTTCCTCGCTGTCCACTACACCCCCAATCTTGGTGTCATCTGCAAATTTGCGGATCCAGTTTACCACATTGTCATCCAGATCATAAATATAGATGATGAACACCAACGGACCCAGCAGTGATCCCTGCGGCACACCACTAGTCACAGGCCTCCAGTCAGAGAGAAACATCGACAACCACTCTCTGGCTTCTCCCACTAAGCCAATGTTGAATCCAATTGGCTACTTCATCCTGAATGCCAAGTGACTTAACCTTCTGGAGCAGCCTCCCATGCGGCACTTTGTCAAAGGCCTTGCTAATGTCCATGTAGACAACGTCCACCGTCTCTCCATCATCAACCTTCTTGGTAACCTCCTCGAAGAACTGGTTGGTTAGACAAGACCGACAACGCACAAAGCCATGTTGACTGTCCCTAATCAGGCCCTGTCTATCCAAATACTTATATATCCTGCCCCTTAGAATACCTTCCAATAATTTACCCACAACTGACGTCAGGCTCACCGGCCTATAATTTCCTGGCTTATTCTTAGAACCTTTCTTAAACAACGGAACAACATTGGCTATCTTCCAGTCCTCCGGCACCTTACCTGCAGCTAAGGACATTTTAAATATCTCTGCCAGGGCCACCACAATTTGTGCACTAGCCTCTCACAAGGTCCAAGGGGGACACCTTGTCTGGCCCTGGGGATTTATCCACCTTCATTCGCCTCAAGACAGCCAGCACCTCCTCTTCCGTAATCTGGATACGGTCCATGACTTCACTATGCTTTTGCCTCAGTTCTATAGTCTCTATATCTGTCTTCGGAGTAAATACAGATGGAAAAAATTCATTTAAGATCTCCCCATCTTTTTCGGCTCCATATATAGATAACCATGCTGATCTTCACGGGGACTAATTTTGTCCCTCGCTACCCTTTTCCTCTTAATATAGCTATAGAAACCCTTGGGATTCTCTTTCACCTTGTCTGCCAGAGCAACCTCATGTCCTCTTTTTGTCCTCCTTATTTCTCTCTTAAGTGTTCTCTTGCATTTCTTATGCTCCTCAAGTGCCTCATTTGATCCTAACTGCCTTTACCTGATATGTACCTCCTTTTTCTTTACTAGGACCTCAATGTCCCTTGATAACCAAGGTTCCCTCTAACCTGTTAGCCTTCCCTTTTATTCTAACAGGAACATACAGGTTCTGTACTCTCAGTATTTCATTTTTGCAAGCCTCCCACTTAACAATCATCTCTTTGCCAGAAAACAGCCTATCCCAGTCCACACCTGCCAGATCCCTTCTGATGCCATCAGAATTGGCCTTACTCCAATTTAGAATCTCAAGCCTAGGACTAGTCCTATCCTTCTCTATAATTATCTTGAAACTAGATCCAAAGTGTTCCCCTAAAGACACTGCTGTCACCTGCCCTGTCTCGTTCCCTAAGAGGAGATCCAGCATTGCGCTCTCTCTAGTTGGAACATCCACATATTGATTAAGGAAACTTTCCTGAGCACATTTGACAGACTCTATACCATCCAGTTCCTTTACAGTATAGGAGTCCCAGTCTATATGTGGAAAGTCAAAATCACCCACTAACACAACCCTATTTTTCTTGCTGTCTGCTGTCTCTCTACAAATTTGTTCTTTTAAATCCCGCTGACTATTGGGAGGGAACATTGGAGGGAGAAAATCGAGACAACATCATGAAGGGAGAAATAGCTGTACTGATGCTGACATGACATGACAGAACCAATTTATGCACAGCAATTTCCTGTTAACAACCAAGTAGTTGTAACTGGACGATCAGTCTTTGTCAGGCCGTGTGTGAGAAACTGGGGACCAAACTGTTCCTGGGGATCTTTTACGTTAGTGCCTTGGATAGACGCCTCATCTGACAGCAGGATGGCTCTCCCTCGTGACATCTGTGGGGTGCCTGCCTAGAGTTCTGATGTTATACCTCTACGTTTGAGGCTTTCATCCATAACCTTCTGACTCGGGAGACTGCTCCCACTAACAGTTCCTTACTGGGCTGTCACTTAGGTGCAAGGGGACTTGAAATAAAACAGAAGATGCTGGAAGCACTTGGCAGGTCAGGCAGCATCC
Source organism: Pristis pectinata (assembly GCF_009764475.1). Taxonomy (NCBI): domain Eukaryota; kingdom Metazoa; phylum Chordata; class Chondrichthyes; order Rhinopristiformes; family Pristidae; genus Pristis; species Pristis pectinata. Next base: position 43,699,263 of record NC_067412.1, read on the forward strand.
GTGGAGAGAGCAACCATTAATGTTTCAGGTCTGAGACCCATTTGTCAGAACTGGGAAAGAGAGAAAACAGATTGGTTTCCGGTTGCAGAGAGGTGGGAGAGGGATGGGTAGAGCCAAGGAAATACCCCTGGTAGGGTGAGACCAGGTGAGTTAATGTGGCCCCTAGAAGTCCACTCTGCCTCTTATGTTTTATGTTGTTGATAGTAAGGCAGGGCCAGGCTAATGGAGGGAGAAAACTGAGACAACATCATGAAGGAAGAAATAGCCATACTGATGCCGACAGAAAGAAAGAGCGAGCTACCCAAAGTTGTGGAGTTCGATAGCAGGTCAGCATGAGGTATTGCTCCTCAGGCTTGTGTTGGACCATGTTCTAACAGGGCTGGAGGCCACAGACAGAGAGGTCAGAGTGGGAGTGGGACTGGGAATTCAAGTGGCAGATCCGTCAGAGCGCAGGTGCTCCACCAAGATCACCCAATCTGTGTCTGGTTTCTCCTTGAGGTACCTGCTGTATACAGTCTGGGTTTCAGAAGTCTGTAGGAGGGCAGCATCACTGCTGTCTGGGGTGTAAGGGTCAGTGTGCAGCCACAGTGAGGGGCCTGAGCCAAGGCTGGAGCTGGGACATGACAACAGTGTGAAAAACAAAGGATTTGAATGGGATCTCACTGACTGTAGTTAGCAGAGTTAAACTGGTCATCTTTGCATCAGAAGTAAATAATCAGTTTCTTTAACCAATCTCAATCTATAACAATTTTGGTTTATGTGTTAGATTGCCTTGATAATAACCAGCAGTGGGTGTAAAACTGAACTTTATAACTGGCCCATTTCTCTCAAACCTTGCTGATCATTAAAAAGCCAGGAACTACATCAGTCCCTGCTGGGTTTGAACCCCGTTGAGTCCCTGCTGCACCTGAGGGTGGGGGGATTGCAGGGAAGGTGGTGGGTGGTTCAGCAGGGCAGATGGAGGTGCAGTTTTTAAGGGGACAGTTACTGAGATGAAGGGAAAGGGGGAGAAGGGAAGGGGTCACTGAGGTCTGATGGTATGGGATCACTTTTGGGACCTTGCCCTGGTTCTGCTGTCATCACCTCCCTGTACTTCTCTCTCCAGGGAATGGTTATTCTCATCCTGCTGGCGTGGTTCTTCCTGCCCATCTACATTTCAGCTGAGGTAATGTTTGCACTTCAGATCTGATCCCCGCTGTGTTCCTCTCCCCTCCCCTCCCCCTTGAGGGAATCATTCAACATCCCTCCCGATTTAGCTTAACAAGGTTTTTGTGGACTGGGCAGTTCTCTGTTGAGAACTCGCTCTGCCTGTGAGGGCTGGCAGGGTGTTTGCAGTGCCCAGGACTGAGGGCAGTGATTCTGTCATGGTTTGCCCTTCCAATTGGTGTAGGATAATTGACAGCTTGCTGACCCGGTGCAGCGGGAAAACAGGAAGAGGAAAAATGTCTGGCACCAAGCAGCTGACCTTCTGCCACTGGCCTGGGATAGTACAGATCCTAGTGCCTTGTGGAGCAGGTATAAGAGGCTGAATGGCCCACTTCTTCAGTTGCTTGTGTCCTTGAAAATGAAGTTGTTGACACATCATGGAAACCATTCTCAATAACAGAATAGCAATGTCACGTCTGACATCCCAAAACATACACCCATTTACCATGTTCTTTTTAAGTTTAAATCTCACATTTGCCTGTATTGCAATTCACTTACCACAGGGTTGGGCAGAGGTTAAGTTACCACTCTGGGTGTTCAGAGTCCTGGACTAACCATTCAGCTGTGGGACATAAATCAGTTAGTAATCTGGAGTTTAAAGCAAAATGGTGCTCATAATGAGAACCACTGGATTGTCGTAAAAACCCACCTGGTACACCAGGGTGGGAAATCCACTGTCCTTACCCGGCCTGTACGTGACTCCAGACCTCCAAGCTGCTGGAATCTGAAGTGGTTGAGTGAGTGGTTCAGTTCAGAGGCAATTAGTGATGGCACTAAGTGCTGGCACCACCAGTGATGCCCAGATCCTGGAAATGAATTAAAAATAGGACAGGCCTATTGGCTAAATTTATTACTATCTCTTTGTAATTTATTTGTTCCATCCTCTTCCACTGTCCCTCCTCTGTTGACAATGCTGCCTACCTTTGTTTCATTGATGCAGTTGGATGTGTGACTTCCTACCCCATCTGCAAGGTCACAGGTCCCTGCAGGACCCACTGGTCACCTCCTGCTGTCCCACCAGCCCTGTTCTGCCAGTCTCCCAGCCAGCTCACTATGTTCTACAGCGCTACAATGGGATGAACATATCTTCTCTCTGCAGGTCACCACCATGCCTGAATACTTACTGAAGCGATTTGGGGGCCAAAGAATCCGACTTTTTATTGCAATTCTCTATTTGTTCATCTATATATTTACAAAGATATCAGTAAGTAAATGATTTTGAAAGGAAACGCTTGAAGGCCATGAGAGAAGGGAACACGTTGATTGGGGGAAACCTGCTGGCATCCACAGAACCCCCCAAAGCAGAACATCACCAGTAGGAGCTGTGAAACGATGTCACGGTGGGAATGGGTGAAGCACGGCCGCATGTGTTGGGTATAGGTCTAACACTGGACAGGACTTTCGGGTAACTCCTCTGATCTTCTTCAACATGGTGTCGTGGATTATTTTACATTACCTAAGGCCTTGGTTTAATCTTTCATCTGTAAAATGGTTTTTGTTCACTAATACACTGAGTGTGGCCCATATTTTTTCACTTAAGATTAGAGTTGAAGTCACTGCCTTTCGACACAGAAGCAAGACCACAGTCAACAGAGCCCCTGCTGTATAATGTAGCCCAGTGGCAAAGCAGATAAGCCTGCAGGATGCAACCGGGCAGAAGAAATGTGACCAGCAATCATTCAATATATGATTCTATGTGAAAGGAAAAATAAGTAACTCTTCAGAAGGAATATGATGTTAACTGGGTATCAAATAGAAATGAGTGAAATATATAAAACTAGGAACTGCTGGAAACACTCAGCAGGTCAGGCAGTATCTATGGAAAAAGAAACAGAGTTAACATGTCAGAGACCCTCTGTCAGAGTGTGTCTCATATCAAAGAAATGAGAAAATGCACAACACAGGATTAAGATTACTGCAGTGTGAAGAGTAAATGCCCTTGGCATAACTTGTATGTGAGCTCATATATAACACAGAACAAAATACTGCAGATGCTGGAAATCTGAAGTAAGAACAAGATGTTGGAATTACTCACAAGGCCAGGCAGCATCTGTGGAGAGAGAAACAAAGTTATTATTTCATCAGGACTAAAAGTCATTGGAGATAGAAAGGGTTTTTCTATCACGGATGCAATAGGGTCTTTTAAGAGACTTTTGGATAGGTACATGGAGCTGAGAAAAATAGAGGGCTATGGGTAAACACCCAGGAGTGTTTAACTCACAGAGCAATAGATAATCTGCTGTATCTGTGGGAGGAAAGGAATTGTTGACGTTTCAGGTCAAAACCCTGCATCAGGACTGGTTTCAACCCAAAACATTGACAATACCTTTTCTCCCACAGATGCTGCTCAACCTGCTGAGTTCCTCCAGCAGATTGTTTGTTGCTCCAGATTACAGCATCTGCAGTCTCTTGTGTCTCCAGTGTAACTCAGAGTGTGTGTGGGGTTCCGTCATGACATACTGCTGAGTAATGTATCTTATACTCATGTGTTAACCCAGGTGGATATCTATGCAGGAGCTATCTTTATTCAACAAGCTCTCCACTGGGACTTGTACATTGCAGTAGTTGGGTTATTGGTGATCACCACCCTCTACACTGTTGGAGGTAGGTTTGGCCATCTGTGGACATTTTTCCTCAAGTTCACGGTGATGATGTCTTATCCTGTTACAGTACGTACCCAGGACCAGCTCCACAAAATTCCAACTCCAACCTTCTTCCAGTTGGCTGCTTTCAACAGCAACTCATGGCGGCACAGTGACACAGCTGGTAGAGCTGCTGCCTCCCAGCTCCAATAACCCCGGTTCAATCTTGACGTCTTGTGCTGTCTGTGTGGAGATTGCACAGTCTCCCTGTGACCGTATGGATTTCCTCCCACATCCCAAAGATGTGTGGGTTGGTAGTTTAATTGGCCAGGGTAAATTGCCCAGTGGGTGTAGGTTAGTGGCAGAATCTGGGAAAGGTGATTGGAATGTGAAGAGAATAAAATGGGTTAGGGTAGAATTAGATGGTTAGATTAGTTGGTTAGTGTGGACTCAGTGGGCCAAAGGGTCTGTTTCCGTGATGTATCTCTCTCGCCCATTTCTTAACTGGCTCCCCATTGGCTCTGGTCAGGGACATTTGCACCAATGAGCAGAGGTCATTTTTGTATTTCTTTATTGGGCAGGTGGTCTGGCGGCAGTAATATACACTGATGCACTCCAGACTGTCATCATGTTGATCGGAGCTCTCATTCTCATGGGATATGGTGAGTGGAATTCAGCTGAACATTCAAGGCTAGAGGTTCCAAATCAAATCAAAACTTCCTTTGGGCATTGCAGGTAAGGTTTATAGTCCATCCCCAATTGCCCTTGAGAAGGTGGAGTGAGCCCACGTCTTGAATTGCAGTACTGTTTGGACAGAGAGTTCCAGGATTAAGACCAATGATGATGATGGACCAATGAAATATTTCCCTGTCAGGTCAGTGCATGGCTTGGAGGGAACCTACAGGTGGTGAGTTTGGGAGGTGCTGTTGGAGTAGCCTGAGTGAGTAACTGCTGTACATTTTATAGAAGGTACACACTGCAGAGACTGTGTGCTAGTCCTGCCAAACAAGTTTAAAGCCTCCCCAATAGCACCAGTGAGGGTATTGGTCAGAGCCAGCACTGCTTGCTTCTGCTGGGGCTTTAGTCCCACTTTGACTCTGACTGAAATCTGTCAGTGGGAGTGTGAATCAGCCATTGGGTTACCCTTTCTCTGAGCATGACATGCCCCACAGTTCTGTTTGACATGGGTTCAGTGAATGCATTCTGTAATCTGGTGATGCTGTGGCAGGGGTGATCTGGAGATGTTGTCCTGCCTCAGCTTATTGCAGAGTTCATTGTCCTGTTCTGATGTGGGCTGGCCCTTCACACGGTTGCTCCTCATAATTCTGGCAGTGTGTATCAAGTATTTAATGCAGAATATTATAAGCAGAATATTATAAGCACATGGTTACACCGTGACATTGTCCTGTTCTGATGTGGGCTGCTCCTCATAATTCTGGCAGTGTGTATCAAGTATTTAATGCAGAATATTATAAGCAGAATATTATAAGCACATGGTTACACCGTGACATTGTCCTGCTCTGATGTGGGCTGGCCCTTCACACGGTTGCTCCTCATAATTCTGGCAGTGTGTATCAAGTATTTAATGCAGAATATTATAAGCAGAATATTATAAGCACATGGTTACACCGTGACATATCCTGAACAATGGTGAATTCGGGGGCTGTACTGTCCTTGATTTGGCTTCAATAGGAGGTTAGGTTCAAGTTGTGAAGTGCAGTGAGAGTATAAATGATCCTCAGGATCATGTCGAGCTGCCTGCTCTGCCTTCCAGTGTTGTGGCCGAGCTTCTCTCTCTGTCCTTCCAGCAGGTTGTTCAATCCCCTTCCTCCTCAGCATCTACCCCTCTCCTGGGTAGACAGTTCCTTCAACTCACAAGGCACATGCCCATGACCTGTCTCCACATTTCATTCCTAAATCTGTCATAATCTGTTTCTCCTGACTCTACACTCCTCCCTCAGGAGAAGCAGCCTCTCACATCAATCCTTTCAAATCCCTTCTTCTAAACTCCAAGGAATCCAATCAGTCTCTCCTCATTGGAAAATCTCTTCTTTCCAGGAATCAGACTGGTAAACTTTCCTCACTCCTCTTCTAAGGCAAGCATTTCCTTCCTTACATGGTCTCCAACATGTAGTTGGAGAGATGTGGTAGTCCTGAGACCTGGGTTCAGAGGATAAGGTTCAATTGGTTGTGGAACATTCAAACACAGTGAAACCTTCTTGCAGAAGGAGCTGTAAAATAGAACATCCAAGAGAGGCTGATCATTTTATAAGACAGTGTTAGATATACTTCTGGGTTTCTTCAAGACCAGTAACACAGCTCTCTGCTCCACAGCTTTTGCTGAAGTTGGAGGTTACTCAGGCCTTCAGGAGACGTACTTCTATGCTATTCCAAGTGTCCGTGACTTCAACACCTCCTGTGGCTATCCAAGAAAAGATGCTTTCCACATTTTCCGGGATCCCGTGACCTCTGACTTTCCTTGGCCAGGAGTACTGATTGGAATGACAATCCCTTCCATCTGGTATTGGTGCACGGACCAGGTACCACCCTCTGCTTTCTCACCTCAGTCCCGCTTTACCTTCCCCCAGTTCTCAAAACCTGTTGCCGTTCCCCACTCTTCACGTTGGCATTTGCACACCCTCTCTTGTGTCAGCTTAGCGAGCGGCAAAGCTGTAGATCCACTTCCCAACACCGCCCCTCCCCCAGTTGCATCCTGCTGGCATAGGATAGCGGAGACGCCTGGCATGTTTCCTCACAGTGTTGATGCTCAGTGATCTTGTTCCATTGTATCAAACCTCAGGTCATCGTCCAGAGGTCCCTGTCTGGCAGGACACTCCTACATGCCAAAGGTGGCTCCTTGTTCGCTGCCTGCTTAAAGATCTTGCCCATCTTTATAATGGTTCTCCCGGGTATGATCAGCCGAGTGCTCTTTCCAGGTAAGTGGAGAAGGTGTTCGAGGTTTGCCAGGCGCCGCCTTCCTGCAGCTCACCATGTCTTACTTCCATTGTCGCTCCTGTTTTAGATCAAGTGGCCTGTGCTGACGCCGACACCTGCCTTAGGATCTGCGGTAACCCGAATGGTTGCTCCGACATCGCCTACCCAAAGCTGGTAATGGAGTTACTGCCAGGAGGTACATAGAACGTACAGCCATTTGGCCATACCTGTCGATACCAGTCACAGAGTCATAGAGTTGTACAGCATGGAAACAAGCCCTTCCTCACTAATCATTCATGCCAACCAAGGTGCCTTCCTGAGCTGGTTCCATTTGCCTGCATTTGGCCCATATCCCTCTAAACCTTTCCTATCCATGTACCTGTCTTTTAAGCGTTGCAATTGTACCCATCTCTACTAGCTCCTTCCATAGATCTACCACTCTCTGTGTGAAAAACTTGTCCCTCAAGTTCCCTTTCAATCTTTGCACTCTCACCTTAAACCTATGCCCTCTAGTTTAGACTCCCTGACCCTGGGAAAAAGACTGTGACCATCCTCCTCATCTACGCTGCTCATGATTTTATAAACCTCTATAAGGTCACCCCTCAGCCTCCTTCGCTCCAGAGAAAACAGTCCCAGCCTCAATCTCTCTTTATAACTCAAGCCCTCCAGTCCTGGCAACATCCTTGAGAACTTTTCCTGCACTGTTTTTTGCCTAATCATATCCTTCCTACAGTGAGGTGACCTGAACTGCACACAATATTCCAGGGACGGTCTCACCAATGTCCTGTACAGTCCTTGTGGTCCCTTCCAGCTCCCTCCCACTCTGCCACAAAATATCTGTATTCCTCTGTTCCTCTTATCCTGAAATCTTTTCCTTGACCATTTGTCAGGACCTGGAATTCATAGAAACTTCTGGGTTGAGCAGTTTTTTTCCACTGAAGTCAAAGGTGCCAAAACAATGGGACACAGGCCCATCCTATCCCTCAGTAACCCTCAGACAGTCACTGAGCAATATCCAATATTCTGTTATGAACAGGGTGGTGGAAATTGGGAGATAAGATTGATGGGGGTAGGTCAGTGAGAGGATGGATGGGGTGGGCAGGTAGAAGATGTCAGCAGTGGAGGGTGACTGGTGATAACAGGTAGTTAAAGGAGGCACAAACGGGCAGTGGTGCGGGTGCTGCAGCCCATTGACCAATGCTGGAACTGGCCTCAGCCCTCAGTTCAAGATCTGGTTCAGGGCTCCCGTGGCCCCACGTGCCTGCTGGATGTCAGGAGAGTGGTGTGGCCCCACTTCATGTTGCTGACTCCTCACCAGTCACAGTTCCGGCCCATGGTCTGTTTTAACTTGCAAATGGCCCTCCACCCCTGGTTAAATCCATCAAAACCATTTAACATTGGCAGCAAACAATTGTCACCAACATTATCCATCTCCTTCCAGGTGAAAATATCTCCTGGTGAGTTGGAGTGCAGGGGAATTTGATTCAAGGGTGAGTTTAAGGGCTTGTGGCACAAGGTCTTGGAACAGAATCTCATGATCAGGTGTTGACCTTCTCACCCCCTCCTTCTTCATCATCACAAAGAAGATGCTCCCCTTTTCCTCTCCCTTTGCTGTGACAGATTTTCAGGGAAGGTGCTTTTTGAGTTAAGGAAGGGTGAACGTGAGTCCCAGGAAATGAACCAGAAGCTGAGGTGGTGAGTGTGTGATGCTCACTGGTGTGCCTCAACCTGTGAATGTGCCACCAACCCTCTGGTCCTTGTTATAACTCAGCTCCTGGCGGGAGCTTGGTTTAACCCTGTTCCTGTTCTCACTCTCCCACTGCAGGGCTGCGGGGCCTGATGATGTCAGTCATGATCGCTGCTCTCATGTCCTCCCTCACTTCAATCTTCAACAGCGCGAGCACATTATTTACAATGGACATCTGGCACCACCTCCGGCCCCATTGCTCCGAATGGGAGCTCATGGTTGTTGGCAGGTAGGGAAAGGCAGAGCTGCTGGGGGAGAAACGTTTAATCCAAGAAAACGTCACAGACTGACCATAAGCAACATGGAACCTCTTCTGTGTGTCTGACCAAAATAGTCTCCTCTCCTTCCCCCCTCCCCCACCCACCTACCTTCCCCCCTCACCTGCTCTCGCCTATCACCTGAACTCACCCATCACCCACCTACGAGTGCTCCTCCTCCCTCCCTCCACCTTCTTATTCTGGCTTCTGCCCTCTTCCTTTCCAATCCTGATGAAGGGTCTTGATCTGAAATGTTGACTGTTTATTTCCCTCTGTTGATGCTGCCTGACCTGCTGAGCTCCCCCAGCACTTTTTGTGTATTGCTTCAGATTCCAGCATCTGCAGAATTTCTTGTGAGTCTCCTCATGTTTTTCCTCTCCGAATCGTGTTACTGGGCTGAAACACAGTGGGTTATAGTGTTCCTCCTTGTCGGTTGTTTTCCAGACCCTCCAGCAGTGCCCCTTCTAATATGGCCTTCCCTGCTCCCTTCCCTGCCTGTATCTCTCAGCCTCCCTCACACTCCCACAACACACCTCCAACAGCTATCACCAGCTAGTGAGAAATGCCAGAAATTACTCAATTACTTTGTAAAAACATCATTTACAATGAATGATTTGGTATGAAAATTCCTCAGTGGAGGCAGTTGTAACAGATGGAAGTTAATCCTGACAAGCACGCGGTGATGCATTTTAGGAAGACAAATTTTTTTTTGGAAAGGCAAATAGTGGTAGGACATACACAGAAAATGGTAGCGTGCTAAGGAATGTTGATGAACGGAGAGACCTAGAGATCCAAGTCCTTAGTTCCTTGAAAGTGGCAACACAGGTAGATCGGGTTGTGAAGAAGGCATATGACATGGTTGCCTTTATAGGTCAGGGAACAGTCGGGGCATTACGTTGCAACTTTACTGATTAGATTGCACTTGGAGTATTATGTGTAGTTGTGGTCACCACACACTATTTGAAGGATGTGATGGTGCTGGAGAGAGTGCAGAGGAGATTCACCAGGACATGGTATCCCTTTTTACCAGGGTGGGAATGTTAAATACTAGAGGGCCCAGCTTTAAGGTGAAGGAGGAAGCTTAAAGGAGATTCACGGGGCAAGTTTTTAAAGAGAGTGGTAGGTGCCAGTGGAGGTGGTGAAATCAGATACAATCACTAGGTTTAAGAGACATTTAGATATTTAAAGAGATATGCCTAATGCAGGCAGATGGGATTAGTGTAGACAGGCAAAAGGGTTGGCATGGATGAGTTGGACCAAAGGGTTCTGCTTCTGTGCTGTACAACTCTCTGACTCTGTGACTATGACTGTATTGCTTTCATTGCTCTCTGGCATCTGACATGAGACGGAATCAGACCATTCACAGCCTCTTTGTTATAGCTGACCTCGACATGAACTTTGTACCACACAGCCATGCTGCCACCTACACAGGCTTTGTCTACCAAAAGAACATCAGAAATCAGAGCAGAAGAGGAGGGAGGGAGAGGGAGAGGAAGAGGTTGAGAAGTCCGCACAGCCCTGGACTGTTCGGTGAGATTATGGTTGATTGGGTCCTGGTCTCACGTTCCCTCTCTTGTCCAATCTCCATAACCCTGACTCCCCCACAGTCTGAAAATCAACCTCAACCTCCAATATACTAAATGACTCAACATCCGCAACTTCTTGGGGTAGAGATTTTCACTAATTTACAAAGGTCCGAGAGAAGAAATTTCTCCTTATCTCAGAACCTTACGTTTCACAGAGGTCACCTCTCATTCTCCTAAACTACAGGAGTACAGACACAACCTACCTAACCTTTTCTCATAACACAACCCTCCTTGTCCCAAGAACCAATCAAGTGAAACCGCTGCATTGTTGCTAAGGTAACTGTGTCACTCCTTAAATACAGTGGTTGGTATTGTGCACAGTATTCTGTGAATGGCCTCACCAATGTCCCAAGCACTTGTAGCAAAATTTCCCTATTTTACACCCCACCCACTTTACAACAAAGGCCAATGTTCCATTAGAACTCCTAGTTACTTGCTGTACCTGCACCTTGTATCTCTTGTGCAAGCACACCCCATTGGCTATTGCTTGCCAACCATAAGGCAACCTGTTTATCCCTGTTCTGTTAACCTCTACCCATAGTAATAAGTTATTCTTGACACCCTGTACCCTTATCTTGAGTTATGTCAAATTCCTTTTAGAAACTCAACCCACATGATCTACTGACTTTCCTTCACTATCTGGCCAGTTACATACCTAGAGAATCTAATAAACTTGTTGTGCACCATTTTCCCTTCTAAACCACTTCCACTCTGTCTAATCATTCTCGGCTTTCTATCATCACTTCCTTGATGATTGGATCCAGCATTTTCCCAGTGACTGCTGTTGGGCCATTGGCCTGTACTTCCTTGTTTTCTCTCCTGAGCTGCAGTTTTACATTTGCTGTTTGGCAATCTGCTGGAACTTCACCAGAGTCTAGGGAATTTTGGAACATACAACAATCCATCCACAAAACTTGCCACATTTTAGTAAGGCATTTGATAAGGTTCCTCATGGAAGGCTTATTCAGAAAGTCAAGAGGTATGGGATCCAGGGAAACTTGGCTGAGTGGGTTCAGAATTGGTTTGCTCATAGAAGACAGAGGGTGGTAGTAGATGGAGCGTATTCTTCCTGGAGGTCGGTGACCAGTGGTGTTCTGAGGGATCTGTTCTGGGACCCCTGCCCTTTGTGATTTTTATAAATGGCTTGGATGAGGATGTGGAAGGGTGGGTTAGTAAGTTTGCTGATGATACAAAGGTTGGTGGTGTTGTGGATAGTGTAGAAGGTTGCTGTAGATTACAACAGGATATTGATAAAATGCAGAGCTGGGCTGAGAAGTGGCAGATGGAGTTCAACCTGGATAAGTGTGAAGTGATACACTTCGGGAGATCAAATTCAAAGGCAGAATACAAGGTTAATGGCAGGACTCTTAGCAGTGTGGAGGAACAGAGGGATCTTGGGGTCCATGTCCATAGATCCCTCAAGGTTGGTGCTCAGGTCGATAAGGTTGTTAAGAAGGCGTATGGAGTGTTGGCCTTCATTAATTGGGGTACTGAGTTCAAGAGCCGCGATGTGATGTTGCAGCTCTATAGAACTCTGGTCAGACCACACTTGGAGTATTCTGTTTAGTTCTGGTCACCTCATTATAGAAAGGATGTGGAAGCTTTAGAGAGGGTGCAGAGGAGATTTACCAGGATGTTGCCTGGATTGGAGAGCATGTTTTATGAGGATAGGTTGAGCGAGCTAGGGTTTTTTCTCTTTGGAGAGAAGGAGGATGAGAGAAGAAGGATCAGAAAATGATAAGAGGTTTAGATCGATTGGACAGTCAGAGACTTTTTCCCAGAGCAACAATGGCTAACACAAGGGGACATAATTTTAAGGTGATGGGAGGAAGATGTGAGGGGGATGTCAGGGTAAATTTTTTTACACAGGGAGTGGTGGGTGCATGGAACGCACTGCCGGCAGATGTTGTGGGGTCAGATACATCAGGGACATTTAAAAGACTCTTAGGTAGACGCATGAATGACAGAAAAATAGAGGGTTTTGTGGGAGGGAAGGGTTAGCTAGATCTTAGAGCAGGATTAAATGTCAGCACAACATTGTGGGCCGAAGGGCCTGTACTGTGCTGTAATGTTCTATGTTCTATTTTACTTGATGATGAAACCCTCCCGTACTGGTTTCATTACCCTAGTTGACAACACCCTCCTGGACAGCCTCTCTCAATCTACCATCTGGAAATTGATGTCTTCCAAAAATCTGTTGCCCGGTTCTTAACTCGAGTCCCCTTTTCCATCTCCTGTAAGCATGATGGCCTACGGTGACTGGGTGTACAACATCTTCTCAGATGGCCAGGCCTTCCTTACCTCTGTAACCACCTTCATCTGTCGAACTCTGAGCTACCTGCACTCCTCCAATTCTGGTCTTTTGATCATTCCCAAATATATTCTCTGCAGTCATGCCATGAGCCCACACTTTGGAATTCCTTTCCTGCCTCTCTTAACTCCTTTGAGACTGCTGAAAACCCAGTTGTCTGGCCAAACCTTTAGTGGCCTACCTTCTGTGTCAAAATTTTGTTCAATTTCAGTCTGGTGAAGGACTTTGGGAAGCTTTGTTACATAAAAAGCACAATATCAATACAAGTGGTTGCTGTTGTTCCCCCAGCTGAATTTTGTGATAAATTCCCTGAGATGCTAGTGGTTAGGATTTGGATATCAGATTCCTGCTCTGGAAAATTGGAACCTGGGAGCAGGTGAGAAGATGGCAGCTTGAGTCTCTATGCCATCTGCCCAGACTCAGTGAGCAGCACCTCCATCTTACCACTCACCCTGCACTTGCTTCAGGGATTTGACCAGGTGATGGCTTTGATCTCAATCACACTCTCCATATTGACTATCAGATGAAGTTTATTCTTGTTGAATGTGCAACTGCTGGACTCCCAGTGGGTCAGTTCCACACTCCCTTCTGCATGGATCTTGGATCCTGATGATTATGTGCAAACAATCTAATTTTACCAAGTGTGATCTCAGAAACACTTTCTTATCTTTCTGTGTCTGTACCATTTCTCAGACTCGCCCCATCACCACATTCCAAAACTGTTCGGCTCTGTGTTCTCTTGCCAAAATGAAACTTTTGGTTGAGTCTTTGTTGTTTTTGATCTGCCTCTCAATCTTTGAACTAAGACTCTCAGGAACGATTCTTCATTACCATACATTGTCTTAAATCTTTACTTTTTGTGGAGATCTTATAACCGAAACATTGCATCCTACCTTTCTATCCCTCAAGTCTGAACCATCATTTCATTTTATAAAATTGTTTAATATGTTGGGATGAGCTTGTCACTAGCAAGGTTTTACCTTGTACTACCTCAATGCATTGTGTAATGGATTGATCTGTATGAACGGTATGCAAGACAAGATTTTCACTGTACCTTGGTACATGTGACAATAAGAAAACCTATTCCATTTCCAAGGCCAACATTTATAACTCATGCCTATTTGGCCCAGAGGTGGTGGTGACACATCTTCTTGTACCACTGCAGTACTTCTGGTGAAGGGACTATACAAGAGCACAAGAAAATAGGAGCAGGAGTGGCCCTTCAAGCCTGCCCCACCACTCAATATGATCATAGCTAATCTGCTCCAGGCCTCATCTTCCCTTCTGTCTCATCTCTATAGCCCTCAATTCCCTGATCTTTCAACAATTTATCTACCTCCTCTTTAAACACTTCTGTTGATCCAGCCTCCACAACCCTCTATGACAGAGAATTCTGGAGATTCACCACACTCTGCGAGAAGAAATTTCTCAAGCTTAAAATAACCAGCCCCTTACCTTGTCACTATGTCCCCTTGTTGAACATTCTCCCATTAGTGGAAACATCTCAACATCTACCCTGTCAGTCCCCTCAAGGACCTAGAATGTTTCCATATGATCACCCCTCTTTCTTCTAGACTCCAAACAATGCAGATCCATCCTGTTTAGCATCTCTTGACAGGACAACACTCACATCCTGGGAATTAGCCTGATGCATCTCCTTTGGACTGCCTCCTATGCTAGTATATCCTTTCTTAAACAAGGAGATCAAAAACTGTGCACAGTACTCCAGGTGTGCCCTCACCATCACCCTCTAATATTGTAACAACATTTTTCTATTTCTAAACTCTGACCCTTTTGTAATAATTTGTCACTTGCCCTCTTAACAACTTAGTTCATCTGCCTGCTAACATTTGGTAACTCATGCATCAGAACACTTACATCCCTCTGAACTCCACTCGTCAATAGCCTCTCCATTTGGGTAATAATCTGCCTTTTGATTCCTCTTACAGAAGTGCATGACCTCACACTTCCCCACATTAAACTCCATTTGCCAAATTTTCACTCACTCACTCCCTGTCTACATCCTGTTGCAGAGTCACAGTATCCTCATCACAACCTGCCCTCCTACCTGTGAGTGTATCATTGGCAAACTTGTCTACCTTACACTCTGCCCCCTCCTCCAGGTCATGAATGTAGGTAGCAGATGACTGAGGGGCTACAGCATGGGGTACTCCACTGGATGTGTGCCTGATGTAACTTTGGGTGTGTGCTACTTTAAGCATTGTAGCACATGGCCAACTGCTCTCTGTCTATTTTGCAGTAAAGTTGAGGGAGAAGTTTCCAGAAAGTTTATCACTCTGTACACTGGAGTTGCCTGTTGTTCCTGTGTAACATTCCCACAGGAGGGAAAGTCCCTTCATTAACTTAACACCAGCTATCTGTCGGGAACTTAGAAAGTGATACAGATACATGGTGTCAGCAGTGCTGCCTGATCGAACTCTGAAGTTTTGGCTCAGTGCCTCAATATTGATATGTGGATAAGAGAGAGAGAGAGGTCCATTTGCAGAATGCACAGGCAAGTGCTTAGGGGAAGCACAGAATGTGATACAAAGTGCATCTTTATTCATGCATCCCTCACAGGCTGCCTCTGTGGAGCTTTCTAAATACACTGTTGCAGCCCAGACAGAAGTTAGTCACATGACTCAGCCCTTAAAGAGGTAACACCCTTAAAGCAATGAATGTTACTACAGGATGTGGTGGGGTGGGGGGGAATGATGGGTCTGGTGTTGCAGGGGGGGGTGAGGGTGGAAATGATCAGCAGGCTTGAGCTGAGTGCTTCCCATGGCAGAGGGAGCAGGGTGCTGTAGGCTGTGCTGTCAGAGGGTGTGAGATGTGCTATGGGGGGTATTGGTATTGGTATTGGTTTATTATTGTCACTTGTACTGAGGTACAGTGTAAAGCTTGTCTTACAAACCGATTGTACAGGTCAATTCATTGCACAGTGCAGTTACATTGAGTTAGTACAGAGTGCATTGAGGTAGTACAGGTAAAAACAATAACAGTACAGAGTAACGTGTCACAGCTACAGAGAAAGTGCAGTGCAAAAAAGGTGCAAGGTCATAACAAGATAGATCATGAGGTCATAGGGGACTGAGGCTTTGGAATGATTGTGTCGGATTGCCCATCAGAACTTGCAGGACAGAAATACTGAGTGGTGGGAGATTGATGGGGAAAGGGTTCCACTGTCTGTAAGGGCAAAGGAATGAAGCGGTTTTACTGATTAACAAAGGAATGGCTGTTGCCCTAATTACCACAATGTCATCGATTCCCTCCCAGTGGATGATTTACTCTCAGCATTGACCGTGGGCAGCAGTAGGTTTCATTCCCCAGTCTTCTTAAACCCATCAAGGTTTCCAGCCAAGGTCAATGTCAGCATCCACCTCGCGGAGCTGTCAGCTTTATACCCAGCATGCGCCAACTTAATTACCCCACCTCAGGGCAGATATTGCCTTGCATTAATGTTCTACTTACCTCAGCCCGTCAATGAACCACTCGTAAATGACCAGCTATTTCAACAAGCTTGTCCATGATCAGATAGTGTGGCTGGGGCCACCCCCCACCCCTGCCTTCACTCACGTGTGACTCAGGGTCTGTCCTGTTTAATCAATGATTTCAGGGCCCACTCCCATATCACCAGTTTAATTGTCCATCTGCTCTGTTTAAATGTATTGGTTCCAGGGTCTCCCTTTCCCTCACCTGTTTCCCAGTTAGCACAGTGTGTTGCATTGCTTTCCCCAGAGGAAATGTGGCTTGGCTCATATACCATGGGCACAAACTGCTGCTTTTATAGTTCTGTTTAAAAATGACCTGGAGTGTTTAAGTCGAAGAATGCTGTCTCATTATCCTTCTGTCCCTCCTTGCGTAATTCCATTCCTGATTGGATTTCTCAACCATTACTGTTACATTATGTTGTTAATATTTCCATGATATAAACTCCTCACCCAACCATGAGGGAGACTGCAGATGCTGTAAACTGGAGCAAAAAACAAACTGCTGCAGGCGCTCAGTAGGTCAGGCAGCAGCTGTGGAGGCAGAGGGGTGGTCAATGTTTTAGGTCGAGACCCTCATCAGGACTGAGGGTATAGGGGGAGGATAGCCAATATAAAGATGTGAGAGGGAGGGGTGAAGCAGATGCTGGTGTCGTAAATAAATGAAGCACAGCGACTGTTAACAGCCAAATCATTCTTTTATTACCTTGCTAGCAAGGGAGCAGTTAAGGGAAAGCACCATGATCTCAACCAAAACTGGCTCAACCCCCTTTCTTACAATTTTTTCTTGTACAGTTTCTTCTTGTTCTGTAACTTTCCATGACCTGTGCTAGGTCACACAGAGGTCAGATGCAGACAGGCAAGACAATGACAAAAAACAGGCTCAACCCTAACTGCACAAGGCTCAATTCATTCAAGCGGTTATAGGTTCTTGATAGATTTGGTGGTGCTGTAGCAAGGATATGCAGCTAATCATTAACCCTTTTGCAACCACGTTGTGCATATTCTTCCACACTGGCAGGTGACAGGTGGAACCAGGTGAGGAGGGAGATGATGGGCAGATAGTGCCAGGTATGGGAGGGGAAGGGTGGAGCTGGGAGACAGCAGCTGGTGGGTGAGAGGTAGAGACAGATAAGGAGAGAGAAAAAAGGGGCAGATGGAGCCAGTAGGGGGAAGGGAGGGGAGGGTGGAGGTAAGAGACAGAGACTGGGAGTTGATAAGTGGAGGCAAGGAGCTACAGATGCTGGAATCTGATAAGTAAGGAAGGTGAGAGGAGCCAGACAAGGGAGGGATGATGGGTGGATGGAACTAGATGGGGAGGGGGAAACCTGAGCGCAACAGAAGGAGAAAGAAAAGAACACAAGGAATGTGGGTTACCTGAAAATGGAAAATTCAATGTTCATACCCAGGCAGAATATGAGGTGTTGTTCCTCTAGTTTGCGTATGGCCTCACCCTGGCAGTGGAGAAGTCCGAGGACGGTCACGGGAGCTCAGAATGGCCAGTGACCCAACCAGCCCTTCCAGGTGAGGCAAAGATTCACATGCACCTCTCCAACTTTGTCTACTGCTCTCGATGTGGCCTCCCCTACATTGGTGAGACCAAGTGCAGGTTAACTGACCTTTTTGTAGAGCACTGACGCTCTGTCCCCAGGGGCCATCCTGAGCTCCCTGTTACATGCCATTTCAGCTCCCCTGCCCATTCTCACACTGACCTGTCCATCCTCGGCCTTCTCCACTGTCAGGGTGAGGTCCAACGTAATCTAGATGTAGGAAAATTGAGGCAGAGTAGGCATTGATTTAGCTCAAGAAGATCTAGATATTGAATATCTAGAGAGAAAGACAATGACAGCAATACCCCAGGGTGTGTCAGTGTGAGGTGAAGGACAAACACTGTCAGAATGACAAATTCTCCTGAGAACGGCCAGTTGGTTGGTTATCAATAATGCCAATCTCGGTGTGCCTGGGAGGCCCCTAAGGACAGGAACTGTAACATTTGAAGTTTGCTTTACCAGTCTCCTGCTGACTCACCTCATCTTACAAAAGGTAGGTGAAAACATCATTGACAAATCTGCAAGTCTTGTAGTTGGAGCAAAGTTCAACTCAGCTGAGCTGCAACCTGATTTGTAGTCATTTTGAATTTATGTGGGATAATTGGTCCATCCCAACCTCTTATTACAAAGCCTTCCCTTTGAAGTGTTTATGAGGGAAGGAGTGTAGGGAGTGCTTGTTTAGGGAGTCACTGCAGGGTTTCAATGCTGCTGTGAGACAGGCATTGGGTGGAAGTCAGGCTGCTGTATGCCATTGCTCACTGTGGTTCTGTCTGCACTGCAGGGTGTTTGTGCTGGTGCTGGTGGTCATGTCCGTCCTCTGGATTCCTCTGGTGCAAATCAGCCAAGGTGGCCAGCTCTTCATGTACATCCAGTCCATCAGTTCCTATCTGCAACCGCCGGTGGCAGTGGTCTTCATGGCCGGATGCTTCTGGAGACGGACAAATGAGATGGTGCCTGTTTGTTTTACATTTGACAGTTAATATTAGTTGTTAGATTGTAAGTGTCATCATTGTAAGGGTTGTGTTTGTTGGAAGGCCTGTGCCTCTGGGATGAATGGGGAGAACTGGAGCAGAGTCACGGTCAGACTCTTGCACTCACTCAACTTAAATGCATGCTCTTTAGTACTTGACCTTTCTACCTTGGAAAAAGATTCTAACTGTCTACCCTATGCCTGTCAGAATTTTATAAACTTCTATCAGGTGTCCCCTCAGCCTCCAGCACTCCAGAGAAAACAACCCAAGTTTGTCCAATTTCTCCTTACAGCCCTCTAATCTGGGCAGCATCCTGGTAAATCTCTGCTGTAATCCCTTCCTGTAATGGGGCGACCAGAACTGAATACAATACTCCAAATACAGCCTAACCGAAGTTTTATAAAGCTGCAACATGACTTCCTTACTCTTATACTCAGTGCCCTGACCAATGAAGGCAAGCATGCCAACTCATCTGGATTCACCTATCACCTGCCAGCGTGTGCTCCTCCATGTCCCCCAACCTTCTTTTTCTGGCTTCTGCCCTCTTCCTCTCCAGTCCTGATGAAAGGTCTCGACCTGAAACGTCGACTGTTTATTTCCCTCCATAGATGCTGACCTGCTGAGTTGCTCCAGTGCTTTGTGTGTGTTGCATACACCTTTTTTACCATCCTAGTTACTTGCAGAGAGCTATGGACTTTGACCCTAAGATCCCTCTGTACATTAATGCAGTCAAGGGTCTTGCCATTAACTGTATACTTTCTGCTTACATTTGACCTCCCAAGGTGCAACACCTCACACTAGCTTGGACTAAACTCCATCTGCCATCTCTCTGTCCATATCTATAACTGATCCATAGTCTGCTGTATCCTTTGACAGCCCTCTACACTATCCACAATTCCACCAATCTTTATGTCATCACCACCCATCTACATTTTCATTCAAGTCATTTGGACAAGGACGTACTGCTGAGGCTTTATAAGGTGTTGGTCAGACTGCATTTGGAATATTGTGAGCAATTTTGGGCCCCATATTGGTATTGGTATTGGTTTATTATTGTCACTTGTACCAAGGTACAGTGAAAAGCTTGTCTTACAAACCGATTGTACAGGTCAGTTTATTACACAGTACAGTTACATTCAGTTAGTACAGCAGTTTTCAACCTTTTTCATGCTGTGGACCCCCAGAACATGTCCTTGTTAAATGGCGGACCCCCAAAGTCCACAAAATCAAACAATTGATAATTCATGCATACAACGCTTAAATTACTACACATAGGCCCTATTGAAATAGTGACTAAAATTTACACACTTGAGAACTTTTCGTTTAACAGTGAAGTCACTGGCGTAAATGCATGGTAAGTAAGCAATATTATTAAGGCACACCAACAACATCACTCAGTCTCGTTAACACTACAGTGCACAACAGAATAGTAGTGAGTAGTGAACACTACTGACTACTCTGACTGCACAAATCGAATATTAGGCGGCAGCTTACCAGAAGGGAACACTGTCTAAGTCTCTAAGATTGTCACCTATAACAGATAGAATAGATATGGCTGATTTTCTGAATAGTGGAAAACTGGAGCAAGCAAGTAAGCTACGTCTTTGTAACAGGTCGCTTTTCCATTTTTTTCTTGGCTTGCTTGCAGACCCCCAGGCAACCTGCCGCGGACCCCAGGTTGAAAACCTCTGAGTTAGTACAAAATGCATTGATGTAGTACAGGTAAAAACAGTAACAGTACGGAGTAAAATGTCACAGCTACAGAGGAAGTGCAGTGCAATAAGGTGCAAGGTCATAACAAGGTAGATCGTGAAGTCACAGTCCATCTTATTGTATAAAGGAACCGTTCAATAGTCTTATCACAGTGGGGTAGAAGCTGTCCTTAAGTCTGGTGGTATGTGCCCTCAGGCACCTGTATCTAAGGAAGAATGTGCTGGCCATGGAGAGGGTCCAGAGGAGGTTCACAAAAATGATCCCAGGAATTAAAGGCTTAACATTTGAGGAGCATTTGATGTCTCTGGGCCTGTACTTAGTGGAGTTCAGAAGGATGAGGGGGGATCTCATTGAAACCTTGAAAGGCCTGGATTGAGTGGAAGTGGAGAGGATGTTTCCATTAGTAGGAGAGTCTAGGATCTGAGGGCAAAGCCTCAGGATATAGGGACATTCCTTTAAAACTGAGATGAGGAGGAATTTCTTCAACTAGAGGGTGGTGAATCTGTGGAATTCATTGCCACAGAGGACTGTGGAGGCCAAGTTATTGGGTGTGTTTAAGGCAGAGATTGATAGATTCTTGACTGGTAAGGGGAATTAAAGATTACAGGAAGAAAGTGGGAGAATGGGGTTGAAAAAATCAACCATGATTGAATGGTGGAGCAGACTCAATGGACTGAATGGCGTAATTTTGCTCCTACATCTTATACAGTATCTTATAACTTATATATCACAAACCTTAGAGGTTCCAGCACTGATCCCTGTGGAACACCACAGGTCATGGACCTCCAGCCAGATTAACACCCCTCCACTACCACCCTCTGTCTTCTTGGACCATGTCAGTCTGATTTCCCACACTTCTGGTCTAAGCCCACTTCTCCCTGCCACAGCAAGGGTAGAGTTTCCCTTGTCCTCACCTTCCACCACACCAGACTCTACATTGCAGGGACTTTTACCACCTCCAGTGGGTTCGTCTTTCAGGTTTTCTTCCCCCTCCCCTTTCAGCATTTTGAAAAGACCGCTGCCAAAGTGATTCTCTGATAACTCTTACATATGGCTTTCTCATGGCACCTCTCTGTGCAGAAGAGGTGCAATACCTACCCTTTTAACCTCTTCCATTCCCAAAATCCAGGGATCTAAACTGTTTTCCAGGTGAAGCAGCTCCTCCCAACCTATTGCACTGTATTTGGTGCTCACTGCATGGTCTCTCCACTTTGGAGAAACCAAACACAGATGGAGAGACCACACTGTGTAACATCTCTGTCCAGTCCACAAGGGTGACCCTGAGCTTTTAGTTACCTGTCATGTTAATTGTCCATTCCCACAGTGACACCTCTGTCTTTGGCCTTTTACACTGCTTACTGAAGCCCAAATGAATTTGAGGAACAGTATCTTATATTTCCACTGGGCACATTATAGCCCACAGAACATTAAATTCAACAATTTTAGATAACCAGCTTTTGCAGTTTGTGTCAGATCTGGCCAGTTAGAACATAGAACGTAGAAAACATACAGCACAATTCAAACCCTTCGGCCCACAAAGCTGCGCCGAACATGTCCCTACCTTAGAAATTACTAGGCTTACCCATAGCCCTCTATCTTTCTCAGCTCCATGTACCTACCCAAAAGTCTCTTAAAAGACCCTATCGTATCCGCCTCCACCACCGTTGCCGGCAGCCCATTCCACGCACTCACCACTCTCTGAGTAAAAAACTTACCCCTGACATCTCCTCTATACCCACTCCCCAGCACTTTAAACCTATGTCCTCTTGTGGCAACCATTTCAGCCCTGGGAAAAAGCCTCTGACTATCTACCTGATCAATGCCTCTCATCATCTTATATATCTCTATCAGGTGCCCCCTCATCCTCCGTCGCTCCAAGGAGAAAAGGCCGAGTTCCCTCAACCTGCTTTCATAAGGCATGCTCCGCAATCCAGTCAGCATCCTTGTAAATCTCCTCTGCACCCTTTCTGTGGCTTCCACATCCTTCCTGTAGTGGGGTGACCAGAATTGAGCACAGTACTCCATTTGCGGTGCAAGGTCATCAACCTGTAACGTTAACTCTGTTTTTCTCTCCATAGATGTTGCTTAACCTGCTGAGTATTTCCAGAACCCTCTGCTTATATTTCTGACTTCTGGTATCTGCAGTTTTTCTTTGCTTTAGGATTCTCAGTAGGCAGATTTGTGACAAACTCCCACAGATCCAACAAGAAACAGTCCAGTGTTGAGGATACTTGGGCTGTTTCACATTGCAGTCATTAACTTCACATTATTACTTTGTTCATGCACTAACCATATGCAACAATGCAAATGAGAGAAACTGACCAAGGATCTTGCCCTGGGAATCAGGTGAATGGATTGAAGGCAGTGCTGTGTTAAGGGCGAGTGGAGTAGACATGGCCTATGCTCAGAACAAGTGAGAAATCTTTGTCTAGTAGGTGAAAGTTAATCTGAGCCCTGTCATCTCCTTGGTTCTTCCTCATTTAATGGCTCAAACTTCCAGTCAGCTACTTGTTACTCAGAAAAACTTGTTCATGACTTTTGCATGGTTCGAAGGATCTGACAGGAATGGTGGGCTTTGAAGGCTTGTAATGCAGGTAATGAGCTGCAGTAATGAGGTAACCTGTTTCAGCAAACAACTTCAGCCAGGGCAGCTCCACAGCTCTCCTCTTCAGCAGTGCAGCACCTCTGCAGCTCTGTGCTGGAGCACAGATGATATGTTTCAGATAGTCTGCAGCTCATTGGTGTCAAGATGTGAGCAGGATAACCTGAGCCTTGGTTCAGTGCCTCTCTTGTGGTATTTGGCCATTTTAGTTCTGCATTTGTGATGTTTGAACACAATCCTATGGTGGAGGATGAACCTGTGAATATCTCACTATTTTCCATCTTTCTCTGTTTGTGTGCACAGGGTGCATTCTGGGGCCTCCTCACAGGGATCCTGGTGGGCTGCTGTCGAATGGTTTTGGATTTTATTTACCCGGAGCCTCTGTGTAGCCAACCTGACGAGCGGCCGCTGATCACCAAACATGTTCACTACCTGCACTTCTCCATCCTCCTCTCTGTCTTCACACTGATCATGGTGGTGGCCATCAGTCTCAGCACCACGCCTCCAGACCCTGACAAGGTAAGGGACTTGTTCTATTTACATTCATTCAAAGGATGTGGGCTTCACAGACTGAGCAAGCATTTAATTGCCCATCCCTAATTGCCCTTGAAAAGGTGGTGGTGATCTGCTTTTTTGAGCCATTGCTGTTAGGGAGGGACTTCCGGGATTTTGACCCAGTGATGGTGAAGGAATGGTGACATATTTCCAAGTTAGGATGGTGTGTGGTTTGGAGGGCAACTTCCAGGTGGTGGTGTTCCCTTGCTTCTGCTGCCCTTGTCCTTCTAGCTGGTAGAGGCGGTGGGTTTGGAAGGTGCTGTCTAAGGAGTCTTGGTGAGTTACTGCAGTGCATCCTGCAGATGGTACAAACTGCTGCTACTGTGTGTCGGTGGTGGAGGGAGTGAATGGTTGTGGATGGGGTGCCAATTAAGTGGGCTGCTACGTCCTGTATGGTGTCAAACTTCTTGAGTGTTGTTGATCAAAAAGTTACCACAATCAAAAAGTTACCACAGATGTAAAAACTTGGACCTATTTAGAACAAGAGAGATTTAGAGGCCACCTGTTGAATTCTAGTAACTAAAATGCCTGCTCATTGATAGATTGTATCCTAACAGATGGGCATGAACTGCAGATGTTTTTAAACTGCACGCAAGTATGTGGATATTGGCTTGTTCTTCTCCTGTCCGAGGGTAGTGATCCTTTGGAGGAGAGGAGTGTCTAGGCAGGGTGACCAAACAGCATGATGCATGAGACAGCATTAATGGACCAGCTGGGGTAACAATGTGATTCCAACACCCAGCCAAACATTACATTTTATGTATTTCTTTAAAACACTTCAGACTGTCAATACTGTCTGCCTCCACACTTGAAATGGATGAGGCTGAGAGGTGGAAGGGCTGATCAGGAGCGACCCTGGATGGATGATGGGACTCTGATCAGCAGCTGGTGTTAACCTCTTCTGCTCCCTCATCTGGAAACTCAACCTGCCCCCCTCCCATTACCAAAGCAAAAGCAAAAGTCTCTAACAAAGGCAGAAGATGTTGGAAACACTCAGCAGATCAGGCAGCATCTGTGGAGAGAGAAACAGAGTTAACATTTCAGGTCCTTTGTGAAAACAGGCAAAAATAAAAGATGCAAAAGCTGATAAGTAAATGCAGTGGGTGGGGAAGGGAGAGCGAAAGGACAGGTCAGTGTCAGGGTGGAAGGCAGGAGAGGTTAAAAAGTGAGGGGCAAAGTGATCTGAAAAAAACAAGGCAGAGGTGATAGTGTGGGAAATGACAAACACTGTGTCATTGGCCCATGTTATTTGAAAATTCTCTTTAGATTGGTTGTCCGTAAATAAAAGCAATAAGTTGCATTCATATAGCATCGTTAACACAACAAAATGTCACGAGGAGTGTTACCAAACTCAGGGCAGCATACTGACATAGCTAGTAGTGTGGCTGCCTCACAGCATCAGGGAACCTGGTTCAATCCTGACCTCAGGTGCTGTCCATGTGGAGTTTGCACGTTCTCTTTGAGGCCATATGGATTTTCTTCCAGGTGCTCTGGTTTCCTCCCAGTTCCCAAAGACACATGGGTAGATGAATTGACCAGCGTAGTTTGCCCTTAGTGTAGTTGGGTGGTGGAGATTCAAGGGTCAGATCATAGGTATGTGTGAACATATTATAGGAAAGATAAGTAAGGGACTGGGACTATTGGGATTGTTCTAAGAGATAGCATACACTCCATGGGCCAAATGGCTTCTTTCTACATTGTAGAGAGATTTGAAATATGAAAATTATATACTGGGTCACATCAGGAGGCATTGGGACAGATGACAAGCTTAGTTCATGTATTGAATTTTAGAGGGCATCTTAGGAAGAAATTGAGATCGAGAGACATGGAGGTTTATGTGTTGAATAATTAGAGTCTAGTGCTGGAGAATTACTTTCTGTCTCAGGAAAGATCCTGTTCATCTTTCCAACCTGTATATGAGTTTCTGGAGCTCCATGCACGTCCTTTCTGGCTCTGTGGCCACAAGAAGGAAATCTCCAGCTCTCCCCCTCGGGAGGTGAGTGGGCATGTCTCAGCTAAAGTTCAGTCACACACATATTCCACGAAATCACTGGTTACCTGGAGAGTCAGATGAAAGGCATTCCTTCATCACTGATCTGATGTTGTGAGCCCACATCGTTAATAACAGTATGATCAATATCCTTGCCTATTGTGTTATAACCACTCTTCCTCAATCTTACAGGTTAACCGCTTGACCTGGTTCACCCGTTTTGACGGAACCAATTCTGTGATAGGCCAGAGTGAAACAGGTAAGTCAGAGGGTGAGGGACCCACAGACTTGAGCTGAACCACCTTTACAAAGGACAGGAGTTCACCATGACAGTTGACTGGCACACATGAGGGCCTAACAACGACTGCCACTGAGCTGAGCCCTGAGACAACTTAACATCAGTTTGATGCCTGACATGATGTCACGCTGACAGTTCTCACCCAGTCAGGTGTGAGTAGGTAGGTTGCAGATGTAGGAAAGAAAGTCATACTCCTGACATTTGGAAAATTTCTTCCAGACTCTTTCATTCAAGATTCCAAGTTTTCCCACTGCCCTGGGTGATGAATGGAGGAAGTGATTTTGTTCCTTTCGTTCAAATTTCAGTATCTGGGTGTCATTGGGGAGGCCCGTGTTTAGTGACTGTCCCTAATTTTCATTATTAGTTGCCAATGAGAAGGTGAGGGTGAGTATCCGTTGTAAATCACTACAGTCCTTCTGGTGAATGTGCTCCACAGTGCTGGTAGGGAGGAGCTCCAGGATTTAGACCCAGCCATAGTGAGGGACTGGCGATTTATTTCCCAGTTAGGATGGTGTGTGACTTGGAGGGGAACCTGCAGGTGGTGTTGTTCTCAAGAACCTGCTGTTATTGTCCTTCTTGGTGGTGGAGGTGGCAGGTTTGGGAGGTGTTGTTGGAATAGCCTCGGTAAGTAACTAGGCTACCTAGTTACTTACCTAGGCAGTGTATTTAGTAGATGGTACACATTGCAGACACTGCAGTGGTTGATGGTGTCAGTCAAATGGTCTGTTTAGTCCTGGATGGTGTCAAGCTTCTAGAAAGCCATTGAGGCTGCGCTCATCCAGGCAACTCCTGGCTTGTGCCTTGTAGATGATGAGAAGGCCTTGAGGTGTCAGGAGATGAGTCACTCACTGTCGGATACCCAGCCTCTGATTTGCTCTCAAAACCACAGTAGTTATGTTCCATTGAGTTTCTGATCAATGGTGACCCCTGGTGACCTATGTGGGAGATTCAGCAAGGGTAATGTAATTGAATGTCAAGGATAGGTAGCTAAACTCTCCCTGTTGGAGGTGGTGTTGTGAGTGAGAAAACAGATTCGATGGATCTCAAAAGCAAGGACACTGAACACAGTCTGGCAGTAAATGATTTTATTTACAAAAGACGAGTGTGAGAAAATGGTAACGGGAGTAACACACACACACACATAGTTTAGAACGAGCGTAGGAAAATCGCACCAGGGATAAAATACACACACACATACACAAGGAACTAGGTACATACAATCAAGGAAAAACAATACGATACTCACCACCCCTTGACTCAGTGCAGGTACGGCTCTGTGCTGCTAGGGACACTAACTAAATCGCTCCCAACCCTTTAACAGTGCACACCTCACCAACAATTTCTCTAGCGCCGTTCCATAGTACTCGGTTTGGAGTGAAGCAGGGTGGTCCCTCTAAGGTGGCAAAAGAGAGCAAGCTGAGCACGCGTGGCACCCTTTATAGTGCTGGAGGGCTGGGGCGTCCAGCCCAGGTAATTTACAGGGGGCCAATGGCTCAGTGTCAGCAAGGACTAATCGATTACAAAGGCCAATGGCCCAAGGCCAAGTACAAAGGTACTTAAAGGGGCCAATGGTCAGGTGTGTGCTGATGGGTGGGATGGGGCCAAACCTTGATTAGCAGTGGTGTGTCTTCCGACCAGGTAGTGGGCAGTGCTATCATGTGACAGCCACAATCCTCCACAATACAGTCCACCCCTCGGAAGTCACACCACCCACCAATCATTACATGGAATGCAGTGAAAAGAAAACCCATATATTGTAATAGAAGTCTTACCCTTAACAGACCAATAAATCACAGTAACAACTATTTCCAAGCTTAAAACTACAGTATATGTTAATATACAACACTAATGAAAGGGAGACGTGCTCTTGATAATCTGGCAAGCACAACATAATATACAGACAGCAATAACAATGAGAATGAGAGCAGTAGCCCAGTGGATGACAGTTGCCCACCATCCCCCCAGAGACGCAAACGGCTACCAGTTTCCCCATGAGGTGTCGTGCTGGAGGAGCTGATCCCTTGATTTTTGAATTTTAGTCACTGAGTCCCGAATGTGAGCAGCCAAGTGGGTGATGTTCCTTGACTCATCAGGGATAAATGTGCAGCACTCCTTACCAATCACTGCGCAGGTAACACCATCAGCAGTGAGTAGGTAATCCAGGGCCATTTGATTCTGCAGGGCGACCATCCTGATGGCCGTCAGCTCTGCCGCCGCCCACGTCAGGGTGCCTTCAGTGTATTGCAGTACCACTGCCGTTTTGTTGGCTGGCGTCTCGAGCACCCTGGTCATCTGGATGACCTCATGGGACAATCGGGCCATGCCATATCTGGATAAGGCTATCATCCAAAACCTCTCTGCCTCCATAATGACCCTCTTGTCCCGGTGGCCGCTGTATGCCGGGTGCTCCCCAAGGTCGTCTAGGGAGTGGATGTAGGGCACCACAAACGCTGGAAAGCAGCAACTGTACCAACTTGCAGGGATCCATGGGTAGGCACGGTGGCCGCAAATCCAGTGGGTCCCAGTCAAAGTGCAGGGAACCCCCAGCTTAGCAGCACCATCGGCAGTGGTCACTGGGGCACCCGGGTACCAGTCTCGCCTGCAGTCTCTGTGACTGACTGAAAGGTTGGAACTGTGCTCATTTGGGACCCTGCACCAGCATTACTTCGGTCTGCTTACCAGCTGTGGAATGACCCTGAGAGTCGGGACTCAGGAGGAGGTCAAATTGTAGGGAGGGAAATACCAGTTCCTGAAACACGCAACCCATCGGGGATCGCTGGAAGAGATGTTACCACCCCCAAACAGATATGCCAAAACTTACAGGAGTGAAAAGTCTATGCAAACAGTTCATCTGAAAGTCATCCAGCGGGATCGGCATAAGTGGCAGAGCTTCATCGGCATGTGCTGGGGTTCACACGCAAATCCAGCAATTGGATCTATTAGTGGTGCTGGCAAATTGATAAGTGACTCTGAGGAAGGTGTTGGCAGATGTCCCAATGCCGATCATCGCGGTGAACAGAAGGAATGACTGGAGTAATCCCATTGTCCTGCAAGGGGGGGGGGGGGGTGGTTGAGGAACAGACTCATTCTAGTCGGGTCAGGTGTCGGGTATGCAGAAAAGACAGATTAATGTGACCCGGAATCGCGACCCAACGAGTGTCCCCGGGACCGCATGCGACAACTTCTCCCTTCTGAGGAGGACCTTGTGACTGTCGTACCCATACTCTCCCCGAGTCCTCGGTCTTGGGTGGTTCCGTGTCTTCCAAGTCAGGAGTTGGAGAGTGTGCCAGATGACGGGACAGTGGGGACTCCCCTTGGCCAGTGGGCCGTGTATTCAACTGAACAATGGCCTGCTGCAGCATGCTCAACCACCCCTGCACTGTGCGGGAGGTTGTTAGCGTGCGTAGCTTTTCCTTAAGCAGGCCATTCAAAACCACAGAAGCATAGAACAATACAGCACAATGCAGGCCTTTCGGCCCACCATGTTGTGCCGACCTTTAAACCACACTTAATACTATCTAACCCCTTCCTCCCACATATCCCCCTATTTTAAATTCCTCCATATGCTTATCAACAATCTCTTGAACTTGACCAACATATCTGCCTCCACCACTACCCCAGGCAGTGCATTCCATGCACCAACCACTCTCTGGGTGAAAAACCTCCCTCTGATATCTCCCTTGAACTTCCCACACATTACTTTAAAGCCATGCCCTCTTGTATTGAGCATTGGTGCCCTGGGAAAGAGGCGTTGGCTGTCCACTCTATCTATTCCTCTTAATATTTTGTATACCTCTATCATGTCTCCTCTCATCCTCCTTCTCTCCAAAGAGTAAAGCTCTAGCTCTCTTAGTGTCTCCTCATAATCCATATGCTCCAATCCAGGCAGCATCCTCGTAAATCTCCTCTGCACCCTTTCCAACACTTCCACATCCTTCCTATAATGAGGCGACTAGAACTGGACACACCACTCCAAGTGTGGTCTAACCAGAGTTTTGTAGAGCTGCAGCATTACCTCGCGGCTCTTAAACTCGATCCCACGACTTATGAAAGCCAACATCCCATAAGCTTTATTAACTACCCTATCCACCTGTGAGGCAACTTTCAGGGATCTGTGGATATGAACTCCCAGATCCCTCTGCTCCTCCACACTCCCCAGAATCCTGCCATTAACCTTGTACTCTGCCTTGGAGTTTGTCCTTCCAAAGTGTACCACCTCACACTTCTCCGGATTGAACTCCATCTGCCACTTGTCAGCCCAGCTCTGCATCCTATCAATATCCCTCTGCAGTCTTCGACAGTCCTCCACACTATCCACAACATCACCGACCTTTGTGTCGTCTGCAAACTTGTTAACCCACCCTTCTACCCCCTCATCCAAGTCATTAATAAATATCACGAAAAGTAGAGGTCCTAGAACCGATCCTTGTGGGGCACCACTAGTCACAGCCCTCCAATCTGAATGAACTCCCTCCAACACCACCCTCTGCTTTCTACAGGCAAGCCAATTTTGAATCCACACGGCCAAGCCTCCCTGGATCCCATGCCCTCTGACCTTCTGAAGAAGCCTACCATGTGGAACCTTGTTAAGCGCCTCACTAAAATCCATGTAGACCACATCTACTGCACTACCCTCATCAATCTGCCTGGTCACCTCCTCAAAGAACCCTATCAGGCTTATGAGACATGATCTTCCCTTCACAAAGCCATGCTGGCTGTCCCTAATGAGTCCATGATTCTCTAAATACTCGTAGATCCTATCTCTTAGAATCCTTTCCAACAGCTTACCCACCACAGACGTAAAGCTCACTAGTCTGTAATTCCCTGGACTATCCCTACTACCTTTTTTGAATAAAGGGACAACATTTGCCACCCTCCAATCCTCCAGTACCATTCCCGTGGACAATGAGGACTCAAAGATTCTAGCCAACAGTTCAGCAATCTCCTCCCTCGCCTCGGGGAGCAGCCTGGGGAATATTCCGCCAGGCCCCGGGGACTTATCTGTCCTAATATTTTCTATCAGCTCCAACACATCCTCTCTCTTGATATCTACATGCTCTAGAACATTAACCTTACCAACACTGTCCTCAGCGTCATCAAGGCCCCTCTCTTTGGTGAATACTGAAGTATTCATTGAGAACCTCACCCACTTCCACAGCTTCCAGGCACATCTTCCTACCTTTGTCTCTAATCGGCCCTACCTTAACTCTCGTCATCCTTCTGCTCTTCACGTACGTGAAAAAAGCCTTGAGATTCTCCTTAACCCTACTCGCCAAAGCCTTTTCATGTCCCCTTCTTGCTCTCCTCAGCCCTTTCTTAAGTTCCTTCCTTGCTACTCCATATTCCTCATGAGCCCTATCTGATCTTTGCTGCTTATACCTTATGTATGCTGCCTTCTTCTTCCTAGCTAGTTGTTCCACCTCTCTTGTCACCCATGGTTCCTTCACCCTGCTATTCTTTCTCTGCCTCACCAGGACAAATTTATCCCTAACATCCTGCAAGAGATCCCTGAACAATGACCACATCTCCATAGTACACTTCCCTTCAAAAATATCATCCCAATTTACACTCTCAAGTTCTAGCCTTATAGCCTCATAACTTGCCTTTCCTCAGTTCAGTATCTTCCCGTCTTCTTTGCTCCTATCCTTGTCCATGACAATGCTAAAGGTTAGGGAGCAGTGGTCACTGTCCCCCAAATGCTCACCCACCGAGAGATCTGTCACCTGACCCTGTTCATTACCTAATACTAGATCTAATATGGCATTCCCTCTAGTTGGCCTGTCAACATACTGTGACAGAAATCCGTCCTGGACACACTTAACAAACTCTGCCCCATCTGAACCTTTGGCACTAAGTAGGTGCCAATCAATATTTGGGAAGTTGAAGTCTCCCATGATAACAAACCTGTTATTCTTGCACCTTTCCAAAATCTGCCTCCCAATCTGCTCCTCAGTATCCCTGCTGCTACTGGGGGCCTATAGGATACTCCCAGTAGAGTTACTGCTCCTTTCTTGTTCCTAACTTCCATCCATACTGACTCTAGAGAGGATCCTTCTACATTATCCACCCTTTCTGCAGCTGTTCATTCTCTCAATTAACTCTGATGTCTGTGGGTGATAGGGTATGTGGAACAGCCATGAGATCCCTGCCTCAGCAGCCCAGTTCTGTGCTTTAGCCCCAGCAAAGTGTGAGCCCTGATCAGATTGTACCTCCCACGGGACTCCATAGATGGAGGAGAGGTACTGCAATCCTTTGATGGTGTTATTCTGGTCGGCCCTTTCACAGCGCACTGCCACCAGGACACCCAAGTATATGTTCACCATCATCAGGGTGTACTGTTTTTTCATTTTGGCATGGGAGCAGTCCAATATAATCAATCTGCCATACGCGACCCGCTCCCGTGCTGCGGCAAATGTGACCCGATGGCTCTGCTGGCCAACCTCGTGGCTTCACCTGCTGACAGATAGGGCAGTTAGCAACAGTGGTCTTAAATTGATCCAATATCAGAGCGACCCTGAATTGCTCTGCCTAACGCTGTGTACTGTTGGCCCCTAGATGCCCACTTTTGTGGTGTGCCCATGCAGCTAAAGTACTGAGGTCGGTTTCATCTGGGGAAGCAGTGGCACAGCATATTTGGGCAGCCTGATCCACAGTGGCATTGTGTATAGCCTCATCTATATTTTTGTGGGTATGGACATCCACAAGGTGGACTGAAATTTTTCTATCAGTTGCCTGGTCCCAAATAAAATGCCAGTGTTCCTGTCCCCAGAGGGGCTGTCCATGAATTTCCCACCCCATTTCGTGCCACCAGGCCATCCACACTGCCATACCATTAGCCACTGCCCAAGAGTCGGTACAAATGTGGACCGGCCCGGTGGTGTTCTGTAGGGTAAGTGCTACTGCCGCCAGCTTGGCAAGTTGACTGGACCCACCTGCTCCCTCTTTGGTTAAAATTTTCCCTGTGGCGGGATGAAGTGCCGCCGCTTTCCAATATTACTTCCCTCCTTTTCAGCGGCTGGAGCCATCTGTGAACCAAGCATGCAATTTTTGTTCTGGTCGAGGGAGTCGAAGGGTTGGCCCCAGGACACAGCTGGAATTCGGGTATGTCTGGGGCTGGGTCCTGGGACTGTGGGAAGGACATGACCTGCTCATGGAGGCGGCTGACCCCTTCCAGACCTGCTTGGTCGGCAATATACCATTTCCACTTTACTATAGAGGACCTCTGGGCACGGCCCTCTTTGTGGGTGGAATTGGGAGACTTGACCCAACACCTTATGGGCAGGTGGGGGCGAAGGACAACAGTGCCTGTTTAATGTCTGGTGGCGAGAAACGCCAGATAGCAGGCAAGCAGCTGACACTCGAATGGGCTGTAGCAAGCGGCGGCTTCAGGCAGAGATTTGGTCCAGAAGCAGAGCGGGACTCTGCGCCCTTGGATCTTCTGCCAGAGGCTCCATTCGGCAACCTTATCACTGGCTGAGACTTGTAACTCAAAAAGGGATACCTGCCTGGTGGGGAGCAAGTGGCAGTACTTGCTCAACAGCTTGCTTTGCTGTTTCAAAAGCAACCTGTTGTTCAGGTCCCCATGAGAATGTGGCTTTCTTATGGGAGACCCTATAGAGTGGTCTAAGGAGCATGGTAAGGTGGAGTATATGCTGCCGCCAATAACCTAGGAGGCCCACGAAGCTCTGGGTGTCGGTTTTATTTGAAGGGATGGCAAAATTCAAAATTTTATTCCTGGCAGTCTCAGGAATATCTCATTGGCCTGAGTGCCATTGCATTCCGAGGACCAAGACATTCTGGCTGGAGCCCTACACCTTATCAATATTAATGGCCTAGCCCCGTTCCCTGAGGGAGGAGATTAGCATATGAAGGGCCTCTGAGACAATGGTCTCAGACGGACCTTGTAGGAGGATTTCATTGATCTAATGGACAATTGACACCTTTGGGGAGAGTTGAATGCGTTGTGAATCGCAGGAGATTAAACCGTGGCAGGTAGTGGGGCTGCGAACATAGCCTTGAAGTAGGCGACGGAATGTATATTGTCTCCCGGCCCTTGTCTCCTGGTCTTGGGAATCATGATGGAGGGGAATGGAAAAGAAAGCATTTGCTAAGTTGTAAATGGAAATAAACATTGTTCAGTCATTGGTGAACTTCCCCACTTCTGATCTGATAATGGAAGGAAGGTAGGAAGGTCATTGATGAGGCAGCCGAAGATGGTTGGTCCCAGGACACTGCCCTGAGAACTCCTGCAGTGATGTCTGGGGCTGGATGATTGATGTAGACAATCACAACTCTCTTCTTCTGTGTGAGATCTGATTCCAACCACTGGAATGTTGTCCCCTTGATGCCCACCAACTTCAGTTTTACAAGGGCTCCTTGATGTCATACAGAACCAAGCTCTGCCTTGGTGTCAAGGGGAATCATTCTCACTCACTTCTGGAGTTCAGCATTTTGGTCCCTGTTTGGCCATGATGAGGTCTGGCTGAGTGGTCCTAGTGAAGCCCAAACTGGGTGTCAGGGAGTCAGTTACTGATGATGTGCTTTTAACACTGTTGATGATAACTTTCATCACTCTATTGATGATTGAGATTAGACTTTTGGGCAGTAAGTTCTCCTGTTTTTTGTGAAAAGGGCATACCCATGCAATTTTCCCCGGTGTAGGTAGAATATAGTCTTAATGGTAGGACTCTTGAAAGTGTGGAGGATCAGAGGGATCTTGGGGTCCGAGTCCATAGGACGCTCAAAACGGCTGTGCAGGTTGACTCTGTGGTTAAGAAGGCATATGGTGTATTGTCCTTCATCAATCGGGGAATTGAATTTAGGAGCCGAGAGGTATTGTTGCAGCTATATAGGTCCCTGGTCAGACTCCACTTGGAGTACTGTGCTCAGTTCTGGTCGCCTCACTACAGGAAGGATGTGGAAGCCATAGAAAGGGTGCAGAGGAGATTTACAAAGATGCTGCCTGGAATGCGGAGCATGCCTTATGAAAGCAGGTTGAGGGAACTCGGCCTTTTCTCCTTGGAGCGACGGAGGATGAGGGGGGACCTGACAGAGGTATATAAGATGATGAGAGGTATTGATTGGGTAGATAGTCGGAGGCTTTTCCCCAGGGCTGAAATGGTGGCCACAAGAGGACATAGTTTTAAGGTGCTGGGGAGTAGGTAATAGGAGATGTCAAGGGTAAGTTTTTTTACTCAGAGAGTGGTGAGTGCATGGAATGGGCTGCCAGCAATGGTGGTGGAGGCGGATATGATAGGGTCTTTTAAGGGACTGTTGGATAGGTACATGGAGCTGAGAAAAATAGAGGGCTATGGGTAAGCCTAGTAATTTCTAGGGTAGGGACATGTTCGGCACAGCTTTGTGGGCTGAAGGACCTGAATTGTGCTGTAGTTTTTCTATGTTTCTATGTTCTGAAGTGCAGCTTTGAAGGGACAGTTTAGGTAGCCTAGAATGGGTTACAAGCAGTGTCATGTTACTAGAAAACTTTCATAATAATCAACTGTATGTTTCTTGCATCAGTTGCTCCAAGATTTGGGGTGAGACGATCTGAAGAAGATAACAAGAACCAAGAGGGAATCAGCAACACAAACAAACTCAACCTGTCAACAGGTAGGCACACACACTCACATTACTTTGGCACATAATGCAGAAGGATCATAACTGATATCGAACCCTCTCATCTAGACCAATTTGAAGAAGTTAAGATTGATTCAGAGAAAATCACCATCATGAGCCATGTCAACATCCCAGCAGGTAACGAATACTCTGTGATAACATCTTTGTATTAAAACCGCCTTATCAATTTCTACCAGCACATCTACATCATTATAATGTGAACCTAGACTCTGAAATTTCAAATCATTTTCAGCCTGGTTTGTGCAAATTTAGTGTGTCGGTTTCATGGCAGTCGGTTTGGGCTGTAGTTCCACCCGCTCTCCTGTCTTGTGGGATAGTGGGATTTCCTGGATTTATGCTTGCGGTGCATTAGTGTGCCAGAAGTTAATGGCACAGCTGCTGCAAGTAAAATGGCCTTTCAATGAAGAAGAGTGAGTCCTCCCCCACATTAACTATACTCTCAACACACATTACATGAGGATCTCTCTGAGGAATGTACTCTGGAAGTGATAGTGGAGGACTCTCTGTCACCCACTGCACTGCATAGTTTGTGAATAAAGGAGTGATTTTTGGAATACAGACAATTCATTAGGGAGTGGGGGAGTCAGTCACGATGTAGGGGACCGTATTCTTCATCAGACTGATGCACTTTTGTCTGGTCATAAGAAACTTCCATCCTTCAAATTGACCTTTCTGTCTCTGAAACACAAACATGAATGGTGGAAAAGCTCATCCAGTCAGGGAGCGTCTGTGGAAACCAGTCAACATTCCAGGTCGAAGATCCTTCATTAAAACAGAAAATGAGGAAGCAAGTTAGTCTAAGTAACAGAGATGGTGGGTGGGGGGGGGGGGGCAGTAAGTGGTACAAAGGGAATGTCAGTAATGAAATGATAGACAGCCATTGAATGGACAGTTAAGCTCCTTTGTATCAGAACCGGCCATCTGAACATCCCATTCTTTATTTGTATATCCTGGTCTGCTCAGCACATCCCAGTGAACCAGACGGTACAAAATCACCCAGACCTCACAACATTACATGGACCCAGAAGCCCAACTGTCCGTTCAATGACAGTACATTATTTCACCCTTAGTCGTTCCCCTTGTTGCACCCACTGCCCACTCCCACCTTCTCTGTACTTAGACTGACTTGTTTTCTCTCTTTCTCAGTTCTGATGAAGGGTCTTCCACCTGAAACATTAACTGGTTTCTCTTTCCACAGATAGTGATCAATTGGCTTGAGTTCGTTCAGCACTTCTGTTTGTGTTTCAGATTCCATCATCTGAATCTTTAGTTTTCCACTTCTGTCCCTGACCTGCTAGACAACTTCCTGTAGTGAGCTGCGTTCTCTCCTGCAGGTGAATCGGAGAAGCAAAGGTCGAAGCTGATTTCATTTCTGCTGTGGTTCTGTGGGATGGATAAGAAGGAAGAAGCAGATAGCCCTACATCGACCGAAGCTCTAGACAACACACACTTGCTCAAAGAGGAATCTTGCATGCGTTATTTCATTAATGCTAATTTAATCGTCTGCTTGAGTGCTGCTGTGTTTCTCTATGCTTATTTTGCTTAAAAGAATGGAATGATGCAATGTTTCTTACATTTATACTCCAGTAAAATTGTTACAAATCTAAAAATGAACTAGATTCATTTTTACCATTGGTAGAATCCATGAAAGGTAATGTAAGACCTGCCTTTATATATCTGCTTGCACAGCCACTGGACAACCTGGGGACAACCAGGGGACATGCTGGCCTAAGTGCCCAGGCTGTCCTCCCACAAGTAGCCGTCTGATGGGGACCAGGTGATCAGTTTATGTGAAGTGAAGCAGGAGACCTGGAAAGACTGAGTGGCTCTGGCCAGGAGAGGACGATGAAGCACAAAATAGACTGCGAAAGAAACTCAGTGAGCCAGGCATCATCTGTGGAGGGAAATGAAGAGTCAACGTTTCAGGTCAAGATCTTTCATCTGGACTGAAAGAGTAGAGGGGAGATTGCCAGTATAAAGAGATGAGGGGTAGGGGTGGGGCAAGAGCTAGCAGGTAGTAGGTGGATTCAGGTGAGGGGGGGTGATAGGCAGGTGCAGGAAGGGAGAATGGAAATGGTGACAGAAGCCGGGAGGTGATGGGTGGAGGCAAAAAAGGGCTGCAGATGATGGAATCTGATATGAAAGGAAGGTGGAGCATGGAACTAAATAAGGGAGGTGGGGACGGCAGATGAGAACAGTGGAGGGAGGGGACCCAGTGGGAGGAGTGTGTGGGTGATGGGCGGGGGTGGAGGAGGGCAAAGAAACTGGGTTACTGGAGGTTGGGGCAAGTGGGGTCTGTGTAAGAGGAACTGGGTAGATCAGGAGGAGAGAGCAGGTTACCTGAAATTGGAGAATTTCTGGACATGGGGGTCAAGATGGAGTTGAGATATGAGGAGATGAGTTTGGTAAGGCAGGAGCAGGCAGAAACTATGGGCCTACCAGGTCAGCCTTGTTTGTGAACCTTTGGTATGAAATAGAAATGGGCAGTGTGGGGTTGGGGAACAATCAGGTTGGAGGCTGTCCTTGACGATCTCCTCAAGTATTGAGATCTGTGATGGTATAGAGACAGTGCACTGATGATTGTTGGTGGGATCATGGTCAAGGGATGATGAAGCAGATGATACATCTACAGGAGATGTAACTAGATGGAGATGAGTGAGAACGGAGGAAATAGAGTTAAAACTCAATGCAAGGATTGTGAGATACAAAACAGTGCAGTTGGAAATCTGAAATAAAAGAAAACACTGGGAGCTCAGCAGGTCAGGTAGCATCAGTGGAGAGTGAAAGAGTTAATGTTCTAGTCAATGACCTTTCATCAGAATTGGCCTGTTCTGACACAAACTGGGAAGGTTGGTAATCTGAACTCAATGTTGAGTGCCTAAATGGGAGGTGCTATTCCTTGAGGTTTCATTAAGCTTTGGGAGACAGAGACTCAGAGACTCAGGGACTCAACTGGAAGCTCAGGAGGAACAGAACAAAGACGTTCTCACTGTGGTCACCCAATCTATGTTTACTTTCTCCAATGTTGAGGAGATCACATGGTGAACAATGAATGCAGTACATTAGAATTGCTTCACCTGGAAGGACTGTTTGGGTTACTGATTGGTGGGAGGGGCAGAGGTGAAAGGACAAGTGTTGCATCTGCTGATGGTGGAAAGTTGCCACGAGAAGGGAAAATGGAAGAGTGAACTTGGAGTCGTGGATGAACACATTCCTCTGAGAGCCTGAAAGGGTCATTTTCCAATTTTTGTATCAGCAGACACAGCAGACAATGGGGTGCTTCAGCCACTGGTGCTTGCTTACAACTATTTATAACCTATATTGGTGATAGATGAAGGAACTGAGTGTACTGTAGCCAAATTTGCTGAAGGAGGTCACAATGAACCTGCAGAGGGTTATGGATAGGTTCAGTGAGTGAGCAAGAAGTTGGCAGATGGAGTTTAATGTGGGAAAAGATGAGATTATCCACTTTGGAAGGAGGAATAAAAAAGCAGATTATTATTTAAATTGAGTGATACCACAAAGTGTTGTGGTATGAGGTAATTTGGAGGTATGAGACACAAAGGGCTGGCATGTAGTACATCAAGTAACTAAGGCTAATGCAACATTTGTCTTTATTGCAAGAAGTGTGGAGTATACAAGTCAGGAAATCTAGATGCAACCTTACAGGCACTGTGTACAGTTTTGGTTTTCCATATTTAACAAATGATATACCTGCACTGGAGGTAGTGTAGAGAAGATCTACTGGGCAAACACCTGGGTTAAAGAGCTGACATATGATGGGAGGGTGAGCAGGCCAGACCTGTACTCACTAGAGTTTAGAAGAATGAGAGGCTTAAGAGACTGCAGATGCTGGAATCTGGAGTGAAAAACAAATTGCTGGAGGAACTTAGTTGGTCAGGCAACATCTCTGGAGGGAAATGTACGGATGACATTTCAGGTGGAGACCTTTCAGAAAAATGAGAAGTGATCTGACTGAAATTTCAGATTCTGAGGGGGATTGACAAGGTGGATGCTGAGAGGGTGTCTTCCCTAGTGGGGCATCAAGAACTGGAGGCTTTGGTTTCAGAATATGGGGGGATCCATTTAAGAAAGAGAAGAGGAGGAATTTGTTCTCTCAGGGGAGCTGTGACTGGAGCTCTCCACCCCCAGAGTTGTGTAGACACAGAATCAGTGAATATAGTCAAGGTAGAGACTAACAGATATTTGAAGTATTATGTAAGTATGAAGATATATGTAAGTATTACAGGGAGAGCAGCAACATGGTATTGAGGCTAATATTAATCAGTTGTGTTCTTAGCGAATGGTGGATCAGGCTCAAGGGGCTATCAAGACCATTGCTGTTCCTCTTATATTCTTATGAAGGGGAGGGGAAGATGTGTCGCTGGTGGGATCACACTGAGTATGGCAGAAATGATGGAGCAGGCTCTGTGGAAAGTTAAGGCTGGGAAGTGAGGGGAAGGGAAACCTGTCCTTGCTCTGGGTGGGAGCAGCAGGAAATTGAACAGATGGGGTTGGGAGCCTTGTCTTCTATGATGGAGGGGAAACCACAGAAAAAGAAAAGGAAGGCACGCTTGGAAGCTCTGATGTGGAAGATCTCATTACCAGAACAGATACGACAGAGCCAGAGAGAATGGGAAAATGGAAGAGAGTCCTTCCAGGAAGCAGGGTGTGAGGAGGAATGATCGAAATATCTGTGGGAGGCAGTGGGCTTGTAATGGATTTTGGGCACTAACCTATCCCCTGAGGTAGCGGTAGAGAGGTCGTAAAGGAAGGGACAGATCAGAGAGCAAGACGGAAATTGGCAGCAAAGGTGATGAAAGCTTTGGGTACAGGTAACAGCACCAATACAGTTGGTGTAAGGAGCTGAGGGAGAAAGCCTGAGGAGGGCCGAGTCCTGAAGAGAGGTTGTGACATGACAAGGTAGTCCTGTTTCCCTCTCTGTTAGTATGGGGCTAATTACCTTTCCTCAAGCATCACTTCATTCCAAGTCAGATCCCTGGGAATTTGTCCAGTCTGCCCTTGGGATGTGCAGAGCAGTCAGGGAGAAGAGCAGAAGTGATGGCTCCAATTGTTGGTCAGCACTTAGTTATCCATCATGGAGAAGGGTATAGCTTTTATCTAAAACAGGACTCCAGCCCATAGACTCTCAGACAGCAGAACTTGTGCAAACCAAAATCAGCCATGAACAATGACAGTTGGAGGCAAGAGAGGAGAGACATGTTAAAGAAATGAACAACAAGGAGACAAACTGGAGGATCCGGGGAGAGTCACAGACAGAATTAAGGGAATCGGTGACAGTTACAGACAGAACAGGAGGGACGGGGGGAGTCACACAGGGGAATGGAGGATTCAGTGACAGTCACAGGCAGAAAGAGAAGGATGAGTACAGGTGTAGACAGGAATGGAGAGATTGGTAAGAGCTACAGGCAAAATTGGAGGGACAGGTGAGAGTTACTGGTGGGAATGGAGAGCTAGGTGACAATGAGGAAACGTGAGTTAGATGTGTTACTGATGAGAATGTTGGAAGAAGACATGAACTCTAAAATATGAAATAATATTCTGATAAAGGTATATACAATTATAAGAGGCATAAATAGAGTGGATAGAATCTTTTTCCGTGGTAGGGGTATCAAAAACAAGAGGGCTGAGGTTTAAGGTGAGGGGCAGGAATTTTAAAGGGGATCTAACCTCTCGGACCTTGTCCCGCTGCATTGCTCTAGTGCCTCATCCTCAGCTGGCTACAGGGACTCTCAGGAGTGAGAAATTTCAGATCACCACCCTCTCCCTTTCACATGTGGCTGCACCTTACTGTTTCGATTTGTTTCTATTTTCCCTCTTCTCTAACTGCCAGTTCATACAGTGGTTGTTACCTTGACAACCTGTCCCCTCTACCCTCCCCACCTCTGCAGCTTAAACCTCACACGTTTTATCACATTCCTCACTGTTGAAGGGACCTGGATCTGGAATGTCGGCTCTGTGACTCTCCTCCATAGACGCTGCCTGACCGTCAGGAATTTCTTCTGCTTTCTGGTTTTGTTATAGAAAAACATTGGGGGGGGGGGAATAAAAGCAGGGTTTTGCCTTATTTCCCTTGGATCAGGGTTGTTGTCACCTCATGGGTGTGGGCAGTGGGAGGGTGTGGGCAGTGGGATGAGAGGGGTGTGGGCAGTGGGGGGTGTGGACAGTGGGGGGGGGTGGGCTGTGGGGGGTGTGGGCAGTGAGGGGTGTGGGCAATGGAAGGGGGTGTGGACAGTGAGGATGGTGTGGGCAGTGGGGGATGTGGACAGTGGGAGGGGGTGTGGGCAGTGGGCGGTATGGACAGTGGGAGGGGGTGTGGGCTGTGGGGGGAGTGTGGGCAATGGGTGTGGTGTGGGCAGTGGGGGGAGTGTGGGCTGTGGGGGGTGTGGACAGTGGGTGTGGTGTGGGCAGTGGATGAGGTGTGAGCTGTGGGGGTTGTGGTCTGCGGGGTGTTGTCTGTGGGGGTGTGTGGACAGTGGGAGGGGGTGTGGGCTGTGGGAGTGTTATGGGCAGTGAGGGGTGTGGGCAATGGAAGGGGGTGTGGTCAGTGGGGGGTATGGACAGTGGGAGGGGTTGTGGGCTGTGGGGGGTGTGGGCAATGGGTGTGGTGTGGGCAGTGGGGGTTGTGGGTTGTGGTGGGTGTGGTCTGTGGGGGAT
This sequence comes from Pristis pectinata, assembly GCF_009764475.1. NCBI lineage: Eukaryota > Metazoa > Chordata > Chondrichthyes > Rhinopristiformes > Pristidae > Pristis > Pristis pectinata. Next base: position 43,741,367 of record NC_067412.1, read on the forward strand.
GTGGACAGTGGGTGTGGTGTGGGCTGTGGGGGCGTGTGGACAGTGGGTGTGGTGTGGGCTGTGGGGGCGTGTGGACAGTGGATGTGGTGTGGGCTGTGGGGGCGTGTGGACAGTGGATGTGGTGTGGGAGTAGGTGTAGTGTGGGCTGTGTGGGTTGTGGTCTGCAGGGTGTGGTCTGTGGGGGGGTGTGGACAGTGAGAGGGGGTGTGGACAGTGGGGGTGGTGGGCTGTGGGGGCTGTGGGCTGTTGGGGGGGCGGTGGGCTGTGGGGGGGTGTGGGCAATGGGTGTGGTGTGGGCAGTGGGGGGTGGGGATTGTGGTCTGTGGGGTCTGTGGGCAGTGGGGGGCGGTGGGCTGTGTAGGATGTGGGCAGTGGGGGTTGTGGACAGTGGGGGGGTGGGCTGTGGAGTGTGGGCTGTGGGAGGGGGTGTGGGCTGTGGGAGGGTGTTGGGCAGTCGGGGGAGGTGGTGGGCTCTCTGTGTTGGGGGGGCGTTGATTTTGCATCTTGATTGGAAGCCAATCAGAGGAGGCAGATTTAAAATTGGCGGCAGGGAATGGAGCATCCGGCAGCCAATCAGCTTGGAGCGGTGGAATGTTGAGGGCAACTGCCACCAACTGCCGTAGGGACAGAGTGGAGGGATCAGCAGTGGAGATCCGGCACCTCCACCCTCAGCCTGACCGGACTGCTGGCACTGAGCACCAACAAACACATATCTGTAACATCTGGCAGTGGGCCGGTGAAGGAGTGAATACCTCACTCGTGGTAGGCTACAATCAAGGCGCAGAGCCTGCTCACCAGCCCCCAGCAGCTCTGAAGGTAACAGCATCCTGCCCTCCTTCCCCACAGTCGGTATCGGGCAGGCAGTCATGCCTGAGCCGATTGCCTGCCCCTCTTCCAGGGTTACATTTGTGTCCGTGTGTCTGTGGAGAAGGACCACGCGGTATCCATTGGGAGCCTTCTGGGACCAGTGGGTGCCACAAGGACTCAAGTGTGTTCTGAATAGAGATGTCTGTGTTGCAATTTGAAATTATTGACTGTAAATAGAGTGAATCATGGAATACTGTAGTATTATAATATTGTGATGCTGTAGTCACTGAATAAACCACCTTTGAAAAAAGTGAAAAACAGTTGGTGTCAGCCCTTTGAACAACTTCTCAGGTGAGCCAATAGGACAGAAACAGACCTCCATCCCGTGGACTCCACCCGCTGGTGACATGACCAGAGGCTTGGCCCAGGAGGTGGATGTTGAAGGCTGGGGAGGACAAGATAGTTCACCAGTAATCAGCTGAGAGAGCCCAAGTGATGCATAATGATCCCTCACATCCTACTGTCGGAGACCAGCTGCACTGATCATAGCACATCAGTAAGTGGATCCTCGTCCGATTTCTGGAACGGATGATTATAGGTGTTTACACAGGGGTGCTGCTCACTCTAACACTTCTTATGGGATGTGAACTTCATTTGTACTCTGCTGGAATGAGTGGGGATTTTCACACCTGGAGGGGACATCCCTGCCAACTCTTCTCGTGGTGATCCTGGCTGGTCTCCTGGCACATAGGAAATCAATCCTTTCTGGTGTTGATCTCACTGATGAGAATGCCAGGTTTCCTTCGCTAGGTTTAGGGGCTTCATCCATCCACCCTGCAGCCCCTGTCTCCTCCACAGCAGCCACAGCGTCTTGCAGCTGTTTGTCTGCCATGGGGAGTGTTCCTTTAAGGGTCACTGCCCTGGTCAGATTGGTGCCCAGGAAGCTGCTGGAAGTATGTTTTCATAGAGAATAGAACATAGAACACTACAGGACAGTACAGGTCCTTCGGCCCACAATGTTGTGCCGACATTTTATCCTGCTCTAAGTTCTATCTAACCCTTCCCTCCCACATAGCTCCCCATTTCTCTATCATTCATGTGTCTATCTAAGAGTATCTTAAATGTCCCTAATGTAGCTGCCCCCACAACCTCTACATGCACCCACAACTCTCTGTGTAAAAAACTTACCCCTGACATCCCTCTTATATCTTCCTCCAATCACCTAAAAATTATGTCCCCTCGTGTTTAGCCATTGTCTCCTTGGGAAAAGTCTCTGACTGTCCAATCGATCTATGCCTCTTATCATCTTGTACACCTCTATCAAGTCACCTCTCATCCTCCTTCTCTCCAAAGAGAAAAACCCTAGCTCACTTAACCTATTCTCATAAGACATGCTCTCCAATCCAGGCAACATCCTGGTAAATCTCCTCTGCACCCTTTCTAAAGCTTCCACATCCTTCCTATAATAAGGCAACCAGAACTGAACACAATACTCCAAGTATGATCTGACCAGAGTTCTACAGAGCTGCAACATCACATCGCGGCTCTTGAACTCAATACCCTGACTATAGAAGGCCAACATTCCATACACCTTCTTAACAACCTTATCGACCTGCGTGGCAACCTTGAGGGATCGATGGACATGGAGCCCAAGATCCCTCTGTTCTTCCACACTACTAAGAGTCCTGCCATTAACTTTGTATTCTGCCTTCACATTCAGTCTCCCGAAGTGTATCACTTCACACTTATCCGGGTTGAACTCCATCTGCCACTTCTCAGCCTAGCTCTGCATTCTATCAATATCCTGTTGTAATCTACAGCAACCTTCTACAATATCCACTGCACCACCAACCTTTGTATCATCAGCAAACTTACTAACCCACCCTTCCACATCCTCATCCAAGTCATTTATAAAAATCATAAAGAGCAGGGGTCCCAGAACAGATCCCTCAGAACACCACAGGTCGCCGACCTCCAGGCAGAATATGCTCCATCTACCACCACGCTCTGTCTTCTATGGGCGAGCTAATTCTGAATCCACACAGCCAAGTTTCCCTGGATCCCATATCTCCTGACTTTCTGAATATGCCTTCCATGAGGAACCTTATCAAACGCCTTACTAAAATCCATGTACACCACATCCACTGCTCTACCTTCATCAATGTGCTTTGCCACATCCTCAAAGAATTCAATCAGGCTTGTGAGGCATGACCTGCCCCTCACAAAGCCATGCTGACTGTCCCTAATCAGCCTATGCATCTCTAAATGCCCATAAATCCTGTCTCTAAGAATCTTCTCCAGTAATTTGCCCACCACTGAAGTAAGACTCACTGGTCTGTAATTCCCCTACTCCCTTTCTTAAACAAAGGAACAATATTTGCAACCCTCCAATCTTCTGTCACTACTCCTGTGGCCAGTGAGGATGCAGAGATCATTGCCAAAGGTGCAGCAATCTCTTCCCTCGCTTCCCGTAATAACCTTGGATATATCCCATCCGGCCCCGGTGACTTATCTATCCTAACGTTTTTCAAAAGTTCTAGCACATCCTCTTTCCTCACGTCAACATGCCCTAGCGTATCAGCCTGTCGTACGCCATTCTCACAAACGTCAAGGTCTCTCTCACTGGTGAATACTGAAGCAAAGTATTCATTAAGGACCTCCCCTACCTCCTCTGACTCCAGGGCATGTTTCCTCTTTTATCCCTGATCGATCCTACCCTCACTCTAGTCATCCTCTTATTCTTCACATACGTGTAGAACACCTTGGGGTTTTCCTTGATCCTACTTGCCAAGAACTTTTCATGTCCCCTTCTAGCTATCCTAAGTCCATTCTTAAGCTCCCTCCTGGCTACCTTGTAACTCTCCAGAACCCTGTCTGATCCATGCTTTCTAAACCTCAGGTAAGCTTCTTTCTTCCTCTTGACAAGATATTCTATATCTCGTGTCAACCACCGTTCCTTCACTCTACCATCCTTACCCTGCCACAATGGGACAAATCTATCCAGAACCACATGCCAGATTTCCTTAAACAACCTCCACATTTCCACTGCGCACTTCCCTAAGAACATCTGTTCCCAATTTACGCTTCCAAGTTCCTGCCTAATAGCATCATAATTCCCCCTCCCTGAGTTAAATACTTTCCCATATCGTCTGCTCCTATCCCTCTCCAAGGCTATGGTAAAGGTCAAGGAGTTATGGTCACTATCTGCAAAATGCTCTCCCGCTGAGAGATCTGAAACCTGATCAGGCTCATTGCCTAGTACCAAGTCCAGTATGGCCTCTCCTCCAGTTGGCATGTGCACATACTGTGTCGAATCCTTCCTGGACACACCTAACAAACTCCGTCCCATCTATCCCCTTTACACTAAGGAGGTGCCAATCAATATTAGGGAAGTTGAAATCACCCATGATAACAACCCTTTTTATTTTTGTACCTCTCCAAAATCTGCCTCCCGATCTGCTCCTCAGTGTCTTTGCTGCTACTGGGGGCCCTGTAGAATACTCCCAATAAAGTGATTGCTCCTTTCCTGTTTCTGACTTCCACCCACACTGACTCAGTGGACGATTCCTCCAGGACATCCTCCCTTTCTACAGCTGTGACACTGTCCCTGATCAACAAAGCCACTCCCCCACCTCTGCCCTTGTCCCTTCTGAAACACCTAAACCCCGGAATATCCAGCAGCCATACCTGCCTTTGCAAAAACCAAATCTCTGTAATGGCCACCACGTCATAGTTCCACTACTTACCCATGCTCTAAGTTCATCAGCCTTGTTTCTGATACTTCTTGCATTAAAGTAGGCACACTTTAGCCCATCCAACTGACTGCAATTTTGCCCTTTCAACTGCTTATCCTTCCTCACAGCTTTTCTAAACTCTGCATCTACTTGTACACTAAATGAACCAAACTCTGACCTATCACTCTGGTTCCCATCCAACCTGCCAAACTAGCTTAAACCCTCCCCAACGGTTTTAGCAAACCTGCCCGCAAGAATATTGGTCCCCCTCCTGTTCAGGTGCAACCTGTCCCTTTTGTACAGGTCGTACCTTCCCCAGAAGAGATCCCAATGATCAAAAAATCTGAAACCCTGCCCCCTACACCAATTTCTCAGTGACGTGTTCATCTGCCAAATCATCCTATTCTTACCCTCAATGGCACGTGGCACAGGCAGCAATCCAGAGATTACTATCCTTGAAGTCCTGCTTTGCAGCTTCCTACCTAGCTCCCTATATTCCTTCTTCAGGACCACATCTCTTTTCCTACCTATGTCATTGGTACCAATATGTACCACGACCTCTGTCTGTTCACCCTCCCCCTTCTGAATGCTGTGGACCCAATCCAAGATATCCCTGACCCTGGCACTGGGGAGGCAACATACCATCCGGGAGTTTCCTTTCACTTCCCCAGAATCTCCTGTCTGCCCCCCTTACTATGAAATCCCCTATCACTACCGCCCTCCTCTTCTTCCCGCTTCCCTTCTACACCACACGACCAGGCTCAGTGCCAGAGACCTGGCCACTGCGGCTTTCCCCTGGTAGGTCATTCCCCCCCAACACTATCCAAAGTGGTATACCTGTTATTGAGGGGAATGGCCACAGGGGTACTCTGAACTACCTGCCTATTCTCAGTCCTTCTGGCAGTCACCCAGCTACCTGCTTCCTGCAGCTTCGGAGTGATTGCCTCCCTGTAGCTCTTGTCTGTGTACTCCTCGGTATTCCGGTTGAACTGAGCTGGTCCCATCGGGCATGATTCTGCGGGTTAACCTCCACAGCACTGTTTCTAACATCTTTTGGCCAAATTTGCAAAATTTTGCAAAGGATCTGACTGGGCAAATGTTTAGCAGCAGCTGATCCAGGACAGGTTATGGACAGCACTGAAGTTTACTGAGGGTGGAAAATGGGATACTTCCTAGAGGCCAGTGGAAAGTGAAGGCTGAGGTAAAGAAACCTCTCTGGGGGTCTCAGGTGATCTGAGGCAGAGGACCACACTGAAATGATGCCTTCTTTATGATGGTGAGAGTGTGCCGTTAGATCCATAGTTTAAGGTTAACCAGAAGGCTGAGGTTATGACTGATCTGATTCAGTCTGAGACAAGAACGAGATAGGGCTCAATGGAATAAATATCAAGAGACAGTGTTTTGTGTGGGGACCAAATATCATTGCTTTAATTTCATAGTGTTAAATTAAAGGAAATATAGGCTCATCCAAAACAGATATCAGACATCAGATTAGCAATGGAAAAGTTCTGAAATATTGTGGTGAACAAGAGCTGGGTGTCATGAGCCGACACAGGAAACCTGTTATTTCAGGCATTGAGCACGAGGTGCAGAATGTAGATGGGAACAAGATATCACATGTACGACTGGGGAGGAAAGCCATCGAGGATGATTCGCTGTTTCTGATTGGATGACAGAATTGTCCTATGTAGAGTATTGGAGAAGTTGGCCTATACTCACTGGCACTTAGAATAAAGAGGTGATCATGTTAATAAATCCAAGGTTCTGGGAAGAATTAACAAAATAGGTGCTGAGATGTGGTTCAGTACAAGGAGGTATAGCCTCACAATAAAGGGATCAGTCATTTAGGACTGGCATGAAGAGACATCTGTTATGTGGACTGTTGTAAGTCTTCAGTATTTTGAAAGTGAGAAAACAAGTGACCTTTAAGTTACAGAGAGGGTGGGGAAGGATGAATAGGAAAAGGGGAACATCTCTGATAAGGTGAGGCTACGTTTATCCAGTTGTTTATGGAACTGATTAATAGACTAATAGGCTGTGAAATGCAGGTCAGAGTAGCACAGAAACCTGATATCAAATGGACAATGCTGGAAATGGCCAGAATGTCTATGGAGAGAGATAACTGATTTATTATTACAAAAGGATAACCTGACAACAGAACTGGTCAATTCTAAGTTTGATCAGTTAGCTGAATTTAATGCATATGATGTAGATCTCCAAAGGCTGTGATATGCCCAGACAGAAGATGAGGTTCTGATCCTCAAGCTGATATTGGGTCTCACTGGAACAGTGCCGGAGGCCACAGACAGATAGATCAGTTCCACCTTGGCTATCTGCTGCAGCCAATTCGTGTCACAAGCCTCAGCTCCTCCAAACCAAGTTGCCTTTCAGGGACACTTTGAATTTTTTTCCTGCTCACCTTAAATCTATATCCTCTAGTTTTGGGTTCCCCTACCCTGCGATGAAAACTGTGACTATCCACCTTACCTATGCCCCTCATGATCTTATAAACCTCTATAAGGTTACCCTTCAGTGTCCTTCACTCCAGAGAAAACAATCCCAGCCTATCCAGTCTCATATCTCAAACGCTGCACTCTGGGCAACATCCTTGTGAATCTGTTCTGCACTTTCTCTAGTTTAATCACATCCTTCCTATAGTATGGTGACCAGAATTACATACAATACTCCGGGTGCAGTCTCACCAATACTTTGTACAGCTGTAGCATGACATCCTAACTCTTGTGCTCAATGGTCTGACTGATGAATGCAAGCATTGCATATGCCTTCTTCACCACCCTATCTAATGTGTTGACACTTTCAGGGAACAATGTACTTGTACTCCCTGGTCTCTCTGTTCTACAATACTCCCCAGGACCCTGTTATTTATTGTTTATGTCTGCCCTGATTTAACTGCCCAAATGTATCATTTTGCACTTGTCTGAGTTAAATTCTATCTGCCATTCCTTTGTTCACTTTCCCAGTTGATTGAGATCAACTGGGAAAGTGGGCCAGAGAACATAACCTCCCTCTTGCTGCATTTGGCTCTGGCTTTCCAGGTCAGTTCAAATGGTTCACAGATGCTGCTCAGCCTGAAAGCTGACTGTGGATCCGAGCAGAACACGGTGATGTCGTCCTAGTACAGGGATGCTTTGATCTGAATGTCCTCACTGTCTAGCATCATCACCCCTCTAATGCCCATGTTCTTCCTTATGGATTCAGCAAAAGGTTTGATACAATGCACCAACAAGGTGGAGGAGAGTAGGCAGCCTTGCCTGACTCCAGATTTGAAGGAAAACACCCATTAGTTTTGTTTGTGCCACTGATGTCCATGTAGACCAGTTGTATTCAATTGCTGATTCCCTTGATAAACCCCATTTTGGAAAACATGTCCATCATGTACATGTACAATATCCTATCAAGGGGTCTTCTGGTCCAATCTGACCAGGCACCTGTCCACCCCCTGTCCTACATGTAGGTGATGGTATCCCTGAGCAGTGCAAGGCTCTCAGAGGTCCTCTTGCCAGATATGTTACAAGTCTGGTCCAGGTGGATCACCTGTCCCAGAGCAGACTTAATCTGCCTGATGATGACCTTGAATGATGTAATCCACATTCAACAGTGATTTCTGGTCTCCTCCCTCTCTCCCTTCTGTATGTAGATGAGGGTGATGATGCCCTTCCTCATGGATTCTGACATGCTGCCAGCAAGAAACACTGTACACTTCCAGCAGCCTGGGCCCATCCAGTCCCACAGAGTCGAGTATCCAGTCCCCAACTCAGCCAGTGAGTTGTCAGGGAATGGGTGGAATTTGTCACCTAACCATTTCCTCAGGTCTCAGAGTTTCATTTGGATTGAGAGGAAAATTGGCTGGGGGACCCACTACAATCAGTTTGGAGGGAGTGGAAGATAAGACTGCGGTAGATTTCGGGTATGGACCAGATCAACTTTGGTTGTCACATGTTAGTTGTCAAATATTCAACAAAAGCTCACTGTGATGCACAGAGGAAGAAATGGAATGAATCCTAATGTTTGGGGCATGATAGCCCTGCAATGCTTTAATGCTTTTGCATTGAAAGTCAGGACTAAAGTCCATTTTGTCCTTATATTGTAGTTATACTGGTGTTTCCTGAAGAAGCGTGGAAGAATGAAGACGATGACAGAGGGTGGTCTGTTCAAGACGGCCAGCACGATGAACCCTGACGAATGTGTGATCTCTCACAAGAAGTTGAATGTGATTGATATTGTTATCGTGATCATATACTTCATATTTGTCCTTCTTGTAGGACTCTGGGTAAGCTCTTTGTATATCTTTTCTCTAAAGTGTTGATTCAAAATACAATCTTAAATAAAAATATCTCTTCTATAATCTGTTAAAGTGAAAGCCTCAAGGAGCTTGTTTGAGATTAACTGTTCTTTATAAATGGACAAATCCCCAAATTCTGGGTCACGATTATTCTCGACATTGGTGCCCCACAGGGCTGTGTCCTCAGTTCCCTAATCTACTCCTTATACACTCATGACTGTGTGGCCAGATTCTGCTCTAACTCCATCTACAAGTTTGCAAATGATACCACTGTAATGGGCCATATCTCAAATAACGACCAGTTGCAGTACAGGAAGGAGATAGAAAGCCTAGTAACATGGTGTCATGATAATAACCTTTCCCTCAATGTCAGCAAAACAAAAGAGCTGGTCGTTGACTTCAGGAAGGGGGGTGGTGCACATGTACCCGTTTACATCAACGATGCTGAGGTCGAGAGGATTGAGATTTTCACGTTCCTAGGAGTGAACATCACCAATAGCCTGTCCTGGTCCAACAACATTGACGCCCCGGACAAGAAAGTTCACTAGCTCCTCTGCTTCCTCAGGTGGCTAAAGAAATTTGGCATGTCCCCTTTGACCCTCACCAATTTTTACCAAGGCACCATAGAAAGCATCCTATCCGGATGCATCACAGCTTGGTATGACAACTGCTCTGCCCGAGACTGCAAGAAACTTCAGAGAGTTGTGGACACAGCTCAGCACATCACGGAAACCAACCTCCCCTCTATGGACTCTGTCTACACTTCCCGCTGCCTCAGTAAAGCAGCCAGCATAATCAAAGATCCCACCCACCCTGGACATTCTCTCTTCTCCCCTCTCCCATTGGGCAGAAGATACAAAAGCCTGAAAGCACGTACCACCAGGCTCAAGGACATCTTCTATCCCACTGTTATAAGACTATTGAATGATTCTCTAGTATGATAAGATGGACTCCTGACCTCATAATCTATCTCGTTGTGACTTTGGACCTTACTGTCCACCTGCACTGCACATTAGAACATAGAACATAGAATATTACAGCATAGTACAGGCCCTTTGGCCCACGATGTTGTGCCGACATTTTATCCTGCCGTAATATCTATCTAACCCTTCCCTCCCACATAGCTCTCCATTTTTCTATCACTCATGTGACTATCTAAAGTCTCTTAAATGTCCCTAATGTATCTGCCCCCACAACCTCTGCCAGCAGCGCATTCCACACACCCGCCACTTTCTGTGTAAAAAACTTACCTCTGACATCCTTCTTATACCTTCCTCCAATCATCTTAAAATTATGCTCCCTTGTGTTAGCCAATTTTGCCCTGGGAAAAAGTCTCTGACTGTCCACTCGATCTATGTCTCTTATCATCTTGTACACCTCTATCAAGTCACCTCTCATCCTCCTTCTCTCCAAAGAGGAAAGCCCGAGCTCATTCAACCTATCCTCATAAGACATGCTCTCCAATCCAGGCAGCATCCTGGTAAATCTCCTCTGCACCCTCTCTAAAGCTTCCACATCCTTCCTATAATGAGGCGACCAGAACTGAATACAATACTCCAAGTGCATCTCTTGAACTCAATACCCTGACTAATGAAGGCCAACACACCATACGCCTTCCTAACAACCCTATTGACCTGCGAGGCAAACTTGAGGGATCTATGGACATGGACCCCAAGATCCCTCTGTTCCTCCACACTGCTAAAAGTCCTGCCATTAACCTTGTACTCTGCCTTCAAATTCAATCTTCTTTCTGTACTGTAATGCTTTATTCTGCACTCTGTTATTGTTTTACCTTGTACCACCTCAATGTACTGTTGTAGTGAATTGATCTGTATCGATGGCACGCAAGACAAGTTTTCATTCTACCTCGGTACATGTGACAATAGCAAACCAATTTACCAATTTACCAATTTACCAAATCACAAATTGCAGACAGGTACAATTTGGAGTGGATTCTATTTCCTCATAGACTTCACCTCCATATTCAACACTAAGGTAAAAAGCATGCATTGGCAGGCAATCTGATCACCATGATGCATAACACTGGTGCCAGCTGCTGTTACACACTTTATAGGTGTGTTGGTCTTGCTTATAATCTCCCCCTCGGTCTCCCACCAGTGCACGGAGAGGGTTGAGGGCAGAGTAGTTGAAAATATCAGGATCAATCAACCCAACCCAATGTCTACCTTTTTAAAATTCAACAAAAACAGAGTAGGCTATTGACAAGGCTCTTACACAAAACCTTAATGTCTGCATGATTGTGTCCTAATTGTCGTCCAGATATACCTGTGGACCCCAGAGCAGGGGGAGTGGGGTGGGGAGAAGGGCTCACATTCCTAGATACTATCTGACAGAATGACAGGGTTCTCCAAAAAGCAATGTTATCAGAATGTGGGTCTATTTGTGTCTGTGGTCACTGTTCTCCTTCAGGCAGAGTTACATTTTTGCCTGGATAACTCAGTTTGAACTCTGTCACCCTGAACTTCCTAGTCTTTGGATTATTCCAGGCTGTGCCAGCTGATTGATGCCAATTATCTCAGTTTGCTGCATTAGGATCATCCTCCGTTTCAACATTTGGAGCTCTTCATAAACTGTGAGTGCCATCTCTCCCTCAATGACAAACTCATGGAAACTTTGCATGGTCAGTGTCCTCTGTCCTTAGGCAGTCAATGTTACCTGCTGTGTTTCAGCCACTACTCCACACCGAGACTAGGGCATAGAGTCACTCCACATGGAAACAGGCCCTTCGGCCCACTGTGTCTGTGCTGGCCATCAAGTTCCTTTCTATGCTTCAACTTCAACTTCCCTAATATAAATTGGGACCTTTTTAGTGCAAGGGGGTTAAATGGGGCAGAATTTTTTAAGTATATCCAGGAGAGATTCTTTGAAAGTGGCTACACAGGTAGATAGGGTGGTAAAGAAGGCTTATGGAATGCTTGCTTTCATTAATTGAGGTACTGAGTACAGGAGTCAAGAAGTTATTATGTATCTCTATAGAACTCTGGTTAGGCTGCATTTAGAGTATTGCGTGCAATTCTGGTCATCTCACTATAGGAAGGATGTTGAGGCTTTAGAGAGGCTGCAGAGGAGGTTCACTAGGATTCTGGCTGGATTAGAGGGCATGTGCTATCAGGAGAGGCTGGACAAACTTGGGCTTTTTTCTCTGGAGCAGCAGAGACTGAGGGTGATCTGTTGGAAGTGTATAAAATTATGAGGGGCATAGATAGGATGGACAAGCAATATCTTTTTCCCATTATTGAGGAATCCAATACCAGAGGGCATGCATTTAGGGTGAGAGGGGGTAGGTTCAGAAGTGACGTGAGGGATAAGTTTTTTTACTGAGAGAGTGGTGGATGCCTGGAATGCATGGCTTGATAGCGTGGTGGAGGCAAATTCATTGGGGGCTTTTAAGAGGGGCTTGGATGGGCACATGAATTAGAGGAAAATGGAGGGATATGGGCATTCTGTAGGTAGGAGGGATTAGCTATGTTGGCACAACATTGTGGGCCGAAGGGCCTGTTCTGTGCTGTACTGTTTTATGTTCTATGCTAATTCCATTTCCCATTACTTGTAATGTAACCTTCAATGCCATGGCAATTCAAATGCTCATTTAAATATTTCTTAAATGTTGTGAGGGTACCTGCCTCCTTCATCCCCTGAGGCAGTAAATTCCAGATTACATGGTGAAAAAAACCATACCCATCATAAGTTACCATTTTTCCCTTTATTGGCCTTCAATATCACTTGACATCCAGGGTTCCTTGGACTTGTGGTCCACACCTTTCTCCCTTATAGGATCGTGTATGGTAAGCAGTTGGGAAAGCAGATGGTATATTGGCTATTATTGCAAAGAAGATGCAGTGCACAACTGAGGAAGTTGTTGTTGAGATTGTACAGAACTTCAGTGCAACCTTACACGGACCATTGTGTGCAGTTTTGGTCTCTGCATCCAAAATTTTTAAATTTAAAAAAAATGTTTAAATTTTATTTACAGTGTGGTAACAGGCCCCTCTGGCCTAACGAGTCGGTGCCGCCCATTTTAAACCCAAATTAACCTACCCATACGTCTTTGGAATGTGGGAGGAAACCGGAGCACCCGGAGGAAACTCACACAGACACGGGAGAAAGTACAAACTCCTTACAGACAGCAACGGGAATCGAATCCTGATCACTGGCGCTATAATAGCATTGCACTAACCGCTACGCTACTGTGCTGCCAGGCTTGCCTTGGAGCTGGTCCAGCATGGATTCACTAGATTGATTGCAGGTGTGAAGGTAGTTCTCTGAGAGATATGAGTAAGATTGACCTCTGCTCACTGGAGTTTAGAAGTTGACCTTATTGAAAGATGTCAGATTTTGTAAGAGACGGACAGGGCAGTTGTTGAAAGGTTGTTTCCTGCAGTTAGCGAGTCTGCCCTCTACCATAGGATTGGAAAAGAGATGGGGAAAAATATTTTTCCCTACAGAGTGGTAGAGGTTGGGAACTTACTACCTGAAAGGGTGCTAGAGTCATAGATCATCATCACATTTAACAAGTACTCAGATGTGCACTGACCTGCAGGGCTCTGGACCCTGTGAAGACACAAGGGACTGCAGATGCTGGGATCTGGAGCTACAAACAAAATGCTGGAGGAACTCAGTGGGTCAAGCAGCATCTACAGAGGGAAATGGACAGTCGAACGTTTCAGGTTGAGGCCCTTCATTTGGGCCCTATTCCTATAAATACCCTTTCCTTTCCTTTTTCAATCTTTTTATTGAATTTCAAATTAATATACATAACATTAGTGATTATACTTATGGTACGAAGAGATCGGGATAACAATAATAACAGTTAATATATACCCTCACAGGGAGTAAAATATATAATCTGGACCTCCCAATCTCTTACTAAGTGAGCATGATACCAAAATAAAATTTGAAAAGAAATTTAATTATATGAAAAGAGAACCCCCAAATAAAAAAATTAATAATAAACAAAAGCAAACTAAAAACTACAAAAAAAACTGGACTGATATTTCTTCGGTTAAAAAAAACATTATTATGTCGTTAGTTCCGCTCCCCTATATTCAAAGCTTATTGAAAGGGATTCAAAAAATGTCTGCTTATATCACATGGAAATACTGAATAAATGGACTCCAAACTTCCTCAAATTTAAGCGAAGGGTCAACAGTGCCACTCCTAATTTTTTCTAAGTTTAAATATGTTATAGTTTGAGAAAACCATTGAAATATAGTAGGGGGTATAGGATTCTTCCATTTAAATGTCCATTAATGTAACAAAAGCAGTCATACGACAAGCAGAAGCGGATAAATGGCCAGAATCCATCATTGGTAATAGGATGGGATTGTAAATCAATATTCAATACAGTTGAAATAATATTAAAAATATCTTTCCAATATTTTTCCAAAAGAGGGCAGGACCAAAACGTATGTGCCAGGGAGGCCACCTCTGAATTACATCTGTCACATATAGGATTTATATGGTGATAAAAATGGTCTAACTTGTCCTTAGACATATGGGTCCTGTTAACCACCTTAAACTGTATCAAAGAGTGTCTAGCACACATTGAAGATGTATTAACTAATTGGAGAATTTTCTTCCATGTCTCTATAGGTAAAAGTATCTGGAGTTCTCTTTCCCATTCATTCTTCATTTTATCAAGTGTCTCTAGATGTATTTTCTTAATCAGATCATAAATTATTGCTATCAAGCCCTTCTGATAAGGATTAAAACCTAAAATTTTTTCTGTAATTTCAATTTTATATGGTATCGGAAAAGTAGGTAAAATAACTTTTAAAAAATTTCTAATCTGTAAATATCGAAAAAAATGTGATCTAGGCAAATTGAATTTATTAGACAGCTGTTCAAAAGACAAAAAACAGTTATCAATGAATAAATCATGAAAGTGTGTTATTCCCTTCATTTTCCATAAAGAAAAAGCTAAATCAATTCTGGATGGTTGAAAGAAAAATTGGATTGGGTAGGACTTGATAAAATGAATGTATTCAATCCGAAAAATTTACGAAATTGAAACCACATTCGTATTGTATGTTTAACTATTGGGTTAATCATTTGTTTACTCAATTTACTAAGTGCAAAAGAGAGTGAAGCTCCTGAAATAGAAGCTAATGAAAATCCTTGCATGGACTCATACTCAAGATACACCCATTGAGGACATTGAATTACATCTAAATCTTGTGCCCAGAAAATTAAATATCTAATATTAATTGCCCAATAGTAAAATCTAAAGTTGAGCAAAGCCATACCGCCATCCTTTTTTAATTTTTATAAATATTTCTTACTTAACCTTGGGTTTTTATTCTGCCATATATATGGAAGAATTTTAGAGTGAATAGTATTGAAAAAGGATTTCGAGATGAAAGTTGGAACCGCCTGAAATAAATACAAAAATTTTGGTAAAGTATTCATCTTAACTGCATTAATTCGACCAATCAATGATAGAGACAAGGGGGACCCAATAAATAGCCCTAATATCAGGCTATTTTTGACCAGCACCATTATGGTTGAATGATCTTCTTCTGTGCCATACATTTTTTTATGATTTCTGTAATTTTACAATTCTAGAACTAGTTTATATGGTCTCAGAATGAGGGATCTATCATTTAAAAATAGATGTGAATTTTTTTTAAATGTACATGGGCATAAATGTTTTGAATTCTTCACTCAACGGCCTGTGGATGCTCATTTTTTGAAGCTATTCAAGCATGAAATTAATACCAGGGGAAGCAGATGATATGGGGATTGGGTGAAAATTAAACATTGTGCCATTGGATCAGCATTGATCTCACTTAGTAGAGCAGGTTTGAGGCATTTTACTTAGATTCTTTTGTTCTCATCCGCAAAGTTTAACTCTCACACCGCCATCACTAATTTAGCAGTACTTGTTAGACAACAAAGCTCTAACCAAACCTCCTTCTGCTCAACATTGACACACAATACAACAACTACAGCATGGGAGAGTATTTTGGGGATAGTGACCATAACTGTATCTGGTAAGCTATTACTTATAGTAAGATAGGCAACCATCTTTATTCCTGATTGAACAACATTGACAAAAAAATGTTATGTATGCTATGGAAGAGCATAAGATCTTCTTAAAGCAACTTAGAAAAAAAAACAGGCTCTGAGTTGAAGAAAGCTGTGAGGAAAGTCATTTTCCCTCTCAACCAATGTGAATCCAAGGATGCAATTTATCTGAAAATCAAAAAACCTACAAATACTGGAAATTTGAAATGAAAGCAGAAAATGTGGAAATGCTCAGCATTTGAAGGTCAAAGACCCTTCATTAAAACTGGGAAAGAGAGTGAAGCTAGCTGATTTTGAGTGGTTAGGGGAAAGATGGATAGGACAAAGCATATATCTCTGACAGGGTGAGGTCAGATTTGCTGTGGTGATAAGCTGTTAATGCCATCACCTGACCCATAGGTTAATGGGGGCAGTTAGAGAGTCAGGACACAAATAAGGGAGCATATATAGGCTGTGAAATGCAGAATTGTTGCCCAATCTGCATTTGGTTTCTCTAAAGCAGAGGAGATCACATCATGAACACTGAATGCAGTACACTGGATTGGAGAAAGTGCAAGGGAATTGCTGCTTCATCTGGAAAGACTGTTTGGGTCTCTTGATGGTGGGAAGGGAAAAAGTGAATAGATAAGTGTTGTATCTCCTGTGGTTGCACAGGAAAGCACATAAGAAGGAGAGTGGTTGGTAGAGATGCAAGAATGGACCAGGAAGTTGTACAGGGGATGGGTCCCTTTGGAAGACTGAAAGGGGAAGGGCAGATGTGCCCTGGGATGGAATTTAATTGTGACATGGAAGGTGAGAACAAGGGAACTCTTCTCATTGCTCTGTCCAGGAGGAGAGAGGTTGAGAGCAGAGGTGCAGGAAATAGGCCAAGAGATCTGTCACGTATAGTAGAGGGGAAGCCATGATTCAGGAAGAAGGAAGACATCTTAGAGGCACTTGTGTGGAAATTGGAGCAGATACTACAGAGATGGAGGAACCGGGAGAATAGAATGGAGTCCTTACAGGAAGCAAGGTGCAAGGAAGAATAGTCTAAGTAGCTGTGGGAGTCAGTAGGCCTGTTAGTGAATGTTTGTCACTTTCCTTGAGTCAGTGTTGATGCAGAGAGGCAAAGGCATGCATGTGCTGATGTATGCTATTAAGCATGGATCTCAGACAAGGGAGGGAGGGGCAGTGGGAGTCAGTGAGAGTGGCAACTATCACGAGGGTGAAATGTATCCAGAACTGGATTTAGGACTAATTGCATTGGATTTATAGCTGCAGTTAGTGCAGAGTTAAAAGCTGTGTAAGCTCTTTAGAAAACTAAAGCTGCAACAGTGCATGCTACTTTGTTATAGTTTGATCATTTTCTGATATGTATCCTGTATCATATAATTCCTTTATTTGTTTCTTATGATATATTATTTGTAGTATTTTACATTATTACAGCGCCAAGTTCAATTCCGGCCACTGTCTGTAAAGAGTTTGCATGTTCTCCCCGTGTGTGCGTGGGTTTCGTCCAGGTGCTCTGGTTTCCTCCCACATTCCAAAGACGTACGAGTTAGGAAGTTGTGGGCATGCTATGTTGGTGCTGGAAGTGTGGTGACACTTGCTGGGTGCCTCCAGAGCATTCTACGCAAAAATGTATTTCATTGTGTGTTTCGATGTACATGTTACTAACAAAGATATCTCATCTCATCTCATCTCATCTCATCTCATCTCATCTCATCTCATCTCATCTCATCTCATCTCATCTCATCTCATCTCATCTCATCTCATCTCATCTCATCTCATCTCATCTCATCTCATCTCATCTCATCTCATCTCATCTCATCTCATCTCATCTCATCTCATCTCATCTCATCTCATCTCATCTCATCTCATCATCTCATCTCTAGTGGTGTTTCAAAAGGAATTCTGAGTAGTGCTTTCCTGTGATTCCTGGCTAGTTTACTGCACTCAGGGCTGAACACATATGATAATGATCGATGTGATTACTGACACTTATGGCTGCAGATCACTAAACCATGCCTTGGAGACAGTACTGGCTCTCCTGCCAAGCTTACTTCCTTTCTATCTTGGAATCATGCTGACCCTTCAAGTATGCAGTCCCCTTGAGCTATCTCTGTAACTCCAGCATTAAAGTGAGAGTTGGTGAAACTGTGTTCTTGCTCCCATATCAGCTATACAGAGCTCGACAAGCCTCTAACATTTTTAAGAGGCAGTGGTATGAAGTGACCTAGTGTGGGTTAATTTTAGTTAGTGTGCAGATTCCTAAGATTGCTTGCACAATAGGGTTCAATTCTTCTTTAGTGAGGTACACAAATTAAATTTGTGGGAAAGTAGCACTAGAATCAATTGGCTCAAATCCCCAGCATGTGTAATTATTGCTTAATTGAACTTCTAGACAATAGTCAAGGATAACTTTACAAGTGTGTAAAAGGAAAAGATATACTGACTTGATATAGTATCTTTGAAGACTAAGGGAGGATATCCTGGAGATATCCTGGGTAGAACTAAAGAATAAGAAAGGTGCAAGCACTTTGATGAGTTAAACAGTAGGCATCTCAATAGTCAGTGGGAATTAGAAGAACAGATATGCCAAGCAGATTGTAGCTAATTAAATATCCTGAAAGGTAATCACTGATGCAATAAGGGGAAATATAGCATCCCACAAATAGGACTGCTATAAATGGGCCAGGAAATTGAGGAAACTGCCCTGCTTTTCTTTGAAGAGTGCAATAGAACTTTTTTATATACACCTGAATGGACAGATGTGGGCCTGATTTAATGTCACATCAGCCCCCCCATGCCATCATTTAGTAAGATTAATAATTTGTCATTCTTGAGTTACATAGCTATTCCATGTCAAGTTTTTTGGTTTCTGCAGCTCATCTCTTTCCTTCATCTTGTCCCCTGTGTATGGGACAAATAGCACAAGTGTGTAACACTTCACTGTCTAGAATAAGGTGTCTTCAGACTGAGCTATCAATGATAATTTTTTCTGACTTTCTCTGTTAGGCTATGTACAGCACAAAGAGGAACACTGTCAAAGGTTACTTTCTGGCTGGCAGGAACATGACTTGGTGTCCGGTGAGTATTTTGACTAATGACTTCTTTGGGTCACCAGGATTTGACACTTTATGTTCATAGTTTCTCCCTCTTGTTTTAGATTGGAGCATCGCTGTTTGCCAGTAATGTTGGGAGTGGCCATTTCATCGGTTTGGCTGGGAGTGGTGCCTCATCTGGAATTGCTGTCAGTGTGTATGAGTGGAGTGTAAGTTACTTACTAGTCAAAAAAATCAAACCATAGTGCTTAGCCATTGGTACAGATGTACAGGAATCACTTAAACCTCTTCCACTATTCACTCAAATCACATCTGAACCTCTCCAGTCTCTGTCACAATTGAGACACTGCATCCCAGGCAACATCCTTGTGAACTTCCTCTGCAGAATCTCCAGTGCAATTACGTCCTTCCTATCATGTAGCAACTAAAACTGCACACTATACTCCAGCTGCCTCCTCACAGTTGGACCATAACCTCCCTGCTTTTATATTCTATGCCTCGGCTAATGAAGGTAAGTAGCCTATATGCCTTCTTCTCCATCTTATCTACCTCCTTTAGGGATTGTTAGACTTATACACTGAGGTCTCTACCATTTATTGTGTGTGTTCTACCCTTATTATTTCCCCAAAGTGCATCATCTCACAGGATTAAATTCCATTTGTCATTGCTCTACCCTTTTTACATACTGATTAAAATTATCCTGTAGCCTACATCTATCCTCTTCACGATCAAGGCATTACATTTCTGTGTCATCTGCAAATGTACTAATCATATCCAAATTGTTAATGTTTTCAACAAACAGCAAGACTCCCAGCATTGATCCCTGTGGTACACTACTGGTCACCATTCAATCTCAAAAACAGCTCTCCACCATCACCCACTTGTCTCCTATTACCAAAACAATTCTGGATTCAACTTGCCAACTTGCTTTGGATCCCATGGGCTCTAACCTCTTGGGCCAGTTTTCTGTGTGGTTCCTTGTCAAAAGCCTTATCATAAACCATGTTCTGCATCATTTGCATTAACTGCACTGTCCTCATCAATACATCTTACCTCTTCAAAAAATTCCATCAAATTAGTCAGATGGGAGCTCTCTCTGACAAAGTCATATTACCTATCTTTAATTAATCTCTGCTTTTCCAAGTTAGATTAATCCTGTCCCTCAGAATTTTGTTCAACAGCTTGCCAATGACTGAAGTTAGATTTACTGGCCTGTAATTACCTGACTTATCCCTGCTGCCCTTCTTAAATAAAGGTACTGCATATACTGTCCTCTAGTTATCTCGTCCCTCACCTGTGATCAGTGAGGCGAGGCTATTAGAGCCCCAACAATCTCCTCTCTTGCCTCCCATGAAGCTGGGGATAAATCTCATCACGCCCTGGGGATTTATAGAGCTTTAAACCTGCTAATCTCCAATACATTCTCCTTTTCATGACAATGTGTTTTAGGATTTCACTGTCTCCCTCTGAATTCTTCAACTACAATGTCCTTTTCCTTAGTGAATACAAATTAAAAGCATCCTCTGGTTTAACACATGGATTGCTTCTTAGGATTATCCTCTTGCCCTTAATATATTATAAGATGCATTGGAATTTTCCTTAAACTTATCTGCCAGTGATATTTCAAGGTCTCTCTTTGCCCTTCTAATTTCTTTGTTAATAATCCCCCACCCCACATACTTTCTATACTTCCCTATTTTCACTTCTCTTTACTTGTCATTTATTTCCATTATTTTATTGAACACTCATTATCCCTTGATATCCTGGGTTCCTTGGACTTGCTTCCGTACCTTACAACTTTTTGGGGACAAGTTGGCCCTGAACTTTTAATCTCTCTCTTTAGAATAGTTCTATGAACTTCTACAACTTCATAGAATCATACAGTACAGAAATGGGCCAACTTGACCTGCCTTGAGAATGCCCACCATGATGCCTATCTATGCTAATCCCATTTGCCTCCTTTAGGCCTGTATCCTTCTATGCCTTTCCTATTCAATAGTACCTAATCAAATTCTTTCAAACATTGTCATTGTATTTGCTTCTAGCTCATTCCACAAAAACAACACCCTCTGTGTGAAAAACTGACCCCTCAGATTTTGTTTGAATTTTTCCCCTCTCACCTTATACCCATGCTCTCTGGTTCCAGACTCCCCTGCCCTGGAAAAAAAACTCTGACTATCTATCCTATCTATGGCCTTCATAATTTATAGACTCCTATAAAGTCACCCCACAGCCTCCTACATACTGGCAAGAATAAACCCAGACTATCCAATCTCTCCTTACAACTACAGCCCTCCAGTCCAGGCAACATCCTGGTGAATATCTTCTGCACTCTCTATATTGCTACCACATCCTTCCTGCAGTGTGGCGACCAGAACTGTACACAACTAAAATGCATTCAAATCAATCTTTCACTGTTTCACCTATTCAATTTATGGGTCCTGTAATTTTGCCCTCCTACCAATGTGACTTTACATTATCTCTATATGTTATCACTAGTCCCTGGCTTGCTGTGTAATCAATTCCCTTAACCACTCTATGGCTATGACACAGTTTTTTTAGCAACAATTCGGAGGCTTAGTTGAAGCGAACAGTCGGTGAAGTCTCATTAAAATCATTCATTTCTATGTGCTGTCCTTTCCGACAGTGCTCTGTGTGAAAGGGAACCATGGTATACTGTATACCTAAATTACATGCTAAAGTGTGTCTGAGGTTAAATTAATCCTATTCTCATGAAGAAAACAAAGAAAAACCTGCATTTACATGGCACAATAGAACTTGTAGAAGAACAAGAGATTGAGATTTTATGATATCTTTATTAGTCACATGTACATCAAAACACACAGTGAAATGCATTTTTTTATGTAGTGTTCTGTGGGGTGGGAAACTATGGTGGGGGTGTCTCAGGGGACTGCAAAGGTGGGGTGTCTCTGGGGGGTGTTTGTGTGTGTCACTATCAGTTTGGTGGAAATTTTCTGTCTGGTGAAGGGGCAGCTCATTTTACAGAGGTTAAGACTATAATAGAAGCAACAACCAGACTTCTCTGAAACAACTTTCTATCATTTACTCTCCAGGGAATGTATGCCTTGATGATGCTCGCCTGGCTCTTTCTTCCCATTTATATTGCAGCTGGGGTAAGACTTTTCTTCTTGTTACTGTTCATATGGTCATCTTCATTTCTGTCGTGTTTTCTGGTTCAATCTCTTTTAACACTTTAGACTTAAAAGTTTCTTTCAGGTGAATGTAGGAATGATTGAGCAACGCCCATGCAGAGTTCTAGATCAGGCCAATTATAGAGAATCTTAACTAAATCCATTTGATTTAGTTGGTTGGGTATGATGATAGGGAAAAGTAGGATGATCAAAGTTGACTTGCGAATCAACAGCCTTGCTTGTTATCAGCTGCTTCTTGTTTTAACCATAGATCAACTTCACTCTCATAAAAGAAACCCACAGACTGACAACCATCATGAATTGAGTGGCACGGTGGCTCCATAGTTAATGCTGCTACTTCATAGCTCCAGTGACTTGGGGGTTCCATGTTGACCTCAAGTGCTGATGTGTGGAGTTTGTATGTTCTCATTGTGACTGGGTGGGTTTCCCCTGGGTATTCTGGTTACTAGGTCAATTGGCTACTGTGAATGACCTTTGGTGTAATTATGCATCAAAAGAATCTAAGGGGTGTGGGGATGGTGGTCGATAGGCATGAACCCAATGGTCTCCTGTATCATAATGAAGAAGTAAGAACTCACTTGAATAGGACAAAGTATAATTTGTTCAATTACATAAGACCAATAGTCTGAATATGTTCAATGCAACAGTCTATTATTTATAATTTTCATAATTTTTGTTACAGTTCATTGTTTTAAATTTTCAGTTTGGCTTGATCATCACTTGCTCACTCTCCCCAATCAAAAGCTCCCATTACATGAGAGTTGTGACTGAATGAGCCACATGGAAACTGGAGCTATGGATGTAAAAGGTCATTTATTCACCACAAGCAGACATTCTGGAGGAGTATTTCTCTTGGGGACTCTTGGAGTATCTCTGGAGAATCTCCTTGAACTCAAGGCACATTGAGTTTTTATACTCTTAAGAATAAACATAACACCGGGTGTTTGAATGCAATTTCAATAGTTACAATTACAGAGTTCACTTCAATATTTTGAGTGCAGAAAAATGGTTCCATTGAATTCCATATTTACAATGGAAGCCTGTTACTATGATAAAGTAATTCACATGGGTGGTCTAAAAGTTTCTGAAGATGCAAACCCCTGACGCACGAAATTCATGTTGTGGTCAAATGCCTATGACCATGTGTTCATGTGAAAAAGTGAGAGATAACGTGAGAAGCCTTCCTATAGTCACTATAGTGTAAGATATTTCAGCTGAAGATATCTGATGCCTGGTTTGATGTATGCCAGTTAACTGTGCCATTGTCTTATGTTTGGCCGATGTATGGTCATGCCAGTTTACAAACCATATCTCTTAAACGGCCACCTGCTCTGGGTCAGCAGCCTGTGATCTGTTTGTTTACAAGTAGTTGTCCTTTTAATTCCAACACTGATTATAGTTCATGGAGACTGGTTCTTGTTTGTATTAATGGCTACTATATCTTAAACTTTACATAGACTATGGCTTCATCACCCTAACAATGAGGATCAACTTGAAGCCCAAGATAACTCAACTGGGTTAACTCTTCCTCTGTCTCCAGCCTCCCCATCTTTTCTACAAATGCACTAGCCCAGAAATTGACTTGTTATCATTTCAGCTATGGGCTTACCACTGGAAACAGTAGCACTGGAGCCCATGGCACTCGGAACCAGGAATAGGGTGTTGCCGATGAGACAGGCCCAGCTGCTAGGGGCACCATAGAAGGATTGGATAGAGTGGAGGTGGAGAGGATGTTTCCATTTGTAGGAGAGTCTAGGATCTGAAATCTGAGATATCAGAATATAGGGATGACCCTTCAAAACTGAGATGAAGAGGAATTTCTTCATCCAGAGGGTGGTGAATCTGTGGAATTCATTGCCATAGAGGGCTGTGGTGGCCAAGTCATTGGGTGTATTTAAGGCAGAGATTGGTAGATTCTTGACTAGTAAGGGGGTTAAGGGTTATGATAAGAAGGCGGAAGAATGGGGTTGAAAAAAATTCAACCACGACTGAATGGAGCAGACTCAATGGGTCGAATGGTCTAATTCTGCTCCTATATCTAACTCCACTCCTTGACAATACATCCGAGGCGCGTTTATATCCTCTCCTGTCACCTATTCACATCTCCACCCTCATGGCCTTCTCACATACTTCATTAAGTGCTGGATCATATCTTCCCTTACTTTTAAGCTGAAAGGGACACGCGCTCTCTAGGAGGCTACCCAGGGTCTGGGGAAACTACTGGATGAGACATGCTGTCTGTTCTTTCTCCACATTAGCTCTTTATCCTTGAGGTTGCTGTGGTGGAAGTGCTGCATGCTGGAGTGATGAGGTTCACCAAGTCACTGTCCAACTTCAGCTCTTGAAAACCAAATAAGAGCCAAGGGATTGGATTGTGTAGTGCCTATCCAACTCAACTTTACCCAGAGTAGATCACATTGGTAATCACTTTTGCCCCAGCAACATAAGCTGCACACAAGACTGTTGTGGAACACCCAAACATACCAAACAACATAGTGACGTCTGATTCCCTTACACATACATAATTGCACTTTACATCTACCTCTTCGGCTCTCCGCTCTGTTCTTATTGAGACATTGTCCTCCCATGGTTGTTAGCCCAAATAGATCTAATTACAGGGTGTTATTCTTAAAAATACTTGCCTCCTTAGACTAAAAAAACATGATGATGCCGGAGGAACTCAACAGGCTAGGCAGCATCCATGGAAAAAAGCTGGCGATCAACATTTCAGGTCAGGAGCCTTCTTCAGGACTGAAGATAGGAAAAGGGGAAGCCCAATATATAGGAGGGAAGAGAGATAGTGATAGGCAGGTATGGGGGATTGGGGGAGAGCAGATCCACCAGGGGATGGGTAAGAGGTAAGAAGAGAAAGTTATTTGAAAATTAATAAAAAGATTGAAAAAGAAAGTTAAAAAAGGGCTAGGAATGGGAAGGAGAAGAAGCATGGTGGGGGGGGGGGGAGGTTGGTGGGGGGTGAGTTTGTGGGGAAGGGGTAGGAATTACCAAAAGTGGGAGAATTCAATATTCATGCTGTTAGGCTGTAAGGTTCCTAGATGGAAAATGAGGTGCTGTTCCTCCAGTTTGCGTTTGGAATTCTCCTGGCAGTGGAGGAGGCCGAGGACTGTCATGTCAATGATAGTGTGGGAGGAGGAGTTGAAGTGACTGGCAACAGGAAGATGCAGGTTGTGGTAACGGACAGAGGCAGGTGTTCTGCAAAATGGTCACCTAGTCTGTGTTTGGTCTCACCAATGTAGAGGAGGCCACACCTGGAGCACCGAATGCAGTAGATGATGTTAAAGGAGGTGCAGGTGAATCTCTGTCTCACCTGAAAGGACTGTTTAGGTCCCTGGATGGAGGTGATGGTGGTAGTGTAGGGGCAGGTATTGCACCTATAGTGGGGGCAGTGGAAAGTTCCTGGGGTGGGAGCAGGATGAGTTGGGGGGAGGAATGAACAAAGGAGTTGCAGAGAGAGCAGTCCCTGCAAAAGGCAGAAAGGGGTGGGGAGGGGAAGATATGCTTGGTGGTGGGGTCCAGTTGGAGATTGCGGAAATGGCGGAGAATAATGTGTTGGATGTAGGCTGGTGGGATGAAATGTGAGGACAAGGGGGCCCCTACCCCTTTTGGGTCTGGGCGGGGTGGGGGTGAGAGCAGAGGTGTGGGAAATAGCAGAGATATGGGTTTGAGCTCTCTCGACCACAGTTAGGGGAAAGCCTGCATTCTATCTGTAACCACGACCTGCATCTTCCCATTGCCAGTCACTTCAACTCCTCCTCCCACACTATCACTGACATGACAGTCCTCGGCCTCCTCCACTGCCAGGAGAATTCCAAGCACAAACTGGAGGAACAGCACCTCATTTTCTGTCTTGGATCCTTGCAGCCTAACAGCATGAATATTGAATTCTCCCACTTTATGTAATCCCCACCCCCCTTCCCCACAAACCCCCTACCATGCTTCTTTTCTTCTTCCCTTTCCTAGTCTTTTTTTTCCTCTCTCTTTTTCCTTTTACTCATCCCCCGGTGGATCTGCTCTACCATCCTCCCCCTCACCTGCCTATCACTATCTCTTGCCTGCATCTACCTATCACCACCCTGTGCCCACCCGCCTCCCCTCTTTTGTCCACCTATCACTGCTCTGCTTTCCCCTCCTATATGTTGGGCTTCCCCTTTTCAGTCCTGAAGAAGGGTCCTGACTGCCTGCTTTTCTCCACAGATCTGCCTGGCCTGCTGAATTCCTCCAGCATCACCGTGTTTTTCATCTAGATTCCAGCATCTGCAGTCCTTTGTTTCTCTACCTCCTTAGACTGCTGGAGCTGATGAGTCATAATTACATCTTGGACAAAGGTTATGACTGTGAATGAGCCACACAGAGACTGGAGCTGTACACATAACAGATCTTTATTCAACACCAGCAGACATTCAGGGAGAGACCCAGTGGGAAATTCTCCTGGTAGAATCTTATGGAAGAATCTCTCTGAACTCAAAGTAGAATGAGGCTTTATACTCTTTAAGCACAAAGTCAACAGCAGGTGATTAAATACAGTTTCAATCGTTACAATTACATAGCTTACTTCAATATGTTAGGATGTAGAAGAGTGGTTTTGTAGAATTACATACTTACAATGGGAGCACATCTTGACTGACAAGATCATCTCTGAATAATCGAACACCTCCGTTGGAAATCCAGACAACCAAAACAGCTCCCTTCCACCATAATTTTAATGGATAGGTTAGGACCCATTGGATTCAGGGCAATTTGCAAACTGGATCCAAAACTGGCTTGTCAATAGGGGACAGTAGGTGATGGGTGAGGGTTGTTTTTGTGATTGGATGCCTGTGACTGCTGGTGTTCCACACGGATCGGTGCTGGGAGTCTTGCTGCTTGTATTGTATATGTGAATGATTTGGAATTGGATATAGAAGGTATGATCTTAAGTTCACAGATGACACAAAGATTGGTGGAGTTGTTGACAGTGTGGAGGGTAGTCTTAGACTACAGGCTGATATCGATGTGTTGGTGAAATGGACTGAGAAATGGCAGATGGAGTTTAATCCTGATCAATGTGAGGTGATGCATTTTGGGAGTACTGATGAGGCTGGGATATACCCCATGAATATTAGGGTCCTAGGGAGTATTGAGGAACAGAGGGACCTTTGTGTACAAGGTGGCAGTACAAGTAGATATTGTGGTTAAAAAGGCCTACAGGATACTGGCCTTCATTAGTCAGGGCATTAAGTACAAGATCCAACTTAGTAAAACATTGATCAGACTTCAACTGGAGTGCACTGTGTCACTATATTGTGTCTGGTCAACACAATATAGGAAAGAGACGGTGCAGAGGAGCTTCACCAGGATGTTGCCTGGGATGGAGCATTTCAGTTATGAGGAAAGACCGGAGAGGCTGGTTCTGTTCTCCCTGGAGTGCAGGTGGTTAAGAGGAGACATGATTGAGGTATATAAAATGATGAAGGGTATGGATAGGGTAGACAGCAGGAAACTTTTCCCTATATCAGAGGTAGATAAAACCAGAAGACATAGATTTAGGGTAAGGGCATAAGAGATTTAGAGGGGATCTGAGGGGTAGTTTTTTTCACCCAGAGAATGATGAGTACCTGGTACACTACCAGAGAGAGTGGCGGAAGAGTTGCTGACAGCATTTAAGAGGTGTCTAAATGAGCACTTACATCACCTGGACATTGATGGCTGAAGTGCTGGAAGATGGGATTAATAGAGATGGGTGCCCATTGGTTAACATTTTCTTGATGGGTAGAATGGCCTGTTACTATGCCGTATGATTTTATGACCGTGGCATAAAACCAGGATGTCCCACACCTAATGGCTGGTTTTAGTGTTCCTAATGCATCATGGGGTGTTACATTATTTAATAAAGTATCTTTGTATAAGTGTCAATAGAAGATACTATGTTGAAGACCTTGCTGTAATTTCCAACAATCATTTTTCTTGCACTATAAACTGACCAAGTGCAAATTCTGCCAGCACTGGCTGGTGCCCTTAGGGCTGAGGCCCTTAAGTCAATTAGCCCCTGGATTGGTGGGTGCATGGCATGGCGAGACACATTCTCACTGGGGAAATGAGGCCACGTTCTCAGCAGGACTATGGTAGAGTATCACTATCTAGCTGAACTGACTGAGTTAAATGTGCAGCACATATTCAATGCTCCTATTTAGGAGTGATTGAATTCTCAAGCAGGTAACTTTCTCCAGTTAAGCAACAAAGCCATCATCTTCAGTCCCCACCGTGAAGTTTGTCATGAGCCCCACTCCCTGACAATACATCTGAGGCTTGTTTATATCTTCTCCTGTCACCTATTCACAACTCCACCCTCATGGCCTTCTCATGTATTTCATTAAGTGCTGGATCATATCCTCCCTTACTTTTAGATGGAAAGGGATGCGCACTCTCTAGGAGGCTGCCCAGGGTCTGGGGAAACTGCTAGGTGAGACATGCTGTCTGTTCTTTCTCCACATTAGCTCTTTGATCCTTGAGGATGCTGTGGTGGGAGTGCTGCATGCTGGAGTGATGAGGTTTACCAAGTCACTGTCCAACTTCAGCTCTTGAAAACCAAATAAGAGCCAAGGAATTGGATTGTGTAGTGCTTATCCAATTCAACTTTACCCAGAGTAGATCACATTGGTAATCACCTTTGCCCGCAGCAAAGGAACTGGAAAAGAGGGAAAACAGGTTATTTTCAAAGTGCATTGAAGGTGGGAAAAGATGAATACCACAAAGAGAATATCTCTGATTGTCTGAGACCAGGGTTGCCATGGAGATCTGCTGTTGGTGAAGGTATCAGATGATAGGTAAATGAAGACAGTTAGAAAGAACACAAACAAAGGAAAGTGATGGCTGCAAAATGCAGAACTGTGGAATGTGTCCAGCAGTCAGGCTGTGCTGGTGGAGAGAGAACAACTGGGACAATATTATGGATGACATACAGCAGAACTAGTCAGTTCTGAAGTAAACATGTAAAGCAATTTAAAGATACAGAGTCCGGAAAGCTGCAATTTGCTGAGATGGAAATTGAGGGGCTGTTCCGCAAGTTTGTGTGGATTGTTACCTGCAGGAGGCTACAGATAGATAAGTCAGAGTGTGAGTATAATGGAGAATAAAATAACAGGCAATTGTCACAGGTGAGGATATTCTGCAGTGAAGATATGGTAACTCTACAACAGGGCAAAAGTCTGGGAAATTAAGATTATTGTGGGAAAATATGAAGTTGTGCACTTCAGTTGAAAGAACCAAAAGGCAGGTTATCATTCAATTGGAGAGACGTTGTAAAATAAGTAGAGTACAGACAGACCTTGGTGTTCATACATGAATCACAAGAAGTTAGCAGACAGGTGCAGCAAGCAATTAGGAAGGCAAGTGGCAAATTGTCCTTTATTGTAAGAGGGTTGAAGTTTTGCTGCAATTGTACAGGGTACTGGTGAGGAGTCCTGGCACAGTTTGGTTTCTTTATTTAAGAAAGGATGTACTAGCATTGGAAGCAGTCCAGAAGAGGACAAATCCTGGGATGAGAGGGTTGTCCTATCATGAGCAGCTAAAAAAGTTAGATCTATATTCTTTGCAATTTAGAAAGGGGGTGATCTTATTGAAACATAAGAACCTGAGGGACCTGACAGAGTAGATGTTAAAATATTTCCACTGGTGAAGGGCTCTCAAAGGAGGGGACATAGTTTATAGAGCAGTCATTCAAGAGGGCAGATATTCAAAACTGAGGTGCAAAGAGTATTGAATCTTTGGAATTCTCTATCCCAGAGGATTGTGGAGGCTGAACCACTGGAAGTATTTAAGGTAGAGATCGATGTTTTTGAAAGATTGGCATATTGAGGACTATGTGTAACTGGTACAGAGGAGGATTTGCGGCCTGGGGTAGATCAGTCCTGATCATATTGAATGGGGAGCAGGCTAGAAGGGCTGAGTGGCCCACTCCTGCTTCTGTTTCCTTGTGCTCTGGTGTGTAACTGGAAGATCAGGATCACCTCCACAGACTGAACACAGATGCTGTACAAAGTGGTCAGCCCAATTGGCACTTGGTTTCTCCAATGATGAGAAGACCATACTGAATGAAGTACAGTAGACTGGATGAGGTGCCAGTGATTCTATGCTTCCTTGGAAGGACACTTTGAATACTTTGATGGTGGAAAGGGAAGAGATGAATGGACAGATGTTGAATCTCCTGCAGTTGCATGGCAAAGTGCCAAGGCAGGGAGAGATTGGTGGGAATGAAAGAGCGGACTAGGGAATTGTGAAGGGAATGATCCTTTCAGAATGCTGAAAGGGGAGGGGAAGATGTGTCAGGTGGTGGAATCTCAGTGAAGGTGGCAGAAATTGCAAAGGATAATCTGTTGAATGTGGAGGCTGGTGGAGTGGAAGATGAGGACCAGGGAACTCCATCCTTGTTCTTTTCCAGAGGAGAGGGAAGTGTGAGACATAGATGAGTTATGGTCAGGGGCTGTCAACTATTGTAGAAGGGAAGCCTCAGCTCAGGAAGAAGGAGGATATTTTTGAGGCACCCGTGTGGAAAGTTTTGTCACTGGAGCAGATACAACAGAGATGGAGGGACTGGGAGAATGGAATGCCGTCCTTACCAGAGCAGGGTATTTTGTTTATTTTCTGGTTTTATTTCAGAACAACCTGAGCAAGATTGTCTGCTGTCCTAAGTGCAGGGAGGTGCATTGCGTTTCTCTTCAAACTTCTGACTAATGTCTGATCACAAATTTTTGTCATACTGTAATATTCTTTCCCTGCAGGTCACTACCATGCCTGAATATTTACTGAAACGATTTGGAGGCCAAAGAATTCATTTCCTCATTGCTACACTTTCTTTATTTGCCTATATATTCACAAAGATATCGGTAGGTTTCTGTGATTCATTTCCATCTACATTGTTGTCTGTGCTTAGACTAATTTCCACTGAAATATGAATTGAATGAGTGGGAAAATGCAGGTTTGGTTTCTGGTGCACACCACACTGTAATAACTTGACAAACTGGATGCCTATTGCACCATCCCAAATCATAATACTGTGGCTTTTATAATTCTAGCACACCATAGGCGGAATTGCTCAGCATCCAATCCCAATACACTGCTTCCTTCTTCATAACTTCCCCAGTGCACTGATGATAAAACTAGTCCATGCCTAATGCAGAAAATGTGCTGGGGAACCAGCAGTCAGTTTTGATGGACTTCATCTTAGAGTTTAAAACAGAGCGGCCAGTGAGATAGTTGGTGTGTTGGCATTAATTTTCCAAAATTTCCTAGATTCAGGGAAGGTTTCATTAGATTGCAAAATAGCAAGTGTCACTCTTTCTTTTCAAAAGGTAGGGGGCGGTGGGGGGTGGGGGCGGGGGAGACAGAAAGCAAGAAACTACAGGCTAGTGAACTTATTATCTGTTATACCAAAAACATTTGAAGCTGTTATTAAAGATGTTACAGCAGGGCACTTTGGAAAATTCAAAGCAATCAGGTAAAGACAACATGGAAAGGGAAATCCTGTTTGACCATTTTTTTTGGAGTTCATTGAAGTAGCATGTGAAAATGTGAAATTGTCAAATTTAGCAGGAAAAATGTTATAACGCATATTATCGAAATGGTGAGAGATTGCAGAGCTCTGAGAAGCAGAGGAACTGGGTGCCTCAAAAGGCTAGTATGCAGTTATGCAAGGTGCAGCAAATAGTTAGGAAAGTCATAGAATCATAGAACAGTACAGCCCTTTGGCCCACAATGTTGTGCTGACCTTTAAACCTCGCCTAAGACTATCTAACCCCTTCCTCTCACATATCCCTCTGTTTAAAATTCCTCCATATGCTTATCTAGCAATCTCTTGAATTTGACCAATGTACCTGCCTCCACCACCACCCCAGGCAGCGCATTCCATGCCCCAACCACTCTCTAGGTAAAAAACCTCCCTCTGATATCTCCCTTGAACCTCCCACCCATTAATTTAAAGCCATGCCCTCTTGTATTGAGCATTGGTGCCCTGGGAAAGAGGTGCTGGCTGTCCACTCTATCTATTCCTCTTAATATTTTGTACACCTCTATCATGTCTCCTCTCATCCTCCTTCTCTCCAAAGAGTAAAGCCCTAGCTCTCTTAGTCTCTCCTCATAATGCATACTCTCTAAACCAGGCAGCATCCTGGTAAATCTCCTCTGCACCAACACTTCCACATCCTTCCTATAATGAGGCAACCAGAACTGAACACAGTACTCTAAGTGTGGTCTAACCAGAACTTTTGTAGAGCTGCATCATTACCTCGAGGCTCATAAACTTAATACCACGACTTATGAAAGCTAACATCCCATAAGCTTTCTTAACTACCTTATCCACCTGTGATGCAACTTTCAGGGATCTGTGGATATGAACTCCCAGATCCCTCTGCTCCTCCACACTATGCAGAATCCTACCATTAACCTTGTACTCCGCCTTGGAGTTTGTCCTTCCAAAGTGTACCACCTCACACTTCTCCGGATTGAACTCCATCTGCCACTTGTCAGCCCAGGTCTGCATCCTATCAATGTCCCTCTGCAATCTTCGACAGTCCTCCACACTATCCACAACACCACCAACCTTTGTGTCGTCTGCAAACTTGCCAACCCACCCATCTACCCCTTCATCTAAATCATTAATAAAAATCACAAAAATAGAGGTCCCAGAACCGATCCTTGTGGGACACCACTGGTCACAGCCCTCCAATCTGAATGAACTCCCTCCACCACAACCCTCTTCTTTCTACAGGCAAGCCAATTCTGAATCTACATGGCCAAGCCTCCCTGGATCCCATGTCCTCTGACCTTCTGAAGAAGTCTACCATGTGGAACCTTGTCAAATGCCTTACTAAAATCCATGTAGACCACATCTACTGCACTACCCTCATCAATCTGCCTGGTCACCTCCTCAAAGAACCCTATCAGGCTTGTGAGACATGATCTGCCCTTCACAAAGCCATGCTGGCTGTCCCTGATCGGACCATGATTCTCTAAATGCCCATAGATCCTATCTCTAAGAATCCTTTCCAACAGCTTGCCCACCACAGGCATGAGGCTCACTGGTCTATAATTCCCTGGACTATCCCTACTACCTTTTTTGAATAAGGGGCCAAAATTTGCCACCCTCCAATCCTCCGGTACCATTCCCATGGACAACGAGGACTCAAAGATCCCAGCCAATGGTCCAGCAATCTCCTCCCTTGCCTCGCGGAGCAGCCTGGGGAATATTTCGTCAGGCCCCGGGGACTTATCTGTCCTAATATTTTCTAACAACTCCAACACATCCTCCCTCTTGATATCTACATGCTCTAGAACATTAACCTTACCAGCACTGTCCTCAGCGTCATCAAGGCCCCTCTCTTTGGTGAATACTGAAGAGAAGTATTCATTGAGAACCTCACCCACTTCCACAGCTTCCAGGCACATCTTCCCACCTTTGCCTCTAATCGGCCCTACCTTAACTCTCATCATCCTTCTGCTCTTCACGTACGTGAAAAAAGCCTTGAGATTCTCCTTAACTCTACTTGCCAAAGCCTTTTCATATCCCCTTCTTGCTCTCCTCAGCCCCTTCTTAAGTTCCTTCCTTGCTACCCTACATTCCTCAAGAGACCTATTTGATCCTTGCTGCCTACACCTTATGTATGCAGCCTTCTTACTCCTAACTAGTTGTTCCACCTCTCTTGTCACCCATGGTTCCTTCACCCTGCCATTCCTTCTCTGCCTTACTGGGACAAATTTATCCCTGAACAACGACCACATCTCCATTGTACATTTACCTTCAAAAATGTCATCCTAATTTACATTCGCCACTTCTAGCCTTATGGCCTCATAATTTGCCCTTCCCCAATTAAATATGTTCCTGTCCTCTTTGCTCCTATTCTTGTCCATGACAATGCTGAAGGTTAGGGAGCGGTGGTCACTGTCACCCAAATGCTCACCCACTGAGAGATCTGTCGCCTGACCCAGTTCATTACCTAATACTAGATCTAATATGGCATTCCCTCTAGTCGGCCTGTCAACATACTGTGACAGGAATCCATCCTGAACACACTTAACAAACTCTGCCTCATCTAAACCTTTGGTACTAAGCAGGTGCCAATCAATATTTGGGAAGTTGAAGTCTCCCACGATTACAACCCTGTTATTCTTGCACCTTTCCAAAATCTGCCTCTCAATCTGCTCCTCAGTATCCTTGCTGTTACCGGGGGGGGGGGGGGGTGGTGGGGGGCCTTTCGAATATTCCCGGTAGAGTAACTGCTCCTT
This sequence comes from Pristis pectinata, assembly GCF_009764475.1. Lineage (NCBI taxonomy): Eukaryota > Metazoa > Chordata > Chondrichthyes > Rhinopristiformes > Pristidae > Pristis > Pristis pectinata. Next base: position 43,775,748 of record NC_067412.1, read on the forward strand.
TCTTGTTCCTGACTTCCACCCATACTGACTCTAGAGAGGATCCTTCTACATTATCCACCCTCTCTGCAGCTGTAATAGTATCCCTGACCAGTAATGCCACCCTTCCTCCTCTTCTCCCCCCCCTCCCTATCCCTTTTAAAACACTGAAATCCAGGAATATTCAGTATCTATTCCTGCCCTGGTGACAGACAAGTCTCTGCAAGAGCCACAATATCATAGTTCCATGTATTATCCAAGCTCTCAGTTCATCACCCTTATTCCTGATGCTTCTTGTATTTAAGTAAATACACTTTAGCCCATCCACCTTTCTACTTTTATACTCTGTACTCTGCTTCTCCTTCCTCAAAGCCTCTCTACATGTTAGATCTGACTTTTCCCCATCCACTTCTTTCTCTGACCTACCTCTCTGGTCCCCATTCCCCTTGCAAACTAGTTTAAACCCTCCTGAACCATGCCCTAGCAAACCTGCCTGCAAGGATATTGGTCCCCCTCAAGTTCAAGTGTAACCCATCGATTCTGTACAGGTCCCACCTTCCCCAGAAGAGATCTCAATGATCCAAAAATCTAAAACCTCGGCCCCTGCACCAACTCCTCAGCCATGCATTCATCTGCCATCAACAGAAGGTTTTTGTTTATTGTTCTTGGAATTGAATACCAAAGTAGAGAGGTTATATTTCAGGTACATAGGGCATTGGTAAGACTAGATCTGGAGTACTGAGGACAGTATTCTTTATTTAAGGAAGGAAGCCAATCCATTGGAGGCAGATCACAGAAGGTTTATGCGAATGGTCAAGTTGGCTTATGGGAAAAGTTGGACAGGCTGGGCTTGTATCCACTGGTGTTGAGAGCGAGAGGGAAGTTGATGAAACATGTAAGATCCTGAGAGGCCTTGAGTGGGTGCATGTAGAGAGGACATTTCCTCTTGTGGGAGAAGCCGGAACTGTTTAAAAATATGGGTTTGCGCATTTTAGACAGAGAAGAGGTGACTTTTTTCTGAGATGATAATGTTTCTTTGAACTCTCTTCCTCAAAGAGTAATGGAATCATACTTGATAAGCAAGGTGGGTGAGAAGTTACCAGGGTAGATGGAAATTACAGTTGTGATTACAGTCAGTTGGCCAATGACCTTATTGAATGGTAAAACATGCTTGTGGGCCAAATGACCTACTCCTTCTCCCAATTTGTGTGTTTTATAACCTTCCCAGTTTCCTATTGCATTGACCTCAGTAGATGGAGTATAAAACAGAATGGCAAATCATTATCTGCTATCTTGTTCCAACACCCAGAACCACTTTGTATCCTTCCGTATACTACAATCCCAAAGAACTGCATCATTCACAACATTGGATGTCAAACACATTGCAAAGAATTTCCAAGGTGGTTTTCTCAAAGATCCATGGTCATTTTGGAAAATTGGAAGAAACCTCATTTACATTTGAAATATAGCTAAGATGTCTTGCAATGTTCTAGCAGTTGTCTGCCTCCAGTTCCGTTTCCCCATTGGCCCTTTCACAATAATATTGTCTCAGGACCTTGCATTCCTTGTTCATATTATATCCTGAACAAGATCTTGGTACAGTGTTTCTAATAAACCTCAAACCTGGAAACAAATGAATACAATGATAACAGGACCCGTTCAAAAATAATTGTAGAATGGTTCTGAAAATGGATGGACCACAATGTGGCAAAAGTCCAGTTTTTAGGTTCAGGGAATTGAGTTTAGGAGCTGAGAGGTATTGTTGCAGCTATGTAGGTCCCTGGTCAGACCCCACTTAGAGTATTGTGCTCAGTTCTGGTTGCCTCACTACAGAAAAGATGTGGAAGCCATAGAGGGGGTACAGAGGAGATTTACAAGGATGCTGCCTGGAATGCAGAGCATGCCTTATGAAAGCAGGCTGAGGGAACTCAGCCTTTTCCCCTTGAAGAGACGGAGGATAAGGGGGGACCTGATAGAGGTGTATAAGGTGATGAGAGGTATTGATCAGGTAGATAGTCAGAGGCTTTTCCCCAGGGCTGAAATGGTGGCCATGAGAGGGCATTGGTTTAAGGTGCTGGGGAGTAGATATAGAGGAGATGTCAGGGGTAAGTTTTTTACTCAGAGAGTGGTGAGTGCGTGGAATGGGCTGCCGGAAATGGTGGTGGAGGCAGATACGATAGGGTCTTCCAAGAGACTGTTAGATAGGTACATGGAGCTGAATAAAATAGAGGGATATGGGTAAGCCTAGTAATTTCTAGAGTAGGAATATGTTCGACACAGCTTTGTGGGACGAAGGGCCTGAATTGAGCTGTAGTTTTTCTATATTTCTATGTTCTAGAGGCAGCTCATTTCCACCCAGGTAACCAGGTGATCACACTTTCCTGAGTCAGAAGGTTGTTCACTCAGGAGACCTGAGCACAGGACCTAGCCTGATGTATGTGTGCAGTACTGGGGGGTGTTGCAAGTGTTAGAGCGGCTGTATTTCCGATGAGCTGTGAAACCGTCTGCTCGCTCAGGCGGATATAAAGGATCCCAGAGCATGGCACTATTTCAGGGAAGAGTGGTGGATTATCCCCAGCACCTTGCTCAGTGATTAGCACTCCACAAACAATGTTATCATCGTTAGGTCAATGTTGTCAAATAACTGGTCAATGTCACATCCTCTGCTGCTTTTCCTACATTAAAGACGCCATTGCACTAAAATTGTTACTTTGGACAGGATATCCTGAAAGGGATGTGAAAGGCATCATCCAAATGAGAGCTTTTCTCTCCAGTCAGGTCATTCCTGACCTCTCAGTACAGATGCTGATACTTCACATCCCTCTTCACACACCAACCTCCAGGCCCCCATTAGATCTGGGAATCAGGACCTCTTAGAACCGGGGACCTCTGGTCCTCAGTCCATTCTTGTAGCTGGCTCCTGATATCTTTGATTTTCTAAGGAGCAGGTGGAACCTTTCAATCCTTACAGGTCTGTATGAAAGATCCCATAAGAAACAGAGTCATTGCAAGCAAATGTTTGCTACTTTCTCTTGGACCCTCTCCAGTGGAGCCTCTTGGAATTGTGGTAGTCTGACAGAGTGTCTGTGGGAGACTGAGCCAATTCCTATTATTACTACTTAAATCTCCATCTGGAAGATAACTTGCAAAGGCTTTACTCCACTTTATAAGATCTGCCACTCGGGGGAAGCAGCACAGCACAGTGACTGTGGGATTTATCAGCTCTATGGTCTGTAGAAGGAGTCAGCAAGAGAAACACTACACAAGGCTACTGGGAGGAATGTGGTCTTCTGGTTTTGTCTGGGGTTCTCATACCTTGCACACACTCTGTAAACGTATTCTGCTGATAGGCCAGGGCATTGGGAAGAACTAGGAAAGGGAATTGTGAAACACCTGACAGAAGGAGAAGGTGAGGAGATGTCCCTAATGTTATTTGGCTAGAAATTTGTCCAGGGTTTTGGTGAAGATAATTTGGAGAGAAGTCACCAGATCCAGAACGTATCTTCCACAAATTGCATGTCTTGTCAATCTGAGAAGTACAAGCGCAAATATTCGAACCCTGGAGTGTAGGTAATAAGGCTCAGGAAGACGACCAGCTGACTCCTAGACAGGAAGGCTGTGATTAGGGATGGGAGGGTTGGAAGTGTGGGATAATGATCGAGAGGTGATGTCCCCTCATACATGGATACTTAACTAATATATAGACAAGAGGTTAAATCTTGGCTTCAGATGAAGCTAGCTAGGTTATCCTATAACAGTTGATAGATTCCATTCCAGGCGGAAAAGCTCACCTTTGGTACCAGCAGGAGTTGGGTGAGGGTGCCCAGTGCAGTGGGAATCACGGCAGAAAGGTTCCCCTCATGAGCACTGTGGTTCACACCGCCGGCGTCAGCGACACACTGAGCGCCCACATAGAGCCTGTTGACACATTGAGCAACTGAGCAGAAAAACAATCAAGCAAAACTTAATCCACATTGGAAACAACAACTGCTCTATCAGATCTACGATCTGCAGAAAGAGTCAGCAAGAGAAGCACTACACAAGGCTACTGGGAGGAATGTGATCTTCTGGTTTTGTCTGGGGTTCTCATACCTTGTACACACTCTGTAAACATGTTCTGCTGACAGGCCAGGGCATTGGGAAGAACAACAACCGCTAGCTTTCAGATTATGCCTTTAACTTGTAAAATGTCTCAGCTTCACAGAAGTATTAGAGCTGATCTCTGGGGACACAATTATCCTGCTGAGCAGCTGCACAGGTATCAACAGAGAAGGAGTAAAATAGCTTCCTTTAAAGAATCCCTTCTATCACCCAAAATAGGAATTCAGGAGACTGAGATCTGAAGAAATAGCTGTAGACCTGTGGAATATCATGGAAAAAATGGCACCACAACAGATAAAAGGATAAGTGGCTCCTTTTATCACCAGCTTCTGTTGCTAAACAACTTTTCAATTCAGCTAAATATCCTGTAATCTGGTTTCTGACATTAAAGCAAGGTCACTAAACAACTGCCTCGACACACTTTGCACTTTTTGTAATTCCAATGCACTGGATTCCTCTCCATATGCAACTTGGACAGATTGGGTAGAAAATTGTCCTCAGCTCCCAGTGTTAAATGTGCAATTATGGGCCTGGATTTTGCTGTGGTGTTGATGGTGAAACTACCAATGTTCGCCATCATCTCTCAGTGAAATTGACATAAAATTCAGGATGTTTATGTATGGTTTAATGTGGAAATCCTGAAGTGTATGTGAGTGATTCAGTGTAACTCTACACGTTTCACTGAAGTTTCCACTGATGAATGTGGGCCTAATTGTCCACTACTTACATAGTTAACTCATAAAATCTTAGAGTCATAGACTCATAGAGCAATACAGCACAGATACAGGCCCTTTGGCCCAACCAGTCCACGCCAACCATGGTGCCCATACAGCTAGTCCCAATTTCCTGTGTTTGGCCCATATCCCTCTAAGCCCTGCCCCTCCATTTACCTATCCAAGTGCTTCTTAAATGATGCTATTGTACCTGCCTCAACTACCTCCTCTGGCAGCTTGTTCCATATGCTCATCACTCTATGCATGAATAGTTGCCCCTCAAGTCCATTTTAAATCTTTCCCCTCTCACTCTAAATCTATGCCCACTAGCTTGGGACTCCCCTACCCTGGGGAAAAGACTGTTAATGTCCACCTTATTTATGTTTCTCATAATTTTAAACATTTCTATAAGGTCGCCCCCTCCTCTTTATTCCAAGGAATAAAGACCTGGCCTGGCCAACCTCTGTCTATAACTCAGGCACTCTAGTCCTTGTCAATCTTTTCTGCACTCTATCTGGTTTAACAATGTGTTTCCGATAACAGGGTGACCAAAACTGTACACAGTACTCCAAGTGTGGCCTCACCAACGACTTATACAATAACAACATACTATGTCAACTCCTATACTCTGTGCCCTGACTGATGAAGGCCAGTATGCTAAACGTCTTTTTCACCACCCTGTCTACATGTGATGCCACTTTCAATGAACTATGCACTTGTACACCTCGGTCCCTCTGTTCCATTACACTCTCTAGTGCCATACCCTTCATAGTATAAGTCCTATGCTGGTTTGACTTTCCAAAATGCATCACCTCACACTGATGTGTATTGAAGTCCATTTGCCATTCCTCAGCCCACTTGCCTAACTGATCAAGATTCCCCGGTAATCTACAATAACCTTCTTCACTGTCAACAACACCTCCTAATTTCGTGTTATCTGCAAACTTACTGACCAAGCCTTGTGCATTCGCATCCAAATAATTTATATAAATAACAAATAACAAGAGCTCCAACTAGTCACAGGCTTCCATTCCGAGAAACAACCCTCAACCACCACCCTCTGCTTCCTACCTCCAAGACAATTTTGAATCCACCTAACTAGCTCTCCTTGAATTTCATGGGACCTTATCTTCCAGACCAGCCTGGCATGTGGAAAATTGTCAAAGGCCTTGCTAAAGTCCAAATGTTACGTACCAGCAACAATAGAGACACAACGAACAATGTTTAAATGTTAGAATCTATTTATTAATAACTGCTTATAATAACAGAAATAAAAATGTTAGATATCAGACATTGACCCCAAAATATCCTGAAGTGTGTGTGTGGCAGGTTCCCAAACCCCAAGTCTAGGAACAGTTCTTAAAGTTCAGTTCAGCAAGTCACAAAGCAAAACGTTAAGACGTTGAAAACCATGTTAGGATGTAGAGAGAATGTAGAGAGGAGTTTACGAATTCCACAAGTTCCACAATGGAACCAATACAACACCTCAATCGCCAAAGAACTCTATTGTTTTTAGTCAGAGATATCTGCCACTTCAAGGGCACTCAATACATGGCCGTCCACAGATATACCTGATTTCTGGTACAGGTTAACGACAAAGTGGACTCCACAGATTGCTCCAAAAATACATACATGGATTGTGAGGTGACAGTCACAACGATTGTGCTTCACTCGTAAATACAGAGACTGGCAGTCAGTGCTACCAACTTTTTTTCTCTCTCTCAGCACATTGTAATCTTGTTGTCGTGACAACAACACACACACACACACACACACACACACACACACACACACACACTACTACTACTACTCTACTGTACTATATTTTAAAGGGAGATTCACCAAATAGCAACCTGATCTGTAACAAGTCGTAGAGTTACACAGCACAGAAACAGGCCGTTTTGTTCAACTGGTTCATGCCAACCAAGATGCCCTATTCAAGCTAGTCTCATTTGCCAGCAATTGGCCCATAACCTTCTAAACCTTTCCTATCCATGCACCTGTCCAACTGTCTTTTAAAAGTTATTATTGTACCTGCCTCAATCACTTCCTCTGGCAGGTCATTCCATATACATACCACCCTTTGCGTAAAAAAGTGGTCCCTCAGGTTCCTATTGAATTTTTCCCCTCTCACCTTAAACCTACGCCCTCCAGTTCTTGATTCCCCAATCCTGGGAAAAAGACTGAATGCATTCACCCTATCTATGCCCCTCATGATTTTATACACTGCTATAAGATCACCTCTCAGTCTCCTATGTGCCAAGGAATAAGGTCCCAGCCTGTCCAAACTCTCCCTATAAAAGTCCCTAAAATCCTGGCAACATCCTTGTAAATCTTTTCTGCACAATTTCCAGTTTAATAACATCTTTCCTATGGCAGGGCAACCAAAGCTGAACACAATACCCCAAGTGTGGTCTCACCAGTGTTCTGTACAACCACACTATGATCTCTCAACTTTTATACTCAATCCCCTGACTGTGAAGGCCAGCATGCCAAGAGCCTTCTTCACCATCCTGTCTACCTGTGACTCCACTTTCAGGGATCTATGTACTTGTACTCCAAGGACCCTCTGTTCCACAACACTCCCCAGGGCCCTGCCGTTCACTGTGAATGTCCTACCCGGATTTGACTTTCCAAAATGCAACACCTTGCACATCCTATTTTTCTCACATCTAGATTTCTACCCCCCATACCCTCGTTATAACCCCAAAGTAGTTACTGTACTCCTGTACAGTCTAAATGCAACCTATTAGAACTATACAAGCACCCTCACATTATCGTAGCTCCAACCCACCGCTATCCAGTGCCACACTGCAGTTCAATGATGTGATGATCATTGCTTAAATTGGTTAGCTCTACATGGTGCAGAGATTGTGATGCTAAGTTAACAGCTGCCCATTCAGTGGAATGCAGGCAGTGTGACAACTTTATTTTCTGTGTGCAGGCAAGGTTCCCTGTACCTTTCATGGTGCTCTGTATGGTTCCTAACCAGCACAGTTAAAGCTATGGAAGATGTATTGTGCCTGCAGGAGATGTTACAATCATTGGGAATGCAGTGCTGTGCAGCAACAGGGAACTAGGTGAGAGTGCAGACATGAAGGTTTTCAAACCCAGTGTTCAGACTCTGAATGGAAGGGGCAGGATGGAGGAGGTACCCTTTACCCAGGGAGAAGCCTCCTGCTCTGGAGGCAGAGGCAAACAGTTAGCCAGGTGTATTGCTTGAAGAATGTGGATGTTTAATGACCTCAGACAAGTGATCAAGGAAAACAAATGCCTTTTCAAACATGCTGCCGTACAGTTTGCCTGAGACATTGCCCATTCACCACATTCTACCACTTGGAACAGAGCTCAAATATTTCACCTCACCCTGTGCACCAAATGCAAGTCCCAATCCCACACCCTGCCTCACACACATACAGCCAGTGATTCAATTAGAACAGTGGCATCACCCACACAGGTTGCATGACAGTCACTGATACGCTCCCTCCCTCCTGCTGGAGAAGGTGGAGCACAAGCAGAGGCAGCAAGAACTAACAGGAGGAGATGCCTGCCTGGGTGCTTTAACTGCCTCTGCCATTACCAAAGCTGTTAGAGAAGAATGTACCTGAATATATCTAATCTTCCCCACTTCTGTCTCATTTCACATCTCCTTCTGACTGAGAAGCTGCTGATGGTAAAACCTACTTCTCCCTTTCCACCCTATCTTTATCACCTCTATGCTTTTCCCATTTCCGATCCTCACAAACTGCCACCTTTCCAGGCTGAGCAGTAAGTGCACGAATCTGATTGTAAGTTGACTTAACAGCAGCCACCACCAGCTCAGATAGACTCATTAACTCGGAGAGTGGTGGGATCTGTACACAGCCAGGACCAGAAAACGGACTATGTAGTGCCAGCTCACATCCCATATTTATTCTTCTGCTGGAGCCTCAACTGAAGGCTGGGCCAGACTGTGAAAGACTGATGGTGTACTGGGGAAACCACTGGAAAGGAGCAGAAAGAAGTCAAACACCAACTTAGTACAGTGCTTTGCAGAGAGCTTGGGGCTTGGCGTATCCAAAGCAGAACCGGCTCCCTCCCTCTGTTTGCCCATCAGAGTCACACATGATGCTGTGTCACACAAACAAACTCCCTCAACCTATTACGGTACACCAAAGTCGGTGATGAAGACTGCAGTTATCAGACTTTGGAATACATTGCAGCATTACAGGAACATATTCTCCAATAGATCTTCTCCCTAAATCCACCAAGAAGAATGAGAAACCTCCTTTGTCTTCTGCTCCTTCCTCTTCCAGTAGCTTGTCCTATTCTTCTTGGCCTCTGCTCATTTACCAAACCACTGCTCAATGTCAAGGGGAATGTCTTGTTTGCATCCTAAATGTCTAGGTGTATCACATCTGTGCACCAGCATTTAGATTGTCAAAAATCTACTTCAATGCCTGCAGCAAAAATTGAACAAGCAACAAACAGATGTAGAAAACTAGCAACAATGTGTAGTAGGTGGGTCTATGGGAGATTGGTAAAGGGTCTAGGCTGGAAGGTGGAGCTTGGCATTAAATCAGAGGCATGTGTTAATTAGCATCATGATCTGGCGTCTCAGCCTGTAGCTAATGGATGAGCATGTACATGCTGACCCTTTTACCCACAGAGCACCTGCAGCGGATACCATTCTGAAACCTTAAGGTGTCTAGAAAATAAGGACTACCATGTTCAATTGTGATTACATGCAATGTGCTCGCATTTCTGCAACACCCTAGTCAGTAGATTTTGACTCCAATAGTTCAAAATGGGTGTTAGTATGTTTTATACAGTTCCCATTTTTTTGTTTCTGTTGATTGGATGCATCCCTAAGAACATTGACCGTTGCTTTAATTGCACGGCACTCTGTGACAACATATAAAACAATGCACCATTGGAATGAGTGAAATATTTTTTAGCTTGTTGTGGTGATTTATTAATGCTAATGTCCTGTATCTCATGCATGGAATGTGTTTTCACCAGGTTGATATCTATGCTGGAGCTATCTTTATTCAGCTTGCTTTACAATGGGACTTGTACCTTGCTGTGATTAGTCTACTCATCATAACTGCAATCTACACTGTTGGAGGTAGGTCTCGTCATCTGGACTGGCATCAAGTAGGTTCACATGAATTAATTATTGTTAGCAATCTGCTCAAATTTACATTCACAGTCACAGAACCATACAGCATGGAAGAGAATTCTTTGCTCACTGAGTCCACACTGACCTTCAAGTACCCATTTACCCTAATCCAACACTAACCCATTTTTTTTCTCCCAACATTTCCATCAACTATCCCCAGTAGCGGAAGTTAACCAATTAACCTACTAACAGAAACATCTTTAGAATGTGGGAGGAAACCAGAGCACCAGGAGGAAACCCACACGGGCACAGGGAGAACATGCAAATTCCACAGGGACAGCATCAGGATTGAACGGGGTTCACTGGCGCTGTGAGGCAGCAACACTGGATAAATTTAACTAATGCCTTTCTGAAGCTAATACAAACCACAAAGGCATTGGCGACCCCTAACTTCATTTCCATTTTGCACCTGATTCTCCCACTAATCAAATGCCCGACCTTTGTGTTCTGCGTAACCTATATTCTCTGCTTCAACAACACCTATTCAGTTATGTACACCTTAAAGGCCAGCCAGGTTGTCCAAACAATAACTCAAGAAAAAGAAAAAGTAGATACGGGAAATCCAAGGTGTGAAGGAAAAACAGAGTTTACATTTCAGGCCTCAACCTTTCATCAGAACTGAGTATTTCCAGCATTTTCTGTTCCTATTACTGAATTTAGCTGACAATAATTAACATCTGATTAGGTAACTATTTAAAGCGACTACCAAATTAACTGTTAATTGTTAACTGGCAGACAGGTTATTTAATATGACTAACAACATAAAATAAACTATGACAAAGTGCAGTTGAGTTCTAGACTTTAAATATGAAATTATTCACATTCACCAAATTCCCCATTTAAGTTACAGTCTATGTGTCAGTAAAATCTATTTATTTATAGGTATTGTTTCATGACACTCCTTATGTGAAAGTGTGCTTATCATCTGAATGTGGTCTCAAATCAGAATGTTTTTGACTGAAAGTAAGCTGAATCTTACTTGGATGTGTAAAGATTTGCCCATCTTTGGTTTTTGCTTAGCTACTGAATGAGGTTACATAGATGGCAGGTGAGAAGGTAAATCGTGTATCTTCCTTATCACAAGAGTGAGTGTTGTTTAGGGTAACTTTTGATAACTGGGAAGAAGTAGACCCATCCCAACACTTGCCCTTCTCCACATCCGCAGTAGGTGAGCACAAAGAAAAGTAACATCCATCCAACATCAAAACCAGAAAAAAAGCTCCGCTAATTGTTACAATATTAACAATGAAAGAGAATATGACAATGCTTACAACTATACAGTCATTGCTGTTTAGAAGATCCTGCATTGTTGTAGTGCTTAAAATGGACTATATTTCACTTTGCAAGATCCGTTGTCCCTTCAACAGTTTATCATAGAAGGCTGCACAATCAAGTTCAGAATTTAGCCACATGAGCATTGTCGAGATGTGACTTTCTGGTGATCAGATTGTGTTGATTGTTGAACCCACTTGTGCTGCCTATAGAACCAACATGAGCTCAAATGCCTTTGCTAGATTTCAGAATTCCACTGCATTTCTGTTCATCTGAAAGTATTTCAGAAGTCAGATATCATTTGGGAGCTGACTGATTTCATATTTGTTCATGCATCATAAAGATATGCTCACCTGTTAAACTGAGGATGACAGTTCTTGTTTGTTGTTCCAAGCCTGCTCTCCACTTGCATATGTTCCTGAACAAGGTTTCCTCAAGCTCCTCAGTGAACTCAAAGGCCAATTTCCAGACATTCAGGTAATTCAGGGCTGTTGAGAAAATTCTTTTGCACTAATCTCTCTTTCTTCAACCAAGTGCAACACATCAGTGAATGAATCCTACCTAATCCAATTACCAGAACGGCTTATTACAGCTAAAAACGATTTGTTGGAAGAACTCAGCAGGCCAGGCAGTATCTCTGGAGGCAGAGGGATGGTTGACGTTTTGGATTGAGACCCTGCATTGGGCTCATTACAAAGGGGTGTGGCTCACCTTAACAATTCTTGTAGATGTGAACTTTATTTGAACTCTGCTGGAATGGGTAGGATTCTCACACCTGGAGAGGGCCCTCCTGTCAACTCTTCCTGTGGTGACCCAGGCTGGTCTCCTGGCCTCCTGGCAAACAGGAATCAGAATCAGAATCAGAATCAGAATCAGGTTTATTATACTGACGTATGTCGTGAAATTTGTTGTTTTGCGGCAGCAGTACAGTGCAACACATAAAAGTTACTTTAAGTTACAAAAATAAATAGCGCAAAAGAGGAATAACGAAGTAGTGTTCATGGGTTCGTGGACTGTTCAGAAATCCGATGGCAGAGGGAAAGAAAATGCCTTTCAAAAGGTGCATAAAAGCCATTAAGCTCATCAGGGAGTGAAGCATCACTGCCATTTATGCTGTTAGGTTTCACCTTATAGGAAGTAATGGCATGCAAACCCTGCCACAGCTGTCATGCATCTGATTGTGTATCTAACTTCACATGGACTTGCCTTTTTGCTCTCACGATGGCCTTCCGTAGGTCATACCTGGACTTCTTGTCAGATTCTGGATCACTGGTCTTGAATGCCACAGATCTAGCCCTCAGTGGATTGTGAATCTCCTGGGTCATCCAGGGCTTCTGATTTGGGAAACTCGGTATGTTCTCAACGGCACACACTCATCCACGCCGGCCTTGATGAAGTCAGTGACAGCCATAGCATATTCATTCAGATCCGAAGATGAATCCCTGAACATGGTCCAATCCAACAATTCAAAGCAGTCCTGTAAATGCTCCTCTGCCTCGACCATACCTTCGCAGTCCTCACCACTAATGCAGAGGTCCTCAGTCTCTGCCTATATGTCGGGAGTAGAAGTACAGCCAGGGTATCAGACTTGTCAAAGTGAGGGCATGGGATGGCACGGTAAGTGTTCTTGATGGTGGCGTAACAGTGATCAAGTGTGTTGGCTCCTCTGGTTCCGCAGGTGACACGTTGGTCGTAGTTTGTCAGAGACTTCTTCAAGCTGGCCTGGTTGAAGTCCCCTGCGATCAGTGGGAAGAGATCAGAGTGCACTGTCTCGCGACTGCTGACCACGGTGCTCAGCTCCTCCACTGCCAGCTTGACATTTGCCAGGAGTGGAATGTACACTGCTACCAGGATGATGGCAGAAAATTGCCTCGGCAGATAAAATGGACGACACTTGACCACCAGATGTTCCAGGTCAGGGGAATAGGACAAAGACAAGACTGCCACGTCTGTGCATCATGATGAGTTAATCATGAAGCAAACGTCACTATCTCTGCCTTTACCTGATGTTGCCATCCAGTCCATGCGGTGGATGGTGAAGCCCTCGGGTTGGAGCACATGTGTCCAGAGTGCTGGGGGTGAGCCATGTCTCTGTGAAGCAAAGAATACAATAATCCCTGATGTCCCTCTAGTACTGCTCTGAGGTCTTCAGTTTTATTTGCCAGAGACTTTACATTAGCCGGTAGGATCGTAGGGAGAAGGGTCTTAGGACGCTGTGTTTCAGTTTTACCTGCAGCCCTGCCCTGCAGCCACATTTCCTGAAATAATCGAGATTTTCCCTGAACTTCCAGCTGCTGTGCTCATTCCCTGGGTGGTCAGGAGTCCCAAGTCCACCAGTCCTTTGGATCGCTAGTTTTTTTAAATGACTTGAAACAATACTGCTCACTGCAGTCTCAGTGACTGCAGATTTCAGCTGTGGTAGTTGTAAAATGGGAGTATTTTATAATGCCCTTGGGAGCTGCAAACAAAAAGTCATGCCTCTCCAGTGGACACACAAGAAATTCTGCAGATGCTGGAATCTGGAGTAATACACAAAAAGTGCTGGAGGAACTCAGCAGGTCAGATAGCATCTATGGAGGGAAATAAACAGTGGACGTTTTGGGACGAGGCCCTTCATCAGGATGTTGCCTGACCTGCTGAATTCCTCCAGCACTTTTAGTGTATTACCCTTCTCCAGCGCCATCTTAACATCAATCCTTAGGAAATCAATCCTTCCTGGTGTTGATCTCACTGATGAGAATGCCAGGCCTCCTTGGCTAAGTCCAAGGAGGCCTGACATTATGTAGTTATAATAAAGAACTACAGTTCCCAGGAGGCAATGTAAGGGGTCACATGGGGGAACATGAAGTGGCTGTAAAAAGAGAGGGAAAGCAAGACTGGCTGTTGTTGGTTAATAAAAATGTTCAGATGTTAAACCCATGCAAAGTTTGTCTCTTGATGAAGAATAAACATAACATGGTGTCAGAAGTTGGTGTGAGGTCTGAACAGGGAGGGTAGAGGAATACTGTGTGCAATTGAAAAAGAGATTCAGTGAGTACAAAAGAAAATCTGTAATAAGACAGAGAAAAGGCTGGCTGACGTGGCGAGGGAGCACATTGTTCCCAAATTTCAGCAGTCACCGGATTTGCCAAGAGAGATTCAGGAAGGCTCAAACAGCAAATGCAGCAGATGTGGAGGTATACACATTCCAAAGGTGTGTCCTGCTTATGGGAAGTTCTGCAATAGCTGTGGGAAGAGGAATCACTTTGCAAGGTGCTGCAAAGCTGGGGCTAACAAGAGAAAGGTCAACACAGCTGATGAATTGGAAACACTTTAAACAGTGATTCAACATATATTTAGATGCTAGTGGAGCAGGAGGGAACGATGAAAAATTGAAAGCGTTTATTTTTCTGCATGTGATTGGTGAAGGTGCTTTGGACATCTAAAACAGCTTTCAAATTGATGAGACAGCTTTTGACTCGGGCACTTTAATGAAAAAATTTGAGGAGTATTTTATCCCAAGTAAAAACATCACATCTGAGAGATATAATTTTTTTTCCTGTGACCAGAATCAAGGTGTTAGCTTCGACCAATACTTAGCTGAGCTTCACACAACTGAGTAAGTCTTATCAATTTGGAGATTTGAGAAACTCACTAGTTAAAGACAGAATAGTTTGTGGAATTCCAGATAATGAACTCAGAGAAAGACTGTTGCGTGAAAAAGATCTGACCCTGGAAAAGACGTACGGATAGGTTAATATGGGGTTTAAAATGGGTGGCGTGGACTTGTTGGGCCGGAAGGGCCTGTTACCACGCTGTAAATAAAAATTTTTTTAAAAAAATTAAAATTAAAATTAAATTAAAAAAGGCGGTGAATATGGGTAGGTCAGCAGAAACACATGAGCACAAGCTAAGGAGCTGCACAGGGCAGACACGACAGTACATGCTATGAAAACAGAGAAGCAGCACACAAGGCATTTCTGAAAGTACAGCAGAGCAAAGAGGAAGGCTAAAACAGCAAATGCAGCAGATGTGGAGGTAGACACATTCCAAAGATGTGTCCTGCTTATGGGAAGTTCTGCAATAGCTATGGGAAGAAGAACCACTTTGCAAGGTGCTGCAAAGCTGGGGCTGACAAGAGAAAGGCGTGCACAGTTGAAGAGGAAATGGAAGATTTCTTTGTGGATTCTGTACAGACTGTGGCTGCTGGTAAAACAGAATGGATTGTTCCAGTAACTGTGAGTGAGACAGTAATTCCATTCAAGCTTGACACCAGAGCTCAGGTGAATCTGTTATCCATGGATGATTATAAGACTCTCACAGTAAAGAGTAAGATTTACCCTGTGAAGTTAAAAGTGACAGGCTACACTGGAGACAAAGTTCCAGTAAAAGGGGGCTGTATGGTGACCTTTAAGCACAAGGGGCAGCACTTAAAATCACAGCTACTGATTGTAGAAAAGGGAGTACAGCCAATATTAGGTCTGAGTGCATGTGAAAAGCTCAACCGAGTGAAAAGAGTTTTCATAGTAGCTTCACATACCAAAGATGACCACACAATACTCATGGAAGTGTATGCAGATGTCTTTGAGGGGCTTGGATGCTTCCCTGGTGTACACAAAATTCACATAGATGAGGCAGTGGCTCCTGTTGTCCATACATGCAGGAAAGTTCTGTTTCAACTTAGAGATAAACTTAAACAAGAACTAGCACGCATGGAACGGATGAATGTCATACAGAAAATTGAAGAATCAACAGATTGGTTGAGTTCACTGGTCATTGTGCAAAAGAAAAATGGAGCGTTGCGGATATGTCTAGACCCAAGAGATCTCAATAAAGCTATCAAGAGAGAACATTTTAAATTGCCAACATGGGAGGAGATCATGTCCCGGTTTTCAGGTGCCAAATGGTTTAGCAAGCTCAATGCATCGTCTAGGTTTTGTCAGATGAAGCTTGATGAGGCAAGTTCGAGACTGTGTACTTTTAACACACCACAGGGAAGATATTGCTATCTTCAGCTGCCATATGGGATCCTGTCCACACTAGAAGTCTACCATAAAACCATCTACATGATTTTTGAGGGCATATTTGGTGTCGAGACCATGATGGATGATGTCATCGTCTGGGGGTCCACCAAGGAGAAACATAATACTCGACTGAGACAAGTACTTGACGTGACAAGGAATGTCAATTTGAAATTAAATAAAGAGAAATGTGAGTTTGGTGTTAAGACACTGATCTTCATAGGAGATGTCATATCTGAAGAGGGAGTGAAGCCTGACCCAAGAAAGACGTCAGCCATTGAAAACATGGAGAGGCCCCAAAATAAAGAGGACATGAGATGTTTCTTAGGGATGGTGACTTACCTGGCTAAGTTCATCCCTCGACTGTCAACAGTGTCAGGACCACTTAGGTCACTCCTTGAATGGATTTGGTTTCATGAGCAAGAAGAGTATTTTGAGACATTGAAAAGGGTCCTAACTGAAAAGCCCCTGTTGAAGTTTCATGATCTGGAAAGGTATATCAGGATATCAGCTGATGCATCCTGGCACGGCCTTGGATCAATACTACTGCAGCAGCATGATGGCACATGCCAACCTGTGGCCTATGCATCAAGGGCTTTAACAAGTGCAGAAGCCAAATATGCACAGATAGAGAAAGAGCTTCTTGCCAGTACATATGCATGTGAAAGGTTCCATCAGTACATCTATGGGCAAGCTATTTAAGTGGAGACAGACCTTAAGCCATTGGTCTCAATTATGTCCAAACCACTGAATGACTGTCCCATGAGGATACAGCGCATGTTGATAAGGCTGCAGAAATATGTGATATGTGAAGATATAAAATATGTGAAGATGATCTACAAACCGGGTAAGTTTATGTTTGTTGCTGATGTGCTGTCTCGAGCAATCGACAAGACAGAAAAGAGTGACCAACAGGTCAATGCAGATATACAGGCCTATGTTGACATGATTGTCATCTCTCTTCCAGTATCACCGGATAGAACAGAGCAGATTAGGAAAGCAGCAGAGGCAGATGAAACAATGAAGGTACTCAATGATACAATACGGAAAGGGTGGCCAGCAGCAAAGGATGACTGTCCAATGTGTATTTGGGATTGTTGAGCATGTAGAGCTGAACTGTCAGTAGTGAAAGATATGGTCTTCATAGGGAACAGGTTGTGATTCCAGTGTCACCGCACAAGGAGATGCTCCAGAAGATACACGAAGGGCATCTTGGGGAGGAAAAATGTAGACGTAGAGCACGTGAAGCGATGTACTGGCCAAGAATGAACCAAGACATCAGCCAGACCACTGCTTCATGTGAAATATGCCTTACCTACAAACCAAAGCAGCAAGCAGAACCACTTACACCACACTCTGTACCAGACAGGCTGTATTTCAAAGTTGGAGTGGATTTGTTTGACTGTAATGGGAAGAGCCATATTGATGTAACAGATTACTTTACCAATTACCCAGAGGTTGCGACACTGCAATCAATGTCCAGCAAAGCAGTTATCACATTCCTGAAAGCTGTGTTTGTGAGGTATAGAGTTCCATGTGAAGTAGTATCATACAATGGTCCACAATTTTTGAGCTGTGAATTTGAATCCTTTGCCAATGTTAGGGGTTTCGACATATAACCTCAAGCCCACATCACCCAAAATTTAATGGCCTAGCAGAGAGTTCAGTTAAGGTGGTGAAGGGTGTCATGAAGAAAGCGCAAGATGGATGAGAGGATTTGCATAGAAGTCTAATGATTTACAGAAGTGAGCCATTGCAGAACGGCCTTTCACCAGCCCAAATGCTGATGGGTCGACGCATACACACTAACCTTTCACTACATGAAAACCTGTTGACACCTGAAGGAGCACACAAGGTCAAACAGACTAAAGAGGAAAGGGAAGAAAAACAGAAACAGAATCACAACAAGGCAACGAAAAGCCTACCAGTCCTGAAGCCTGGAGATCAAGTGCAAATCCGAGATCATGATACTGGCACACGGTCCATGCAAGGAGTTGTGCAAGAGGAAGTAAATCCACATTCATACCAGATCCAGACAGAGCGAGGGACACCTCTGAGGAGGAACCACGTGGATCTACAACCACAAGCTCCAACCCATGGCTGTGACCCGTCCCCTGTCAGTACATCAAAGGGGCCAGCATCTGGAGAAGATGGATATGTGGACCAGATTTCTCAGGGAAACACCAATAGTGATGCAGCAAATGAAAACAACACACCTGTGAAAACAAGTACCAGACCATAAAGGACCATTAAACCACCTCAGAGACTGATTGAAAGCTGCTGAGTGGACAAGGGTTCTTGGCAGGTTTATAAGGACAAAGTATTGTGTTTGTTTTTCTTTAAAGGGGGAAGATGTATTTATAATAAAGAACTACAGTTCCCAGTAGGCAATGCAAGGGGTCACATGGGGAAACAGGAAGTGGCTGTAAAAAGAGACGGAAAGCAAGCCAGGCTGTTGTTCATTAATAAAAATGTTCAGATGTTAAACCCTGCAGCCTCTGTCTCCCCCACACCAGTTTGCCTGCCTTTAAGGGCCACTGCCCTGATCGGATTGGTGCCCAGGAAGATGATGAAGTGTGTTTAACTGAGCCTGGTCCCACCACACATGATCAGAGTAACAGAGTTATAGAACATGGAAACAGGCCCTTCAGCCCAACTTCAACCCTGGGGGTTAACTGTTCAAATGCCACTTTAAACATTTCACATGCAGTGTTAGCTTGGTGCTCCAAACACCAAGAAAACCTCTCCATGTTTTGAAGCCACTCACAAACAGCAATGCCAGTAGCCAGAGCTGCACAGAAATGCAGTATCTGATTGCTGTCCAACACCTGGACAGGAGAAAGAAGATGCCACAACATCAGTCAGTCGATAGTGTTTGCTGGTGATGTGAGAGGGAGACTGAAGCACACGGAGACCACACTTCCACTTGCCAGCTTGGGGCTGGAGCATGCTCTGCTTCCTGACTTGCCCCTGACAGGCCTCCCTGGTGATGGCACCGGCCTCAACCTGGCTTTTCCAGTCCAGGGATTCTCACAGGTATCCACGGAAATGCTGAATTTTGCAAGACCTTGCTTGACCTTTCTGCTGCATGAGACCTTTGGCCTTTATGTCCTGGGCCAGTCGTGAATTGGACAGTCAGCACGATCTTCAGAAGACTACATTCTGAGCATCAGTGGAGACTGCATTGACTGTAGCCAGATCTCCATTTGTCCCAAGTGGCTCCAGGGAATTTTTCAATTAGTTTTCACTCTTCACTCCCAGTTGGAGTATGTGACCCAGCTTTCACAGAATGTGGATGTGTTCAGGGTGAGTCGCTTCATGTTCCATACACCAGAGATACTTTTGCAAAAAGCAACAGAGACGTTGCTGATTTTGGCATCAAAAGTAGTCTGCTGAGGTTTAATGAGTTGGTAAGAGTTGAGCTAAGACAGCTGAAGTGACCTGTGTTGTTTGGAACTTCATCACTAATGTAGAATTTGGTTAAATGTTGGTCCTCTGTAATCCTTATACTGATTCCTCATTGAACTATTCTGTCTCAGTCCTGCTCCCCCAACCTTGAACATCTGGCAGTCAAGTGTTGTCTGTACTATCTGCCCGGAGAGTTCTCCGCCATTATCTTGGTTGCAGTATACATCCCACCCCAGGCAGACGTCAAGCTGGCACTGGAGGAACTGAGTGCCATTACTAACAGGCACATACCATTTTTGAATATGCTGGAGGGAGGAGAAAGCATCAGTCAGGTCTGTGGCACCATGACTGGCTCTGATGCTCATCAGGGAAGGGTCAAGCCAGACAAGACTACAGCAATAGTAGTTAGGAGGGCAGACAAGAGATTCTGCAGCTATAAAAGGGACTCCAGGATGGTGTATTGCTTCCCCGGTGCCAGGGTTGAGAACTTCTCTGAGCAGTTGCAGAACATTCTCAAGGGGAGGGTGAGCAGCCCGAAGTCATTGGGCACATTGGCACAAACTACATAGGTAGAAAAAGGTCCCGTGGAGTGAATATAGGGAGTTAAGAAAGAGATTAAAAAGCAGGACCTCGAGGGTAGTAATCTCTGAATTACTCCCTGTGCCATGAGCTAGTGAGGGTAAGAATAGGAGGAAATGGCAGATGAATGTGTGGCTGAAGAGTTGGTGCAGAGGGGCAGGGATTCAGATCTGTGGACCATTGGGATCTTTTCTGGGCAGAGATGACCTGTATTAGAGGGACAGGTTGCATCTGAACTGGAGGGGGACCAATATCCTGGTGGGCAAATTTTTTAATGTTACTAGGGAGTGTTTAAACTGGATTGGCAGGGGGTGGGATCAAAAGCAGAAGTGAGGCAGATAGGAAGCTGGAAGTTGAGACAAAATTCAATGACAGTATGTTCAGTAGACAAGACAAGCAGCAACATGGCAGGGAGCGAGGAAAAACTGGTAGATTAAATTGCACTTATTTCAATGCAAAAAGGCTTGACAAGTAAGGTGGATGAACTCAAGGCATGGATAGCTACATTGGAATGGGATATTATAGCCATTACAGAAACATGGCTAAGGGAGGGATAGGACTTGCAGCTAAATGTTCGAGGGTACAGGTGCTTTAGGCAGGATAGAGATGGAGAAAAGAGAGGAGGGGAGTTGCATTTCTGATGTAGTTCAGAGAGGCACTTCCAAGCTGGCCTGGTTGAAGTCCACGCAGGCCTTGATGAAGTCAGTGACTGCTGTGGTCTATTTCTTCAGATCTGTCAATGAATTCCTGAATATAGTTCAGGCCATCAATTCAAAGCAATCCTGTAAATGCTGCTCCACCACCCCTGAGCATACCTTCACGGTCTCTAATACTGAGTGCTAATACCAGACTTCAACATCATGGCAGTGGTCCAAGATGAAATTACTAAGGGATTGTCCAGTGAGGCTTTATGGGTGGAGTTGAGAAATAAGAAGGGGATGGTCACCTTGTTAGGATTATACTGTAGACCCCCTATAATAGTCACCAGAAATTAGAGGAACAAATATGCAGGGAGGTTGCAGAAAATTGCAAGAATAATAGGGTTGTCATAATAGGGAATTTTAACTTTCAGTATCAGAAACAGATTTATTATCACTGACTTAGATGACGTGAAATTTGTTGTTTTGCGGCAGCAGAACAGTGCAAAATTACAAAGGTGTTGCATTTTGGGAAGACAAATGAGGGTAGGACTTTCACAGTAAATGATAGGGCCCTGGGGAGTGTTGCAGAACAGAGGGACCTAGGAGTACAAGGACATAGTTCTCTGAAAGTGGTGTCACAGGTAGACAGGGTAGTGAAGGAGGCTTTTGGCACACTGGCTTTCATCTGTCAGGGCACTGAGTATAGAAGTTGGATGTTATGTTGAGTTGTACAAGGTGTTGGTGAGGCTGCCTTTGGAATATTGTGTTCAGTTTTGGTTACCTGCAATAGGAAAGATTCCACTAAGCTGGAAAGAGTGCAAAGGAAATTTATGAGGATGTTGCCAGGACTTGAGGGACTGAGTTATGGAAAGAGGTTGAGCAGGTTGGGACTTAATTCATTGGACCATAGGAAAATGAGGGGTGATCCTATGGAGGTGTATAAAATCATGAGGGGCATAGATAGGGTGAATGTGCACAGTCTTTTTTTCAGAGTTGGGGACATAGGTTTATGCTGAGGGGGAGAGATTTAATAGGAACCTGAAGAGCAACTTTTTCACCCAGAGATTGGTCAGTATATGGAAAGGGCTGCCAGAGAAAGTGGTTGAGGCGGTACATTAACAACATTTAAAAAGCACTTGGATAGGTACATAGTTTAGAGAAATATGGGCCAAACGTGGGCAAATGGGACTAGCTTAGATGGGAATCTTGGTAGGCACGGACCAGTTGGGCTGAAAGGCCTGTTTCCGTGCTGTATGATTCTATGAATCTATGAAACAGCACACTCCGATGCCTTCACCATCATCTCTGGGGACTTCAGCCAGGCTAGCTTGGAAGTGCCTCTCCAAACTACTACCAGCATGTCAACTGTAACACCAGAGGACCCAACACACTCGACCTTCTTACACCAACATCAAGTTGTTGTAACAGCAGTCACAAGTTACAAATTGTTGTAACAGGGATCACTGAGCCATCCCACACACACACTTCGGGAAATTTGACCATCTGGCCTTCCTTCTGCTTCCTGCATACAGAGACTGAAGAATGTGGCACCAATGGAGAGGACCGTGAAGGTATGCTCAGGGGAGGTGGAGGACCATTTACAGGATTGCTTTGAATTGATGGACTGAACCATATTCAGGAATTCATTGACAGATCTGAAGAAATAGACCACAGCAGCCACTGACTTCATCAAGGTCTGCGTGGATGAGTGTGTGCCTACAAAAATATATCAGCTCTTCCCAAACCAGAACCCTGGATGACCCAGGAGATTCGTGGTCTGCTGAGGGCTGGATCTGTGGTGTTCAGGACTCACAATCCAGAGACCTAGAAGAAGTCCAGTTATGACCTCCGGATGGCTACCATGAGAGCGAAGAGGCAATTCCGGACAAAATTGGAGACATAAACTCGACTGCTGTGGCAGATCTTGCACGCCATCGCCTCCTACAAGGCTGGAACAAATAACATAAATGGCAATGATACATCACTCCCTGATGAGCTTAATGCCTTGAAAGGGAGAATAATGATACACCTGCGCAAGTCCCCACAGCGTCTGACGATCCTGTGATCTGTCTCAGAAGCTGACATCAGAATATCCTTCAGGAGAGTGAACCCTTGCAAGGCATCAATCCCTGAAGGTGTAGCTGGTTGAGTGCTAAGAACCTGTGCTAACCAACTGGGCCAGAATGCTCAGGGACACCTTCAACCTCTCACTTCTGTGGTCTGAGGTTTCCACTTGCTTCAAGATGGCATCAATTGTACCAGTACCCAAGAAGAGCTGGGTGATCTGCCACAATGACTACTATCCAGTAGCACTTACAACCACTGTAATGAAGTACTTTGAGAGGTTGGTTATGGCTCGAGTCAACTCCTGCCTCAGTAAGGACCTGGACCTGCTTCAAGTTGCCTATCGCCACAATAGGTCTACAGCAGACACTATTTTGCTGGTTCTCCACTCTGCTCTGAACCACCTGAACAACCAGAACACATATGTCAGGCTGTTGCTCATTAACTATAGCTCAACGTTCAACACCATCATTCCCTCCAAAACTTATCATCAAGATCCAAGACCTGGGCTGTTGCACCTCCGTCTGCAATTGGATCCTCAACTTCCTCACTGGGAGACCACAATCAGTGTGGATCAGAAACCTCATGTCCTCCTCACTGGCCTTCAACACAGGTGCACCTCAAGGCTGCAGGCTTATCCCTCTGATCTACTCTCTTTGTACCTATGACTGTGCAGCTAAGCATAGCTCCATCACCATCTACAAATTCGACAGTGACACCACTCTTGTTGGCAGAATCATGGATGGTGATGAGGTGACGTACAAGAGTGAGATAGGTCAGTTGGTTGTGTGGTGTTGTAGCAACAACATTTGTGCTCAATATCAGCAAAACCAATGAACTGATTGAGGAATTTAGGAAGGGGAAGTCAGGTGAGCACACCAGTCTCCATTGAGGGGTCTGTGGTGGAAAGGGTGAGCAACTTCAAGTTCCTGGTTGTCAACATCTCAGCAGACCTATCCCAGGCCCAGCAC
Source organism: Pristis pectinata (assembly GCF_009764475.1). Lineage (NCBI taxonomy): Eukaryota > Metazoa > Chordata > Chondrichthyes > Rhinopristiformes > Pristidae > Pristis > Pristis pectinata. The sequence goes on from NC_067412.1 coordinate 43,799,634, forward strand.
ATGGATGCAGCCCCGAAGAAGGTGTGCCAGCATCCCTACTTTCTTTGAAGTTTAAGGAGATTTGATATGTCATTGAAGACTCGGAAAAACATCTACAGATGTACAGTGGAAAGCATTCTGATTGGTTGCATTCAGCCTAGTATGGAACTCCAGTGCTCAGGAATGCAAAAGGCTACAGAGTGGTGGACTTAGTTCCATCACAGGTACAGCCCAGGTCTTGGATCTTGATGTCTCAGGAAGGCAACATCCATGGGTGGCACGGTAACATAGCGGTTAGTGCGACATTATTACAGCACCAGTGATCAGGTTTCGATTCCCGCCACTGTCTGTAAGGAGCTTGTATGTTCTCCCGTGTCTGCGTGGGTTTCCTCCAGGTGCTCCGGTTTCCTCCCACATTTCAAAGATGTACGGATAGGTTAATTTGGGTTTAAAATGGGCGGCACGGACTCGTTGGGCCAGAAGGGCCTGTTACCATGCTGTAAACAAAATTAAAATTAATTAAATTAAAATTTTTTAAAAATCATGAGGGACTCCCACCATCCAGACCATACCCTCTTCTCAATGCTGTCATCAGGCAGGAGGTACAGGAGCCTGAAGACTCACACCTCAAGATTCAATAAAAACCTCTTCCCCACTGCCATCAGGTTCTTGAACCAACCTGATAAACCCTAACACTACCTCGGACTATATTTCCCTCAGCATGCACTGATGTCGCTTTGTTTATTTTTGTTTATTTTGTCATGTAAGTTATGTATAAATTATGTTAACTTAAGTTTACGTAATTTATGTTGTCATGTCAAGGTCAAAATCAAGCTTATTGTCATATGCACAAACACAGTTATGCACAAGTGCAACAAAAAATTACTTGCAGCAGCATCACAGGCACATAGTAATAGATACACAACATTCAAAAGAAAAACATAAATTAAAAATAAATTATGCACAACTTTTACATGTTTGTAATACAGTGTGCTGCTGTTGCATACCCAGGGTATGTATGCCCACAACAATAAACGACAATAAACCAGGCACATGCAACAGAGTACCTGTTCAAGTAATCTGCTGTTATCAGCTAAATTAAAGATAAATACAGCATCCGCTCCAAGAACAGACTCTAAATAGTGAGCTGGGTAACATGTCAATTATCCTGAAAACATCTATCCTTGACCCAATTAGTACATCATCAATTGTTTCAACAAGCACACTACAGATGTGGTACAAACGGTGGCAGTGCTCTGAAACTACTATCAGTGCAAAGCTCAGATAACGCTTTGTTCTTGTTTTGAATGTTAATATTCTTCCCTCATATTGACATTGACTTTCAACAGGATCTCATATAGTCAGCCCTGATAATCATGTCAATGACTTTTGGTAGTTCAATAATGCATCCCAGAATGGTACGGTTATTTACAGCTTTTTCTTGCAACAGACTTCATGAGAAGGTCATGTCATTGGTGGACCTTCCATCTCTGACCATATACTGGCTCTCAGAGTCAATCCTTGCTTCAAGAATGAAATCTTTCCCACTACCTTGTCAACCATGCTGAGCAGAAATACTCTCAATGGTTGTTGAAGTCTATTCTCTCCTTTATGTTTTGTATTTATTGCATCTTTCAGATCCTGAAATACATGGTTTTCTTCTCAGCAGGCAGAAAAACATTGCATGGATATTGCTCACAACGTTCTCCCTCTGTCTCTGGAGGTTCCAGAGCTCTCTGACTGTAGTCTGCTTTCCCAGGTGCAATCTCTTTCATAGCCTATTTCTTTGAGGAATGGTGGTTGGTCCATTCACTGCAATGTTGGAAACTGAGAAATGGAGGCAAAGGTAACATCATAGATAATGGCACCCTTTGAGTAGGATCCTTTCTCATACAGTCAAATTGGTCTTACCTGTCAGTCAGAATGGTTCAATGTTTTTGCTTTCAGGTTTACAGTCTTTTTATACATTAGAGCAAAGTGTCATGAAGGCCCCCACTTCAAAGTAGATCTGAATCTTCTTTAAACATTTTGCAATACTTCTCAGCACAGTCTCTGGTGGCTTTCTGAACCACAGCCTTAGCCCCTTTGAAATGGAGAGTTCTCAGCTCAGTTGTTTGCTGAAGTGAGTTTGCATTTTCTTTCATAATGGTGGAACCAGTAGATTTTGAGATGATACAAATTTGCCAGTCACCAAGACAACTCAGCCCCAGAATTCACAACAGCTTTTGTCCAAACTGACCTTAGTAAAACTGAAGGCAATAGGCACTGAAGGGAAAACTCTCCACTGGCTGGAGCCATACTTTGAACAAAGAAAGAGGCTGCAATTGTTGGAAGATAGTCATCCAACCCCAGACATCCAATCCCTCCATCATTTGTTGCTGATGACTGCACAATGTCAGTCCCATTGATAGCTTTCCATACCATAGAACCATAGAACACTACAGCACAGAAAACAGGCCATTCAGCCCTTCTAGTCTGTGCTGAAATGGTATTCCGCTAGTCCCATTGAGCTGCACCCAGTCCATAACCCTCCAGACCTCTCTCGTCCATGTATCTATCCAATTTATTCTTAAAACTCAAGAGTGAGCCCGCATTTACTACATCAGATGGCAGCCCGTTCCATACACCCACCGCTCTTTGAGTGAAGAAGTTCCCCCTAATGTTCCCCCTAAACTTTTCCCCTTTCACCTGAAAGCCATGTCCTCTCATACTTATCTCTCCTAATCTAGGTGGAAAGAGCCTACTCGCATTAACTCTGTCTATACCCCTCATAATTTTGTAAACCTCTATCAAATCTCCCCTCATTCTTCAATGCTCCAAGGAATAAAGTCCTAACCTGTTCAATCTTTCCCTGTAACTCAACTCCTGAAGACCCGGCAACATTCTAGTAAACCTCCTCTGCACTCTTTGAATCTTACAAATATCCTTCCTATAGTTAGGTGACCAGAACGGCACACAATACTCCAAATTTGGCTTCACCAATGACTTTTACAACCTCACCATAACATCCCAACTCCTATACTCAATACTTTGATTTAAGAATGCCAGGATGCCAAAAGCCTTCTTTACAACCCTGTCTACCTGTGACGCCACTTTCAGGGAATTATGTATCTGAACTCCCAGATCCCTTTGTTCCTCCACACTCCTCAGTGCCCTACCATTTACTGTGTATGTCCTACCTTGATTTGTCCTTCCAAAATGCAACAGTTCACACTTATCTGCATTAAATTCCATCTGCCTTTTTCTGGCCCATTCTTCCAGTTGGTTCAGATCCCTCTGCAAGCTTTGAAAGGCTTCCTTGCTGTCCACTATGCCTCCAATCTTAGTATCATCAGCAAACTTGCTGATCCAATTTACCACATTATCATCTAGATCATTGATATAGACAACAAACAACAATGGCTCCAGCACAGATCCCTGAGGCACACCACTAGTCACAGGCCTCCAGTCTGAGAAACAGTCATCCACTACCACTCTCTGTCTTCTCTCACACAGCCAATTTCAAATCCCGTTTACAACCTTTCCATGGATACCTAGTGTCTGAACATTCTGAACCAACCTCCCATGTGGAACCTTGTCAAAGGCCTTACTAAAGTCCATGTAGACAACATCCACAGCCTTTCCTTCATCTACTTTCTTGGTAACCTCCTCGAAAAACTCTACAAGATTCGTTAAACACGATCTACCATGCACAAAGCCATGCTGACTATCCTTAATCAGCCCTTGGCTGTCCAAATACTTGTATATGCGATCCCTCAGAACACCTTCCAATAATTTACCCACTACTGATGTCAGGTTCACTGGCCTGTAATTACCTGGTTTACTTTTAGATCCTTTTTTAAACGACAGAACTACATGAGCTACCCTCCAGTCCTCCGGCACCACAACCGTGGCTAAGGACATTTTAAATATATCTGCTAGGGTCTGTGCAATTTCTACACTAGTCTCTCTCAATGTCCGAGGAAATATCTTATCAGGCCTGGAAGATTTATTTACCTTTATTCGTTGTTAGGCAAGAAGCACCTCCTCCTCTTTAATCTCTATATGTTCCATGACGCTATTGCCTGTTTCCCTTCCTTCCATATCCACTATGCCAGTTTCCTGAGTAAATACTGATGCAAAAAAAAACTGTTTAAGATCTCCCCCATCTCCTGAGGCTCCACACATAGATGACCACTCTGATCTTCTAGGGGACCAATTTTGTCCCTTACTATCCTTTTACTCTTAATATACTTGTAGAAACCCTTTGGGTTTACCTTCACATTATCTGCCAAAGCAATGTCATGTCTTCTTTTTGCCTTCCTGATTTCCTTATTTAGTATTTTCTTACTTTTTCTATACTCCTCAAGTACCTCATTTGTTCCTAGTTGCCTATACCTGCTATATACCTCTCTCTTTTTCTTAACCAGATCACCAATATCCCTTGAAAACCAAGGTTCCCTGTGCTTGTTAACTTTGCCTTTAATCCTGGCAGGAACATGCAAACTCTGCACTCTCAAAATTTCACCTTTGAAGGCCTTCCACTTACTGAGCACATCCTTGCCAGAAAACAACTTATCCCAATATACGATGAAGTAGTTCATGCTCACAGGCAGCAAGACCTGGAGAGAAAAACAGGTGTTAAGTGGTAAGGACCAGGCACATCAACCTCTAACAAGAGAGAGTCTATCCATCCCCCTTAAACTTCAACAGCTTTTTGCCAAGCCCCACACTATAAATGTCCAGAGGGTATGCATTATTTTTAATGCTCTTTTCACCGTCACAAAAGGACAAGTCTCTACTTTCCCGGATGAGTGCAGCGGCAACAACTTGAACTGTGTTACCATCCAGGACTAAGAAGCTCACTTGAAAGGAATTCAATTCTTCACACAAAATATTCATTCTCTCTACAATCACCTCTCTGGGACAGTCAAGGACGTGAAATCCTGTAAGATGAATAAGAAAAATATATACAAGTTTTCCCCAGGTTACAACATGCTCTGTTCCTGTGAATTATTCGTAACCTGAACATTTCGCAAGTCAGAAATGCACATAGCAGAAAGTGTCTGCAGCCCCACAGCAGCTGGTAAATCCATTCCGCTGGTCCCCCAAATGCTTGTTTGCATATATGGGCAGTGCATAGGTCAGGTGCTTATAAGCTGGGGAGAACCTTTATAGCAATTAGAAAAAACTAAACGTGATACTGAGCTATGTATAAAGTTGTAGAATATATTTTGGAGGAACTTATCTTCCAGTCAGTGCTTTGATCAGCCCACACCTTACAGTGTTAAAAAGAGTCCCAAGAGGCATGTTTAGCCCCCAGAAGTGGTGCAGGAAAGAGCCACAGACCTAAGAACAAAAGAGAAGGGACTGAGCCTAGAATAAAGACTGAAACAACTAGTCTTTTCAGTCCTGAAAGTAAGTAACTGAGACCTGGTTTAAGGATATTAGATATTAATATAGTGGCTTTAACAGAAAAACATGTTCTAAGTCATTGATGGGGTAGGAGGAGGGAGGAGAGAGAAAATATAAAATCGACAAAATGGTATTGTGTATCCCACAGACAGGGCCGATGAATATTGCAAAAATCCTGGCTGAAAGGTGGGTTTTGGAAGGAAGTGAGAGTTGGAAACAATTTGGAGAAGGAGAGGGGCTATGAAGAAAGGAGTAGGACTAATGCAGTTAAAAACTTTGTCATCAATGATTCAAAGTCAAAGTCAAGTTTATTGTCATGTGCACAAATACATGTATGATGAGATAAAGAACAGAGATGATGCTATCATGAAAACTCAGAGTGAGGGTCATGAAGAGTGCAGAAAGATGCAATGTTACAATATGATCAGAGCTTGTGAAAGAATTTGAATTTCAGAAAACGATTTTTAAATTCAATAGATTTTGGGATGAGAAGGCAAGTGCATAAACAACAGGTCATGGCAAACAACAACAAAAGATACACACACATATACATGTATATACACATAAATTCAATCACAAACACACAAACACATACATGCAACACAGACCAACCCATACACACACACATAACTACATACATAAACACATTGCCAGACACACAAATATACAATCAAGCACCTAAATAAACAGGTGCAAAAACACAAAACCACAAGCATATGTTAAAGCAAAAATATCCACATCAATTCAGGTGTAAGTGTTTGATAATTGATAATCTCAGATCATATGCACTGATAAAGAAATGAAACATATTCAATTAGACGTGCAGGCGGATGCTCAGCTGTGCTCCAGTATGCTGTCACATGCTTTGTAATGTAGACTGTTGATTTACGTTTTGAGGGTTTATTTGTGCTTCTCCTTTTGTAGGTGGGCTGGCTGCAGTAATATACACAGACACACTGCAAACAGTGATCATGCTGATAGGAGCTCTGATTCTTATGGTATTTGGTAGGTGTAACTAAGTTATTGTTATATTTCTAACATTGTAACTTAGAAGAAATGTTCCTGAATAGAGCATCAGCATCCTGTAGGAGAACAGCCATGGTCTACTTTGATTAGTACCAAGGCATCTTCCACATTCACATAGAAGGCAGACTGGGCTTTGGTTTAAAGTCTCATCTGAAGGATGTCATTTAACTTCAGAACAAACAATAACAACTATAGCACTTTAAGGCTTTTGTTAAAAATCTCAGAAGGTGTGTTTAAAATTGTCTCCAAAGCTCTTTGCAGCTTTTCCAACATGCACCTGAAGACCTTTAAATAGTATCTGAGATGGTCACCTCAGGATTTTTACAGCTTGTAACTGATAATGGAAGCAGCAAGTGGCATTAGTGCAACCATAAGGTGTTGTAATGATCTAATTCAATCCTGATTTACATTCCTCCAGGAGACTGCCACCTGTTTTAAATAAAATTTCCAGTTGCCACAGTTAATAAACCATAATAAAATCAAATTGGGTCTAAACATAGTGTACATAGTCAGGAAAAGAATAGGGTTTTCACATTTAGTTCTGTCTTTAAGCATAACTGGAGGGTCAGCAGGTGAAAATGGCCATCCCAAAGCTCTGTCATTACCTTTGGATTCCTGCCCACAACAGTACCCCTCTGTACAGTCTCTTGATTCACTTTCTTGTTTTATGAACTGCCTCACACAGTTTCCTTGATCATTGCTTTCTGACAAGTTCAGTGGCTTCAATGGAAATAAAAGTAGGAGTGATGGAAAGGAGAGCCACCAATCCACTACTTCCCAACTTCAACTGAAGTGCAAAGTTCAAATTTAATCCATTCAGAGTTGGGGAAAAAAATCCAGTTGTATTCATTCTCAATTCCTGTCCTACTGCCAACATTAATTATCTCTTTACTTTAAGTTACACATTTGATTGAATCAATTTCCTTATTCATCCACAAAGAAACCAATACTTACTTTTTACAGTACTTAAATCCTGTTTCTATCTGCATCATTGGTCATAATATGTAATGCAATTTCTGACTTACGTCTCTTATTTTCTGCCCCTGCTGTAGTTTTTCCCTTACCCCAGAACATTCAGAGTTACATATGGTGTTGCAGGCTAAATGTCTATTCTATCAAGCTGCCAATCATGGCTACTTTGCTGCATTTAAGTCTGGTCCTTTTGTGATTCCCTGTCGTATTACCCACAGCTGTTCTCCCCCAAAATATTGCCCAAGAAAAAAAGTATTCAGTATTTAATTATTCAGTATTCGCATTTATATTTGGGGTATTTCCTTCCTAGAAATGTTCACACCTCAATGGATGGCTCTCACTCATCATTTTCAAGTTGCTTTTGGTTAACTGGTTCTTAGCATGTGTTACCAAAGTCACTCCACCACCCGCTGATGACAGCAAAGATTCCCCTCCCTCCAACATTACCTCCACATCTAGCCAATGTCACTAATTCAGTGAATGCAGATGGAAGCATTTCCTAAATCATTTATGATGGTTGCTCAAACTAAAGAGGAGTTCCCTTTACAAGCGAGATTCAGGACATCCAAAATTTGGCAGGATTCACATTCACAATACTGCTAGATCAGGGCTTCTACAAAAGGCAAATTGGGAGCTCCAAATTCTGACAGTAGCAGGAGTTTCAACAGCTGTCAGAGTTAATTTTGGCATCTTAACAGGATTCAGAGGCTCAAACTCCTCCAGGATTCAAGAGTTCTACTATTTGGTGGCATCCAGTTGGTTGTCATTTTGGGAGGATTCAGGAGTTCCCAATCGTGGTTGGATTCAGGACTTTTGTAAGAGGATTCAGGAGCTTCCTCTTCTGTTAGCATCCAGAATTTGCCTAACCTGATGGGATCCAGGGATCCACTTTATTGACTGAATTCAGGAGTGCCTGATTTTGGCACTTTTGATGAGATTTCTTTTCCCAATTAAATTTTGGAATTCCCTATTCTGGTATGATCCAGCAGTCTGACGATGTTCCACATGGGAATCATTGGTTCAGAAGATTGAGTCACATGGGATCCAGGGCAAGTTGGCAAACTGAATCCATAGATGGCTTGGTAATAAGAGGCAGAGGGTGATGATAGATGGTTACTTTTTGTGATTGGATGCCTGTGACTGTGATGTCTTGTGTAGCATACATGAATGATTTGGAAGTGGATGTAGGAGGCATGATCAGTAAGTTTGCAGATGACACAAAGACTGTTGGAATTGTTGATAATATGAAGAGCAGTCTTAGGCTACAGGGTAATTTTCACGTGCTGGTGAAATTGGCTGAGAAATAGCAGATGGAGTTAAGTCCTGATAATTATGAGGCGTCTGTCCTGAAGAGAGGTCTTGAAGAAGGGTCCTGACCCGAAACGTTGACTGCTTTCTTTTCTCCACGGGTGCTGCCTGGCCTGCTGAGTTCCTGCAGCATCATAGTGTTTTTCACTGAGATATTCCGACATCTGCAGTCCTTTGTTTCTCTAAATAAGACGTGACACGTTTTGAGAGTACTGATGAGGCTGGGACATACACCATGAATGGTAGGGTCCTAGGGAGCATTGAGAAACAGAGGGACATTAGTGTACAGGTCTAAAGATGGTTAAGAAGGCATATGAGAAGCCTGTGACCAGTGGTGTACCACAGTGATCGGTGCTGGGATCCTTGCTGTTTGTTGTATACATTAACAATTTGGATATGAACGTAGAAGAAATGATTAGTACGTTTGCAGATAACACAAAAATTAGTAATGTTGTTGATGGTGAGGAGGATAACTGTAGGATAGAGGATGAGATTGATCAGTTGGTAAGGTGAGCCAAGCTTATGGCAGATGAAATTTAAGCCTGATTAGTGCAAGGTGATGTACTTTGGATGAATTAATGAATAGTAGGGCCCTAAGGATATTGCGGAACAAGAGGACTTCAGTGTACAAGTCCAAGGATCTAAGAAAGTGGTAAAAAGGGTAGAGGAGAAGGCGTACAAGATACTGTCTTCATTAGTCAGGGCATAGAAATCAAGAGCAGGGAAGTTATGAGTCAAGAGCTTTATAAAACATTGGTTATGCAATAGCTTGAAATGCTGCTGAGTGGGAACTGATTGAGGAATATAAGATTTGCAGGGCATAAATATAGTAGTATAGTAGATAGTAGGGGATGTCTGCCCATACCTGAGGTGTCTAAACCAGAGGGCGTAGGCTTAAGCTGAGGAGTAAGAGGTTTAGAGGTGATTTGAAGAAGATTTTTTTTTCTATCCAGAGGGTGGTTGGAATCTGAAATGCATTGTATGAGGAGGTGGAAGAGGAAGTGTCTAGGAAAGAAGGTTACGGATCAAGTGCTGATAAAAGGGATTAGTGTAGATGGGTACTTGATGCTCAGCAAGGACATGGTGTGCTGAAGAGTCATTTTCTGTGTGTGTGTCTCCATGACTCCAAGTTCCTTCATCCAAGCTTAGAAACATATTGCTATTCCTTCATTGTCACTGGGAGGAGGGTCCTGGAACTTATGGAGACACTTTATGATTCTGCTTACCTGCAGAATAGGGAACTAAGTCCTGCCAGAATAGGGAAAACAAAATCCTAATAAAATAGGGTGCTCCACCTTCATGTCAAGTTAGGGAAATGATGGATCCAGTCAGAATAAGGCATTCTCAAAACCTGGCAGAATTGGTAACTCAGGATTCCTATCTAGAGACGGAGTGCCTGGATCTTGCCAAAAATTGGGATCCCCTCAATCTTACTAGAATAGGGAACTCCAGAATCCAATCAGAATGTGGAAGCCCTAAACCAAGCCAGTGTAGAGAACTCCAGAATACCAGCTATACAGAGAAATCCTAGATTTTTTTACAGAGAGAACTCTGAATCGAGTCAGAAGTGAAATGTTGAAGTCCTGACAGAACACAGTGTTCCTGAACACAGACAAAGGCACGGGAGGAACTCAGCAAGTCAGGCAGCATCTATGGAGGGAAACGAACAGTTGATGTTTTAGGCTGAGATCCTTCATCAGGATTGGAAATAAAGAAGGGAGATATCCAGTGTAAAGAGGTGGTGGGAAGGGGTTGTTCGGGAGCTGTCAGGCCCAGGTGAAGGGGGATGATAGGCAAGAGAGGGATGGAGGAGAATGGGAACGATATGAGAAGCTGGGAGATGATAGGTGGAAATTACAAAGGGCTGAAGAAGATGGAATCTGATAGGAGAGAACATGGAATAAAGGGAAGGAGGTAGGGAGAGGAACCAGTGGGAGGAATGTGTGGTTGATGGGCAGATAGAGAGGATGGGGGAGGGAAAGAGATAGTATGATGGGGTCAGGTGGATCAGAAGGAGAGAGAACAGGGAAAAGGGACAGAAGGGGAGTGGTTATCAGAAGTATGATAATTCAATGTTCATTCCACCACGTTGGAGACTACCCAAGCAGAATATGAGGTGCAGTTCCTCTGGTTTGCATTGAGCCTCACACTGGTTGTGGAAGAGGCCAAGGACAGACATGTCGGTGTAGGAATGGGCAGGAGAATTAAAATGGCTGGCCACCAGGAGATCCCAGCTGACACAGTGGATGGAGTGAAGGTGCTTGCTGAAGCAGTCCCCCAATCTGTGTGGGGTTTCACTGATGTAGAGGAGGCTGCACCAGGAACACCAGATGCAATAAATAATACCAATGGATTCACATGTGAAAGACTGCCTCACCTGGAAGGACTGTTTAGAGCCCTGGGTGGTGGTGAGGGAGGAGGTGTAGGGGCAGGTGTAACACTTAGCGCGGTCATAGGGGTAAGTGTCTGGAGAGGGAGGGGGATTGGTGGAGAGGGATGAGCGGACAAAGGAGTCATAGAGTGATCCCTGTGGAAAGTGGAGGGGAGGGGAAGATGTGGCTGCTGGTGGGATCCCATTGGAGATGGTGGAATCTGCAGAGATGATATGTTGAATGTGTGGACTGGTGGAGTGGTAGGTGAGGATGAGGGGATCTCTATCCCTGTTATGCCTGAGGTGAAATAGGGTGAAGGCAGATGTATGGGAAGTGGAGGAGATGCAAGTGAGGGCATCATCGATAATAGTGTGGAGGAAACCCCGTTTTCTGAAAAGGAGGACATCTCGGATGTCCTGGAGTGGAAAGCCTCAGCATTAGAACAGATGTGGCAGAGACCGAGGAACTAAGAAAAGGGAATGGTGTCCTTGCAAGCGACAGTGTGAGAAGAGGTATAGTCGAGGTAGCTGTGGGAGTCAGTGGATTTGTAGAAGGTGTCAGTGGATGATCTGTCTCCTGAGATGGAGACAAAGAGATCAAGGAAGAAGAGAGTGGTGTTAGAGATGGCCCAAGTGAATTTGAGGGTGGGGTAGAAGTTGGTCACGAAGTTGATGAAATTGATAAGCTCCACACGGGTGCAGGAAGCGGCACCAATGCAGTCGTCAGTATAGTGGAGGAAGAGATGGGGAGTGGTGCTGGGGTAGGTTTGGAACATGGATTGCTCCATGTAGCCAACAGAAGGGCAGACATAACTGGGACTCATGGCTACACTTTTGGTCTGGAGAAAGTGGGACTAGCTGAAAGAGAAGTTTTTGAGGGTAAGCAGCAGTTCTGCCAGATGGTGTAGGGTGTTGGTGGAGGGGAACTGGTTGGGTCTGTGTTCCAGAAAGAAACTGAGAGCCCTGAGGCCTTCTTGATGGGAGATAGATGTATACAGGGACTGGACGCCCATGGTGAACGTGAGGCAGTTGGGCCCAGGGAACTGAAAGTTATCGAAGTGGTGGAGATCATGTGAGGTGTTTGGGATGTAAGTGGGAAGAGACTGGACCAAGATGGAATCAAGATACGAGGAGATCAGTTGGGTATGGTAGGAGCAGGCAGAAACCATGGGCCTACCGGGACACTTGTGTATGTGAACCTTGGGTAGGAAATGGAAATGGGCAGTGTAGGGTTGTGGAATTATCAGGTTGGAGGCTGTGGAGCAGAGATATCTGGAGGTAATGAGGTCAGTGATGGTGCGGGAGACAGTGGCTGATGATCCTTCGTAGGGTTCTGGTTCATAGGTAAGTAAGCGAATATCTGGGACCTGCCATCTGGCCTCTGAAAGGTAGGGGTCAGTCTGCCAGACCACAAAGACACCGCCCTTGACTGTGGGTTTGATGGTGAGGTTGAGATTGGTGCGGAGAGAGTGGAGAGCAGTTAGGAACTCCATATTACTCCATAATAGAAAACTCAGGGGAACACAGAATTCTTGTGGAATTCTGGAATTTCCCATTCTGAGTGGATTCAGGAATTCCCTTTTGTGTATGAATCCAGAATTACCCTGTTTTGGCAATATTCAGGAGTTCCCTATAATGGAAGAATTCAGGATTTCCCTGTTCTGGAAGAAGGCAGGAGTTTCTTATTATGCTTGACTGAGGGATTTTCTGCATTTATGTATATTAGTCATGTCTTTATTCTGACAAGATTCTGGAGTTACGTATTCTAACTGGATTCAGGAACGTTCTTTTGTAAAAGAATCCAGAATTTCCCTGTTCATGCAGAAATCAGGAGTTGTCTACATTGGCAAAGATTCGGGTCTTTTCTGTTCTGACAGGATTCAGGTTTTCCCTAACTGGTATTGGTATTGGTTTATTATTGTCACTTGTACCGGGGTAGAGTGAAAAACTTGTCTTGAATACCGATCCTACAGGTCAATTCATTACACAGTGCAGTTACATTGAGTTAGTATAGAGTGCATTGAGGTAGTACAGGTAAAAACAATAACAGTACGAAGTGTCACAGCTACAGAGAAAGTGCAGTGCAATAAGGTGCAAGGTCACAACAAGGTAGATCGTGAGGTTATAGTCCATCTCATCATATAAGGGAACCGTTCAATAGTCTTATCACAGTGGGGTAGAAGCTGTCCTTAGTCTGATGGTACGTGCCCTACCTGATGGAAGAGGAGAGAAGAGAGAATGACCTGGATGGGTGGGGTCTTTGATTATCCTGGCTGCTTTGCCAAGGCAGCGAGAGGTAAAGACAGAGTCCAAGGAGAGGAGGCTGGTTTCTGTGACGCGCTGGGCTGTATCCACAACACTCTGCAGTTTATTGTGGTCCTGGGCAGAGCAGTTGCCATGCCAAGCCATGATGCATCTAGATAGGATGCATCGATAAAAGCTGGTGAGTGTCAAAGGGGACATGCCGAATTTCTTTAGCCTCCTGAGGAAGTAAAGGTGCTGGTGAGCCTTCTTGGCCATGGCATCTATGTGATTTGACCAGGGCAGGCTGTTGGTGATGTTCACTCCCAGGAACTTGAAGCTCTCAACCCTCTTGACCTCAGCACTGCTGATGTAGACAGGTGCATGTACACCGCCCCCTTTCCTGAAGTCAATGACCAGCTCTTTTGTTTTGTTGACATTGAGGGAAATCTTACAGGGTTCAGAACATCCCTACTCTGGGTGGGTTCAAGAGTTCTCTGTTCTGCTTGGATCCAGTAGTTCCTTTTTTGGCAAGATCTAGGAGCTCCCTATCCTGATGGGATTCAGGACATATCTATTCTAGTCAGCTTTGGGCGTTCCATATTCTGACTGCATCCAAGGAGTTCTGTATCCTGGCAGGAATTGGGAGCTCCCTATTCCATTGGGATTCTGAAGCTCCCTTTTCTGACTGGATTCAGAATTTCCCTGTTCATTTAGGATCCTGGGGTTTCCTCTCATAACAGGATTCAAAGGTTCCCTATTCTAAAAGAATTCAGGATATCCATATTCTGGCATCATTTGGGAGTTCCCTTTTCTGACAAATTTCCAGAGAGCCTTATTCTTAGAATTAAGAAACAGGATCGGAAGTAAGCCTTTCATCAAGTTCCTGAAGTATTTTCTAACAATGCCATTTTACAACTCAATCACTATGCCACTTGATTCCCTCAATGTCCAGAAATATATTAGTCAGTGTTTTGAAAGAATGCAACAACTAAGCCTCCACACCCCTTTGGAGTAAAAATCCCAATGGTTCACACCCTCTAAGTGAAGAAATTTCTCCTTCTCTCAGTCTTAAATGGCTCACTACTTGTCCTCAAACTGTGCTCCCAGGTCTTAGACTACTCAGCCAGGTAAAATATCCTCCTTGCATCTACCTTTAAAGTCCTTTAAGAATTTTGTAAGCATCAATGAGATCACATCTCATTCTTCTAAACTCTTGTGAATGCAGTCCTAGTCTACTCAATCTCTGCTCATTCAGCAAATCTACCAGCCCAGTAAATCTTCAATACACTACCTCTGTAACAAGCACATCTATCCTAGACTAAAATGGAAATAATACACTAGTGTGGTGGGGGGTTTTCTTTTAAATAAGGAAGTAAAATGCTGGAGATACTCAATAGGTCGGGCAGCATTTGTGGAAAGCAAAAGAGAGTCAATGTTCCAGGTCAACAGCCCTTCGTCAGAACTGACACACTTTTCATCTGTTCTAATGAAAGATTATCAACCAGAAATGTTTCTTTTTCCCTTCACAGATGCTGCCTGACCTGCTGAGCACTTTTTTTTGCCATTTTCTGTTTTTTTAAATATTTCCAGCACCTGCCTTTTTGTTTGTCTATTTTCTTTTAAAGTTAGGAAACAGGCCAAGTCTAGAAATATAATTTGTGCTGGGGTTTAATTTGAAAGTGTTTGATAGTGACACTAGGTACCTGAAATAGAAAATGGTCCATTCCCTGGCACTCACAACACTCACCTTGAAGATCAGCACCAAGATATTTCTTCTAAAGCTGAGAAACGGATGTTGATGATTCAAACCAGTGATACACCACATTGTGAGCTCTCAAGTTAGCAACAACTTGTAAGAGAAAATTTTGATCAGAGTAAGGAAACTAACAGGAATGTTACCAACAAATGAGCTTATTCCAGTGGAGAACTGCAACCAATGGGAATGAATATGCTCAACCTTTGGGTTTGGGAATGGATCAGGTAGAACATGGGAGGGGATGTGGGGAAAGAAAGGGTTTAAGAATGAGATATCAAAGAGAAAGGAAATTAGCACCATTTGTAGTTTGGAAGTCATTTCAAAGAGAGATGAATTTTAATACCTCTGTTAGGTAGTTAAAGACAAATTGTGCAGATTGCTACCCATTTTACTGTTAGAAAGTAAAACAAACATTTTGTTCGGTAAACGTTTTTTGTGTAGGCAGAATGGATTAGTTTAGATAGGCATTTAATTACTAGTTTAATTAGTTTGGCACAACATTGTGGGCTGAAGGACCTGTTCCTGTGCTATACTGTTCTATGTTCTATGTTTTATAGCTTTTGTCGAAGTTGATGGTTATTCAGGCCTCAAGAAGAAATACTTCATGGCTGTGCCCAAAAATCAGGACCTTAACTCAACCTGTGGCCTGCCAAGGGATGATGCCTTTCACATCTTCCAAGATCCTGCTAACTCTGACTTTCCATGGACAGGTGTAATATTTGGAGTAACTATTCTTTCGACTTGGTATTGGTGTACAGATCAGGTAACACCACTTATAGACAGTAAACATAAAGATCAATCACTGGCATATTTTTTTCTGTTCAATTATCACTGTAGTTGGCAGCTGCTCAACCAATCAAATGCATACTCTCTTCTTCCAGAGATATCCCTTACATAAACCTGGATAACTTATGTGTCGAGGGATAGTGTTGAATTATAACATGCTAAACCCATGTAGCATAAGATTGGGAAGTTTTTCAGAGTTTATGTAGTCAGGTCAACCCCACCCATTAGTTTAAATGAGATTCTGACATGTTGGAATGTCACTGCATAGTAGAATACAAATACCAGAAATTGGATCTATTAACACTTGTCTTTCATGCACAAATCACATGCAAAAGTGATCCAGGGTAGATGGTTTCCAGGAGAAATCCAGAAATGCTGCCTGCTGGTGAATTGGCCCAGGCACCCTGTGTACGCAATTCACATTGGTTCACCGAGTATAATTTTGGCATTGGCCATGCATCCAATGATCGCCAACAAAATCTGAAGCTTTTGAGCGCAAGACATGACCTTTCTTCAGGAGTTGCTGTGCAACTAGGACTGTGTCATGCCACTTGGATGATTTTATGTTCATTTATAGGAACGCTGTGTATATATTGGGAGACCTGACTGGGCAGCTTCAGGACTCTCTGCTGGCTGCTCACACACCTTCCAATGCTTCGAGTGCTCTGAAGCTAACAGGGAGTATTTGTTGAATGTTTACCAGCTGACAAGAATGCCTGAGAGGTGACACAAGTGGTAGGGCTTCACTAACAACCTTTCCAACTGAGGCATGGAAGATCCCACAGCAATGCTGACACTAGCACAGCTGTACAGCAGGTAGTACTGCTGCCTCACAGGTCCAGCAGCCTGGCTCGATCCTGACCTTGCGTGCTATGTGTGTGGAGTTTCCATGTTCTCACTGTGACTGTATAGGTTTTCCCCAGGTGCTCCAGTTTCCTCCCACATCCCAAGGACATGCTGGAAAGTTTAATTACCCCTAGTGCGGGTGGATGGCAGGAAAATTACAGGGGAGTTGGTGGGCACATGAGGGATATGGGTTACAGGGAAGTAAGTGTGGGAATGGGATTGATGGGATTGCTCTGAGGGCCAGCATAGACTCAATAAGCCGAATGGCCCACTTCTATGTCATAAGAAAACTATGAATATGAGCTGTCACTCACCTCTCCAAGGAAGGGTGTTACTTATCCTATTTCAACAGTGGTATGTTGCAGATCACTTACCCCAGAAAAGAAAATCAAATGATACAAACACTGGAAATCATAACATATTTCAGTAAACCCCAGCACTATTCCTGTTTCACTACTTGCCCAACACTACATCTATTACTGATTGAATCGAAGGAATGCAGAGGTACAATAAGTCCTGATATAGGTTTCTCCAGCAGATTGTTTGTTGCTACAGATTCCAGCATCTGCAGTCCTTTGTGTCACAATAAAACATTATTCACAAGCACACTGGGCAGATGCATATTGCACTCACCCCAGAGTTGGCTAGGGCTCAGGAGCTCTCTGTCCAAGAGGCTCAGGGTGGTCTCCTCTAGCTCAAGTGAAGCTCTACACTTGAATGGTCCCTTTCCCATGTGGAAGGTCTTCTTCCTATTCCTAGTCTCTACCTAATGAAGGGTATGTGTGTGTGGGTGGGGTGGTGGGCATGGGGCATGGTTTACAGCTCACCTTGACATGGAGGATTGTGAAATTCTTCTGACATTGCTGACAGTGTGGGGATTCTCACACTGGATGGAATGACTATAGCCTCCTCCTGCCAAGTTCTTCCATTGGCAGCCCTGGTGGGTCTGCTACCCACCTCCCCCATGCTTCAGCACAGCAGGCCTCCGTCCTAATCCCTCTCTCGTTCTCCAGACTCTCCAGTTCTTCTGAGTGTCCCTTTCTACTGCAGGTTCTTTCTTCTCCATGACAGTCAGACAGCTGCTGCTATATAAACAGAAGAGCAGGGAATACTCAGCAGGTCAGGCAGCATCTGTGGAAGGAGAAACAGTTTTGTAAGGGTCTTCCACTTGAAACATTAATTCCTTCTATGGATGCTGCCTGACCTGCTGAGTGTTTCCAACATTCACTGTTTTCATTTCAGTCTTTTGATTTTTCAGATATCAGAAATGTGCTATAAGGCCTGAACCTTTTCTGGTTGTTGCTTGGCAAGTTATTGGGTGTCTGTTTGGAACTGTGCAGATCCTACTTTAACACATGAAACCAATATTGCATTGGTTTTAATGTACTTCAGATAGTTTCACAATTTCACAATCTGATTGGTAGTTAGCAATACAGACAGCACTTCATGCGCATGGCACGGAACTTCACGGCACTTCAGATGAAACCCAATGTCTTGACAATACGTTGTTTCTTAGAAATTCAGTTGCATAAGGTCTTTTTCAGCATTATGCAGTTGAAAATGAATTTTCTCCTGAGTGAAGTCAACAACATTTTCCAATTCATTTTGCAATACCCTGTAAATTCAACTAGGTACCTCCAGTTGGGTGACCTGAGCACCTCAATTTCTGCATCAAGGCAGAAATCTATTCAGTCTGCTTTTGGACAACTTAGACCATGTTGTTCCTGGAGCAAACATCATTAGGTTCTTCTGGGACAACCTAAACTTCCCAGTGCAGCATCAGATATGGATGCCTAATTAGGAAACCTCATATTACATGTACTGCAGGTTTCCTTGCTTTCCAATAACTTACCTTCTTCCTTGAGCACCTGTGGAATTCACCCATCACACCTTGATGCTAGCACGCACCCTTCTACTGACCTGGATTCCAGACCCTGAGCCTTTCATATTTTTCCACCATCTCACCCAGGTGGCTGGTGGGAGATTCTGCAGGGTGTCAGTGGCATGTGAGAGAATGGGTATGGGGAAATAAGAGGAGAAATAGGAATGATGAGATTGCTCTGAGAACTGGCAAAGACTAGATGGATCAAATGGTCTCCAGTATCATAAGGTAAATTGGGAAATACATTCAGTGGGCACTGTACACCATGCTAAAAGATGGCTACACCCACCACCATTCAGATGTTGCTCATCTCCCAGCACCCTGTCATCCCTCACCATTGTCACTCATTCCCATACCACCTAAACATTGTTGGTTTCCCAGTGCCCCTTCCCTGCTCACACCAAACCACCCAAGTAGTTTTTCCAACTCTATCTTTCCTATGCCCCTTGTGTCACCATCAAACATTACCACCTCCCATTCTCCATCACCCCATCATGGATGTCAATGAACTGCTGCTTGCCAATTCAGGGGCACTATCCTTTCTTGATATATCCAGGTTTACAGGTCAAGGCAGTGGGAGCATTTAGTACTGGAAATAAATTCAAATGGTGCAGTTCCCATACCTGGTTGTGAAGTTCAATAGTGGTCAAAGACAGTGAAAGCATCTTTAAGTCCCAATAGACTGCTCAATGTACTCCTCACCTTCTCCACTAAATACCATAGGTTCCATTGGGCAGCAGAAGCATCACTTCAGCAGACCAATGACCTCCCTTTCAGATTTGGTGTGTATTTGTTGTGTCCATGATGAACCCATATCTTGAGTACTGGAGCCATCAGCCATGTTGCAAGCAGATGGTGTGATTGATATGCTGAGGCTGCTATGCAGCACCCACCAAACAATGTCTTTGGAGGCAATACTATTCTTTAGCACAGGGAAGGCTGTGACCAAGTAAACAATGCTTCATCTGCTGCTCTCCTGAAAAGTTGAGTGAGTTGAGGCTGGCGGTTGTTGAAGAGAAAGCTTGTGGCCTCCTTTGTACAATAAAACATTGTAAACTGTGGGATGCTGGAAATATTCCCAGCTCCAGGAAGCTGTTGAAG
This sequence comes from Pristis pectinata, assembly GCF_009764475.1. Classification (NCBI taxonomy): domain Eukaryota; kingdom Metazoa; phylum Chordata; class Chondrichthyes; order Rhinopristiformes; family Pristidae; genus Pristis; species Pristis pectinata. Next base: position 43,819,299 of record NC_067412.1, read on the forward strand.
CTGTTGACTTTAGTGAGGTTCAGGTGGTCGAACTGTGACAGGTGTGGACTCACCCTGACCCTTCCTATCCTTCATCTTCCTCCACTTCCTACACCAGATTGCCCTCCTCTGCCTGACCTCAGCTCATCCTCCCAGGGGCAATTTTACACATGTCTAGGTTTAACCAGTCAGCAAAAGCTGATTGGTCACCTGCCATGTGTGGACATGCAGGTCTCTGGAATTCTAAAGAACATACATTCATAGAATCATGACCAGAAAAGAAAACAATAGACCTGTAATCAGCAAATGATCTCCTTAAACATTAAAAGACATTTAGACAAGTAGATGGAAGGAAATGTTTAGAGGGATATGAGCCAAACATGGGCAAATGAGATTAGCATAGATAGGCATCTTGGTGGACATGGATAAGTTGGGCCCAAGGGCCTGTTTCTCCATGCTGTGTAACTCTATGACTGGATGAATCAGGGGTAGATTGAAGTTTGGGATGGAAGGGATCCTTCCTGCTGCTTAATGCATCTTCAGAAATGCAAGGTTAAGACAGAGCATTGATTCAGCTGAGAGCTTCAAAACGACAGGGCAGGTGTCAAATCAGCACAAACTGATTGATACTGTGATCCATTGACCTGGCATTCAGGAGTCCACTATGAGCCAGCACCTCACCTCACCATGCACTCCAGGCACCATTTTGGACATATAAGGACTTTCCTGGCACCCAAAAGCCAATACTACCAATCCAAAGCATGCCTGTATATGAAGTGGTCCAAAACATTTGTAAACCTAGCAAGGAATTCGGGAGAAGTCTTTGAGGTAGCAGCAGAGAATTTGCTTCCACATGGAGGGGCTGTGGCAATTGGTACAGATACATTTAATGAACAGCAGGGTAAGTGCATGTGCAGAGGGGTGGTAGGAAATATTAGTGGTGGGGGGTAATAAAGGTAGATGGAGGCTGGTATTGGAAGCATACATCCTGCTGCAGATCAGCTGCTCAGTGCAATTTTCTGTACTGTAGATTCTGTGCAATTCTCTGAAAATGTGCTTGAACAAGGATGTATTGAATCTAACATCAGTATCTAATGCCTTGTATTGATTTCAGGTCATTGTGCAGAGATCACTTTCGTCTAAATCAATTCTCCATGCCAAAGGTGGTAGCTTGTTTGCAGCCTACTTGAAAGTCTTGCCAATTTTCATAATGGTGTTTCCAGGCATGATCAGTCGAGTGCTTTACCCCAGTAAGCACCTTTTACATAACAATTAAGTTACCTTTTATAAATCTGGTGCAGAAAATCAGTTTCATGACTTTACCGTTTGTAAATAATGTGTCTTTATCAATTGTTTTTTTTAAATCCTGAAACTTGTACATACATGTTAAGACTGCCTTCAGGCACGAGTTTAGCAACGAATGGTTTATATTATCCTCTTGCAGTTGCTTATCTAATTCTGTAGAAAGTTCTTCCCCCGTTCTATGGCTGGGTTACGTGCTTCCAAGTAGATGCGTGTTGGAAATAGGCTGGCATTCGCTGAGGACAGTTTGGCAGCCACACTCACCACTAGTTGCTTTATCTGTATGCAGAAGGATCAACCTGCTGGCTACCTGAGCCATGGGCAACCTGACCCATCGGGAAGCCTAGTACAAGCCCCAACCACAAGAGAAAACCTGTGACATCATCTGTCAAAGGTGTCCAGTTCGGCAATCCTTCCAAACATACCTGATATTCAGAAAGATTCAAAAGCTATTAGACAATCAAATGAACAATATTAACATTTTAAATAGTTAAAAACACTTTTAAAGAATTAAAACATTAAACAGAAAACATAATAATGAAATTGTAACATATCCTAAATTTAACTTTCTTACTCACAACCATAAGATCTTCATTCAAATAAAAATTCACTGGCAGACAAGAATAAGGAAAATCTCAAAGCATTCTACAAGCATATTAATGGTAAGAAGGTAAAAAAGTAAAGAGTGGGGCCCATTAGAGACTAAAGGGGCAACCTGTCTGTGGAGCACAGAGGTGAGGTCCTAAATGAATACTTTTCATTTGTATTCAGCAAGGTCAGCTGCATTCATCAATAGTCAGAAGGAATTAGAGGAGCAAATATGTAGGGAAATATGTAGGACTAATAGGGCTGTAATAGTTGGTGATTTTAATTTCCCTAATATTGACTGGGACTGCCATTATACTAAGGGATTAGATGGGGCAAAAATTGTTAAGTATGTCCAGGAAAGGTTTCTCAAGCAATATATAGATAGCCCTACAAGAGAGGGGGCAACATTCAACTGAATTTTGGGAAATGAGGCTGGGCAAGTGGCCGAAGTGTCAGTGGGGGGAGCACTTTGGGACCAGTGACCGTAATTCTATTAGTTTTAAAATAGTTATGGAAAATGGTAGGTCTAGTCCACAATTTAAAGTCCTAAATTGGGACAAGGCTAATTTTGATGGCATTAGACAGGGAATTGCAAAGGTTGACTGGGAGAGGATGTTTGCAGGTAAAGGGATGCCTGGTTAGTGGGAAGCTTTTAAAAGTGAGATAAGAGTTCAGCCCCAGCATATTCCTGTTAGAGTGAAGAGCAAGGCTGGCAGGATTAGGGAACCCTGGTTGATAAGGGATATTGAGGGTCTGATCAAGAAAAAGAGGGTATGTCAGGTATAGGCAGCTGGGATCAAGTCCCTTGAGGAGTATAAGGGATGTAAGAGTACACTTAATAAGGAAATCTGGAGGGAAAAAAGAGGACATCAGAGATCCTTGGCAGATAAGGTAAAGGAGAATTCTAAAAGATTCTATAAGTATATTAAGAGCATAGGGCTAACTAGGGAGTTCCTTAAGTATCAGTGTTGTCTTCTATGTGTGGAGCCTCGGGAGATGAATTAACCGTGGAGAAAGACATGGAAGCTGTTGAGTTCAGGGGAGGAAACAGTGATGTCCTGGAGCATATCAACATTACGAACGAGGGGGTATTGGTGGTCTTGAAGCACATAAAGGTGGATAAATCCCTGGTATCTGACCAGCTGTAAACTAGGACATTGTGGGAAGCAAGGGAAAAAAATTGCTAGCAGAGATTTTTGTATCATCGTTAGCCACAGGTGAGGTACCGTAAGACTGGAGATGGCTAATGTTGTGCCTTTATTTAAGAAAGGCTGCAAGGACAAGCTAGGGCATACAGGCCAGTGAACCTAACATCAGTGGTGGGAAAGTTACTGGAAGGGATTCTGAGAGATGGGATCGAAATGCATTTGGAAAGTCAAGGACTGATTGGGGGTAGTCAGTATGGCTTTGTGTGTGGGAAATTGTGTCATGAATTTGATTGAGTTTTTGAAGGAGTAACCAAGAAGACTGATGAGGGCAGGGCAGTAGATGATGTCTACATGGACTTTAGCAAGGCATTTGAAAAGGTCCTGCATGGTAAGCTGGTCTGGAAGGTTAGAACACGTGGGATCCAGGGTAAGATTGGCTTGGTGGCAGGAAGCAGAGGAAGACAGTTGTTTTATCAGATTGGAGGCCTGTGACCAGTGGTGTGCTGCAGGGATCGGTGCTAGCTCCCCTGTTGTTTGTCATATATGTTATTGATTTGGATGAGAATGTATGCGGCATGATAGTAAGTTTGCAAGTGACACCAAAATTGGAGGTGTGAATAGTGAAGAAAGCTGTCTAAGTTTATAGCAGGATATTGATCACTGCGAAAGTGGGCAAAGGAATGGCTGATGTCATTTAACTCAAACAAATGTGAAGTGATTTTGGGAAGTTAAACCATGTCAGGACAAAAATAATGAAAGGCCGGGTCACGGGGAGTGTTGTAGATCAGAGACGCCTAGGGGTACAAGTATATAGTTCCCTGAAAGTGGCAACACAGGTAGACAAAGTGGTGAAGAAGGCTTTGCATTGAGTACAAGAGTTGGGACATCATGTTACAGTTGTACGAAACATTGGTTAGTCTGCGCCTGGAGTATTTTGTGCATTTCAGGTCACTACATAGAGGGAGGATGTGATTATGCAAGAGAAGGTACAGAAAAGATTCACAAGGATGTTTCCAGCACTGGAGTGCCTCAGTTATAATGAGAGATTGGATAGGCTGAGGGGTGACCTTATATAAAATTATGATGGGCATATGTAGATAGTCACAGTCTTTTTCCCAGGGTTGGGGAGTCTAAAACTTGACGGCATATGTTTAAGGTGAGTGGGGAAAGATTCCGAGGGGCAAGTTTTTCACACAGAGGGTGGTGTGTATGTGGAATGAACTGCCAGAAGAAATAGTAGACATGGGTACAATTACAATTGGAAAGGTTCAGGCGCCAAACACAGGCAAATGGGATTAGTTTGGGTCGGCTTCTTGGTTAGCATAGACGAATTGGGCCTTTATTATCTGTGTTTTTTCTGTGTTGCATAAATCTACGATTCTTGAATCTAAAAAGGACATTGTTTTCCCACATTCAGGGAGGGGAATTGTAGAACATGTTATCATTAAACAGGAGATGGCTTGGGAGGCTTAAATGTGGATAAATACCCAGGGCATTTTGGGATGCAATAACAGGACTGTGAGTATAATGTAAGTAGTAGGGAAGTTATTGGAAGGTATTGGAAGGGACAGGATTAATGATGAATTAGAAAGGCAATGATTAATCAGAGATAGTCAGCATGGCTTTGTTAGGAGGACATCCTGTCTGACTAATTTGAATGAATTTTTTGAAGAGGTAAAATGTATTGATGAGGGCAGAATATTTGATGTAGTCTATATGGACTTCATTCAGTCCTTTGACAGGGTCCCCAGTGGGATACTGGTACAAAAAGTTAAAGGGAAACTGGCAAGTTTGCATATTGGATCAAAACTGGCTTGCTGATGATGGAGGGTTGTTTTTGTGATTGGAAGCCTGTGACCAATGGTGTACCTTAAGGATTGGTGTTGGGACTCTTACATACAGCAACAATTTGTACATGAATGTAGAAGGTATGATTAGTAAGTTTGTGGATGACATGAAAATTGGAGGTGTTGTTGAGATCAAGGAGGGCATCGAGCATTTCAGTTATGAGAAGAGACTGGATAGGATGGGTTTGTTTTCCTTGGAGCAGAGGCAGTTGGGGGGGGCCTAATAAAGGTGTACAATATTATGAGGTTACAGAAATAGGCCTGATTGTAGCAAACATTTTCACTGAGCAGAAGTTTCTAAAGCTTCCTTAGAGATAGGTTTGGTGTAAAAGGTAAGCGGGTTAGAGGGGATCTGACGAAGAACTTTTGCACCAATAAGGTGATTGACATCTGGAACACACTAGGGGGTGGTGGAGGCAGAGACTCTCACAACACTTAAGGCCAGGATTTGAAATGCTAAGGCATAGAAGGCAAGTGCTAGTAAATGGGAATAATGTAGATAGGTACCTGGTTGTCGGCATGGACATAGTAGGCTGAAAAGCCTGCTTCTGTGTTGTAGAACCCATGACTCTAAATGAGTTCAGGGACCCTACACCAGGCATGACTCAAACAGTATTCCAGTGTTAGGCCCACTCCTAACTCCTGCAGACTCTAGCTGGACTCCACAGATGATGGGGCTTTAACCCAAAACATTAACTCTGCTCCTCTCTCCACAGATGCTGCCTGACCTGCTGAGTACTTCCAGCATCTGGAAATTTGAAACAAAAACAGAAATCTCTGGGGATACTCAACTGGTTGAGCAGAATCTGTGGACCTGTTGTCTACCCCTATTATCTTCTGTTTGTATTAAAGATTGGAAATAAATAGGTTTTAAGTTGCAGATAGAGTAGGGAGTGGAGAGGATATAATGGGAAGATGTGTGATGGGTGGGGAAATTGGAGGGGTTAGTTGAAGGCGGCTGGTAATTGGCTGGTGTGGAATATTCTAGTGGAGATGTAAACAGAAGATGTTACTTTGTCTGCTGTTACAAAAGAGATATACAGTAGACTTTGGAAATCTGAAATGAAAACAAAAAATGCTCATTATCTCCAATGGTGCAGAATGTGAATGGAAGGGAGAATTAAGGAGACAGATGACTGGAAGCCTGCAGCCATGTTGCAGACTGAAAGGAGGTACCCCACAAAGAGGACACCCAATCCCTGTATGGTCTCTGTAATGCAGAGGTGACCACAACATGGGCAGCAAAAACTGAAAGAAGTGAAATACTACTTCTCATGGACAGAGTGCTGTGGTTCTGAATGGTGGGTAGAGAGGAGGTAAACAGGAAAGGTGCTGCACCTCCTGTGACTACATGTGAACGGAAGTGAACCTTGTGGAAATGGAACAGTGAACAAGAGCTTCCAAGAAGGAAGTATCCCATTAGAATGCCAAAAGAGGAGGAGCAGAGATGTTTGGAAGTGTCCTCTGACACACAAGAACACAAGAAAACAGGAGCAGGGGTAGGCCACCCGACCCCTCAAGCCTGTCCCTCCATTCAATATGATCATGGCTGATCTGCCCTAGACCTCAGTAATTCTTCTGTGCCACTTCCCCATAGTCCTCAATTTCTTGATTTTTCAAAAATTTATCCTGTTGTTTAAAGAACTCCAATGATCCAGCCTCCAAACCCTCTGGGGTAGAGAACTCCAGAGATTCACCACTGAGAGGTAGTTCCCACATACCTCAGTTTCAAAATACCATGCCCTAATATTATATCTATGTCCCCTCATTTGAAGCTTTCCCACTAGTGACAACATCTCAACATCTACCCTGTCAAACTCCCTAACATCTTATATGTTCCAATAAAATCACCCCTCATTCTTCTAAACTCTAAGAGTAAAGCAACTTTGTTAGCTGCTTGTGATTGGACAGCCCTCTCATCCTAGGAATCAGCCTATTTTTGGATCCCCATTCAGTCTGCAGGCTTAATGCACCATTACCTGCACATCTGGGGAGGGAGGGGGGAGAGGGAAAGGAGGACAGGGGGACCGGAGAAAGAGGGAGATGGAGGGGGGAGGGGGGAGGAAGAGGGACAGGGAAGGAGAGGGGGAGGGGATAGAGGAGGAGGAGAGGAGAAGGGGAGGGTGAGAGGGAGAGAGAGATATTCATCATATTCATATTCATCAATAACTGTCAGCTCTTGTGTTTCCATAGTATTTACTGTGGAAGTGGAGAAATCGGATGGGATGTTGAATGGGATATGGGTCATTCGAGGAATTCAATCTCTGATGCTCACAAAACATATTCTTCTTGTTTTAGATCTTGTGGCTTGTACGGATCCAGATACCTGTCGTAGAGTTTGTGGCAATCCAGCTGGGTGCACTGATATCGCATATCCACTGCTTGTAATGGAAATGCTCCCTGGAGGTAGATTGTCAAAGCAAGAAAATAATAAAATTAGGCAGAAAAAAATTCTACCCATGCTAAATTGGTGCTGGAAGTGCTTTGGCATGAGACTGCCATCCACTGCTTTAATCTTCTGATTGGTTGTTTCCAACTTGCTGAATTAAGTGGATCATTGAAGGGCCTGTTTTTTGCTGTTTGACTCCATGACTCTAGTCAGTGTTACAGTAATTCTTCATCAGCAGCCCACTGCTTGGCAGGAGGAAGTTGATCATGTATCTATTGTCTGCTGCAGCAGCTTAAATGGCAGAGACAAGTGAAGCTTGCAGTTGCTTCTATGTTCTTTTACAAAAGAATATAAATATATTGGATTGATCTTAGGTCAACATCAATCAGTACTTAGAAAGAAGAAACAGAATACAAAGAGTAGCCTAAGTGCTCTTCATAAGTTTCTTTGCTCCACTTGCGACTTCCTCCACAGCAGTCATCTAAACCCCTCCCATCTACAATCTCTTTCAGAACCTCACACTAAGGGCAGAGATGGAGGGAAGCTTGCAGACCCATGGCCAAGTGGGAGGAACCAGGGAAAACTTATGTGGTCATTTAATGAGACAGGAATTTTCCAGAAGCCTCATGACCCATGGTCATGGTGTGATTGCCTTGGAATCTGTAAAGACAGGTATAAATGGAAGGGAACAAAGAACTACAAGCTCCATAGATGACTTAATATCCCTGTTTATCTCCAGCCCAGGATCTCCTTGTTTTTCTCTCGCCCTGTGCTTGGGTGTCCAACAATTATTGAACCCTTGACCCCAACACAACTCCTTTAAGTCAAAATATAATCGCAGTAAAGTTCACATCCTTAAGAGTCCTGAAATATATGAGGAAAATTCATTTTTGTCATTTATTATTCAGCATCCTCCACTTGAACATGTAATGGGACTACCTGCCTAATGATGTTGGGTGATACATCTCTTTCCAACTTTCTCATGAACATTTGGGAGGACGACTGTAAATTGGTGAATTGGTTTATTATTGTCACATGTGCTGAAGGAATACAAGGGAAAAGCAATAACAGAATGCAAAATAAAGTGTTACAGTTACAGAGAAAATGCAGTGTAGGCAGACAATAAGGTGCAAGGCCATAATGAGGTAGATTGTGAGGTCAAGAGTCCATTTTATTGTACTAGGGGACCTTTCAATAGTCTTATAACAGCGGGATAGAAGCTGTCCTTGAACCTGGTGGTATGTTTTTTCAGGCTTTTGCCTGATGGAAGGGGGAAGAAGAGAGAATGTCCAGGGTGAGTGGGGTCTTTGATTATGTTGGCTGCTTTACCGAGGCAGCAAGAAGTGTAGACAGAGTCCTTGGAGGGGAGTTTGGTTTCCATGATGTGCCGAGCTATGTCCACAACCCTCTGCAGTTTCTTGTGATCTCAGGCAGAGCAATTGCCATACCAAGCCATGATGCATCTGGATAGGATGCTTTCTATGGTGCATCAATAAAAATTGGTGAAGGTCAAAGGGGACATGCCAAATTTCTTTAGCCTTCTGAGGAAGGAGAGGAGCTGGTGAGCTTTCTTGGCCAAGGCATCTATGTGGTTGGACGAGGACAGGCTAATGGTGATGTTCACTACTAAGAACTTGAAGCTCTCAACCTTCTCAACCTCAACACCGTTGGCATAAACAGGATCATGTGTACCGCTCCCCTTACTGAAGTCAATGACCACCTCTTTTGTTTTGCTGATATTGAGGGAAAGATTATTGTCATAACATCATGCCACTAGGCTCTCAATCTCCTACCTGTACTCCGACTCATCATTATTTGAGATTTGGCCCACTGCAGTGGTATCATCTGCAAACCTGTAGATGGAGTTAGAGCAGAATCTGGCCATGCAGTCATGGGTGTGTAGGGAGCAGAGTAGGGAGCTGAGGAAGCAGCCTTGTGGGGCACCAGTGTTGAGGTTAATCATGGTGAAGGTGTTGCTGCCTATCCTTACTGAGAGTGATCTGATGATAAGGAAGTCAAGGATCCAGTTGCAAAGGGAGGTGTTGAGTCCCAGGTGCAATTGTTGGTTCTTTCCCTATCCTAGACAAAGCTCTGATACTCAACACTAAGTTTATAGATGACACTAAAATAGATGGTAATAGTGGACAATGAAGAAGGTTGTCAAGAATTACAAGGGGATATTAATCAGCTGAGTAAGTGGGCCAAAGAATGGCAGATGGAGTTTAATTCAGATGAGCGAGGTGTTGCATTTTGGAAAGTCAAATCAAGGTAGGACTTCGACAGTGAACACAGGGCCCTGTGGAGTGTTGTTGAACAGAGGGACCTTGGAGTTCAGGTTCATAGTTCCCTGAAAGTGGAGTCACAGGTAGACAGGGTGACTAAGGTGGCTCTTGGCATGCTGGTCTTCATCAGTCAAGGCACTGAGTATAAAAGCTGGGAGGTTGTGGTGTGGGTGTACAGGATGCTGGTGAGGCTGTACTTGGAGTTTTGGTTGTCCTACTATAGGAAAGATGTTATTAAACTGGAAAGAGTCCGGAAAAGACTTACAAGGATGCTGCCAGGACTGCTGGGACTTTTTTCCTTGGAGTTAAGAAACTAAGAGGTGATCTTACAGTGGTGCATAAAATCATAAGGGTGAATGCACTCAGTCTTTTTCCCAGGGTTAGGGAATCATGAACTAAAGGCTTAGGTTCAGGGTGAAAGCTGAAAGACTTAATAGGAACTTGAGGAATAACTTTTTTACACAGGGGGTGGTATGTATGTGGAATGAGCTGCCAGAGGAAGTGGTTGAGGCAGGTACAATAACAACTTTTAAAAGACAGTTGAACAGATACATGGATAGGAAACATTTAAAAGGTTACGGGCCAAATGTTGGCAAATGGGCCTAGCATGGATGGGCATCTTGCTCAGCATGGACCAGTTGGGCTGAAGGGCCTGTTTTAATGCTGTTTGACTCAATGACTCTATGATGCTAATCACACATAGCTTATAGTAGATTATTTTTCTAATGCAATTCCACTTAGTTGGCAGTTTTTCTTCTGTTTTGAGGTTCAGTATTTTGTTCTTTTATTGAATCTCTTCCCCCTTTAGAATGGTTCTCTTTCTCAATGTCCCACTGACCAAGACTATTCTGTAACTCATTCTCTTGACTTTTCAGACTCATCAGCTGGTTCATCACCATGGAAGTTCCATATGCACTGGTGTCTCATACAACTGGACTGTGAATGCCCAAACTCAATCCAAACTGAGATTTCTGGATATTAGCATCAGTTAAGGGAAAAGACTGCATCCAGTATTCATTCATCATAGTCATACAGATAGCAGGAAGGGAGCCATTTTTCCCATTAGAGACTGGATTCACGATCAGAATAATGTGCTTACCCAATGTGTTTTCCAGTTTACTTACAGACTTGGTGACATCTGATCATCTCATTTTCTAAAATGATCATAGAATTGGGAAAGGCCTGAAGCAGCAAACTTCCAACATGGATGTATTTGCCAGAGAGGGAGTGCAGGTTTGATTCCTGGGATGGCAGCTTTGTTGTATGAGAGATAACTGAGCAGACTAGGCCTATACTCTCTTGAGTTCAGATAAATGAGAGATGATCTCATCAGCATATGCACATTTCCTATAGAGCTTAACAGGGTAGATATGTGGTTACATATGGGCATACCATCTCAGAGGGATAGGCCACTTGGTCTGTTAAGCCTGTTCCACTTTTATATAGAATCATGGTTGTCCTTATTGCATCCTCATCTCTGCCTTCCTGCCTAACTGCAGTAACCTTTCACCCACTTGTTTATCAATTATTCATCTACATTTGCCTTAAAAATATTTATAGGTTCTGCCTTTTGAGGAAGAGAGTTCATGTCTCAAAATAAAGAGACAGCCATACAAGAAACATTCCTGCAATCACAAGGTAGTAGATCTTTGGAAATCTCTGCCCAAGAGGGTAGTGGCACCTTGGCAACTGAGAATATTCAAGGCATTCATAGATTTTTAGATGTTAAGGGAATTTAGGGATATGGGGTTAGTTCAGTAAGGTGGTGCTTAGATAAATGACCAGTGACAATCATACTGAATGATGGAGCAGGTGTAAGGGACTAATTGACCTGCCTCTGCTTCTATTTCTTCAGTTTCTAGGTTATGCAAGTTTGTACTAATATGGGGGAAGGGGTGTTCCTGATTCACTTAGTTTAGAGGGTTTAAAGGTATCCAATAAATCACCCCTCAGGATGACTCAGGACGCTAGCTTTGGTACAAAGCTTGACCCCTTTCCTGTTCTCACTCTCCCACTGCAGGGCTGCGGGGCCTGATGATTGCAGTCATGATCGCTGCTCTCATGTCCTCCCTCACTTCGATCTTCAACAGCTCGAGCACATTATTTACAATTGACGTCTGGCACCACCTCCGGCCCCATTGCTCCGAATGGGAGCTCATGGTTGTTGGCAGGTAGGGAAATTTCCGGCCAGCTCAAAATAAATGTAAGGTCAACAGTGCCCTTCTGTTGAAAAGTGTTATCATGAGAAAGGTCCATTTGTTCAGACCTCTGGCCTGAAGTTTAAATTAGATTCCAACCCATTACACTATCAATGTATTCAAATATATGAAAATTGTCAAAGTTTTAAATTTTTGTCAATACAAGAGAATATTCCTTCTCCATCATTACATTGAGGCATGAGCAAAGTATGCTCTGGCAAACTAGAAATCTCTGAACTTTAAGACACTTGAATTAAGTGGCACTGACAGCAGAGTTCTCAGCTGCAGTGTTTTTGAACACTAATCTGCAGCTTTGTAACAGTGCAAAACACATGAAAGTTAAATTAACCTGGAAAGAGATGGCTAGTTTGGGTTAGAGTGTAAGAATAAATTGCTTCTCTGAAATCAAAACCAGATATTTCTTCTTGAAGTATCTTCTGTAGATCTTTGGGAACTGATCCAAAGTGACAGTGGGCTGTGGAGAAAACTCACAGATACATTAACTAGCTCCCATGTAAAACAGGGTCATCTGGGCTCTCAGAGGGAGTTAATGTAATAATGAGAAGCAAACATCACAATGATGCTTTTAAGACCAATCTCTCTTCGTTTCAGGGTATTTGTGCTGATCCTGGTGGTAGTGTCGGTTTTGTGGATTCCTCTGGTGCAAGCAAGCCAAGGTGGCAAGCTCTTCATGTACATCCAGTCCATTACCTCCTACCTGACACCACCAATCGTAGTGGTCTTTATAGCTGGCTGCTTTTGGAAGCGAGCTAACGAGAAAGTGAGTCATTTTCTTAAGATTTCTTCTGCATTTTAACTTGGCAAATTTAACACGGAGATGAATCAGAGAGACAAACATATTACCTTAGCAAGTCCTGGTGGATTGTGAGTTAGTTGAACCCAACAAGAGCGGGTTGGTGGAGAAGCGAATTCCATTACCTGTGACCCTGCTAACTTTGCGCTGTAAGTCATTGAGAGGGCTGACAAATTCCACTGGAACTGTTCAAGTTGAATTTTCACTTTAGATTATATTCTGCGTTCTAATTTTCAGTTTTGCGGTTAGGTTTGTTTTTACAGTTTTTAAAATTTGTACTTGGATTGGCCCTAATAGTTCTTTGGATTAAGGTCCTATGGATTTGTTCTCCACGTTGAGCCCCATTTAGAGAGTTCCAGTCACTCCCATAAGGGCCACCTTTACAACATGGAACGTTTTCAGTCTTTGGAAGAAGTAACCTTAGCAAACAAAAAAAGCTGTATTCTACTTCTGACAATTCCTTGGTATGGGAATACACATCAGCTACATGGAGGCACTAAATATACTGGATTGTTTTCCTTAAACCACAGTGGGTTAAGGAGATAGTTAATGGTGGTGTTCAAAATGATGAAATATCTCAATAGAGTTAAAAAAGACAAAGTGCTTCCTCTGGCAAGAAAATCAGTAAGCAGAAGGTGTTGATTTTTTTTTTAGTTTTTAAACCCACAGTGTGAGTTACTGTGACCTGAGGTATACATCTTCTGGAAGTAACTTCATTGGTAACTTTTAAAATGAAACTGGATATCTGAGTGATTGGCTCTATGGTGCGGCAGTTGCCACTGCTGCCCCACAGTTTTGGGGACCCAGGATCAATCCTGACCTTGAGTGTTATCTGTGTGGAGTTTGAGCATATGGGTTTTCTCAAGGTGCTCCTGTTTTACCTCCCACATCCCAAGTACATCCTGGCAGGTTACAGTAAATTGTCCCTAGTATGGGTAGGGGAATCAAGAGGAGTTGATGGGCATGTGAGAGACAATAGGTTATAGGATTACAGAGAAATATGGAGAATGTGAGTGGGACTGGTAGAATTTCTCTGCTGGGATCTGATGGTCTGATGGGTCAGGGACCATTGGTGTGTTGAGGATCAGGGCTGATCATTGGATCACTTGATTAGAACTAACTGGTGACTTAGGGGGTTTGGCAGATCAATGGGTTGCCGAATGAGGGCAAACCGGTGGGAAGAGTTGTGGCAGGACTGGATATGTAGAGGTGTCCAGGACCAGAGGGCATTGGTTTAGTGTGAAAATTAAGAAGTTTAGTGGGGATATGAGGAAGAAACTTTTCACCCAGAGGGTGGTTGCTATCTGGAACACACTGTTGGAGAAGGTGGTGGAAGCAGTGACTCCTACAACATTTGAGAACCATCTTAATGAGCACTTGAATTTCCAAGGCATAGTAGTCTGCAGAGCAAGTGCTGGTAAATGCAGTCAGTAGATAGGACTTGGTGGTCGGCATAAATATGGTGGGCCAAATGACCTCTTTCTGTGCTCTATGACTCTATGATAATAGTGTTAAAATTCACTATATTTAGTTATAGGAAATTTCTATTCATCTAGTACTGATTGTAGTCAAATTAATCAATAACTTCAGAAGCAGAGAACATTAATTAAAACATGTGTTGTGATATGGAGATTGGAGCTCTAGATATAACAGGTCTTTATTCAGAAGACGTTCAGAAGGAGACCTGGTGGGAAACTCTTCTGGAAGAATCTGTCAGTGGAATCCCCCTGACCTCAAAATACATCGAGTTTTTATGCTCTTAAGAGCAAAACTAGCAGTAGGTGATTAAACATAGAACATTACAGCACAGTACAGGCCCTTCAGCCCACGATTTTGTGCCAACATGTTATCCTGCTCTAAGATCTATCTAACCCTTCCCTTCCACATAGCCCTCCATTTTTCTATCATTCATGTGTCTATCTAAGAGTCTCTTAACCCTAATGTATCTGCCCCCACAACCTCTGCTGACAGTGCGATCCACACACCCACCACTCTCTGTGTAAAAAACTTACCTCTGACATCCGCCATACCTTCCTCCAATCACCTTATAATTATGCCCCCTCATGTTAGCCATTTTCACCCTGGGAAAAAGTCTCTGATTGTCCACTCGATATATGCCTCTTATCATCTTGTACACCTCTATCAAGTCACTTCTCATCCTCCTTCACTCCAAAGAGAAAAGCTCAAGCTCACTCAACCTATCCTCAATCCTGAGAGAATGTCTAAGAAGAAAAAGAGTAGAAAGCAATAATTATGAGCTCTACATAGAACTCTTGATAGAAACTGCCAATGTCCTATTTTAGCCCATGAATTTCTGTTCTAGATAGCATAACCCTACTTTTCATTTACTTTTTCTCAATTTCATACATTTTCTTGGGAGATTGAAGTCAGCAATAACTCTATGCACAGCTAATGTTTAGCACACCAGAAGAAGTTGAATCCAGTATTTGTTTTGAATAATATGTTTTCTCACTGAAGGGAAAGTATTCCCTTCCTACAAATCCACATCAAAACAACTGAAAACAAAATTCCATTACCCAAAAATATTCCTGTAGAATATCCTCTTGCTCCAAGACTCTCAAATTGATCAGAATAAAGAGGGAAGCACACTCCATTCTTTCCACAGTAATTGTCAAATAAGGATGTGTTCCACAATGGAATAACTGCCATAATGAATCCTGTAACCCAGATGAATATCAATGTGGATAAAGTCTGCCACTTGCCTGGTCTATAATGATTAAACGGGAAGACTATGCACATATATTTCTCCAGAGTCATGTATGTCAGTAGCATGACAGAGACTTCAGTGGAAAGCAAGGCCAGTGAGCCGATGAGCTGACATTTTGTGCTCTCCATCCATTGTTGGGCATGTCTGTTATATTCCCCCGGTACTTAACATCAAAGGCACCAATGAGGAAGAAATAGACTTCCATCAGACAAGCAGCACAGCAGAACGATTTGAATACAATCACACAATAGGAAGTAAGTGATTGCACTGGAGAGGGTGCAGAGGAGATTCACTAAGATGTTGCCTGGGATGGAGCATTTCAGATGAGGAGAGACTGGAGTGGCTGGGTTTGTTTTCCATGGAGCGGAGGACGTTAAGAAGAGACGTGATTCAGGTATATAAAATTATGAGGGGTTTAAGTAGGATATTCTACAGGAAACCTTTTCCTAAATCAGAGATAGATAAAACTAGCAGACATAGATTTAGTGTAAGGGGGAGGAGATTTAGAGGAGAGGGGCCTTTTTCACCCAGAGATTGACGAGTTCCTCGAATGCACTGCCAGAGAGAGTGGAGTCACTGATAGCATTTAAGAAGTAGCTAGGCAAGCACTTGAATTGCCCAGGGATTGATGGCTATGGGCCAGGCATTGAAAGTAGGATTACTACAGATGGGTGCCCACTGGTTAGTGTGGATGTGGTGGGCCAAATGGCCTGTTTCCATGCTGTATAACTCCAGGTCTCTCTATAATAATTTCAATAGTTACAATTGTATAGTTAACGTCAATATTTGTGTGCAAATAAAGGTTCCACTGAATTACATATTTACGATTGCAGCTGACAAGGCCATCAAACACTTGATGGCTAGACTCACTTGCCGGTAGGGTCATTGCCTGATATTTGTCAGAGTTACTTAGCACTTATCAACTCCTCCCTTAAATGTGTCAATGTCTTGCTGAATACAGGCATGAAATGTTTCAGTCTGAAGTTTAAAATAATGCAGATGCTGGAAGTCTAAAATAAAAATAGAAAATGCTCAAGCTACTCAGCAGGTCAAGCGGCATCTGTGGAAAAAAAATGATCTGTTTCTCTCTCTACAAATGGTGCCTGACATGCTATTTGTAACATTTTCTGTCTTTATAACTGGTTTGTTGTGTTGTCACTAAAACTGAACACAATACAACCATAGGCAAACATCCCTCATCACCTTGCTTCTGGAGTACAGCTCTTTGGTCCCTGCTTGAACCAAAGCTGTGATGAGATCAGAAGCTGAGTGAATGGTTCTGGTGAAATCCAAACTGAGCATTGACACGCAGGTATTGTTGATAACATCTTCCACCACATTTAAACCACCTCAAATAGTTTAACTGTGAATATTAATTCAATATAACATACGACTGTTTGTGTGCACAGGGTGCATTCTGGAGCCTCGTTGCTGGGTTTCTCGTTGGCATCATTCGAATGGTTTTGGATTTTGCCTTCATTGCACCAGCATGTGGGAAAGAAGACAAACGGCCATTAGTTATCAGCAAAGTTCATTTCTTGCACTTTGCTCTCATCCTCTGTCTCCTCAGTTTGATTGTGCTGGTGGTCATCAGTCTCCTCAGTCCACCTCCACGACCAGAACAGGTGAGTGAACAATGCATCCTGCTGAGCCTCCCAACTGAGTCTCCCAATAGTCTCAGTTATTATGCATTGTATTTATGTTCAAGGATTGAGTCTGAAGGAATGAGTGGCAGGGGCACCCCTTTTGCCAAGTCTAAAACCAAACAGGTGTGGAAGGAGAAGGATTGTGATTTGAGTTTTTATAGCTGTTCTTTCTGTTGAAAACTTTATTGGAAAATTTGAATGATTAATAAGAATCATTCAGGAATAAGCAAGATAAGTGTGATCAGGATTTCCTGGGTTATGGGAGATGCAGATGAAGAATTTCACATTTGTGGGATGCAGGATGTTTGCCTTGGCTTTGTGCATGGGCAGCCTGCTGAGGAATTCTTGAGAGCTTCCAGCTCAGCCCACACTGTCGACCCCTTCCATCATTGAACAATGGCAATTATTATCCATTTCAAATATTGGATCCCCTCAACCAACTCTGCTTTCCACTGATGTATGACATAACTCATTCTTCTTTCCCAGATCAGTCGGATGACTTGGTTCACTCGTTTTGACAAACTGCCAGAGAAGCCACCAGAAGAAACTGTTGTAGTTGTGCAAGACACAACTCCATCACCAGAAGAAGCCACAGTAGATAAAAGAGGCACCACTGAAGAACCCAGCACAAGGGCAGGTAATCCTCTTATACTGAATTTACTACATTACTCACATAATGCACCATTACAAAAACCTCGCTGACTCCCTCCTCGTAGTTTACATATCTGACGAACCCTACATCACTATATACCAGACAACTAATCTTCAAAAGAATAAAAGAATGGAAAATCTTGATATGGCTGGTATTGGTGAGACATCTGACATAAGCACAACAGTAAAAACGTTTACCACCACAACAATATAGCTTAAAAGCCCTTGGACAAGGTTTAAAACTTTGCAAGGTTTTCTGAGAGTAAATAGGACAAGAAAGATAAGATCTTTATCAGTCACATGTACATCAAAACACATTTTTTTGCATAGTGATTTGGGAGGCAGCCTGCAAGTGTTGTCATGCTTCCAGCGCCAACAAAGCATGCCCACAACTTCCCAACCTGTACATCTTTGGAATGTGGGAGGAAACCGGAGCACCCGGAGGAAACCCACGCAGACATGGGGAGAACGTACAAACTCCTTACAGACAGTGGCCGGATTTGAACCTGGGTTGCTGGCACTGTAAAGCTACACTACCATTGTAAGATGAGGCAAGGCTTCAGGATTGCAAATGAAAGAATGAATGAGAAAGGTAGAAGAAATTGTTTCACAGAAACAGTTGTTAGAATATCTACTGTTTCCCCACAAGTGGCAACTGAGAAATAAATTATCAAGTTATCCTTCATCTAACCTGCCAAAAGAAAACTGATGGTACCAATTGAGTTGTGTAGCAGCCAGAGCAGCAGAAGGAAGGAGCCAGCAGCTTTCAAAAAAGTTCTTTTCAGTTGGCTGAGTTGCCATACAGTTTTGGCAATAAAAAGAAGGTGGAGTGGCCATTGTGACAGTGGGCCAATGGTAGGAGTGGGGAACTGATGCTTTGGCTAGAGAGGCTTCGGTGAGGAGGCACAGGTGAGGAGCAGGTAAGAATCAGGTAAGGTTTTCATTTTCCTGTTAATCTGCAACCTTTGACTGTGTCCCTGATGACTACATGTGTGGGAAGTGCACCCAGCTGCAGCTCATGACAGAGCAAGTGAAGGAACTGGAGCTGGAGTTGGATGTAATCAGAATCATCCAGGAATCTGAGAATATCATAGATGAGACTATTATGGAGGTGGTCACACCCAAGGTACAGGCTTCAGATAGATGGGTGACCACCAGGAACAGTAAGGGGAGTAGAAGACAGTGCAGAATTCCTCTGTGGTCATTCCCCTCACTAACAGTTATACCCCTTTGGATACTGTTGGGGAAGGTGACCTTTCAGAGGCCAGCAGCAGTAGCTGGGTCAGTGGCACTGTCCCTGGCTCTGAGGCAAAGAAGGGAAGGGTGAAGTCAGGCAGAGTGATGATGATAGGGGACTTGATAGTAAGGGGTACAAATTGGCATTTCTGTGTCCACAATCAAGACTTCAGGATGGTGTGTTACCTCCTTGGTGCCAGGGTCAAAGATGTTTCACAGCAGGTACAGAACATTCTGAGGGGGGGTGGGTGAGCAGCCAGAGGTCATGGTCCATATAGGTACCAATGTCATAGGCAGGAGTAGGGATGAGGTCCTGCAAAATGATTTTAGGGAGCTAGGGAGAAAGTTAAAAAGCAGGACTTCCAGGGTTGTAATCTCAGGATTACTACACATGCCACATGCTAGTGAGGTGAGAAATAGGTATGTAGTGCCGTTCAATACGTGGCTAAGGAGCTGGTGCAGAAGGAGACCTTCAGATTTATGGATCATTGGGCACTTTTCCAAGGCAGATGGGACCTGTACAAACAAAACGGTTTGCATCTGAACTGGAGGGGAACCAATATCCTTGCCTGGAGGTTTGCTACTACTATTCGGGAGGGTTTCAGGGGGATGAGAACCTCAGCAGCAGGGCAACAGGTGGTAGTGCTGAGGGCAAGGAAGATGGTTTGATAAGTAAGATTGAAAGGAAGGAGAGCAAGGGACAGGCTAATAAACATGGTGGGACTGATGGGCTAAAATGTGTTTATTTCAACGCTGGGAGTATTATTGGTAAGGAGGATGAACTTAGAGCCTGGATCAGTACATGAAATTATGATGTTGTTGCCATTAGACCTGGATGCGTGAGGGACAAGACTGGCTGCTCAATGTTCCTGGGTTTCGTTGTTTTAGACGTGATAGAGAGGGAGGTAAAAGAGGTGGAGGGGTTGCACTACTGATGAGGGAGAATGTCACAGCAATACTCAGAGAGGATATACTGGAGGACTTTGGGTCTCCAAAGAGTCACTTTAGGTGGAGCTCAGAAATAGGATAGGTGCGATTATGCTGATGGGATTAAACTCTAGTCCTCCCAATAGCATCGCGAGGTGGAGGAACAGTTATGTAGACAGATTATGGAAAGGTGCAGAAACAACAGGGTTGTTAGGAAGTTAACTTCCCCAGTATTGAGTGAAACTTACTTAATACAAGAGGCTTAGATGGGGTGGGGTTTCTTGACTGTATCCAAGAGGAGTTCTTGAAAAAGTATGTGGAGAGTCCAACTAGAAGAGAGAACATACTGGACCTAGTTTTGGGAAGTGAGCCAAGTCAGGTGATAGACCTGATAGTTAGTGAACATTTTGGGAATAGTGAGGACAACTCATTATGTTTTAAGATAGTTATGAGTAAGGATAAAATTGGATCTTGCAGGAAGATAGTAAGTTGGGGGAGGGCAAATTACAAGAGGATAAGACACGATCTAAGAGGCATTGATTGGGAGCAGCTGCTGTCGGACAAGTCCACGTCTGACATGTGGGAGTTGTTTAAAGACCAGTTGATCAGAGTCCATGATCGACATGTTCCAGTAAGGAGTAAGGACAAGGATGGTAAGGTAAGGGAATCTTGGATGACCCCAGAGGTCCTAAACTTAGTCAGGAAGGAAAAGGAAGCACACATAAAGTTTAGGAAGCTAAAATCAGACTGTATCCTTGTGGAATATAAAGATAGCAGGTAAGTACTCAAGCAGGCGATTAGGAAGGACTAAAGAGACCATGAAATGTCCTTGGCAAACAGGGTTGATAATCCCAAGGCATTTTATATTTGTATTAAGCTAAAGAGGATAACTAAGGAGAGGGTAGGTCCACTCAAGTATAAAGGAGGGAATTTGTGCTTAGAGTCAAAGCTAGGTTGCATCGGTATTTACCGAGGAGAAGAAATTGGGAGATTGTGAAAGCAGAGTGGGGCATGCTAATGTGCTGGGACATTTTGAGATTAAGGAGAAGGTGGTGCTGGGTCTTCTGAAAAGCACTAATGTGGATAAGTTCCCAGGACCTGATGGCATATATCCCAGAATATTGAAAGAAGCAAGTGAGGAGATTGCTGGGACTTTGACAACAATCTTTGTGTCCTCACTAGCAACAGGTGAGGTCCCAGAGGACTGGAGAGCAGCAAATGTTGTGCCTTTGTTCAAAAAGGGAAATAGGGGTAAATCCAGGTAATTATAGGCCAGTGAGTCTCACGTCAGTGGTAGGGAAGCTATTAGAGAGGATACTGAGGGATAGGATTTATGCGCATTTGGAAAGGCATGGCCTGCTTAGGGACAGTCAGCATGGTTTTGTGCAGGGCAGGTCATACTTTACAAAGTTGATTGAGTTCTTTGAGGAGGTGACAAAGATGCTTGATGAGGATAAGGCAGTGGATGTTATCTACATGGAGATTAGTAAGGTATCTAATAAGGTCCCTCATGGTAGGTTGATTCAGAAGATAAAGATTCATGGGATTCAGGGTTTGAATTCGGAACTGGCTTGCCCATAGAAAACAGAGAGTAGGAGTGGAAAGCTGTTATTCTGGCTGGAGGTCTGTGACCAGTGGTGTTCCGCAAGGATCAGTGCTAGGACCTCTGTTGTTTGTGATACATATCAATGATTTGGATGAAAATATAGATGGGTGGATTAGCAAGTTTGTGGATGACACCAAGATTGGTGGAGTTGTGGACAGTGTAAAGGACTAACAAAAAATACAGCAGGATATAGATCAGTGATAGATATGGGCAGAGAAGTGGCAGATGGAGTTTAATCTGGGCAAATGTGAGATGTTGCACTTTGGGAGGTCAAATGAAAGGAGAAAGTATACAGTTAATGGTAGGCCCCTCAATAGCACTGAAAGTGGCTATGCAAGTGGATAAGGTGGTAGAGAAGGCCTATAGTATGCTTGCCTTCATTGATAGTTGTGCTGAGTATAAGAGTAAGGAAGTCATGCTGCAGCTATATACTGTAAAACTTTAGTCAGACCACACTTGAAGTATTGTGTGCCGTTCTGGTCGCCCTATTGTAGGAAGGATGTGGAGATTGTAGAAAAGGTGCAGAAGAGGTTTACCAGGATGCCGCTTGGATTGGAGGGTATGAGCTGTAAGGAATGGTTGGACAAGCTTGAGTTGTCCTCCTTAGAGCCAAGCTTTGGAGACTGATGGGAGACCTAATGGAGGTTTTTAAAATTATTGGAGGCATAGACATAATAAAATTATTGGAGGCATAGCCAGTCAGAATCTTTTCCCCAGAGGAGAAATGTCAAACAGCAGAGGACATGCTTTTAAGGTTAGAGGGGGGAAATTTAAAGGCAACGTGAGGGGCAAGTTTTTTACGCAGAGAATGGTAGGTGCCTGGAATGGGTAGAATCAGGCAGCTTGGTGGAGTTTAAGAGGCTTTTAGATAGATACATGAATATGAAAGGAATGGAGGGATATGGATGATAAACAGGAGGAGGACATTTAGTACAAATCAGCATCAAGATCGGCACAACATCGTGGGCTGAATGGCCTGTCCAGTGCTGTACTGTTCTATGTTCTATGTTGTTCAAAATAAACACCAAAAATGCTGAGAACACTCAGTAGGCCAGCATCTGAGGAGAGAGAAACAGAGCTAATGTTTCAGGTCTCAGACCCTTGGTCAGAACACAGAAAGAGAGAAAATGATAGCAGAGAAGGTATGGTGAGGGAAAAATTAGTTAGTAGTTAGAGCATCAGCTAGGATCAGATGATTCTTGTTTACCTGTATAATGTGTTGCTAATGGTTAGGTAGTGGACATGCCCAGGGGCCAGACTATACTAATAGAAAAAGTGAGCCCAAAAGATGATAGGCAGAAATGGCCAGTTCTGTTATAGGTCTCTTCCAGAAATGCCAACCTTGAAGTTCCCCTTTGCATCCAACTTTAGGTAATTCAGCATTTTCCAGCATTTTCTGTTTTTATTTCAAGTTTCCTGCAGGTTTTTTTGATTTTCATTTGCTGATGGAACTAAGTTGACTTCCCCTTTTCATTCTCCATTGCCCTGAGGTGAAGAGCACAGACCAAGCTGGTACAGGCATCTAATTGAAGTCGTGCTGCCTCGTTGTTGGTGTGCGTCCAGAAATCAGAATACAGTGAATGCTTTAACCAAAGAAAATGTTAAAAATGCAGATGCTGGAAATCTGAAATAAAAGCAGAAAATGATGGAAACACTAAGTAGGATTGCAGACTTCAATAGTTCTTGGACTGCAATACCCCTCCTGACCTTTGTCCCTATGCCTTTTCATCTAACCCCCGTCCCACTCCCTGCCATATTTTCACCATCCCTCCTGATCTTCCTCTCTTGGATCCTGAACGATCAGTCCTCAGCAGAGGCCTCAGCTTCATCCCCCTACAACCTCGTTCTTCATGAGTTCCAAGCCCAATGTAATGTTAGACTCTTCTTATATTGCTTCCTCCTTTGTACCTATTTTTATTGACAAAAGTCTTCACCCCAAACTGTGGATCTTTTCTCCCGTCTCCAGAATTCCCAATCCACCCAGACCTCTCTCCCCGGACTCATCCTTCTCTTGAACTATTCATTATTAACTATCAATGGGACTTTGACCACCTCGATTTCTCTGCTTCTCTCACCCATTCTAACCTACCTCCCTCTAAACTTGCAGCACCCTGCTCACTGAAGACCAATTCCTGATATTGTCATCAAATCCCCTGTCAAGGACGATGCTGCTGCAGTCTGGTAAACTATCCTCTATCTCACAGAGGCCAAATATTAGCTCTCAGACACCCCTCATACCTTCCTCTGGACCATGACCCCTACCATCAAATACCTGACTATTGTCTCCCACACAGTCATGGACCTCATTTCTTCGGGAGATCTTCCCTCTTCAGCTTTCAGCTTTGTAGTTCCCCAGTCCTGTACATCCCACTACTACACCTTATCCAAGATCAACGAGCAGGACTGCCCAGGCCTCAGACCACTCACTCCCCACCAAACTTATTTCTTCTGACTTTGACTCCATCCTTTCTCCCCTAGTCCAGTCCCTTCCTACTTACATCTATGACACCTCAGATACCCTCCACTACTTTGACAGTTTCCAATTCTCTGTTCCCAACCAGTTCATCTTCCATATGAATGTAGAATCTCTACACCTCCTTCTACATGAGGGCTCGCACGCAGGAGTTGTAGCCATTTCCCCTCCACCAACACACTCATTCGCCTGGCTCAACTCTTTCTCACATCAAACAAACTCTCCATCTACTCTACTCACTTTCTCCAGATCAAAGATGTAGCAATGGTACTCACATGGACCCAAGCTATGAGGGTCTTTATGCAATACACGGAACAGTCGTTGTTTCAATCCTTCTCAGGCCCCCTTCCTCAACACTTTTTCTGGCACACTGCATTGATGCTGTTTTCTGTATTGATGCAGAACTCAAAAGTGTCATCCCTTTTGCAACCAGTTTCCACCCTGTTCCCATCTTCACATGGTCCATCTCTGACTCTTCCCTCCCCTTTCTTGATCTTTCTGCCTCAATATCAGGAGATGGGACAGCTACTAACATCCATTACTCTTGATTATAATTTATCCCACACTGTCACATTTGCTCCATTGATGAGACCTTCTGCATATGTACCTCTGAATATCTTCCTTCCTCCTAACCCCAGGCTCCTCCTCTGCATACTGGACAGAGCCCTTGACCACATCCAATTTATATCCTGCACCCCTGCTCTCATTCCTTCTCATCCTGGACAGAGCAAGGACAGAGTTCCCTTGGTCCTCACCATCCACCCCACCAGCCTCTGCAGTCCACAGATCCTCCATTACAATTTCTGTCAGCTCCAATAATATTGCATCACTGGACATGTATTCTCTTCCCATGCCTTTTCAGCATTTCAAAGGGATCACTCCTTTTGCAAATATTTGGTCTGCTCCATTCCCATCAACTATTTTACAGCACTTCCTCATGCAGCCACGGGAGATGCAATACCAGTTTCCTGTTGCCTGCCACCTTAATTCCCCATTGCACTCCTTGTACAACCCAAGCTTGAGAAACAGCATCTCATCTTGTGTCTGGGCACGTTGCAACCTGCTGGGCATGAATCATAACCTTGCTATTAGTAACACATAACACAGACAAAGACATCCTATGTTCTTGTAACTGCTCCCATTAAGCCACTTGGTTTCACCCTATCAGAGAGCTTCCCTTCGTTTTACTTATCCCTCCCCCACCTTCTCTCTTTCCCAGTTCTGATGAAGGCTTCTGGACATGAAATGTTAACTGTTTCTCTCTCCACAGATGCTGCCTGACCTGTTGAGTGTTTACAGCACTTCCAGTTTTTATTTAATATTTTATCCACTTCAGGATCAACCTTTCAATATTTTCCTTTACTTTAGCCATTCAAAAGCATGTTGTCAAGACTTTTGAAAAATCCAAGTATACTGTTACAACTAGGCCAACTTTGTTCACAGCTACTGAATGAGCAAACAAAATACCACTTACGTAACAGGGATGAGGAGTGGATTAGTTAGTTAAAGTAGATAAATTTAACCAATGTTTCCAGAAAGAATGGCAGTAACTGATGTTTGGTTCCAGAAGGATAGGGAAGCTTTGAATAATTCATGATAATTGTGACAGATACTCCCATGAAAAGCACTCCTAACAGGTGATTTATGATTAAGATCTGACATGAAGTTGGAAACAATTCAACATATTGAAGAGAGAGTGGGGATTATTCAGCAAGAATTTCAGATGTTAGTCACTCCTTTGAGGGGTAGATGATAGTGGGTCAGAATAAGAAAAGGTGTATATACACAGAGGTCAGAAAATAAAGGGTTAGGCCAGAACAAGAATGTCTGGTACATTATCTTGTCAATCAAATAGATTGCACTAACACAGTAAACAGAAATTGGATCAAAATGGGGAAGTTATAACTCAGTTAGGAATGGTAAATTGAAGCATTCAAATTTTAAGGGCCAGAATACAGGGCAATCTGATAATTCTCAAACTCTAGTTTTAATTAGGAGTGCGCTCACTGTATTGGGATAAGTGTGTTAGCATGAATTGAAGATTTATTATCACAAAGAAGGGAGAGTCTGAATAAATTGGTCTTTTTCTGGCTGGAAGGGGGTGGTGCAGCGGGGATCTATTCTTGGCCTTCAGTTATTTACCATTGATATTAATGACCTGGAGGCGGGGCAGAATAGAGGGCATCCAAGTTTACTAATCACACAAAATTAGTTGAGAGGGTATATTGTGCTGACTATACTTGGATTCTGTAAAAGGATGTAAGCAAGTAAACAGCAAGAGCAAGTTTAATAATCAGGATAGCCAGGGGCACAGTGATGGCAGAGAAAGAAATACCCAGTTAAACTGCATTTATTTCAATACACGAGGTTTAACACATAAAACAGATGAATACCAGAGTGTGGATTGGCTGTGAGAACTGGGATGTTACAGCCATAACAGAAACATGGCTGAGAGAAGGGAAGGACTGGCAGCTCAATCTTCCAGGATACAGATGCTACAGGAGTGACAGGGGTACAGTAAGCGAGGAGCGGGTGTTACCTTTCTGATAAAGGAGGACATAATAGCAATACTTAGAGATGACATTCTGGGGGATCGTTCTGTGAGGCCATATGGGTAGAAACAAGAAGGGTTAATCTAGTGGGGCTGCATTTTAGACACCTCGAATAGTCAGCAGGAATTTGAGAAACTTGGTGTGTAGAGAAATTGCTCATAGTTGTTAGAGAAAGAGGTTTGTATTAGTGGGAGATTTTAATTTCCCCAGTATTGACTGAGCCATCCAGAGTGTTAAGGGCCTGGACAGGGTGGAATTTGTGAAATATGTCCAGGAAAGTTTCCTGAGTCGATATATAGAGGGCCTTACACAGGAGGGTGCAACACTGGACTTCCTCTTAGGGAATGAGGTAGGTCAAGTAACAGAAATGGCAATCAGGGAGCACTTTGGCTCTAGTGACCATAATTCTATTGAAAAGGATAGGACAGGTCCACAGGTTAAGGTCCTAAAGTGGAGCAGGGCTAAATTTGGGGGAATTAGGCACGATCTAGCAGAGGTTGATTGGGTGAACCTGTTTGAAGGGGAAAGGAACAAATAGCAAGTTGGAGGCAGAAATATTTGTTTCATCGTGTGATATCAAGATTCCAGGTGCAGCACGTTCCTGTTAGGGTGAAGGGTAAAGCTGGCAAGTTTAGTGAACCTTGGCTGACGAGGGATATTGAGGATCTGGTCAAGAAAAAGGAGGAAGTGTATACTGGGTTTGGGAGGTTGAGGACAAGTGAGTCCCTTGATGACTGTACAAAGATTAAGAATACTCTTCAGAGGGAAATCTGGAGGGCAAAGAGAGGGTATGACATAGGTTAAGGAAAATTCCAAGAGATTCTATAGCTATTAAAAGCAACACACAAAATGTTGGAGGAACATAGCAGATCAAGCAGCATATATGGAGGGAAGTAAAGAGTAAAAGGGTGGACAGGGAGAGAGTAGGTCCCCTTAGAGATCAGCAGGGCTGCCTATGTCTCGAGCTGCGGGAGATATGTGGGATTTTTAATATTTCTCCTCGGTGTTTCCTGAGGAGAAAATCATAGTTGCTCAAGAGATAAGGCAAGCAAGTGGAGATATTTTGGAGGACATTAAGGTGGATAAATGCCCAGGGCCTGACTGAGTGCATCCTTGGAATTTGCAGGAGGCTAGAGAAGAAATTCTGGAGACCCTTGCGGAAATATTTGCTTCATCGTTGCCACTGGCAAAGTTCCGAAGACTGGAAGGTGGCAAACGTTGTTCCATTGTTTAAGAAGGGTAGCAGCAAAAGTCAGGGAACTACAGGCCGGTCAGCCTGACATCAGTAGTGGGGAAGACACTGGAGGAAATTCTGAGGGACAGGATCTACCAGCATTTGGATAGACAGAGTCTGATTAGGAGGAGTCAGCATGGCATTGTGCATGGAAAGTCGTGATTGTTTTAGTTTTTGAAGAGCTTTTTGAAGAGGTAACCAAAAAGGTAGATGAGGGTAGGGCAGTGAATGTTGTCTATTTGGATTTTGGCCAGGGCTTTGACAAGGTCATGGAATCCTGGGAGAGTTAGTTAGGTGGATTCAAAATAGGCTTGGGGTAGGAAGCAGAGGGTGGTGGTTGAAGGTTGTTTCTTGGAATGGAGGCCAGTGACTAGTGATATGCCATGGGGATCAGTGTTGGGAGCCTTGTTATTTATTATTTATATAAATGATTTAGACGCGAATACGCAAGGCTTGGTCAGTCATTGGTGAGGCCCCACTTGGAGTACTGTGTACAGTTTTGGTCACCCTGTTATAGGAAAGACGTTAAACTGGAAAGAGTGCAGAAAAGATTTACAAGGATGTTGCCAGGACAAGAGGGCCTGAGTTATAGGAAGAGGTTGACCAGGCTAGCTCTTTATTCCTTGGAACATAGGAGAATGAGGGGTGACCTTATAGAAATGTTTCAAATTATGTGAGGCATAGATAAGGTGGATGGTAATGGTCTTTTTCCCAGGGTAGAAGAGTCCAAAACTAGGGGACATAGATTTGGGGTGAGAGGGGAAAGATTTAAAAGGGACCTGAGGGGCAACTTTTTCATACAGAGGGTGGTGCGTATATGGAACAAGCTGCCAGAGGAAGTGGTTGAGGCAGGTACAATAGTATCATTTAAGAAGCACTTGGATAAATACATGGAGGGGCAGAGCTTAAAAAAATTGGGACTAGCTGTGTGGACACCACGGTCGTCATGGACTGGTTGGACCGAAGGACCTGTATCCGTGCTCTATTCTTCTATGATTCTATGTAGATAAACCTGTGTTAAACTCTATGTGATGGGGCATAAACTCAGGTAATGGAATTTAACAAGCAGCACGGTGGGCACACAGCTAGTGCCAAGGAGGATGAGGGCTTCTTAAGCTAGTCCTTGAGTAAAGTCCTAGCTCCCTTAGTCTCTCCTCATAATCCATACCCTCCAATCCAGGCAGCATCCTGTAAATCTCCTCTGCACCCTTTCCAACACTTCCACATCCTTCCTATAATGAGGCGACCAGAACTGGACACAGTACTCCGAGTGTAGTCTAACTAGAGTTTTGTAGAGCTGCATCATTACCTTGCGGCTCTTAAACTCGATCCCTCGACTTATGAAAGCTAACATCCCATAAGCTTTCTTAACTACCCTATCCACCTGTGAGGCAACTTTCAGTGATCTATGGATATGGACCCCCAGATCCCTCTGCTCTTCCACACTGCCCAGAATTCTGCCATTAACCTTGTAGTCCACCTTGGAGTTTGTCCTTCCAAAGTGTATCACCTCACACTTCTCTGGATTGAACTCTATCTGCCACTTCTCAGCCCATCTCTGCATCCTATCAATATCCCTCTGCAAGCTTCGACAGTCCTCCACATTATCCACAACACCACCAACCTTTGTATCATCTGCAAACTTGCTAACCCACCCTTCTACCCCCTCATCCAAGTCATTAATAAACATCACGAAAAGTAGAGGCCCCAGCACCGATCCGCTAGACACAGCCCTCCAATCTGAATGCACTCCCTCCACCACAACCCTCTGCTTTCTACAGGCAAGCCAATTTTGAATCCACACTGCCAAGCTTCCCTGGATCCCATGCCTTCTGACCTTCTGAAGAAGCCTACCATGTGGAACATCTGAAGATAGATGTTGAGATGTTTCCATTAGTGGAAGAATATGGAATGAGGAGACGAAGTGACAAGGGAAGGAGACTGAAGTGTGCAGGAATTTTTTGATGGAGAGGATAGTGAATATCTGGAATTCTCTACCCCAGGGTTTGGAGCGCAAATCATTAGAAGATCAGAAGAAATATTTAAGGAGGAAGTAGATACATTTTTGAAAGATCATGAAATTGGGGGTTATGAGGAACTGGTGCAGCAGAGGAGTTGAGGCCTGGGGTAGATCAGCATGATCATATTGAATGGTTGTGCAGGGTTGAGGGACCAAATGGCTCTCTGTGTGGAGTTTGCATGTTCTCTCTGGCTGTAACGAACACAAAACGCTGGAGAAACTCAGCAGGTCAGACAGCATCTATGGCGGAAATGAACAGTCAATGTTTAGGGCCGAAACCCTTCTTTAGAACTCTAAAGGAAGAGGGCAGAAACCAGAATAAAAGGGGAAGGGGAGGGGGAGGTGCATGAGCTGGCAGGTGATAGATGAATCCAGGTGAGAGGGGGAAGGTAGGTAGGTGGGGGGGTGAGAAGCTGGGAGGTGATAAGTGAAAAAGTGCTGAAGAAGAAGGAATCTGATAAGAGAGGCCATGAAATAAAGGGAAGGAGGTGGGCAGGTCATGAGTGTGGGGTAGGGGAAAGAGAGGGGGTGGAGGGGCTACAGGAATGATCGAAAACAAAAGAGGGGGGGGAGGAAAACAGAGGAAAGCGGTTACCAGAAGTTAGAGAAATTAATACTGATGCTATCAGGTTGGAGACTACCAAAATGGAATATGACGTATTGCTCCTCGAAACTATGTTTGGCCTCAATGTGGCAGTAGAGGAGGCTATGGACAGACATGTCAGTGTGGGAATGAGAAATGGAATTAAAATGGCTGGCTGCTGGGAGATCCTGGTTGTTGCGGCAGACAAAGTGAAGGTGCTCAATGAAGCTATCCCCCAATCTGATTCGGGTCTGAACGATGTAGAGGAGGCCACACCAGGAACACCGGATTCAATAAGTGACCCTGATGGATTTACATGTGGAGTACTACCTCACCTGGAAGGACTGTTTGGGGCCCTGAATGGTGGAGAGGGAGGAGGTATAGGGGCAGGTGTAGTGCTTAGCATGGTTGCAAGGATAAATGCCTGGAGTGTGATCAGTGGGGAGCATTGAGCGGACAAGGGAGTTGCAGAAAGTGGAGGGGAGAGGAGGGGAGGGAAAGATGTGCCTGGTGGTGGGATCCTATTGGAGATGGCAGAAGTTGCGGAGAATGATATGTTGGACGTAGAGGCTGGTAGGGTGGTAGGTGAGGACAAGGGAAATCTATCCCTGTTATGTCAGGGAGGGGATGGGGTGAGAGCAGACATGTGGGAAATGGAGGAGATGCGGGTGAGGTCTGCGTTGATAGCACAGGAGAGGAAACTGCATTTACTGAAAAAAGAGGACATCTTGGATGTCCTGGGATGGAAAGCCTCATCATGAGAACAGATGTGGCAGGGGTGGAGGAACTGAGAGAAGGGAATAGCATCCTTGCAAGTGACAGGGTGGGAAGTTGGTTTCCTGCTGTATCCCAAAATGTGTATGTAGGTATTTTCCCGCTGTAAGTTACCCCAAGATAATTACCCCTTAGAATGAAAGAGGTGTGGTTGGGTGTGTGCGACAGGGGATAAATTGCAGAAGTACAGGGAAATAAGGCCCAGGGAATAGGGACTGATGGGATTATTCTACTGGGAGTCAATATGGACACAATGGGCCTCCTTCTGTGTTGTCATAACTAAGGGTATTAGTCAATGTGGTCAAATGCCAGAGTGAGGAGAAGGTGGTGGTGGCTCACCTTGGTCCCCCACCCTGCTCCATCCGAAGGGTGGGGAAGGTGGCAGCCAGTAAGGCTACTGCCAGCTCCTGTCAGTATGTCTGGGTGTTCCCTCTATTGTTCCACTGAGGGATGTGGAGAAGGGAGTGAGACCTGAAGTGAGTAGAGGCAAGTTTCAAACATTAAGATTAGCACATTAACAATAGAATTTCACAAGCAATGCAATAATACTATTCTCTCTACTAGATGAGAAAACTGAATCAAGGGCAATGCGCTTTTTGATGTGGTTCTGTGGGATGAGCACGAAACGTGTGGATATTGCCTTTACTGACACTGAAGAAAAATACATTGCCTCACTGCATGAGAATCGGCGCATGCGATACTTTGTCAATGTTAATTTAGTGATTTGTATGGTTGCTACCATTTTCCTTTATGCTTATTTTGCTTGAGACAATAAAACAAACTTGTGTTTTGCAAAGTAACACTTCCTTGAAACTCTCAACACATCTGATACCATGTTGGGTATTATGGTTAGAAAGGTAACACCAAAGATACCAGATATTACCTTGAGGTTATGAATGAAGGACGATTTATAATACTGTGTTTGGTAAAGTTTAATACAGTTTCTTTCAGAAATGGTGTGTGTCTCTTGCTCTTTATTAGCTACAAACTAAATAAAGATTTAACAAACAACTGCATGAAAATTGATCTTCTTTCAATTGACAGAGCTTAATGAACCTCCTTTCCAAGCAAACCAGGCTGTTTTACACATCTAGCCATCAACAAATCTACCCAGTCACAGCTACAGGTGCAAATAAATCTTCCAGTGAATTTGGTGGACTTTGTGGGGACCTTGAGACATCTTTTGTAGGTAGTCCAGATCTTGGAAGTATGTAGGAGGGCAGGGATAACCATTGACAGTCTCCTCTCCCAGAGCAGCATCCCCAGCACTGAGGATCCAGTTACACATGACCAGTTCTGTGGGAGAGGCCATGTTGCTCACATACCTGACACCAGACTCCCAAAGCACGGTATATTCCAGTCTCCATCAGAGGAAGCTATTACCAGGTGGACAGGGGAAAAGTCTGAAGGGTGTGTTCAAAGAAGAGTTTCTTGAGTTTCTTTCTTGAAGAGTTGCAATATTCCCTCTGACCCCTGGGAATCTCTGGCCCATGACCACTCAAAGTAGAGAAGAAGTGTTCAGGATGGTATTGAGAGTACACAGTGCCATAGAGTTTTAGAGCACGGAAACAGGCCAACCAAGATTCCCATCTAAGCTAATCCCATTTGCCCGAGTTTGGCCCATATCCCTCCAAACCCTTCCTGTCCATGTACCTGTCCAAGTACCTTTTAGATGTTGTTACTGTACTTGCCTCAACCACTTCCTCTGGCAGCTCATTCTGTATACTGACCACACTCTGTGTGAAAACGTTGTCCCTCAGGTTCCTATTAAATCTCTCCCCTCTTACCCTAAACCTATGTCCTCTAGTTAACCATAGAACCATAGAAACGTAGAACAATATGGCACAATACAGGCCCTTCAGCCCACCATGTTGTGCTGCCCTTCAAACCACACCTATGACTATCTAAACCCTTCCTCCCACATATCCCTCTAACTTAAATTCCTCCATATGCTTATCTAACAATCTCTTGAACTTGTCCAATGTATCAGCCTCCACCACCACCCCAGGCAGCGCATTCCATGCACCAACCACTCTCTGGGTGAAAAACCTCCCTCTGACATCACCATTGAACTTCCCACCCAATACCTTATAGCCATGTCCTCTTGTTTTGAGCAATGGTGCCCTGGGAAAGAGGCGCTGGCTGTTCACTCTATCTATTCCTCTCAATATCTTGTATACCTCTATCATGTCTCCCGTCATCCTCCTTCTCCCCAATGAGAACAGTCCTAGCTCCTTTAATCTCTCCCCATAATCCATACTCTCCAATCCAGGCAGCATCCTGGTAAATCTCCTCTTTCCAATGCCTCCACCTCCTTCCTATAATGAGGTGACCAGAACTGGACACAGTACTCCAAGTGTAGCCTAACCAGAGTTTTGTAAAGCTGCATCATCACTTTGCAGCTCTTAAACTCGATCCCCCGACTTATGAAAGCTAACATCCCATAAGCTTTCTTAACTACCCTATCCACCTGCAAGGCAACTTTCAGTGATCTGTGGATATGAACCCCCAGATCCCTCTGCTCCTCTACACTGTCCAGAATCCTACCATTTACCTTGTACTCTGCCTTGGAGTTTGTCCTTCCAAAGTGTACCACCTCACACTTCTCTGGATTGAAAACCATCTGCCACTTGTCAGCCCAGCTCTGCATCCTATCAATATCCCTCTGCAAGCTTCTACGGCCCTCCACACTATCCAAAACACCACCAATCTTTGTGTCATCTGCAAACTTGCTAACCAACCCTTCCACCCCTTCATCTAAGTCGTTAATAAATATCACAAAAAGCAGAGGTCCCAGAACCAATCCGTGCGGGACACCACCAGTCACAGCCCTCCAATCTGAATGCATTCCCTCCACCACAACTCTCTGTTTTCTACAGGCTAGCCAATTTTGAATCCACACAGCCAAGCCTCCCTGGATCCCTTGGCCTCTGACCTTCTGAAGAAGCCTACCATGTGGAACCTTGTCAAACGCCTTACTAAAATCCATGTAGACCACATCTACTGCACTACCCTCATCAATCTTCCTGATCACCTCCTCAAAGAACCCTATCAGGCTTGTGAGGCAAGATCTTCCCTTCACAAAACCATGCTAGCTGTTCCTAATCAGTCCATGTTTCTCCAAGTGCTTATAGATCCTATCTCTTAGAATTCTTTCCAACAGCTTACTTACCACAGATGTAAGGCTCACCAGTCTGTAATTCCCTGGACTATCCCTACTACCTTTTTTGAATAAGGGGACAACATTCGCCACCCTCCAATCCTCCGGTACCATCCCCGTTGACAACGAGGAATCAAAAATCCTAACCAGCGGTTCAGCAATCTCCTCCCTCACCTCACGAAGCAGCCTGGGGAATATTCCGTCAGGCCCCGGGGACTTACCTGTCCTAATATTTTCTAACAACTCCATCACATCCTCTCGATATCTACATACTCCAGAACATTACCCTCACCTACGCTGTTCTCAGCATCATCATGACCCCTCTCCTTGGTGAATACTGAAAGGAAGTATTCATTGAGAACCTCACCCACTTCCACAGCTTCCAGGCACATCCTCCCACCTTTGTCTTTAATCAGACCTACCTTTACCCTAGCCATCCTTCTGTTCTTTACGTACGAGAAAAAAAGCCTTGGGATTCTCCTTAACCCTGCTTGCCAAAGCCTTTTCATGTCCCCTTCTCACTCTCCTCAGCCCTTTCTTAAGCTCCTTCCTTGCTACTCTATATTCCTCATGAGCCCTGTCAGATCCTTGCTGCTTACACCTTATGTATGCTACCCTCTTCTTTCTAACTAGTTGTTCCACCTCTCTCGTCACCCACGGTTCCTTCACCCTACCATTCCTTCTCTGCCTCACTGGGACAAATTTATCCCTAACATCCTGCAAAAGATCCCTGAACATCGACCACATCTCCATAGTACATTTCCCTTCAAAGACGTCACCCCAATTTACCCTCCCAAGTTCTAGCCTTATAGCCTAAATATTCGCCTTCCCCCAATTAAATATCTTCCTGTCCTCTTTGCTCCTATCCCTGTCCATGACAATTCTAAAGGTTATGGAGCAATGGTCACTTCCACCCAAATGCTCACCCACCGATAGATCTGTCACCTGACCCGGTTCATTACCTAAAACTAGATCTAATATGGCATTCCCTCTAGTCAGCCTGTCAACATACTGCGTCAAGAATCCATCCTGGACACACTTAACAAACTGCACCACGTCTAAACCCTTGGCACTAAGTAGGTGTCAATCAATATTTGGATAGTTGAAGTCTCCCATTATAATAACCTTGTTATTTTCGCATCTATCCAAACACTGCCTCCCAATCTGCTCCTCAGTATCCCCACTGCTACCGCGGGGCCTATAGAATACTCCCAGAAGGGTAACTGCCCCTTTCTTATTCCTAACTTCCACCCATATTGACTCTGGAGAGGATCCTTCTACATTATCTACCCTTCCTGCAGCTGTAACTGTGTCCCGGACCAGTATCACCACCCCTCCTTCTCTTCTCCCCCCTTCCCTATCCCTTTTAAAACACTGAAAACCAGGAATATTCAATATCCATTCCTGCTCTGATGTCAGCCATGTCTCTGTAATAGCCACAATATCATAGTCCCATGTACTTATCCAAGCTCTCAGTTCATCTCCCTTATTCCTGATGTTTCTCGCATTCAAGTACATGCACTTCAGCCCATCCACCTTACCACTTTTAGAGCCTGTACCCTGCCTCTCCATCCTCAAAACCTCTCTACCTGTCAGATCTGACTTTTCCCCATCCCCTTCTTCCTCTGACCTACTCCTTTGGTTCCCTTCCCCCTCGCAATCTAGTTTAAACCCTCCTGAACCACCCTAGAAAACCTGGCCGCAAGGATATTGGCCCCCCTCAAGTTCGAGTGTAACCTGTCCTCTGTGTAGAGGTCCCAATTATCCAAAAATCTAAAACCCTCCCTCCTGCACCAACTTCTCAGCCACGCATTTATCTGCCATCTCCTCCTATTCCTGCCTTCACTAACACGTGGCACTGGCAGGAATCCCGAGATCGCTACCCTCGAGGTCCTGTCCTTCAGCCTTCTGCCTAGCTCGCTAAACTCCCTTTTCAGGACCTCATCCCTCTTCCCACCTTTGTCATTGGTACTGACATGAACCACGACTTCTGGCTGTTCTCCCTCCCGCTCTAGAATCCTGTGGACCCGATCAGTGACACCCCGGACCCTGGCACCTGGGAGGCAACATACCATCCGGGATTCATGCTCACTGCCACAGAACCTCCTATCTGTTTCCCTGACTATCAAGTCCCCTATCACTACCGCCTTCCTCTTCTCCCCTCTCTTCTGAGCAGCAGGACCGGTCCCAGTGCCACAGAGCCGACTACTGCTGCTAGGCCCCGCCAGGTCATCTCCCTCAACAGTCTCCAAAGCAGAAAACCTGTTACCGAGGGGAACAGCCTCCGGGGTTCCCTGCTCTGTCTGACTGTTCGTTTTCTTTCTCCTTTTCCCTTCCCTGACAGTCACCATTCTATCTACTTCCTGGACTCCAGAAGTACCTGCTCTAAGGGGGGTGACCGTCTCCTGATGAACAGAATCTGCAAAACTCTCTGCACAGTGTTTGAAGCTGCAACTCCAGCTCATCGATTTTGAGCCGGTTCCTCCAGCCTCAAGCACTTACTGCAGATGTGGCCATCTTGGACCGCAGCAAGGTCCACGAGTTCCCACATCAAACAGCTGCAGCACACCACCATGTCCTCCATCTGAACTAATACCTTGTTTTTTCCTAGTTTTTCTACTTAAATATTTATCACAGATAACAGGTAACCTTATCTTTGCCTACCTACCAGCTACTCACCTGCCTTACCCCTTTACGCCGATGCCCCTTGAGCCAAAGCACAGAACACTCTGCTCCCTCTCACTCTGCTGCCTGCTGTATAGGCGGTTTGCTTTTTAAACTGCCCACGCCGCGCCTGCACAGTCCAGCCCCCACTCGACCACTAAAAACTTATAAAACACTTATAAAAATACTAACCCTAGTAAATTATAACCCTATTAAAAACTAATCCTTACACTTAAACCTTAATTAAAAGAAAAACTTATAAAGTTCTCGATTCCCCAAGCCTGGGAAAAAGACTGTGCACATTCGTCCTGTCTATGCCTTCATAATTTTGTACCTCCCTATAAGATCACCCCTCATTCTCCTATGCTCCAGTGATAAAAGCTCCAACCTGCTCTAGAGTCGGCAAAATCCTCGTAAATCTTGTTTGCACTCTTTCCAGCTTAATGACATCTTTCCCATAGCAACTGCAACATAATACCCCAACTTCTATGCTCAATGCCCTGACTGATGAAGGCCAGTGTGCCAAGAGCTTTCTTCACCACCCTGTCTACCTGCGATGCCACTTTCAGGGAACCATGTACTTGTACTCCTAGGTCCTTCTGTTCTACAACACTCCCTAGGGCTCTACCATTCACTATGTAAGCCTGACCCTGATTTGTGTCTTCCCAAACTGCAATATCTCACACTTATCTGAATTAAACTCCATTTGCCATTCCTTGGCCTACTTACCCGGTTGATCAAGATCCGTCTGTAAATCCTGATAACAATCTTCACTGTCAATGACACTGCCTATTTTAGTGCCATCTGCAAACTTACTAACCATGTCTTGTACATTCCCATCCAAATCATTGACATAGATGACAAATAACGATGTGCTGAGCATTGACCGCTGAGGGAACACCATGGGCCTCCAGTCCAAAAAACAACCTTCCACCATCACCATCTGCTTCCTACTATCAAGCCAATTGTGTATCCAATCAGCTAACTCTCCCCGGATCCCATGCGATCTAACTTTCCATAGTAGCCTACCATGTGGAACCTTCTCAAGTTCCTTGCTGAATTCCATGCAGATCACATCTACCACCCTGCCCTTTTATTGACCTTCTTTGTTACTTATTCAAAAAACTAAATCAAAGCCCTGGTTTACTTGGTTTAGTGGCCCTGTGCAAGCAGCACACCATCTAACAATCTAGCTGCCCCATGATGTACGTCCTGCCCCATCTGTAGAATACTCTGCAGTTACAACATCAGCCACCTCAGAACCCACAAAACCACAGTGGAAGTGTCATCCTGGATCCCCAGGGAACGCCTAAGACAAAGAAGAGAAATTAAGGTACGCACCTTCAATGCATCCCTTAGCTTTAAATCTTTATCACTGAGGATGCTTCTGCTATTTTTAATCCAAAAGGAAATATATAGCAGACCATTCAGATGATATATAAGCACAAGATGCCAGAAATTCTCAGCAGGTCAGGCAGCATCTGTGGAAAGAGAAACAGAGTTAACGTTTCAAGTCGAAGATCCTTCTTCACTTCTGATGAAATTGTTTATCTCTCCAAAAATGCTGCCTGACCTGCTGGATATTTCAGATTTCCACCATCTCTAATTTTCACTTCTTGTTCAGATGATATAAACTGATCCTTCCCACTTCCAGGTACAGAAGCCTGAAGTCCCACACCACCAGGTTCAGAAACAGCTACTTTCCTACAAACATCAACCGACCTGCACAAACCTAACCCTACCTCAGCAATGGAACACTACAGACCACTTCTTGCACTACCATAGACTTGTCTCTGATTGTGTCTTTTTTTGCACTGTCTTGTTTTTGTGCAATCTCTTTTTCTCTCTTTCTCTTCACTGTCTTGTATAATTTATGTCTAATTTATGTTCTGTGTGTTGTCTGTACCAATGTGCCTGTGATGCTGCTACAAGCAAGTTTTTCATTGTACCTGTACCTCACTGTACTTGAACACATGACAATAAACTCCACTTGACTTGAGTTTCCTTTACCAACTCTTCATTGACTCTGGTAAAATAAGCAGTTCTAGTCAAAGTGCAAGTCAAAGTCAAGTTTATTGTCATATGCACACATGCAATGAAAAACTTACTTGCAGGAGCATCACAGGCATATAGCATCATATAAACAGCATTCACAAGAAAAACATAAATTAAACATAAATTATACACAACTTCTACAAGAAAACACAATTAGAACAAAAAAACAAAGTTCATTTTAGTGCAGTGTTCAAAGTGGTCAGTGTTGCTAAACTGTAGTGATTAGGGTTCTGTTGGTTCATTCAAGAACCGAATGGTTGAAGGGAAGTAGCTGTTCTTGATCCTGGTGGTATGGGACTTAAAGCTTCTGTACCTCCTGCCCGATGGTGGCTGCAAAAAGTTGGCATGGCCTGGACGTTGAGGATCTTTGATAATAGGTGTTGCCTTCTTGAGGCAGCACCTCCTGTAGATACTACTGATGGCAGAGAGGGATGTGCCCGTGATGTAATGGACAGAGTCCACTACTCCCTGCAACTTCTTACGTTCCTGTGCATTCAAGTTGCCGTACCAGACCATGACGCAACCAGTCAGGATACTTTCAACAGTACATCTGTAGAAGTTTTTGAGAGTGCTTGGTGACAAGCTGAACCTCCTTAATCTCCAAAGAAAGTAAACCTGCTGGCCTGCTTTCCTCATTATTGCATCTATGTGCTGGGCCTGGGACAGGTTATCTGATACATTAATGCCCATGAATTTAAGCTGCTGGCTCTCTCCACTGCCGATCCCCCAATGTAGACTGGTACATGTCCGTCCTCCTTCCCTTTCCTGAAGTCAACAATCAGCTCTTTAGATTTGCTGATGTTGAGCGAGAGGTTGTTTTTGCAGTATCATTCAACCAGGTGAACTATCTTGGTCTGGTAAGCAGATTCATCCCCACCTGTGATTAGTCCAACAACAGTAGTGCCTACCAGTGCCCAAAACCTGTGACCCAAAGAACTTATGGTGGCTTGGGTCCCAATAGCTCGCCAATAACCATGACCTGCATGCATGCCGTCAAAACCTTCTACAGCCCAAACACCCAGGGGCCCACTCTGCTGGAGAACAGAGTTGGAATTTTTAAGGGCCATCAGCACCTGCTGAAAGGAATGCCAAGAAGAACTCTTGTACCGGGATGGCCTTGTTCTTGACATGAGTACCCCTTTCTCTATTCACAGCAAACCATCTGGTCCATCCTCACCACCATCCCCGACCAGCCATTTGCCAAGAATACCAAGGACATGGTTGGATAGTACCCCTGACGAAAATTGGCAGAGAAGAACCAATCACAAATTCACAACCACATCTCCTGCATCTGGGATGAGAAGGATGCAGAATGCTTTCTCATTTAGGCATTTGTTCAGTGAGTAATCTGAAACATGGAGGAAGGGGCTGAGGGGACGAGACTGCAGAGAGGAGGGTGAAAGATAAGAGTGAGGTTGAGGGGAGGAGGGTAGAGATGAGGGTGGGGGGGTGACAGAGGGGTTAAGGGGAGGAGAGTGCAGAAATGAGGATAAGGGGATGAGGGAGAGGTTGAGGAGAGGAGGGTGCGGAGAGGAGGGTGAGGGGTGAGAGAGGGGTTGAGGGGAAGAGAGTGTGGAGATGAGGGTGAAGAGAATGTCATAGAGTCATAGAGTTTTACATGGAAACAGACCCTTCAGCCCAACGTGTCCATCTCAACTGTGTTGCCCAGCGAGCTAGTCCCATCTAGCTGCATTTGGCCTAAAGCCCTCCAAACCACTCCTATGCATGTATTTATCTAGATGGCTTTTAAACGTTGCTAATGTGCCTGCCTCAACCACTATTTCTGGCAGCTCATTCCAAATACGCAACAGACTTTGTGTGAAGAAGCTTCCCCTGATATCCTTCTTGAACTCTTGACCTCACAATCTACCTCTTTATGGCCTTGCAACTTATTGTCTGCCTGCACTGTACTTTCTCTGTAACTGTAACACTTTATTCTGCATTTTGTTATTCTTTTACCTTGTACTACCTCAATGCACTGTTGTAATGAAATTATATTGTATGGATGGTATGTAAGACAATTCTTTTACTGTACCTTGGTACATGAGACAATAATAAACCAATTTACCAATTTACCAAATTTCTCGCCTCTGATCTTAAACCTATGCCCTCTCGTTTTTAGCACCTCCTCCTTGGGTAAAAGACAATGGACTTTTGCTCTGTCTATGCCCCTCATGATCTTATATACCTCTATCAGGTCACCCCTCAATCTCCTGTGTTCCAACGAATAAAGTCCTAGTTACGCAACCTCTCCTTGTAACTCAGGCCCCCAAGTCTAGGCAACATCCTCATAAATCTTTTTTGCACTCTTTCTAGTTTAGTAACATCTTTGCTATAAAAGGGTGACCAAATCTGTACACAATACTCCAAGCGAGGCTACTCCTAACACTCCCCTGTCCCTACCAGTCACTGTATAAGTCCTACCCTGGTTTGATCTCCCAAAATGCAATACCTCACATTTATCTGGATTGAAAGCCATTTGCCCACATAACTAGCTGATCAAGATCCCCCTGTATTTTTTTATATAACCTTCTACACTATCTACAACTCCACCTATTTCACTATCATCTGCAAACTAACTAAACATGCCTTGTACATTTACATCCAAATTACTTATATAAATTACAAACAATAAAGGTCCCAGCACTGACCCATGTAGCACACCATAGACATAGGCCCGCAGTCCAAAAAACAACCCTTGACCATCATCCTCTGCTTCATAACACTGAGCTAATTATGAATCCAATCAGCTATCTCCCTCTGGATCCCATGTGATCTAGCCTTCAAGACTAGCCTGCCATGAAGGACCTTGTCAAAGGCCTTGCTGAAGTCCATATAGACAATATATACCACCCTACCCTCATCTGCCCTCTTGGCTACCTCCTCAAAGAACTCCAAGAGATTTGTCAGACAAGACTTCCCATACATGAAGCTGTGCTGATTGTCCTGAACTAGACCCTGTCTCTCCAAATGTTGGTAGATCTTGTCCCTCAGAATCCCCTCCAGCAATTTACCCACCACCGATGTCAGACTCACCGGCCAGTAGTTTCCTGGCTCGTTTTTGCCACCTTTTTTAAACAATGTTACCACATTACCTCACTAAAAGGTATACTTCTTTGGAAACTGTTGAGGGCGATGATCTTTCAGGGGCTAGCAGCAGTAGTCAGATCTCTGGCATTATGACCAGCTTTGAGGCTCAGAGGGTTAAAGGTGCAGTCAGACAGGTCGATAGCAATAGGAGACTCGATAGTGAGGGGGACAGGCAGGAGATTCTGTGGCTGCAGAAGAGATGCCAGGATGGTGTGTTGCTTTCCGGGTGCCAGGGTCAAGGATGTCTCTGAGTGGCTGCAGAGAATACTCGGGGAGGGAAAACAGCAAGAAGTCGTTGTGCATGTTCGTACAAATGACGTGGGTAGAACAAGGGGTGAGGTCCTGTAGAATGAGTATAGGGAGTTAGGTAAGAAGTCTAGAAGCAGGACTTTCAGGGTGGTGATCTCTGGATTAATCGCCGGTGCCACGTGCTAGCAAGGACAGAAATAGAACGACAGGCCTGATGAATTTGTGGCTCAGGAGCTGGGGCAGTGATTCAGCTTCTTGGACTATTAGAATCTCTTCTGGGGTAGGGGTGACCTCTATAAGAGGGATGGGTTGCATTTGAACCAGAGAGGGATAGATATCCTTGCTGGGAAATTTGCTAGTGCTACATGGGAGGGTTTAAATTAGATTGGCAGGGAGGTGGGTCTCTGAGCAGGAGTGTGGTGGAATAAAGCAGTAGCCAGTGAAAGCAAGGGTTTAGTAATCAGGATTGCCAGGGGCACAGTAAAGTTAGGGAAAGGAATACCCAGTTAAACTGCATTTATTTCAATGCACTAGGTTTAACAGGTAAGGTGGACAAACTCAGAGCGGGATGAATGAATCCTTTGATGACTATAAAAAGATTAGGAATACTCTTAAGAGGGAAATCAGGAGGGCAATGAGACATATGAGATGGATCTGGCAGGTGAGGTTAAGGAAAATCCCAAGAAGTTCTACAGCTACATAAAGAGTAAAAGCAACACACAAAATGTTAGAGGTACATAGCAGGTCAGGCAGCATTTATGGAGAGAAATAAAGAGTAAAAGAGTGGCCAGGGAGAGAGTAGGTCCCCTTAGAGATCAGCAGGGCTGCCTATGCCTTGAGCCGCAGGAGATGTGTGGGACTTTTAATAAATATTTCTCCTTGGGGTTCACTGAGGAGAAAATCATGGTTGCGCAAGTGAGAAGGCAAACTAGTGGAGATGTTTTGGAGGACATTCATATTACCAGGGAAGAGGTATTTTCAGCCTTACAGAGCAATAACGTGGATAAATCCCCTGGGCCTGACTGAATACATCCTCGGACTTTGTGGGAGACGAGAGAAGAAATTGCGGAGGCTCTTGCGGAGATTTTTACTTCATTGCTTGCCTCTGGCGAAGTTCCCAAAGACTGGAAGGAGGTTAATGTTGTTCTGCTGTTTAAGAGGGGTAGCAATGCAAGGCAGGGAACTACAGGCCGGTCAGCCTGACATTGGTAGTGGGGAAGTCACTGGAGGAAATTCTGAGGGACAGGACCAACCAGCATTTGTTTAGAGTCTGATTAGGAGGAGTCAGCATGGCTTTGTGCGTGGAAAGTCATGCTTGATGAATCTTTTAGAATTTTTTGAAGAGGTAACCAAAAAGGTGGATGAGGGTAGGGCAATTGATGTTGTCTATTTGGACTTTAGCAAGGCTTTTGATAAGGTCCTGCATAGTAGACTGTTCTGGAAAGTTATGTCCCAGGGAATTCAGAGAAAGCTAGTTAGGTAGATTCAAAATTGGCTCAGAGGTAGAAAGCAGAGGGTGGTGGTTGAAGGTTGTTTCCTGAAATGGGGTCCAGAGACTAGTGGTGTGCCACAGGAGTTGGTGTTGGGACCCTTGTTATTCATTGTTTATATAAATGATTTGGATGTGAATGCACAAGGCTTGATCAGTAAGCTTGCAGATGGTGTTCTTTGGAGGTGTTGTTTATAGTGAAGAAGGTTATCATAGATTACAGGGTGATTTTGATCAGTTAGGGAAGTGGGCTGAGGAGTGGCAAATGGATTTCAATACAGATCAGTGTGAGGTGATGCATTTTGGAAAGTCAAACCAGGGTATGAATGGTAGGGCACTAGGGAGTGTAATGGAACAGAAAGACCTAGGTGTACAAGTTCGTTGATAGCAGTGGCACAGGTAGACGACAGTGACAGGCCGACTAGAGGGAATGCCATATTAGACCTAGTATTAGGTAATGAACCGGGTCAGGTGACAGATCTATCAGTGGGTGAGCATTTGGGGGACAGTGACCACTGCTCCATAACCTTCAGCATTGTCATGGACAGGGACAGGGATAGGAGCAAAGAGGACGGGAAGATATTTAATTGGGGAAAGACGAATTATGAGGCTATAAGGCTAGAACTTGAGAGTGT
Organism: Pristis pectinata; assembly: GCF_009764475.1. NCBI lineage: Eukaryota > Metazoa > Chordata > Chondrichthyes > Rhinopristiformes > Pristidae > Pristis > Pristis pectinata. The sequence continues at coordinate 43,863,618 of NC_067412.1, forward strand.
AAATTGGGGTGACGTTTTTGAAGGGAATATACTATGGAGATGTGTCGATGTTCAGGGATCTCTTGTAGGATGTTAGGGATAAATTTGTCCCAGTGAGGCAGAGAAAGAATGGCAGGGTGAAGGAACCATGGGTGACAAGAGAGGTGGAAAAACTAGTTAGGAAGAAGGAGGCAGCATACATAAGGTGTAAGCAGCAAGGATCAGACAGGGCTCGTGAGGAATATAGGGTAGCAAGGAAGGAACTTAAGAAGGGGCTGAGGAGAGCAAGAAGGGGACATGAAAAGGCTTTGGCGATTAGGGTTAAGGAAAATCCCAAGGCTTTATTCTCCTACATGAAAAGCAGAAGGATGGCTAGAGTAAAGGTAGGTCCGATTAGAAACAAAGGTGGGAAGATGTGCCTGGAAGCTATAGAAGTGGGTGAGGTTCTCAATGAATACTTCTCTTCAGTATTCACCAAAGAGAGGGGTCTTGATGACACTGAGGACAGTGTTGCTAAGGATAATGTTCTAGAGTATGTAGATATCAAGAGAGATGATGTGTTGGAGTTGTTAGAAAATATTAGGACAGATAAGTCCCCAGGGCCTGATGGAATATTCCCCAGGCTGCTTCACGAGGTGAGGGAGAAGATTGCTGAACCGTTGGTTAGGATCTTTGAGTTCTCATTGTCCACGGGAATGGTTCCAGAGGATTGGAGGGTGGCAAATGTTGTCCCCTTATTCAAAAAAGGTAGTAGAGATAGTCCAGGGAATTACAGACCAGTGAGTCTTACATCTGTGGTGGGCAAGCTGTTAGAAAGGATTCTAAGAGATAGGATCTACGGGCATTTAGAGAATCATGGTTTGATCAGGGACAGCCAGCATAGCTTTGTGAAGGGAAGATCTTGTCTCACTAGCCTGATAGGGTTCTTTGAGGAGGTGACCAGGAAGATTGATGAAGGTAGTGCAGTAGATGTGGTCTACATGGATTTTAGTAAGGCGTTTGATAAGGTTCCACAGGTAGGCTTCTTCAGAAGGTCAGAGGCCAAGGGATCCAGTGAGGCTTGGCCATGTGGATTCAGAATTGGCTTGCCTGAAGAAAGCAGAGGGTTGTGGTTGGGGGAGTGCATTCGGATTGGAGGGCTGTGACAAGTGGTGTCCCACAGGGATCGGTTCTGGGACCTCTACTTTTTATGATATTTATTAATGACTTAGATGATAGATGAGGGGGTGGAAGGCTGGGTTAGCAAGTTTGCAGATGACACAAAGATCGGTGGTGTTGTGAATAGTGTGGAGGGCTGTTGAAGCTCACAGAGGGATATTGATAGGATGCAGAGCTGGGCTGACAAGTGGCAGATGGAGTTCAATCTGGAGAAGTGTGAGGTGGTACACTTTGGAAGGACTAACTCCAAGATGGAGTACAAGGTTAATGGCAGGATTCTGGGCAGTGTGGAGGAGCAGAGGGATCTGGGGGTTCATGTCCACAGATAACTGCAAGTTGCCGCATAGGTGGATAGGATAGTTAAGAAAGCTTATGGGATGTTAGCTTTCAGAAGTCATGGGATCGAGTTTAAGAGCTGTGAAGTAATGATGCAGCTTTACAAAACTCTGATTAGACCACACTTAAAGTACTGTGTCCAATTCTGGTTGCCTCATTATAGGAAGGATGTGGAGGTGTTGGAGAGGGTACAGAGGAGATTTACCAGGATGCTGCCTGGATTAGAGAGCATGGATTATGAGGAGAGACTAAAGGAGCTAGGGCTGTTCTCACTGGAGAGAAGGAGGATGAGTGGAGACATGATATCAACAGCCCTCCACACTATCCACAGCACCACCGATCTTTGTGTCATCTGCAAACTTGCTAACCCAGCCTTCCACCCCCTCATCCATCATCTAAGTCATTAATAAATATCACAAAAAGTAGAGGTCCCAGAACCGATCCCTGTGGGACACCACTAGTCTCCGCCCTCCAATCTGAATGCACTCCCTCCACCACAACCCTCTGCTTTCTACAAGTAAGCCAATTTTGAATCCACACAGCCAAGCCTCCCTGGATCCCTTGGCATCTGACCTTCTGAAGAAGCCTACCATGCCAAATGCTTTACTATCCTGATGACTAAATTTGCTCTCATCAGCTACAGTATTGTCCCCTGAGTTCTCATCAACAAATCTATTGCTCAGGGCCCCACCCCCTTACCACTCTAGTTTAAACCTTCCTGAGTTGCACTAAAAAATCTCCCTGAAGGATATTGGCCTCTCTCCAGTTCAGGTGCAACCCATCTCTCTTGTACAGGTCACCCCTACCCCAGAAGGGATCCCAATGATCCAAGAACTTGAATCCTTGCCTCCTGCACCAGCTCCTCAGCCACGTATTCTTCTGAGCTATCCTGAGCTTTCTTTTTATTTCTACCCTCACTAGCACATGGCACTGGAAGTAATCCAGAGATTCTTACCATTGAGGTGTTGCTTTTTGGGTTCTCTCCTGTACTCACTGCACAAGACCTCATCCCTCTTTCTACCTTTGTCATTGGTACCAACATGCACCATGACCTCTGGCTGCTTCCCCTCCCCCTTGAGAATGTTCTGCAGCCATTCCAAAATGTTCTTGGACATCTGAGAGGGATGAAGAAGGAGAGGTTGAGAGGAGGAGGGTGAGGTTGGGTGAGGGGAGGGTTTGCGGAGGCATTGAGGGGAGGAGGCTGAGAGAGGGGCTGAAGGAGGGGATGATGGAGGTGGTGAGGGGATGAAGGGCACGGTGACGGTAGGGCATGATGGATGGAGTGGAGGAGGGGGTGAGGGAAGAGGTGAGAGAGGAATGTGGAAGGGGTTGAGTGAGCGGGTAGGGAGGGATTGAGGAAGATGGGGGAGGGGGTGACGGAAGGTTTGAGAAGAGTGAAGGAGGGGTAAGGTGTGATCAATTTGCTTGTTTTAGTCATTTTTCACCTGCCACTTATTCAGGTGAGTAGGGAATTCAAATGTTCCTTATTGGCAAGTTTCTAGCACAAGCATTGCTTGAGTTAGTTCTGAGAAAAGAAGGACAATGATGTGAATATAATGAATATACTGACATGCAAAAGGTGGAATCCAACAATAGTATGTACTGAACAGAGCAAAATAGGCAGTAAACTATGTGATGAATCAGTGATGGGAATCTTCAAATGTGAACTTATAGAGTGCGAAGAAAAAATACTCCTAGAAGAATGAAACGAATTGAAGCAGTAAATTCTGTGGATAAGTTGAGACACTAAAGGTTAACAAAAACTTAAAACTTTCAGCAGAGTGTACATTGGAACCTTTCATTATGATGACCAGCTGCTGTTCACTTTTGAATGTGACAGTTATAGAACTCTGAAGTCCAGCTCAGTGGCACCGTACACTTCCTCACTCTACACTGGGATTACCCAGGGACAAGGGCAAACCTTACAGTGACTGATACATCTCTCCAAGATTGACAACTGAAATCCATTCGGCAACTGAATGGCTTCAACAGTGTTCACTGCCAGCCATATGACCACCATCTTCGGGCAGAGCGATAAGTTGGCATCTGTGGAGAGGAACTCACTCTACCTGACCCTACATGAACTGCAGCGCTTCCTCAACAAGGTAGACATGCCCAGCACCATGTTTGCTGCCTTTTGTAAGGGTTCCATCAATCAGAGAAGGTTGCTGCCTGAAACAAGGCAAGGGTTTCTGGGATGCTCCAGTGGAAAGGATCAAATGAGGACTGCCCAGTCTGTCATTCATTTCACAATGAGTTGGCAATGGTTCTCTTCAACGTGAAGCTGCCCAGTCAACACGATCAGGAAATGGAGAAACTGCCACAGTAACCAGAATGGCAACCTTAGTCTTTCAGAACATTAATTTGTTTTCATTTTGTTCTTTGCTTCAGAACAAAGCAGAGAAAAACTATAGAATAAGATCAGGGAACATAAGTACATCAACAGGGGAAAGGTCGGCCAAATTATGTCCCAGGGCATTGTGTGATATCTTGAAAGACATACAGGTTAGGAGTTGTGGGTATGCTGTGTTGGCACCGGAAGAGTGACAACACTTGCGGGCTGCCCCCAGAACATTCTCAGTAACGCAAAAAAGATGGATTTCACTGTGTGTTTCAATGTACATGTGACTAATAGATAAACATCTTGACATCTCTGGGCTATTCAACACTCAGGTTAAAAATAGCCAGCACCTCAAAATGTTGCATCACCTAAAACTCCATGGGTGAGATAGCTTTTAATGAAGACTATGGATACTAGGACGTGGCTGACCCTGGAGGCCAGATGACTGACAGAATGTTTTCCAGGGATTTAGTTACACAAAGGGCATGCTGACAGTTCTGGTTGCTCTTTCACAGGCGGGTCACCTGCATGATGAGATTGATAATGGGCTTGCCTTACAGCAGCAGCCCTTGGGGAAGTCCCAGAGATGCATAGTGGAGAGGTAACAAAGGCAGAGGGGAGATTGTGATTCCTACTCCAGAATGGCCACAGGGAACACTTCAAGAATAATTTCAGGAGGAAGGCCTCCTTTGATGTACCTAACAAGGACAGCACAGTGGTGCCGCTAGTAGAGCTGCTGCCTCAAGCTCTAGAGACCCAGGTTCAAATCTGACGTTGGGTGCTGTCTGTGTGGAGTTTGGATGTTCTCCCTGTGATCATGTGTATTTCCTCTGGGTGCTCCAGTTTCCCCCTACATCCTAGAGACATGTGGGTTGGTAGGTTAAATGGCCGCTGTAAATTGCCCCTAGTATGTAGGTGAGTGGTAAAATCTGGGGGAATTACTGAGAATATGGAGAGAATAAAATGAGTTAGGATATGATTTGTGAGAAACTGGGTGGTTGATGGTCAATGTGGACTCGGTGGGCCAAAGGGCCTGTTTCCATGATATATCTCTCTATGATTCTGTAACCATCACTCTATAACAAAAGGACCCCAAAAATTTACTTAGGGATCAATGTGTGCACAGATCACCAGCACACAGATGAAGGGTTCCAGACCTAAATCATTAATAGATTCTCTCTCCACAGATGCTGCTTAACCTATTGAGTGTTTCCAGCATTTTCTGGGTTTTTTTATTGTAGATTTCCAGCATTTGCAGTTTTTGTTTTAATTTTCAGAGGTAAAATACAACACTGGAGCAGTGAGATGCAGGACACAGCTGTTGCTGGAAATCTGAAATAACCTGGAATGCCAGGAATTCTCAGCAGATCGGGCAGCATCTGCAGAGAGAGAACATCTCCGAGGTCAGAGCAAGTGGCTGAGGTACTAAGTGAGTACTTTGTGTCAGTATTTACTGAGAAGAAGAAATTGGAAGATAGTGAAAACAGAGTGGGGCATTCTAATGTGCTGGGACATTTTCAAATTAAGGAGAAGGTGGTGCTGGGTCTTCTGAAAAGCACTAAGGTTAGTAAGTCCCCAGGACCTGATGGCATATTAAGAAAAACAAGTGAGGAGATTGCTGGGACTTTGACAAGGATCTTTGTGTCCTCACTAGCAACAGGCGAGGTCCCAGAGGACTGGAGAGCAGCAAATGTTGTGCCTTTGTTCAAGAAGGGAAATAGGAATATTCCAGGTAATTATAGGCCATTGACAAAGGTGCTCAATGAGGGTAAGGCAGTGGATGCTATCCACGTGGACTTTAGTAAGGCTTTTGATAAGGTCCCTCATGATAGGTTGATTTAGAAGCTAAAGATGAATGGGATCCAGGGTAAATTGCAAGTTTGGATTCAGAACTGGCTTCACCATAGAAGACAGAGAGTAGGGGTGGAAGGCTGTTATTCTGCCTGGAGGTCCGTGACCAGTGGTGTTTCGCAAGGATTGATACTGGGACCTCTGTTGTTTGTGATATGTATCAATGACTTGGATGAAAATGTAGATGTGTGGATTAGCAAGTTTGGGGATGACACCAAGATCGGTGGAGTTGTGGACAGTGTAAAGGACTAACAAAGAATACAGCAGGATATAGATCAGTTACAGATATGGGCAGAGAAGTGACAGATGGAGTTTAATCCGGGTAAGTGTGAGGTGTTGCACTTTGGGAGGTCAAATGAAAGGAGAAATTATACAGTTAATGGTAGCATTGAGGGACAGAGGGATCTTGGGGCCGAAGTCCATAGTTACTACGCAAGTGGATAAGGTGGTAAAGAGGGTGTTTGGAATGCTTGCCTTCATTGGTAGGGGTGTCGAGTATAAGAGAAAAAAAGTCATGCTGCAGCTATATAAACTTTAAATCAGACCACACTTGGAGTATTTTGTGAAGTCCTGGTGGCTCCATTATAGGAAGGATGTGGAGATTGTGGAAAAGGTGCAGAAGAGGTTTACCAGGGAGCTGCCTGGATTAGAGGGTATGAGCTATAAGGACAAGTTGGACAAACATGAGTTGTTCTCCTCAGAGTGTCGAAGGCTGAGGGGAGACCTGACAGAGGTTTTTAAAATTACGAGAGGCATTGATAGGGTAAGCAGTCAGAATCTGTTACCCAGGGTAGCAATGTCAGACACTAGAGGACATGCTTTTAAGGTTAGAGGAAGGAAGTTTTTTACACAGAGAGTGGTAGGTGCCTGGAATGGGTTACCAGGGGTAGTAGTGGAATCAGGCAGCTTGGGGGAGTTTAAGAGGCTTTTAGATAGACACATGAAAATGAATGGAATGGAGGGATATGTGTGATACACAGGAGGTGGACAATTAGTATAAATCAGCATCAAGATCGGCACAACATCGTGGGCTGAATGGCCTGTCCAGTGCCGTACTGTTCCACTTTCTATGTCCTTTGTCCTATCTGAACTAATTTTTTGTGTCCTTGACCTTGCATCAAAACTGGCCGGTTCTGTTTGGAATAGGAAGGACTGGTTATCCAAAGTTGCCGAAGTCAGTGTTGGGTTCTGAGGATGCAATGCACAGAGGCTGTTCCCCAAACCTATGCTGGAACATTTAGGAAGCCAAACACAGAACTGAGAGTGGGAGTGGAATGGAGATTTAACTGGAAGTTGAGGATCACCCTTATCGATTGAACAGCGGTTCTCTGCAAAATGATCACCCAATCTGCATTTACTGTCTCCAGTGATTAGGAGACCACACAGGTGCTTCATCTGGAAAGAGTGCTTAGACCTCTGGATAGTGGGAAGTGCCATGAAAAGGGGTGGCTGAATGTAATGATGTTGCTTCATGCGACAGCATTTATGTCACCTGGATCCCCCAGTCAAGGCATCCTCTCTGTCCCCTCCTCTCCTCACACTCTCTGTGACTGAAACCACATGAAGAGTCATTGACCTGTAAAGTTAACTCTACTTCTCTCTTTACAGATGCTGTCTGACTTGCTGAATGTTTCCAACACTTTCTGTTTTATTACCTCAAAGTGTTGGCATGAAATTCATGCCTGCATAGTTTCAGAAGAGCTATTAGAATTGGCTTAAAGGCTGGGCTAAAATGTTGGGCAGAGAGGAACTTGAGATAATCCATAAACACCCTTGCACTACATTTGCACAACATAAATTTTAGGCTGAGAGTTCTGACAGAAAATCTGACAATGAATTCATGGCTTTCTCTGTGTGTGGAACTTCTCCTACTTGTCCCTCTTCAAATGTTTTGATGTGATTTTAATTTGCAGTTTTCCATTTTAACAGAAATTTATTCTGCACAGATTAGTCTACATCAGTGCATTTGATCCGGAGAGAACAACTCGGAAACAAATTGCAGGTTTGGCAAGTTATTGTGTTAATGCACATTTTATTCCACTACTGATTAGAAGCCATTCCTGACAGTGGTGGGAACATAGATTTCTGGATTGATTAGCAGAGCAAGATCAGGAATTCTTTGAGTGTTCTAGTAAGGGGTGTGCCCAGTTGGGACTTTGGTACCTCAAGAGTTTAAATGTAGGAAGTAAGATGAAGAAGTTAGCAGATGACACTCAAAAAATGACAATATGGTTGAGAGTGAGGAGAGCTTCAGACTGGAGGAGGACATCGCTGGTCTGGTCAGCTGAGCAGAAATGTGGCGACTCAAACTTAATCCAGAAAAGTGTGAGGTGATGTATTTGGGGAAGTGCAATGAGGCAAGGGAATGGACAATGAATAGGAGGATATTGGGTGGTGTGAAGGAACAGAGGAATCTCGGGGATGTAGATTCATGGATTCTCACAGATATCTGGACCAGTGAAGGAAGTAATTAACAAGACATGGCAACATTCAAGTTAGTCATAGGATAGGCCACTCACCCCTCAAACCTGCTCCACCAGCTGCTAAGATCAAGGCTGATCTGTTTGTAACCACAATTCTGCATTCCCCCTACCACAGTAACCTTTCCCTCCCTTGCTTATCCTTGCAGGGATCTATCTACCTCTGCCTTATAAAAATTTAAAGACTGTTTCCACCACCATTTAAAGAGAGTCCCAGGGGCATGTGACCCTGCAAGAGAAAGAAATATTGCTTCATTTCTGTCTTAAATGGGTGACCCCTTATTTTTAAATAGAAGCCCCAGTTCTAGATTTCTCCCAAAAGAGCAAATTTACTCTTCATATCTCCCTTCCAAAACCCCTCAAGATTCTGTGAATTTTATAGAAGGCATACAGAATGCCTTCCATCATGAGCTAAGGCATAGAGTAGTTCTATTACAATGCTTGCTATGAAGCAGCTAGAGTTTGTGACTGCACAAAGAAGATGGAGGGGAAGTTGACGAGAATGTCACCAGGAACGTAATATCCTGGTTATGAGGAAAGATCGGATAGACTGGAGTTATTTTCTTTGGAACCAGGGACGACTGGGGAGCCCCATTTGAAATATATACTTTACAGTGGGGAACTTTAATTATCTCATTGTAAACTGGGATGGTAATCATGTTGGGGATTCAGGTTTGGTAGGGGAACATTCAGGAGATAGTGATCATAACATCAAAAGGTTTAGGTTAACTATGGAAAAGGAGACGGAGCAATCCAAAGTAAAAGTAATTAATTGGAGGAAGGATGACCTCAATGATGAGAGTGGAACTGTCCCAGGGAATTTGCAACCAAAGCAAACCTGTGACAGGACAATGAGGGAAAGGCAGTGGACATTGTCTACATGGACTTTAGCAAGGCCTTTGACAAAGTCTCACATGGGAGGCTGCTCCAGAAGGTTAAGTCACTTGGCATTCAGGATGCAGCAGCCAAATGGATTCAACATTGGCTTAACAGGAGAAGCCAGAGAGTGGTAGTGGATGGTTGTCTCTCTGACTGAAATCCTGTGACTAGTGGTGTGCCACAGGGATTGGTGCTGGGTCCATTCATGTTTATCATATTAATGATTTAGATGATAATGTGATAAACTGGGTCAGCAAATTTGTAGATGACACCAAGACTGGGGGTGTAGTGCACAACGAGGAAGGCTATCAAAGCTTGCAGTTGACCAGCTAGGAAAATGGGCTGAAAAATGGCAGATGGAATTTAATGCAGACAAGTGTGAGGTGTTGCACTTTGGGAGGACAAAACACAGTAGGACTTGCACAATGAATGGCAGGGCTCTGAGGTGTGCGGTAGAACAGAGGGACCTGGGAAGACAGATCCATAGTTCCTTGAAAGTGGAATCAAGAGTAGATAGGGTCACAAACAGAGCTTTTGGCACTTTGGCCTTCATAAATCAGGGCACTGAGTACAGGAGTTGGGATGTTATGTTGAAGAAAAAAACAAGATACTGGAGAAACTCAGCAGGTCAGGCAGCATCTGTGGAGAAAAGCGGATGGTCAACATTTCAGGTCAGGACCCTTCTTCAGGTCCTGCTGAGTTCTTCCAGCATCTTGTTGTTTTTTTCATTTAGATTCCAGCATCTGCAGTCTTTTGTTTCTCTATATTATATTGAAGTTGTACAAGACCTTGGTGAGGTTGGATTTAGAGTATTGTGTGCAGTTCTGGTCACCTACCTACAGGGAAGATATCAAAAAGCTTGAAAGAGTGCAGAGCAAATTTACAAGGATGTTGCTGGGACTTGAGGACCCGAGTTATAAGGAAAGGTTGAATAGGTTAGGACTTTATTCCCTGGAGTGCAGGAGAATGAGGGGAGATCTTATAAAGGTATACAAAATTATGAGGGGTATAGATAGGATGAATGCATACAGGGTTTTTCCCCTAAGGTTGGGTGAGAACAGAACTAGAGGACATAGGTTTAGAGTGAAAAGTAAAGTATATAAGGGAAATCTGAGGGGGAACTTCTTCACTCAGAGGGTGGTGCAAGTGTGGAACAAGCTGCCAGAGGAAGTGGTGGATGCAGGTTCAACTGTAACATTTAAGAGAAGTTTGGATAGATACATGGATGGGAGGGGTTTGGAGGGATATGGTCTGGGTGTAGGTAAATGGGACTTGTCAGAAGATCGGGTCACCATGGACTAGACGGGCTGAAGGGCCTGTTTCTGTGCTGTAGTACTCTATGACTCTGTTTAACCAAAAAATCTTCAAGGAAGAGATGGTTTGAATGTAGCTGAGGTATAATTCCATGGGGAAAACAAAGGACAAACTCCTCAAGGGCTCCCCAGAGAATGAAAGAGATACAGAAAAAGATACAGAGGAAGAGAAGGCTCCTTATGTCAAGTGTCAGGTTGTAAACACCAGTGAGAACCAGGGTGATTACAAAGGGTGATTCACATAGTGTATGAGAAAAGATTCCTGGCACGGTAGTGTAGGTAGGGCGTGACTATAGCGTAGCAGTTAGGGTAAAGCCATTGCAGCGCCAGGGACTTGGGTTTAATTCTGGTGGAAGAAGGCATTAGAAAAGTTGGCTTAATTTAAAGTAGGTAAGTCACCAGGATAGGATAGGAAACATCCTAGATTTTGAGGGAAGGACAGGAGGAAATTGTGGGAGAACCGACCATAATCTTTCAATGTTCTTTGGATATGGGGCTGGTGACAGATGACTGGGGGAGGAGTAAATTTTACTCCCTTGTTCAAAAAAGGGGTAAGGATAACCCCAGAACTACAGACCTGCCAGTTTAACCTCAGCAGTGGGAAATTCAGGACAGGATTAACAGTCACCTACTGAAAATGGATTAATTAAGGCAGGGCCAGCATGGATTTGTTAAGTGCAAATTGTGTTCAACTTATTTGATCGAATAGTTTGATGAGGTAACAGACACAGTTGATGAGGTCAATCCAGTCGACGTATACATGGACTTCCATAAAGCTTTTGATGAAGTGCCAAGTAGCACGGATAAGAAGCTGGCTATGTCACAGACAACAGGTAATGAAACTGGTGGATTGCTCTGGTGGAGAGCTGGAACAAGCATGATAGGCCAAGTAGCCTCCTCATTACTGTAACTGCCCTGTGATTGTATATAAACATTAGGGATCTAGAGAAACTAGGAAGGACATATTTTCTTGGAGAAGGGTTCAAAATCAGGTGGCAGAAATTTAAAGTAATTGGGAGAAGAATGAGAAGGGAGATGAGGATGTTTTTCAGGCGAGAGTACTGGGAGTTTGAACTCACTGTCTGACAGGGAGGTAGTGACAGAAACATTCACTATACTCAGTACGTGCCTGGACCTGCTGGAGCTGGGAGGTGGAATTAGTCTGGGGAGCTCTTTTACAACAACCAAATGGCCGTCTTCTTTGTCATAAATTTTCTTTGACTCTAACTTAGGATAGCATAAGACTACAATTGAATTGGTATTTGCTCCTTGTCTAACCAGGATAGAGCCACTGGTTGGGCCAGTCCTTGGACTGCAACTTTCTCTGGAGCCAAGTGAGAAGATCGTGGCTTCCAGTCCCGGGGCAAGTCCTCCTTGTTACAGTGTGGTTGGTCAATCATCAACAGTGATCAGAGTTATCGAATCACCGAGAGACACAGCACGGAAATAGGCCCACCAAGTCAGTTCCGGCCATCAACCACCTATTTACACTAATCTTACATTAATCCCATTTTATTCGCTCCATGTTCTCATCAACTCCACCCTGATTCTACCACTCACCTACTCAAGGGCCAATTCATGTACCATTCTGTATGCTTTGATTTTTTCTCTGTGACAAAGACCCCTGTACTGCATTATTGTGCTAAAGAACCAACTGCTGGAGGAACTCAGTGGGTCAAGACCCTGCACCTGGACTGAGAAGTGGAGCTAGGAGATGACCAATAGAAAGAAGAGACGGGGAGTGGTGAGGCAGGGCCTGTGGTGATAGGTGGACCGAGGAGTGGTGAAAGATGATGGGCAGATGAACCATGGTGGGGGGGGGGGGGGGGAAGAGAGGCTGAAGGTGGAGACAACTGGGAGGATGATAAGCAGGAACACAAAGGGCTACCAGTGCTACCAGTAAAGGAGGTGTTCATGGGAACTGTTAGGGGAAAGGTGAAGGATAATACTGTATTATGAAGTCTCTTCCAGAAGGTGAACTTGGTCCTGAGCTTCCATTACTGCAATTGGCATCTTGGAGGCTTGTGGCCCTCAAAAAATGTCAGACCATCTGAACACCCCTTCTCCCCTCAGGAGAAATGTTTGCTTCATCTTCTGTTTAAATAATGGCAGGTTCACTTCCATATACGGGCTGTTCCAATGTGCATGGGTGGGAGCCCAGAATCCTGAACACGGGCTGGAATAGTGATGTTTGTAAACCTCCGCCACACTGACGCACTCCCCTCGCAGTCCGCCCAGCTCAGAGTGAATCATACATCATAGAACAGTGATGAAAGTTAATTTCATTATTATTTGATTAAACTCCATTAATTTAAATGCATGAATTGTTTCTATGTTTGTGCATGTGTTTTTTTCAAAGTTACAATTTGTAATCATTTTGAAAAGTAATTTTTTGTTACTTTTATTTTTGAATAGTTCTTAAGTATTTTGAATGTCTGGTAGATGTAGAGCGTCTTCAAGCTGAGTGAGTGGGCAAGAATTTGGCAGATGGAGTATGATGTGGGGTGCACCTAACATAAAAGTAAAGTGTTTGTTAAATGGTGAGAGATTGGGTAGTGCTGATGTTCACAGGGATCTGGGTGTGCTTGTACACAAGTCACTGAGGCCCAACAATGCAAGTGCAGCAAGCGATTAGGAGGGCAAATGTTATGGTGGTCTTTATTACCAGAGGATTTATTAGAGGAGTGAGGAAGTATGATTGCAATTGAGTAAGGCCTCAGTGAGAATGAACCTGGGACTGCATGCATTTGTGGTCTGCTTACCTATGAAAGGGTACACCTGGCCTGGAGAGAGTTCATTGAAGATTCACTCAACTGGTTCCAGGGATGGCAAAAAGGAACATGTTCCAAGGCAGATACCCAGTGATCTTGGGCATGGGCCAGTCAAGTGAAAGTCCACCAATGCAAAGTAATGTAGTAAGATGCACAGATAAAGGTTACAGTGAGGAAATCAGAGGGAGTATATCAACCTGTATAACAGAGAAAGAACGTGGACTATATCAAAGAAATAAAGTGTTTCAATGAAGAGCGTGCGGAGTGTGGAATGGTGTTGAAATGAGGAGGGATGTTTCAAAGCTACTGTCAGGACCGTGGTCTATGTCTGAGTGTGTCATAGTGAAAGGTGCAGAATGTGTTGCTGTGTGTCAGCAAAGAATGGAACAGTATTCAACAAGGGCATGTATAGGCTGGTGAGTCTAAAATCAGTGGTAGGGAAATTACTGGAAAAAGTTCAGAGCAACAGGATTAATCAAAGACAGCCTAGCTTCAAGGGGAGACCTTGTATGAATTCAGTTTGACTGAATTTATTTTGAAAAGGTAACTAAAGTGTGTTAATGAGGCTAGTGCAGTTGATGTGGTTTATTTGGTTTTCAGTAAGGCCCTTGACAAGATTCTACATTGGAAACTGGTCCAAAAGGTTAGAGCCCATAGGATCCAAGGCAATCTGATAAATTGGTTCCAAAACTGGCTTGGTGATAGGAGGTAGCAGATGATGGTGAGGGTTGTTTTAGTGACTGGAGAGTGACCAGTGGTCTACCACAGTGATCTGTGCTGGGACCCTTGCTGTTTGTTGTATTCATTAAGGATTTGTAAATGAATGTAAAATGCAGGTTCTAAGTTTGTCGGTGACATGGAAATTGTTGCTGTTGTTGATAGTGAGGACGATAGTGTTAGATTATAGAATAATATTGATTAGCTGATAAATTGGACAGAGCAAGGATAGATGAAATTTAATTCTAATAAGCATGAAGTGATGCAGTTTGAGAGAACTAATAAGGGTAGGACACATACGGTGAATGGTAGGGCTGTAAGGAATATTAAGGAACAGAGGGACTTTGGTCTTGAGACAACCGCAAGACATACATCAGGCTACTGTTTATTGATTACAGTTTGGCGTTCATCACCATCATTCCCTTAGTAATAATAACCAAGCTTCAAAACCTGGTCCTCTGTGCCTCCCCCTGCAACTGGATCCTCGACTTCCTTATAGGAAGACCACAGTCAGTGTGGATCAGTAATAACATCTCCTCCTCACTGACTATCAACACAGGTGAAAGGATATATGCTAAGCCCACTGTTCTACTCTCTCTACACTCATGACTGTGTGGCTAAGCACAGGTCAAACGCCATCTATAAGTTCACCGATGACACCACTGTTGTTGGTAGAATCTCTGATGGCGACAAGGATTCATACAGGACTGAGATCAGCTGGTTGAGTGGTGTCGCAACAACAACCTCGCACTCAACATCAGCGAGACCAAGGAACTGATTGTGGACTTCAGGAAGGGGAAGTCAGGAGAACACGCAGCAGTCCTCATTGAGGGGTCAACGGTGGAAAGGTTGAGCAGCTTCAAGTTCCTGGGTGTCAACATCTCAAAGGATCTATCCCGGACCAAACACATTGATGCAATCATGAAGAAGGCAAGCCAACAGCTCTACTTTGTTAGGAGTTTGAGGATATTTGGTATATAACCAAAGACTCTTGCAAATTTCTATAGATGTATGGTGGAGAGCATTTTGACTGGTTGCATCACAGCCTGGATGGAGCCTCTAATGCACAGGATTGCAAGAGGCTGCAGAGGGCTGTAGACTCAGCCAGCTCCATCATGGACACAACCCTCCCCACCATCAAGGACATCTCCAATAGGCGGTGCTTCAAGAAGGTGGTATCCATCATTAAGGAACCTCACCATCTGGGACATGCCCTCTTCTCACTACTACCATCAGGGAGGAGGTACAGGAGCCTGAAGACCCACACTCAATGATTCAGGAGCTGCTTCTTCCCCTCTGCCATCAGACTTCGGAATGATCCATGAAGCCATGAACACTACCTCATTACTCTTTTATTCGCACTATTTATGTATTTTTGTAATTTATAGATTTTTAGGTCTTTGCACTGCACTGCTGCCTCAAAACAACAAATTTCATGTCATATGTCGGAGATAATAAACCCGATTCTGATTCTTGGTGTACAAGTCCATGGATTCCTGAAGGTGGCAGCACAGGTAGATAAGATGATAAGATAGACAAGATAAGCATTCAGTGATACTTGCTTTCATTGGCTGGGGTACAGAATATTAAAACCAGGGGAGGTGTGTGTGTTATGATACAATTTTACAAAACACTGTTTAGGCCGCACTTGGGGTACTGTGTACAATTCTGGTCTCCACATGATAGGGAGGATGTGGTTGTATTAAAGAGGTTACAGAGGATACTTACAGGATCTCGCTTGCAATGAAACATTTCAGTTAAGAGGATGGAGTGGATAGGTTAGGTTTGTCTTCCTTAGAACAGAGGAGGCTGAGGGGAGAGCTGATAGAGGTGTATAAAATTATGAGAGGGCGGGCATGGTAGTGTGGTGGTTAGCATAACACTATTACAGCGCCAGCAACCCAGGTTCAATTCCTGCCACTGTCTGTACGTTCTCCCCGTGTCTGCGTGGGTTTCCTCTGGGTGCTCCGGTTTCCTCCCACATTCCAAAAGAAGTACGGGTTAGGAAGTTCTGGGCATGTTATGTTGGCACCAGAAGCGTGGCGACACTTACGGGCTGCCCCAGAACACTCTACGCAAACATGTATTTCGCCGTGTGTGTGTGTGTGTGTGTGTGTGTGTGTGTGTGTGTGTGTGTGTGTATGTGTGTGTGTGTGTGTGTGTGTGTGTGTGTATGTCGATGTACATGTGACTAATAAAGAAATCTTATCTAGGATAGATAGAGAGAAACGTTTCCCCATGGGAGAGGTGTCTGAGACCAGAGGGCATAATGTTAATGTAATGGGTTGGAGATTTAAAGGGAATCTGAGGAAGAATTTTTCCCCAGAGGATGGTTAGAATTTGGGACGCAGCTGGGTGGTGAAGACTCACAACATCTCAGTGTTCAGATGACCACTTTCAAATGCTGACGAAGAAGTTTATGGCTGAGTGGTGAGAGATGGGATTAGTGGCCAGCACAGATACTGTGGGCTAAAGGGCCTGTTCCTGTGCTCTATAAGTCTCTGCAGTACTAAGTAATGTTGCAGTGAGTGTTAGGCCTATCAAAGGGAATTTTCCTGGAAGGTAGGGAGTGTCACACCAGAACATTATGGGAATAAGTGGACAGGAGGGAGATCAGGTGAGTGGATGCCTTTTATCCTTCAGGTTATGAAGTACATTTGATGTCTAACCTGAGTACTTACTGCTCTACAGATTACTATGAGGCATTATTTCACAGATTACACACGCAGTACCAGGAGATGCCTGTAATGGGATTGCTGCTGATGTATTCAAACCACTACATCCACCTGCTTGAGGTAAGTACACCAGGATCAGACAAGGCATGGTCAGTCCTAGCCCAGGACATTCAGAAAACATCTGGGAGCTGGTGTCGAGACTGGGAGAACTGTCTTGTCGACAGGTCAAGACGCTTCCTGACGTAGCCATAGTCAATGAGACTGCCCTGACAGACAATTCACCAGACACCTCAAACACGGTTCCAGGGTACATCCTGAACCACACAAAGGACAGACCTACTAGTGACGTTATGTCATGTTGGAGGGAACACCTCTGGTGTACATGTGGGGGGGAACACCACTGGTGTACATGTGGGGGGAACACCTCTGGTGTACATGTGGGAGGGAACACCACTGGTGTACATGTGGGTGGGTACATGTGGGGGGAAAACCACTGGTGTACATGTGGGGGGGAGCTCCTCTGGTATACATGTGGGGGGAACCCCAGTAGTGTAAATGTGGGGGGAACACTTCTGGTGTACATGTGGGGGGAACACCAGAGGTGTAAATGTGGGGAGGAACACCTCTGTTGTTCATGTGGGGGTAGACACCAGTGGTGTAAATGTGGGGGGGACACGTCTGGTGTACATGTGGGGGGAACCCCAGTAGTGTAAATGTGGGAGGGGAACACCACTGGTGTACATGTGGGGGTTAACACCACTGGTGTGCATGTGGGGGGAACACCACTGGTGTACATGTGGGAGGAACTCCTCTGATGTACATGTGGGAGATTCACATGAGGGTCAATGACACTTTCCTCAATGAGTCCCCCACCCTTAACATCCTGGGGCTCACCATTTACGAGGAAGTCCACTAGACCAGAGTAGGTCAGAGATTGGGTAACCAGCAGTAAGGATGATTTACTTACTAACACCCTAAGGTCTTGCCACCATCCATCAGGCACATGTCAGGGCTGAGATGGATTACTCACCACGTGCCTGGATGTGCAGCTCCAACAAGCTCAAGAAGCTCAAGATAATCAGCTTGATTGGCAGCCCACCCACCTCCCTCTCCATGTACTGACAACTGTCTTTCTCTGGTTACTTCCAGTCTTCCATTGATATGCTTTATTCTATTATCCGGGATCTTGCCAACCCATTGCCTGAAGAAAGGTGAGTGTTCCTTGTCCCCATCTCTTTCTGTGTAATATTGAGTTGAATGAACTGCTGATGAATATTTATATTCAGGTATTGAAACAGCCCTGAGTAACGCCTGGATGTTTCAAATACAACAACTCAAAGCTGGGCTACATGTTTCCCAGCACTCCATTTTGTCCCACCAAACCCCAAACCCCAAGCCCACAATGCTCAATGGAGGGGTCCACTCTCACCAACCCAACTCCCTACCACCCCCTACCACACCCAATCCAATACCCTGCCCCCCGATCCCATGCCTTACCCCAGCTCTAACCACTGCTGTGTCTTAACCATCTCCCCGACCTCCCCTTCTCTGAGCATTCTGTCCCCAGCAGTGGTCTCACCTTCGTGCCCCTCCACCCACACCTCAATGAGATCTGGCCCTAATGTGATGTCAAGCTCTTATTCTGTTATCTCTGCAGGAATCCTTACCCCTCACTGATAATCCTTTCTCCTGTTTCAACACTCCCCTACCACTGGCTACTCCTTCTGGCCTCTTACCCTCATTTTCATTTCCAATTGCCAATGTGACATCAACCACCTAGACTTCTCCACTCCCCTCACCTACTCCAACATCACTCCCTCTAAACACATAGCTCTCTGCTCACTTTCCAATCCCAGCCTTGTCATTAAACCCGCAGACATGGGGACTGCTGTTGTGTTCTGGCAGACTGACCTCTACCTTGCAGACCACAACGACACCTCTTCATACCTTCTTCTGGAAAATGACCTCACTAATGAACACCAGCCACCATCTCCTGGACCATTACAGCTCTCATCACATCAGGGGATCTCCCGTCCACATCCTGATAGTGCCCCAACCCTGCAATGCCCACTTCTGTCTCTTCCCTAAGATCCATAAACAAATCTGCCCTGGTAAATCCATTGTTTCTGCCTGCCCTTGATCATTTCTTTATAACTTGACTCCTCCTGTCTCCCCTTGTCCAGTCCCTGCCCTCCACCATTTCACTAACTTCTCATTTCCCACTGCCTCACCTTCACCATGGGACAAGATAGGTCACCAGTCCCGATACACCTCCATCCCCCATCAAGAAGGCCATCCATTTCTTTCTTAAACAAAGACGCAAACAACTCCTCTCCCTGCCCCCACCAACGCCCTCATCCACTTGGCAGAACCTCAACAATTTCACTTACGATTCCTCACACTTTCTTCAGACCAAAGAGGTAGGCATGGACATTCTCATGGGCCCTCTCTATGCCTGCCTATTTGTTTCCTACATGGAGTAGTCCTTGTTCCAAGCCTATTCCAGCAAAATTCCCCACCCCCACTAACTCTTTCTTTGCTACATCTACGACTGCATTGGTGCTGCCTTCTGCACATGTGTAGAACTCATCAATTTCATCATTTTCACAGCCAGCTTCCTCCCCCTCCTCAAATTCACCTTGACCATCTCTGACACTTCTCTCTCTTTTCTGGATCTCTCTGTCTTCACCTCAGGAGACAGACCTGCCACTGACATCTTCTGTAAGCCCACTGACTCCTCCTCCTACCCTGCTTCCTGTAAGGACACTATCCATTTCCCTCATTTTCTCCATTTCCACCACATCTGTTCCCAGGATGAAGCCTTCTGCTATCGAGCTTCTGAAATGTCCTTCGTCTGTAAAAGTGTAGCTTCCCCTCTACCATAGTTGATGGACCCCTCACATGTACTTCCTCCATTTCCCACATGTCAGCTCTGATCCCTCCCCAGACAGCACAGAGATGGAGTTCCTTGGACCTTACTTTTCACTCCATCAGCCTCCATATACAGCATATCATCCTTCGCCGTTTCCATCAGCTCCAACTCAACCCCACCACCAGTCACAACCTCCCCCTACACACACCCTCCCCCCCCCAATTTTCTGCTTTCCACAGGGACTGCTCTGTCCGTGACTCCCTGGTCTGCTCATCCCTTCCCACCCACCCTTCCCTGTCTCTTGGCACTTTCTGCTGCAACCATAGGAGGTGTAACACCTGCCCCTTCACCTCCTCCCTCGTCACTATCCAGGGACCTAAACAGTCCCTCCAGGTGAGGCAGAGATTCACCTGCACCTCTTCCAACCTGGTCTACTGCATTCGGTGCTCACAGTGTGGCCTGCTCTACATCAGTGAGACCCAGCGCAGACTAGGCGACTTGTTGACAGAGCACCTGTGCTCTGTCCCCAACAGACATCTCGAGCTTCCAGTTACATGTCATTTTATCTGTCCTCCCCACTCCCACATTGACCTATCTATCCTCGGCCTTCTCCGTTTCTAGGTAGAGGCAAAATACAAATTGGAAAAGCAACGTCTCATATTCTGCAGTTTCTGATATCGTTTCTCCAGTTCTCACCTCCCCCGTCACTCAGACAGCATGCTGAGGCTCCTCACTCTGAGTTTCCTGTCACTCTGTAATGCCCTGAGCTTGGGGCCCTTACTTCCACCCTCAGCATTCTTTCCAGAGAATGGCAAGAACCCACAGACCAAGAAGAATGGTTCAGAAGGAGAGTGACTCTCCCGTCGATCTACTTTGGATGGGTTCTGAATCCAAACATACAACCCTCTGTTACACACAATCCTGTCACACACAATCCCTGTTACACATAGACCCACTCCCTGCCACACACAGGCCGACCCTGTCACACAGAGACCCCTGGGTTTAACACTGCTCCTGCCCTGAGCTCCATTACAGCAAGTGTTGATTTGGATAGATGACCCGATCTGTGGGATGACTTTGGGCATGGTTGCCTTTGGCCTTCCAGCCTTAAGCTGATATATATTATTGCTGTTCATCTGAAGGGACCTCCTCCTTTTCTACCTGTAGGCTGGCTCAGTCAGACATCAAGATCCTTGTACTGTCTCACAACATCCCAGACCGCCTGTATCGCCAGTGGCTGCAGCGACCAATAAACATGCCTGTCACATTGATGATGGATACTTCTGAGATGGAACCGGTGGAGAAGCTGGTCCCTGAGTGCCTGGCTCTTCTGCTAAAGCTTGGAAATTTTATCCTGCAAAATCCAAAGGTCAGTTTCAATCCAGCGTCCTGATACTGAATTAGTCCCATTGTCCAAAGGATGGCTCTATTCTTGTGAAATTACAGCCATCTCCACTGGAAGTCCACTCTTAAACCTTCTATTGATCAATACACAAGGAGCAGGGATTGTACTTGTGGGTCACTGACTGCGGACACTGCCATTCTCCATATGGGGGAAACACTGCATAGAAGTAGACCTCATGTACAGAGTACTACCTTGTCATATACAACAGCCAACCAGGTTCCAGGACTGGGAATGGTACTGTTGCATTATCTCTCTCACGTACCAATAAATTCACCCAAGTGGAATCAGGAACAGCAATCACAGAGTCACAGAGTATTACAGCATGGAAACAGGCCCCCGAGAGCAGGGGATAGACTCAGGAGATGAGGGGAGGGCACTAGTGGTCCACACAGAAGGGAACGTGATCTTATTGGCATAGAAGGAGGTTGTTCAGTCCATGAAATCCATGCTGGACCTGTGTACAGCAGTCCAATCAATCCCAGTGCCTTACAGCCCAGCAACAATTCTCTCTTGACCTTGTTTCCACCACCTTTACCGCAGCGAACTCCAGAATACTGCATACATTCTCCGTGTATCTTTTTCCTCTCACGTTGAATTCTTGCCCCATGGTCCTTGGTCCCTCTGTTCTTCAAAACAATCTCTCTCTAGTTACCCCCAAAAGAATGTGGGAGTCACAAAATGCAGCAGGAAAAACTCGCATTCATTTGCCTAGATTCTTCACACTTTTTTCCATGCTCTTTTGTCTATATTCTCACCCTCCAACTGCTCCCATTTACTCATTTACCAGGTAACCTTATTTATAACTTATCTCCGTGGTCACCCCAGTGTTACTCTATCAGAGACATTCCTGTCCTTCACTTCTTTACTAGGCTTTGATGAAGGGTCTTTTACCTGAAATATTAACTCTGTTTCTCTTCCCATAGATCTACCTGACCTGCTGAGTATTTCCAGTATCTGAGCTGTTTTGATATTCATGGTCTCCTTCTGTGTCATATAAGAAATTCAAATCCAGGCTGATTTGCTTAAGAGGTCCATTTTCCTCCAGGCGACTACTAATCCTGTGCCAGGTCAAAGTTTCTAAACTGACCCATCTGTAGATCTGGGCTTATCCTTACCCATTTTTTGAACAACAGTCACATCCCTTCAATAATCTGTCACCACCCCCATATCCAAAGAACATTGAAAGATTATGGTCGGTTCTCCTGCCATTTCCTCCTGTCCTTCCCTCAAAATCTAGGATGTTTTCTACCCGATCCTGGTGACTTACCTACTTTAAGTTAAGCCAACTTTTCTAATACCTCCCCCCTTCCCGCCCCCATGCATCAGTACTTAATGTATTGAGTGTCTCAATTCTCTCCTTCACAATTACTTTGGAAGCCCCCTCTTCCCTGGGGAAGACAGACACAAAGTTCTCATTTAGTACCTTACACTACCTTCAGCATCTATGTGCAAGTTCCCATTTTTGTCTTTAACCATCCCCACTCCTCCTCTATGTTCACCTTTTACTGTGCATATTTGCACGGTTGTGGATTCCCATTTATTTATGTTGGCAGGGAATCTTTTCTCATACACTGTGCATCTCTCCTTTGTAATCAGCCTAGTTCTCACTGGTGTTTACAACTTGACATTTGTCACAAGCAGCTTCTCTTGCTTTATCTTCCTCTGTATCTCTTTCATTCTCCAGGGAGCCCTGATATGTTTGTCCTTCATTTGCTACTCATTGGATGTGCCTCAGCTGCACTCAAACCATCTCTTCCTTGAAGATTATTTGGTTAAATATTGTTCTGTTATAGTTTTGATTTGGTTGTAATTCCCTGGGCCAGATCCACTCTCGTCCATTCAGATCATTCTTCCTCCAATTCATTACTTTTACTTTGGATTGCTCCATCTCCTTTTCTATAGTTAATCTAAACCTTCTGATGTTATGATCATGATCTCCTGAATGTTCCCCTACCAAAACCTAGTGCACTTGTCCCATCTCGTTGGTGCTGGATGTCTTAAAAGGTATGAAGCTAGACAAATCTCCAGGGGACCAGCCTAACCATGTACATCCAAGAACACTATAGAAGGCTAGAAAAGAAATTGCAAGAGCCCTGGCTGAGATATTTGCATCAACGTTAGCCATGGGTAAGGTACCAGTAAACTGGAGGGTAGTGAATGTTGTGCCTTTATTTAAGAAGGGGGCAAAGAAAAAGCTGGGAATATAGACCAATAAGTCTAACAACTGTGGTAGGTAAGTTACCTGAGAGAGTTCTGAGGGATAAGACATATGTATATCTGGAAAGACAGGGGTTTATTAGGGATAGTCAATATAGCTTTGTGTATGAATGTACGAGCTTGATTGAGTTTTTTGATGATGTGACCAAAAAGTCAATGAGGGCAGGGCGGTAGACATGGTTTATATGGACTTCAGTAAGGCCTTTGATAAGGTTCAACATGGGAGGCTGCTCTGGAAGGTCAGATTGCATGGGATCCAGGGAGAGATGGTTAATTGGATACACACTTGGCTTGATATAAAGTGCAGAGGGTGATGGTGGAAGATTGTTTCTCGGACTGGAGGCCCGTGACTCAGGGGTCCATTGTTGTTTGTCATCTATATCAATGATTTGGATAAGAATATACAAAACATGGTTAGTAAGTTTGCAGATGACACTAAAACATGTTGTGTAGTGGACAATGAAGAAGGTTATCAAAAATTACAGAGAGATCTTGATCAACTGAGTAAGTGAGCCACGGAATGACAAATAGAGTTTAATTCAGATAAGTGCGACTTTCACAGTAAACGGCAAGGCCCTGGGGAGTGTTACAGAACAGAGGGACCTTGGAATGCAAGTACATGGTTCCCTGAAAGTGGAGTGACAGGTAGACAGGGTGTTGAAGAAGGCTTTTGGCACACTTGTCTTCATCTGTCAGGGCACTGAATATAAAAGTTGGGAGGTCATGGTGCACTTGTACAGGACATTGGTAAGGCTGCACTTGGAGTATTGTGTTCAGTTTTGGTTGCCCTGCTATAGGAAGGATGTTATTAAACTGGAAAGTGTGCAGAAAAAATTTACAAGGATGTTGTCAGGACTTGAGGGACTAAGTTATAGGAAGAGGTTGGACAGGCTAAGACTTTATTCCTTGGAGCGTAGGAGACCTAGAGGTGATCTTATAGAGGTGTATAAAATCATGATGTTCATAGATAGGGTGAATGCACTCAGTCTTTTTCCCAGGGTTGGGGAATCAAAAAGTCATTGGTTTAAGGTGAGAGGGGAAAGGTTTAATAGGAACTTGAAAGGTCACTTTTTTACATAGGTGTTGGTGTGTATGTGGAATGAGCTGCCACAGGAAGTGGTTGAGGCAGGTACAAGAACAACTTTCAAAAGACAGTTGGACAGGTACATGGACGGGAAAGGTCTAGAAGGTTATGAGCCAAACACTGGCAAAGGAGACTAGCTTGGATGGGGCATCTCAGTTGACATGGACCAGTTGGGCTGTTCCCATGCTGTATAAATCTGTGACTTATGAACTCATCCCCAGGACCAGGTCCAGCAATGGCTCCTTCCTCACCAACTGCTCTGGAAAATTATCCTGGACACATTTTAGAAACTCTTCATCTCTCTGCTCCCAACGTTTACATCTTGGTTTTATACTGGGTTAATTAAAGTCCCCCATTACAGCTAATCTCTGGTGCTTGTAGGTCTCCGCAATCTCCCTGCACATTTGCTGCTGTCTATCTCTCCCACTGGCCGGTGACTTATGGAACACTCCCAGCAGGATAGTGCAGTGGTTTTCAAAATGGGGCTCGTGAACTTTGGGCATGTCACGGATCGCTCGAGAATGGGTCACCAAAAGTGATTTTACTGCTGGCTCAACCCTGTGCAGGAGAGATCGGCCTTCACCATTTCCTTTTGCATTTTCACCTTTAATTTTACTTTATCATTTCC
This sequence comes from Pristis pectinata, assembly GCF_009764475.1. Classification (NCBI taxonomy): domain Eukaryota; kingdom Metazoa; phylum Chordata; class Chondrichthyes; order Rhinopristiformes; family Pristidae; genus Pristis; species Pristis pectinata. The sequence goes on from NC_067412.1 coordinate 43,888,324, forward strand.
CTTTCTGTGAAGGAGATCCCGTTCTCTCTGAGGGTTGTGACTCCATCCCAGAGGCTGTGGAGGTGGAGTTACTGAAGGCAGAGTCAGGCAGATAGTTGAATGACAAGGGAGTCAAGGGGTATGTGCAGAGTGGGAAAATGATGCCAAGGTTGCACCAGCCAACTCCAACTTCTGTTTCTTGTCTTACCCTAGTGCACAGAATATTTCATGAAATCAGGTGAAATCACTGTAAACCCAGCACCACAATGGGTTCATGCACTAAAACAGGACCTGGTTGTCTTGAACAGACCCTCACCCAGTTTACCTCAGCCTGGAATACTGCTGCTCACCAACGACTAATGGGCATCATCCCGTAAAGGCGCCCTCCCCATGACAGTGATGTCAGCCCCTGAGGGGCTCTCGGATTTTCACTGAGGGACATCAAAGTCCCGGTGTGGGGAACAGAAGACCTGTCTGAGCAACCGGAAGATCCTGGTAGTTCAGGAGTGAGAATCATTGTACAATGGAGCAAAATGAAAGGAATTTCATGGTCTCAAAGGACAGGCCAGTGCTATATGGACCTTCAGCCCACCAAGTCCCTGCTGACCATTTACACTAATCCCATTTTATTCTCCCCACTGTCCCATCACCTCCTCCAGGCCTCAGACATCCCTCCCCACCCACACTCAGAGTAAGTTATAGCAGCCAACTAACCTTCCAACCCACACATATTTTAGGGAACTGGAGAATCTGGAGGAAGCCCACATTGTCACAGGGGGAACAGTGTAAACTCCACACATACCTTGGTCAGGATTGAACCAGGGTCTCTGGAACTGTGAGGCAGTGGCTCTACCAGCTGCACCAGTGTACTCATCAGTAAGACTAGGGGTGTCACTAGGGGGGGGATGATGATTTCAATGGAGCACACTTCTGCCTGGGCTCATTGCCCACCTCCCTTCCCCTGAAATTACCTTCACTGAGACCAGAAGTGAACTTGTTTGGTCAGACAGTCCAGGAGTTGAATGGTGAAGTCCTGAGTGGTGGCCCAGATGGTGAACGAGTCCTCACTGAGACCCCCCCTTTGTTTTCCCATATCCCTCTGGCCCCATTACCCCTTCTCTTTCCCCTCCCCTGTCCTCACGACCTGCCCATCACCCACACCTTCCTCCCTTTGGTTCCCTATCTCCTTCCCATTATTCCATGGTCTACTGTCTTCTCCTATCAGATTCCATCTTCTTCAGCCCTTTGCCTCTTCCACCTATCAACTTCCAGCTTCTCACATCAATCCCACTCCCCCCCCATCTACCTACTTTCCCCCTCTCACCTGAATTCACCTATCACCTGCCAGCTCATTCTCCTCCCCCTCCCCCCACCCCTTTTATTCTGGCTTCTGCCTCTGTTCTTTCCAGTCCTGATGAAAGTCTCGGCCCAAAACACCGACTGTTCATTTCCCTCCAAAGATGCTGCCTGACCTGCTGAGTTGTGTGTGTTGCTCCTCACTGAGACAGGTTGCAACTAGTAGTGTCCCGATTGTCTGACGTTAGGGATGCAATTATTCAGGGTGTTTTCACTTAGCTGGTGGATGGAACATACCCAATCCTGGGAATGACACAGAGGCATTACCTTGAAGAGATAGCAACAGATCTGGTGAGTGTGTAGAACTGTGGTAAATGGATTTCATTATGACTAAATACAAAGTCATTCCCTTTTATTGTATAAAGAACAGAACATTGAATTTTGTAAATGGTGAAAATCCAGAAGTAGTTGAGGTCCAGAAGGGGTTGGGGGAAGGCAGGGCAGGAAGTCAAGAAAGCCTAGGACATTGGATGTTCCCTGTGGGGTTTGGGAACATAAGGAACAGGAGAAAGACCAGACTAGGTGGCTCATCGAGCCTGCTCCACCACTTAATAAGTTCATGGCTGATCCAATCTTGGCCTTAACACCACTCCCACACCCTCACTTCTAACCTCTTGACTCCCTGATAGTTCGAGTATCTGTCAATCTCTGCCTTGGGAACCTGATCCACAGCCCTCTGGGAATGAGAACTCCAAAGACACTTGACTCTCTGAGTGAAGATATTCTTCCCCATCACTGTTTCCTTTTATACCTCTTTCTTGTCAGTCCTTTCAACTGAGACATCAATTTCTTTATCATGTTCCTTAAAGTTTATGTAAAAAGCCAGTGTACAGTTAACAATGGCCATTCTCTGCTTCATCATATAGAAGACCATCACCAAACCAAATCTCTCTGTGTCTGATGAAGTCCGCCACTTGATCATCAAGGAGAACACCATCAAGTCTCTTTGTGGCAGCTCTGAGCTCATGACTCCACAGAAGTTCCTCGAGTATTATGAGAAATCTATGCATGTTGTCCTAGATTCAGGTAGAGTTTACCTTGGCCGTGGCTGTGAACTTGGAGATGAATGAAACAGCAGAAAAAGCTCTGCTATCAATTGATGGAAGGCATTGTAGAACAGAACATTTAGAATTGGGGAAGGAGGGGAGAGGATTATTTGATCAATAAATTACCAGTTCATAAAAGATAAACAAAGGGTCAAGGCAGTGAGCCTTGTTAGAAGCCACAGACGGACTATTGAGATAAATAGTCACACAATGCAGTATTAAATGAAATGTCCTTGTTAGCCAGAGCCCTAAGATCAAGGATGACTTACTTGCCCTCTGTGGGTTCTGAGGTGTCTGATACAGTCAATGTGGGAATTACTGACTTGTCCAATTTAGGGGCAGGTGGTCGTTGATTGGCCTGGTAGTCGGATAGTTCATGAGGTGGTGCGCTGCTTACGTAGGGCTGCTGTGTCTTCGATGCATGGCCTTCCCAATCCCACCCTGAACAGTCCTCTTATACTTTGAATGGTCATGTGCCAGAGATTCAGAGGAGTCAGAAAGGATGGTGCAACTCTTCAAGTGAGGGGAGAAGGTTTAAAGAGATGTGTGAGGCAAGTTTTTTTACACAGAGTTGGGGGGTACCTGGAACGTGCTGCCAGGGGAGGTGGTGGAAGCAGATAGGATAATAATGTTTCAGAAGCCTTTAGACAGACACATGAACAGGCAAGAATGGAGGGCTACAGACCATGTGCAGACAGATAAGATTAGTTTGGATTCTTTTGGCTGAGGGGTATGTTCCTGTGCTGCACTATTCTATGCTCTAAGAAAGACTTGAGCAACCCTTTAATCTCTTCCTGTGACAGCGGGGATTGAACATTTTGGGAGTCTGGTATTGGGCCTGTGATTGATGTAGCCTGACCAATGTGTAATCAGGGTCTCAGTGCTGTGGACATTGGCCTGGGAGTGCCACCTCTGTTATAATGTGGGAGTTATGGCAGATTGTGCACAGTAAACTCCCCAAAACAGCAATGTGATAATGACCAGGATTGAGGGTATATGTGGGCTGGGATCCTCTCGATAATTCATTTGTTCTTCTTGGAAATAGTGCATGAGATACTTATGTCCATCTGATAAAGCAGACAGGAGCTCAGTTTAGAATTTTATCCAAATGACAGCCACTCCAACTAATCAACATTCATTCAACACTGGAGCATCAAACGGTGCTCAAATCTCTGGGGTGGGACTTGAACCTGGAACCTGTGATTCACAAGCAAGTGTACTACAGCTAACACTAAATCCTTGTATCTTTTACTGGAGTATGAAAGAGCAAGTAACAAAGCTCAGGTGAACAGTCTTAACTGTTGCAGTGAAAGAAGATGTTCAATGTAAAAGAGATAAACAGTTTCTCTTCTTGAGTTAAATAAAGGTTCCCTGGAACTGAAGCAAGGCAAAGAGACCGTGCAGTGATCTGATAAGACTGAATTTCTCAGGGCCAATAAAGATAGTGTTTATTGATCACAGCTCAGCATTCAACACAATCATCCCCTCAGTATTAATCACCAAGATTCAAAAACTGGGCTGCCGTACCTCCCTTTGCAACTGGATCCTCGACTTCCTTATTGGGAGACTACAGTCAGTGCAGATCGGTAATAACATCTCTTCCTTGCTGACAATCAACACAGGTGCACCTCAAGGATGCGTGCTTAGCCCACTGCTCTACTCTCTCTACACTCATGACTGTGTGTCTAAGCGTGGCTCAAACGCCATAAATTCGTCGATGACTCTATTGTTGTTGGTAGAATCTTCAAGGGGTCCAATATCCTGGTGGGAATGTTTAATATAGCTGTTGGGGAGAGTTTAAACTAATTTGGCAGGGGGAAGGAAACCAGGATGTTAGGATAGAGGAAGAGGTATATAGGAACAAGTCCAAGATAGTGTGCAGTGAAGATGGAAAGAAGGACAGGCAGGTGAAAAGACAGGATAATTTGCTGAACAGTAGAAATACAGCAAAATCGGCAGCAGATACTGGCCTAAATGTACTATATTTAAATGCATGTAGCATTAGAAATAAGGTGGATGACCTAGTGGCACAGCTACAGATTAAAAAATATGACATTGTGGCAATCACTGAGTCATGGCTGTGAGTGGGAACTAAATGTCCAGGGGTACACAGTGTATAGGAAAGATAGGCAGGTAGGCAAAGGGGGTGGTGTGGCCCTGATGGTTAGTAATGATATAAAATCAATAGAGAAGGGACATAGGGTCAGAAGAAGTGGAATCATTATAGGTGGAGCTAAGAAATGGCAAGGGTAAAAGGACAATAATAGCAGTGATATATAGGCCCCCTAACAGCAGCCAGGATGTGGACTATACAGTTAGAAATAGAAAAAGCGTGTCAGAGAGAAAATGTCAAGATAATTATGGGGGATTTTAACATGAAGGTGGATTGGGAAAGCCAGGAAGGCTGTGATCTCAGGAGATCGAGTTTGTAGAATGTCTACGGGATGGCTTTTTGGAGCAACTTGTTGATGAGCCCACCATGGGATCGGCTGTTTTGGATTGGGTGCTGTGTAACGAACTGGAGGTGATTAGGGATCTAAAGGTAAAGGAACCATTGGGAACTAGCAATCACAATATGATTGAGTTCAGTTTCAAATTTGAAAAGGAGAAGCTGATAACTGGTGTATTGATATTTCAGTGGAACAAAGGAAATTACAGTGGCATGAGAGAGGAGCTGGCCCAAATTGATTGGAAAAGTAAGCTAATTGGAGGGACAGCAGAGCAGAAATGGATGGAATTTCTACAAGAAATAAGGAAAATGCAGGACAGATATATTCCGAGAAAAAAGAAGGTTATGAATGGAAAAATGGCACAAATGTGAATAACAAGAGAGGTGCAGGCTAAAATAAAAGCCAAAAGGAGGGCATAAAAGGAAGCAAAAATTAGTGGGAAAACAAAAGACTGGGAAACTTTTAAAAACTTACAGAAAGAAACTAAGAAGGTCATTAGGAAAGAAAAGATGAATTATGAAAGGAAGTTGGCAGATAACATTCAAAAATATAGCAAGAGTTTTTTTAAATATATGAAGAGTAAAAGAGAGACACGGGTTGATATAGGACCAATTGAAAACAGTGTGGGAGAGATTATAATGGATGATAAAGAGATGGCAGAGGAACTAAATGCGTATTTTGCATCAGTCTTCACTGTGGAGGACATCAGCAATATACTGGATAGTCAGGGGTCTCAGGGGATAGAAATGAATTCAGTTAAGATTACTAGAGAGAAGGTTCTCAGGAAGCTAAATGGACTAAAGGCAGATAAGTCTCCCGGACCAGATGAGATGCACCCCCAGGTTCTGAAGGAGGTGGCTGCAGAGATTGCGGAGGCATTGGTGATAATTTTCCGGGAATCAATAGACTCCAGCATGGTTTCAGAGGACTAGAAGGTCTCAAATGTAGTTCCGTTGTATAAGAAGGGTGGGAGGCATCATAAAGGAAATTACAGGCCTATTAGTCTGACATCGATGGTGGGTAAGTTATTGGAATCGATCCTCAAGGATGGGATTGTGGAATACCTAGAGGTGCAAGGCAAGATAGGCCCAAGCCAGCATGGTTTTGTGAAGGGAAGATCCTGCCTGACCAACCATTTGGAGTTTTTTGAAGAAATCTGAGGTAGAGTGGATAAGGGAGAGGCTGTAGATGTTGTGTATTTAGACTTTCAGAAGTCCTTGGACAAGGTGCCACTCAAGAGGCTGATTAATAAGATGAGAGCTCATGGAATTACAGGTAGGATATTAGAATGGGTGGAGCATTGGCTGATAGGCAGAAAGCAAAGGGTGGGAATAAAGGGATCCTGTTCTGGTTGGCTACTGGTTACTAGTGGTGTTCCGCAGGGGTCGGTGTTGGGGCCGCTTCTTTTTTTCTTTGTACATTAATGATTTGGATGATGGAGTAAATGGTTTTGTGACTAAGTTTGCAGACGACACCAAGATAGATGGAGGAGTAGGCAGTATTGAAGAAATAGGAAGGTTGCAGAGAGACTTAGATAGTTTAGGAGAATGGGCAAAGAAATGGCAGATGAGATTCAATGTTGAGAAATGTGCCGTTGTACACTTTGGAAAGAGAAATAAACGGGCAGATTATTATGTAGATGGGGAGATAATACAAAGTACAGAAGTACAAAGGGACTTGGGGGTACTTGTGCAGGATACCCTAAAGGTTAACCACCAGGTTGGATCGACGGTAAAGAAAACGAATGCTGTATTAGTATTCATCTCGAGAGGTATAAAGTATAAAAGAAAAGAAGTGTTGATGAGGCTCTATGGGGCACTGGTGAGGTCTCATTTGGAGTACTGTGCACAGTTTTGGGCCCCTTATCTTAGGAAGGATGTACTGATGTTGGAGAGGGTTCAGAAAAGATTTACAAGGATGATTCCTGGAATGAAAGGGCTTACTTATGATGAGCGTTTGTCGGCTCTTGGACTGTATTCATTGGAGTACAGGAGAATGAGAGGGGACCTCATAAAAACATTTAAAATGTTGAAAGGACTGGACAGAGTAGATATGGTTAGGCTGTTTCCCCTGATGAGTGAGTCCAGGACTAGAGGGCACAATCTTAAAATTAGAGGGTACCAGTTAAAAAAAAGAAATGAGGAGAAATTTCTTTAGCCAGAGGGTGGTGATATTATGGAATTCTTTGCCACATACAGCTGTGGAGGCCCAATCATTGGGGACGTTTAAGGAGGAGATTGATAGGTATCTAATTAGTCAAGGTATCAATGGATATGGGGATAAGGCCAGAAATTGGGGCTAGATAGGAATAGTATTAGTTTAGCTCATGGAGCAGACTCGATGGGCCAAATGGCATACTTCTGCTCCCTTGTCTTGTGATTTTGTGATGGCGATGAGGAAGCTTACAGGAGTGAGATAGATGGGCTGGTTGAGTGGTGTTGCAACAACAACCTCAAACTCAACATCAGCAAGACCAAGGAATTTATTGTGGACTTCAGGAAGGGTGCGGCAGGAGAACATACACCAGTCCTCATTGAGAGGTCAGCAGTGGAAAGGGTGAGCAGCTTCAAGTTCCTGGGTGTGAACATCTTGGAAGATCTATCCCGGACCGAACACTTGATGCAATCACGAAGAAGGCTCGCCAGTGGCTCTATGTCACTAGAAGTTTGAGGAGATTTGGTATGTCATCAAGCGCTCTTACAAATTTCTGTAATGTATGGTGGAAAGCATTCTGACTGGTTGTATGGAGGCTCCAATGCAGCTTCTTGGAATCCTGTGCATTGGAGCCTCCATACCAGGTATAGAGGCTCCAATGCACAGGATTGCAAGAGGCTGCAGAAGGTTGTAGATCAGTCAGCTCCATCACAGGCACAACCCTTCCCATCATCGAGGATGTTGTCAAGAGGTGGTGCCTCAAGAAGGCGGCATCCATCACTAAGGACCCTCACCATCTGGGACATGCTCTCTTCTCGTTACTACCATCGGAGAGGAGGTACAGGAGCCTGAAGACCCACACCCAATGATTTAGGAACAGCTTCTTCCCCTCCGTCATCAGATTTCTGAATGGTCCATGAACCTATGAACTCTACTTTGTTATTCCATTATTCTCATCTTTATTGCACTATTTATTTATTTTTTAGTTTATAGTAGTTTTTATGTCTTTGCACTGTACTGCTGCTGCAAAACAACTTTCATGCCATATGTCAGTGATAATAAATCTGATTCTGATTCTAACTCTGGATATTTAGAATGTGGTGGAGCTTCAACCCCAGGTGGAGGGTCAGGTCAAGGTTGATGGATACCAATAGTATCTGTTCAGCGGATCAGACTGACAGAGATAACTGCACGTAAAAATGTGGTTGCATATTGGGTCAACTCTGGTTTGAACCTTCACTAAGCTCCCAAATGAACGCAGTCAGTTGTTGCCGGGACTGGGTCAATGCAGACCAGACTGAAGAGAAAGGAAACCAAGTTTAAAATGAAAGCAGAGGTTAGGGAGCTGACCCATCATTCAGCAACTGACTCAGGGGACGTGCCGAGTAATTAGATATGAAGAGGGTGCTACAAAGGACTTTAACCACTGCATCCATGTGAATGGTGTAACTGGTCCTTGTTTGGCACTTCAGGAGACCCTCCACAGAGGACAGGGAGCACTCTCCCAGTGACAGGTGATGATCAAGTTCAGTGTAAATCTGGGAGGGCGAGCAGTAGAATCTAACGTAGTGCCACTTATTGAACAGACACAACCGGCTGTTCCTTTGCTGCTAACCCCGTGCCAAGCTGTTTGTGGCTGCAACAACTGAACTCCTCCATTGATCTGACCCAGAGTCAAATCACCCCTCATGCCTCTCCCTCCCCATTCCAATTCCTCTTTGATATTCTCTCCCTACATGCCTCCAATGCTCCATTGTAAATGCATTGTTTGGGGCTTTGATTAAAGCGTGATGTCTGTTTGCTTCCAATGCAGGAGGAAGGGATGGTAATGGTGCCAGGAGCCACAAAGTCACCTTGCATCCACCCTTTAGAAATTCATGAAAATTCTTCTGCTTCAAGGACACACAAATAGGATGCAGAGCTGGGCTGACAAGTGGCAGATGGATAGGATGCAGAGCTGGGCTGACAAGTGGCAGATGGAGTTCAATCCGGAGAAGTGTGAGGTGGTACACTTTGGAAGGACAAACTCCAGGGCAGAGTACAGGGTAAACGGCAAGGTACTTGGCAGTGTGGAGGAGCAGAGGGATCTGGGGGTTCATATTCACAGTTCGTTGAAAGTTGCCTCACAGGTGGAAAGAGCAGTTAAGAAGGCCAATGGGATGTTGGCTTTCATAAATCGTGGGATTGAGTTTAAGAGCCGTGAGGTTATGATGCAGTTTTACAAAACTCTAGTTAGGCCACATTTAGAGTACTGTGTTCAGTTCTGGTCGCCTCATTATAGGAAGGATGTGGAGGCATTGGACAGGGTGCAGAGGAGATTTACCAGGATGCTGCCTGGATTGGAGGGTATTGAATATGAGGAAAGGCTTAAGGTGCTAGGGCTTTATTCACTGGAAAGGAGGAGGATGAGAGGAGACATGATAGAGGTATATAAAATATTGAGAGGAATAGATAGAGTAGACAGTCAGCGCCTCCTTCCCAGGGCACCAATGCTCAAGCCGAGAGGTCATGGCTTTAAGGTTATGGGTGGGAGGTTCAGGGGAGATGTCAGAGGGAGGTTTTTCACCCAGAGGGTGGTTGGTGCATGGAATGCACTGCCTGGGGTGGTGGTGGAGGCAGATACATTGAACAGGTTCAAGAGCTTGTTGGATAGGCATATGGAGGAACGTGAGATAGAGGGATATGTGAGAGGAAGGGGTTAGGTAGTGTGAGGGTGGTCTGATGGACGGCACGACACGGTGGGCTGAAGGGCCTGTTTTGTGCTGTATGGTTCTTTGGTTCTATGGTTTAAACTTCATTATGAGCAGAAAGCCTGAAAATTACAAATGACCTTGGTGACGAAAATGGTTGTTACAGTGAACCTTTGAGTTGAGGCGCCTCTTGCTGGAGATACATGGGTCTGAATTCAGTTCTGACAATAAACAAATGGAGCAAGCTGTAGTATTGTTTAAGTCTGAAGATTATTACATGGTTCAAAGCAAGCAAACTTCCATTGTTTCTATTCATTTTATAAACAAGGGCTGCATGCAGCACTAATGAAGAAATGCAAATCTGGAATCACATACTGGAGCCTGGATTTTATACATCTGCAAATCAATGTAAGGGCAAAGGAGGGATTTATTGTAGCCAACTTTCTAGCTTAAATGTCAACAAATGAAAAACAGTTCGATGCCATCAATTGGATATTTGGGAATTTCAAATATTTGACCTATCAAATATCACCAAAGGGCTGTATTGCAGCAAAGGTTAAACAAAATCTCAGTGAACCTGGACCAGGATATAAGTACCAGCACAAAACAACCGTTTACTTGTTTGTCACTGCTAACCCACATGGCACCAGTTAGACCATTCACATCATGTACAATTGTCAAAGACACATGCAGCACCAGTAATCAGGCATCCATGTGACTGCACCCTATGGTGCCATTCATCTGAATGTCATCCCACCACCTTGTGACCCAGCAGATGACAATATATTGTATGTTGAGATCCCATGTCCAGACGTCCCATCGTTCTGCTGCAATAGATTTGATTGACAATGTGAGCTTTGTTAATTCTTTGTTTTTGATTTCCAGAACTTCTTTGGCCAACTCCTCTCCATCTGTTTCTTGGTGGTTAGCAAATTCCTTTTGGCTCTCTACGTCGATACACAAGTCTCACTGCATCACATGAAACGCCACAGTTAAATACTACTTGTTTTTTTCTTAAATTTATCAGCTTGTTATCAAATAAAAGAACTTCCCTTAAAAATATACATTGTCATGCTTCAGGTTGTGAGTAAGAGTTGAATTCCACTCATAATTGTCCACGTCCACTATCCGTGGGTAGGGAAATTGTTAATTTCACTCTGGTACCTAAGAGCGGTAAGTATCTTGTATTCAGTACCTTATGGCTGGTCCATTATTCCTGGTTCATAGAGAGGTACAGCATAGAAATAGGCACTTCAACCCACCAAGTCTGTGCTGACTATCAACCACCAACTTTTACACTAATCCTACCCTAACCCATTTTATTCTCCCAGATTCCCATCAACTCCCCCCCAGACTCTACCACTAACCCCTGGGGTAATTTACAGCACCCAATTAACCCACCAGCCTGCATGTCTTGGGGATGTGGGAGGATACCCTTGTGGTCACAGGGAGAACATGTAAACTGGTAGACAGTCAGGAAACAGTCCAATATCTGGGATTCCAGCTCAGTAAAGGCAGATGAAAACTGGGGGAAGACCGAATAAAAGCGATCAACCATGTCCCAATCCCCAGGACAAAAAAGGACGTTCTCTCCTTTCTGGGAATGATAGGATATTGCAGGCAGTGGATCCCTGAGTGCCGGGAAAAAGATACAGTGCTGCGGTCGGCAAAATTGCAGACTGAACCGCCTATCGTTGAATGGACACCCGAAAGGGAGATGGCCTTTCATGATTTAAAACAGGCTCTGATCACAGCACCAGCATTGGGGTTGCCTAACTATAACAAGCCTTCTCAATTATACGTAAATGAGTGGAGCGGTTTCGCAACGGGCATCTTGTGCAAGGAGCATGGAGGGGGTAAGAGACCTGTAGCCTATTATCAGCAGCGTTGCCAGCCGTCATAAAAGGAATGCCAGCTTGTCTGCATGTGGTAGCTGCCACTGCTGTAATTGTGGAAAAATCTATCCCTATTGTGCTGGATCACCCATGTACAGTATGTGTGCCACATGCCGTAATATTATTGCTGAACTCAGCCACAACTCTGCACTTTACCACAGCCAGACAAACAGGATATAAAGTGATACTTCTGTCCCGATCTAATTATACCTACAAGCGTTCGCCGGCCATTTACCCAGCTATGTTCGTCCCGCTACCCTCCTCACAGCACGATATGGATGATCACAACTGCCTGCTGGCAGTGGAGACCACTACCACACCCCAGCCCGATCTGAGGAGCGCACCCATCGACAACCCTGATCTAATCCTTTTTCACTGATGGTTCCTCGCACGACCACGTTGATAATTTACTGTTAGCTGGATATGCTGTAGTTACACCATATAAAATAATAGAAGCCTATGCACTCCCAACTGGGACTTGCGCTCAGGCAGCGGAAATCTGTGCGGTTACCCGTGCCTGTATCTTGGCAGCAGGAAAGACCGCCAATATCTATACTGACTCTCGCTATGCCTTTGGGGTGGTCCATGACTTTGGTCAGTTATGGAAAAATAGAGGTTTTATTACTTCCTCTGGGATCCATTAAGCGTACTTCTCTGATTCTGAATTATTAGATGCCATTCAACCTCCCACAGGCTTGACGTCATCAAATGTGATGCTCATACCTCAGCTGATGATAAAGTATCAAAAGGCAACAGATTTACTGACAAGGTAGCTAGGAGCGTTTGCAGCCGAACAAACTCCCATGTTGCAGGCAGCTCGCACCGAATCGGGGGGCAGGGTCCCCCTGAATGTATCAGTAACGAGCAGTTGCAAACAGCCCAAAATCAGGCTACCCAGCAGGAAAAATGTTACTGGCAGGAAAAATGGTTGACCAACTGTTTGGCGTCACCCTGATGGACGGATAGGTCAGGCTCACATGGGCAAAGGACAGATGCATCATGGCGTCACACAACAGTGGGATGTTCCGGGGATAACGGTCACAATAGAAAAGTCGCTCGAACTCATCTTGTTTGTCAACAAAACAATAAAGGAAAAACACCGGCTAAATTTGACCACTTGCCCCAACCTGAGATGCTGTTCAAAAATCTGCAAATACACTTTATGCATATGCCCCCAGAAAAAGGATTTAAGTATATACTTGTCTTAGTAGATATATCCTCCAGATGGGTAGAAGCATACCCCACAAGGAGGGACGACGCCTAGAACTGTGGTAAATGCAATAATGAAGGAAATTATCCCTAGATTTGGAATTCCCTGGAATGAATAGTGATGGGGAACCCATTTTGTAAACAAATTGGTAACAGGACTAACAGAGGTCTTAGGGTTCCAGTGGAAATTACACATCCCCTACCGACCCCAATCGTCAGGAATAGTAGAGCGAGTAAATGGCGAGGTAAAAGCAGCCTTGGAAAAGATTTGCCAACAAAATGGGTTGGGATGGCCTGAGGCGCTACCTCTTGTAATGTATACCTTGCGCAACCGAACGAATAGAAATACTGGGTTGACCCCTCATGAGGTTTTAATGGGAAGGCCTATGACAAAAGGTACAAAACCCCCTTTGACCCCAGAAAAAGTAGCCTTAATCTGGAACGACGAAAAAACATTGAGATATGCTCAAGCCCTGTGCAGGGAAGTAGGTAAGCTACACGAGGGAGTACAACAGGACCAGGCCCCACTGACGGAAGGTAATATGCATCCGTTTAAGCCGGGAGACAAAATATATGTAAAAAATTATGAACAAAAATTCTTTTTCTCCTAGGTGGAAGGGCCCCTACCTCGTGCTGCTAACGACTCGAACAGTTGTCAAAGTGAAAGGGAAGCCTGACTGGATACATGCTATGTGGTGCAAACCACACTACGAGTCAGATGAATGACTGAAGTGGGATCAACCCAGAAAGTTATTACTATATTGGTCCTTTCGCCAGCTACAGTTGCTCCACGGTGCTTGGCTATGAATACGTTTCTGCGAATGGTTTATGCTGACAGAAGTAGTGTGTCTAGCTGTTGGGTATGTATGCTTATACCAATGCATGGAGGGGGAGAAGAGGGTATCCCACTGATCTCTATACCTCTGAACGAGACAGAGATGGAGGCATTCAGTTCAATAATGACCCGCTTCCGCAGCTGGTTCTTTGGCCAAACCTTGAATTTGACAAGTGGTATAGTTAAAATGGGACCATACAGTCCGAGCAGCTTGAGGCCAGATAACGGCACAGCCCATCACCGTTCCTCTGTGGATGGAGGACTCTCCATGAAAGGGTGTTTCGAGGGATGGTGGTTTCCAGAGTATAATTTAAGTAAGAGTAATCCTCCTGTACTGCATGTGATCCCACCATCAGTGAACACGTGCTGGTGTAAGGAGCAGAGGGAAGGAAAAGCAGTAGGGAGAGCAAAGTGCAGGAATCAGAGTACAGAATGGGTACATGGAGAAAGTACAGTGAAGGGAGTCCCCTGGACTTTAAATGGGACCTATTGGATATGTGGTAATAGGGCATATCCCTGGTTGCCATGGAATTGGAAAGGTTGCTGCTACTTGGGGTATGTAGCGCCTCTCATGTATCATGTGATTCAGTTGGGTGAAAAACCAAAATGCCCAAGAGATAGGAGAGTAATTATGGAACTAGAGCGATTTGGGATGATAGCTTTTCCTTGGTATGGAACTGGAAAAGCGGCCAATGAGTTGACCAATATGGTATCTGCACTAGAAAAACTAGCTAACGATACTGCTGAGGGGTTTGAAGAAACACAGCAGGCCTTATCTGCCATAACAGCTGAATTGGTTGCTACTAGGACAGTGGCCCTGAAGAATAGGATGGCCTTAGATTTTATCTTGGCCGAGAGAGGAGGCACTTGCGCCATTGTGGGCCAGGAATGCTGCACCTATGTGCCTGATGAGTCAGAAAACATTACACACCTGACAGATTATATCAAGGATTCAGCAGAGAAAATTAAGAAAATTGGAAAGCAGTTTCACAACTATAATCCCCCTGGTAGTAGCTGGTGGCCCTTTGGAAGTTGGTGGCAGACTCTGACGCAATATGGAATAATCCTGATTATCGTAGTTATCTGCATAGTGGCTGTGCGATTTCTATGTATTCTTTTGCCTTCGGCAGGAAGGAATTGTCAAGGTTAGAAGCCCATGAGAGAGATGATGATAGTTACGATGAGGAGGAATGTTTGAAGACGCGACCGTACCCCATAGGGTATGAACCTCCTTTTTTCAGCAAGAGGAGGAAGAGTGTTGATCCAGAGGATCAACAAGGAGGGATTGTAGAAGAATAAATAGTGTCTTTTGACTATACTGAGGCTGATGCAATATTTGACTTTGTACAAGAGAACTATGTTTGCAGTCAACAGTAAATCTTGGCTTGGAGCCAGAAGGTCTGCAGAAGACTGCTGAAACCAGACTTTGAAATAAAACAGGGTGCAAGGTCAGCCTTGAAAGGTCAGCCTTGAGTGTACTGATAAGGAAAACTGAATGGTGTTGTTCTTTGTCTTATCTTGATCCATGTGATACATTGATTAAGTTCTTAAGTGTGTAACAACTGTAACTGGAATAGTCACGTGATATAGCTGTTGTTTTAACATATAAAATAAGCTTGTAACCTTCTGTATGTTAGTCTGGGTGACAGTGGAGATTGCTGCCCACTCTCCATTGTACCATGTAAAATAAAGCCTTGGAACGAAACTCGGAGTTATCATCTCTTATTGTAGATTAAATTAGAGTTTTTACGACAGTCATCAAGACCAAGGAACTGATTGTGGACTTTAAGGAAGGGGAAGTCAGATGAACTTGCACCAGTCCTCATTGAAGGGTCCATGGTGTAAAGGGTGAGCAGCTTCAAGCTCCTATGCGTCAACATCTTGGAGGATCTGTCCTGGGCCCAGCAAAAAGATGCAACCATGAAGACGGTGAGACAGCATCTCTACTTTCTTAGAAGTTTAAGGAAATTCAGTATGTCGTCAAAGATTCTGTCGAACTTTTACAAATGCACAGTGGAAATCATTCTGACGGGTTGCATCACGGCCTGGTATGGAAATTCCAATGCACAGGAATGCAAGGGGCTACAGAGAGTGGTGGACTCAGCCAGTTTCACCACGGGTACAGCTCTCCCCACCATCGAGGGCTTTTGTATTCACATGGAGAGCTGCCCTAGATTTAAAAGTGACAACATTCATGAAACCTGCTCTTGAAACATGGCAGCACTGGAAAGCTTTGACTAATCATTAGATGAGGGACAGTTTCCTCTGTCTGGACCTTGCTGCTTCAGCTGCTCAACATGCATGTTGTCAGTATTATGACTTCACTGGGCTAACCTCTCACTTGGTGCTGCCATGCATGTTCTGATCTCATTGAACCAGGGTAGGTTCCTTGGATGGAATCTGATGGAATTCTGTTCTGCTGCTAGTCTACCAGACAACCTGGTGGATGGCCTATTTTGAGGCGCTGGATCAGACTGAATCTATCCTACTTATGACTATGGAGGGTACCCTTGGTGTGGGCTTTGTCTCTCCTGGGGATGTGAGGTGATGCTCCTACCAATACTGAGATTGTCAGATGTATCTCCAGTAAGTACATTAGTGAGGACAGGATTACACGTTTCCCTCGTATTTGTTCTCTCACCACCACCAGCAAGCCGAGTTCAACAGTGATGTCCTTAGGACTTGGGCAGTTTGGTCAGTGACACTGCTACTTGGTCACGGACAACAGCGTCTCCAACCCACAGTACATTCCTTGCCCTTCCAGCATTCCTCATCACATTCCTGTACCCCTGTCACATTCAGGTTCTCAGGCCTGGGTTCTACCATCAGTTGGTACTGAGGTTAGCTTGGATAGTCGACAAGCTGTGATTACAGGAGGGGACACCAACACTGTGTGCCTTTTGATCCGTGTATACATGAGAGGATGAGTGATTCATGGATCCATGATGAAATTTGCACCAAGACAACATGCCTTTTGAAATGCCGGAGGTGTTGTGGAGATCAATTCAGCCCACAGCTTAATCTGATGATGGATCCAGCAACTCCAGAGTCAGGCATCCTATCTTTCAAATTACTTTCAGAAGTATTAAAGTTTTACTTGCAATGAACGCCAATCTCTCGTCATTGCACATAATGTTGTGTTCTGACTGGTCCTCAGAGTTTCTACACACCTGCTTGCCACCAGAGGTAGGTGTTCACACAGTTAAAGAGCTACAGATTGCACATGATTAGGGACTGCCTAAAGTAACAAAGTTCCCTTTGACTCATTACTGTACCAGTGCTGGTCTCAAGGTACACAGTACGATCCTTCAACCCCGTGAACTACACAGAACCATGCAGAACCAGTATACATGGTAAATGTACAGAGAAAGTACAGGGTCAGAGGAGTTATCCCAGCTCCCAGGTCAAGCACACTGAGCCCTTTGTACTGATATTTTTATGCCTGTAAATAGAACGGTCCTGCACAGGAACAGACCTTCGGCCCACAATGTCTATGCCGAGCACGATGCCAAATTAAGCACGATCCATATCCCTCCATTCCCTGCATATTCATGTGTCTGTCTAACAGCCTCTTAAGTGTCCCTATTATATCTGCTTCCACCACTGGTCCTGGCAGCCCATTCCAGGCATCCACCCACTCTGTGTAAAAAAACACCTGCCCTTCACATCTCCTTTAAATTTATCCCTCTCACCTTAAATGGATGCCCTCTAGTGTTTGCCATTTCCACCCTCAAAGAACTGTATCTTTTCCAATGACACATGATGACCTCGCTTCGCCAGATGTTCTAACAGTGTTAAAGAGTCTGTGAAACACTGGGGCCCTGTTGTTGAAGCTATTAGAATATCATCGGCGTATTGTATCAGAGTGGATCCTTCAGGGAGCTGGCACTCGTCTAGGTCATTTTTTACAGCAGCTTTCCATATAACCTTGAGGCAGGCAGGTCCAGGTATATTGCAGGTCTTTGTATGTAAAAGCAAAGAGATACTGACTATCTTCATGCAAAGGTATAGAAAAGAAAGCCAAACATAGATCCACTACTGTAAATGTGCTCACGTCTGCCGGGATGGAAGTAAGTATTACTTTGGTATCAGGGACCAATGGAGCTATTGGAACGACGATTTTATTGCTAGCTCACAGATCTTGCACAAACCGCCACTCATTTTCTCGGCCCATCTTGGGAATAGGTAGAATGGGAGTATTGCACGGACTCTATGTCAGAATAAGCACACCCTGTTGCAATAGGGAGTCAATCACAGGAGCGATACCTTTTTACACCTCTGGTGTCGTGCGGTATTATCTAATGCACGGGAGTGGGGCACCTTTCTTAAGGGTCACTTTGTGTTCAGGGGCGGTGCAGACTTTTCCGACGTGATTCTTATGTTGTGCCCATAAGTTCTCAAGTATCCTTGTTAATACCCCTGGGAGGAGAAAAGAATCTTCCCTGGGCGGGTGTTGTCTTTCAAACTTTGTAGGCCAGAGTTGAGGCTCCAGTATCACTCTCCCCTCTTTTTGGTTAAAGAACTCAACCCTCACCTTTTGTCCCAATAGATGTGCTGTAAAACTATACACAGGGAGGGTCTCAGACAACAGTCTGGCTATCATGGTTCCAACTTCCTTGGGCTTTGCTGGGGGTTTAACTGCCACTGTTAAGTGAGGCACTGAATCCTGCACCTGGAACTGATTCTCCTGCTGTGACGTTAGCTGGACTTTAATTCCTAGTCCCTGGGGTCCAAAATACAGACACCTTCCTTCAATCTCTTCTTGTTTTTCTAAGTATGGGCACACCCTCTTTTCATACTCTTAGTCTGAAAGTCTTGCATAGTATGCTGTACAATGAAGGATCTTCTTTTCTTTGCTGGTATCAATAAGATACCGGAGATTATTTAATGAATGGCAATCCCAATGCATGAATAGTGCAACAGTTGCATGAAAATTTGAAAAAGGGCAGAAACCCCTTACTGCCAACGGTATAAAGTGGGCGTCAATGTTTCTTCTTCTAAATTCCCCATTTGCTTCAACATTTGTGGCACTCTAATTTGAGGGAGCACCTTCAGCCGTGCAGTGCAAAAATAGCGCCCAATTTACATAGTGTTTGTCTACCCAAAAGAGGTAGGGGAGCCGTTTTGGATATGATAAACGTATCAGCTAGTTTCTGATTTTCCATTTGTACGGGGGACGGAACAGAAACTGGCTCGGCCATGGAGATACTGGCTTTTCCAATGGTCTCAACTGTTAGATTGCTGGTGGGGATATCCGCGGAAGGGGGAACAGAGGACATAGTGGCGCCAGTATCGATCAGGCAATCCAGGTAACTGTTACCTATCCTTACTGTAGTCATGGGCTCCTCCCTCACATCACTGGACAGCCTGATCAGTGCCGCCTGCACCACCTTTTCTCTGTGGCACCCCTAATCAGATGGATTGGGGTGACTAAATGAGAAGGTTGGGCCATTTTGGTGGACCCTTCTTACACTGGGGTCCCCTCTTCCTCTACCTGGTCGCTGCCAATCCCAGCTTCGCTCGGGAGAACATACAAATCGGCAGTCTCTGGCCCAATGCCCTCTCTCCCCACAATTCCTGCACTGATCCTGTGAATGGTCCCTATACAGGTACTGGCCCTGTCCTCAGCCTCTACCTCCCCTTTTGGAGAGTCCCCCTCTCTTTTGGTAGAACTGTCCTGCCTCTTTTGGCCTACTATCACCCTGAGAGGCGAACAAACCCTCCCCATCTATATTCATCAGAGTGATGACAAGATCCACCCAGCCTTGCTGCTGCCAGGTTAAATTTGCCAATTTAAACGCCTGTGCCTGCTGAGACAACATATAGTTAAGCAATGTCTGTATTGCTAATGGTTCGTTCTCCTCTAGAGGTATTCTTGCGTGTTCTTCCCATTTACTTTTATAAAATGCAATATAATCTGGTACAGACTCCCCTTTCTTTTGCAGGCATCGTGTAACCTCCCCTATATCACTATGTTTTCGGGCTCCCTTTAGGATAGCCTCTTTTCCTCTATTTCCCAACCAATGAGCTAAGGATTCATTTCCTTGGAGCTGTTGTTCATCATCTTGCCTCCAATCCCCATTTTCCCCGGGGGGAACTGCAAACCCATCTTTTAAAGAGGGCCAGGAGGACCCATATGCATATTTTAATAACATCTGCACATCCCTGGGAAGAAGCGAGTAAATGGCGCATATTTGTACCAGCGAATTATGGAAGGCCATCGGTTTCTTTAGAGGGTCAGGTGCCTCGGCAACCATAGCCTGAGCTTCAGTGGGCGTCCAGGGTTTTAACACTGGGATTTCTCCAATCATTATACGGGGCAGTTGTTTTTTAGGTCCTTCAAGATTTTCAGGATCCATGGTGCTATCAGGATCCTCCCCTCTTTTTGCTCTTTCTCTTAGATTATACCTGTCTCCTCCTCTTCTTACTGCTCCTTGCTGGCCTCCAGCTTCTTCTGCTTCCCCCCAAAGTCCTGGCGGACCAGATTGTTGCTGATACGGAAGGGGCTGCCTGTTCAGATCTGGTTGTGGTGGGATAATCCCTGGTGTGGGGTGTGGCAGAGCAGCAGTCATTAATATCAAAATCTCACTATCAGGGCCCGAAGGGGTGCTTGCTGGGGTAGGGAGTCTAGGATAAGAGCCCATTTTTGGTCGCTCCTTTTCGGGTTATTTCTTGGGAGATTGGTGGCGCTTGGTTACTTCAGTTCACTTTTGGAAACATCTTAACATGTAGTCTTTATCCCAGGTGGGGTCCCCAGCCCCGCCTCTTACACTGTCCTCCCAATCGGCAATTAACTTTAAATTAAAGCTCTCCTCATATGGCCATTTACCATGGGACCATCCGTATACGTCACTACTAAATGTTACTGCATACCGATCATCTCCAGTTTCCCTGATAACAGTGTCCGCTGGGGATCTGGGTGGAACAAGCAGATCTCTCGCTTTTTATCTTGATCTTATAATTCTTTTTATTTGCTTATCTACTTTTTACTCACATGCAGTGGCCATCCTCTACCAGTCTACTTTTTACCTTGCAACAAGTTTCTCACCTGGTCGACTGCTTCAGGTTTTCATCTTGGTTTCTGTAATCGTAAGTTATTATACAACAGGAAAATCATCTGCAGCTTAACTCTACCTTATATACAATGAGCGCTCACCGGTGTTGCCTCTTCGCGACTCTCGGAGTTAGGTCTCGTTTCTCTTACTTATCTCTGTTCTATTCTATTTTTGGCACCTTTTTTACTCTTCCCAGTCCTCACTATTTGGCCTCAGCTTCTCCAATACTGGCGTCTTGGCCTTTCGCCTTCCCTCTCTGAGGGAAGGAAGCGTCTTGCTTTCTTGGACTGAGTCACCGGTTGGGTTACTCAGGCTGCCGTATTTGCCTCAGCCTTCCTGGCATCTTGGCTTTCGGATTATCCCCATTTCAGCTAGAACAACCTCCGTTTTCACTCTTTCTTACTTCTAATAATTGTTTGGATCCCGTTTTTAAACTAGGGATCCTGCTGACTATGCCAATCTGTCGTAAAAACTCTAATCTACAATAAGAGACGATAACTCCAAGTTTCGTTCCAAGGCTTTATTTTACATGGTACAATGGAGAGTGGGCAGCAATCTCCACTGTCACCCAGACTAACATACAGAAGGTTACAAGCTTATTTTATACGTTAAAACAACAGCTATATCACATGACTATTCCAGTTACGGTTGTTACACACTTAAGAACTTAATCAATGTATCACATAGATCAAGATAAGACAAAGAACAACACCAACCAGTTCCCCTTATCAGTACGCTCAAGGCTGACCTTCCAAGGCTGACCTCGCACCCTGTTTTATTTCAAAGTCTGGTTTCAGCAGTCTTCTGCAGACCTTCTGGCTCCAAGCCAAGATTTACTGTTGACTGCAAACATAGTTCTCTTATACAAAGTCAAATCTCGCTTCATCTTCAGTATAGTCAAAAGACACCATTTATTCTTCTACAACGATGTTGACCGTGAAATTGTTGTTGCTCATCTCTTGACTCTTACAAAGCTTGTTCTCCATCGACAAAGCACACAGGACCGTAATGGAAAACCATTCACCCAACTGCATCAGTGCAGCTGCGACAAACATCAAGAAATGTGACACATCCAGGAAAGGCAAGCTGCCTGATCAGCAGTCCACCCTCCACCGGAACCTTTCCTTCCTTCCACCAATGGCGGGTTATGCCTGCAGTTACACCACCCACAGGGGACACTACAGCCACTCACAGAGACTCCTTCCAGAACCTCCGACCCCTACCACAAAAGGCAGCAGTTGCACAGGAGCA
Organism: Pristis pectinata; assembly: GCF_009764475.1. NCBI lineage: Eukaryota > Metazoa > Chordata > Chondrichthyes > Rhinopristiformes > Pristidae > Pristis > Pristis pectinata. The sequence goes on from NC_067412.1 coordinate 43,910,244, forward strand.
CCATCCACTCCATTTTGCAGAGGGCACATTGATGCCTCTGATAGTGTGGAGGATAGCTAGAGGCAACAGGATGATATTGATGAATGCTAAGATGTGCAGAGCAATGGTAGGTGAAACTTAATCCTGATCAGTGTGACATGATGCACTTTGGGAGGACAAATATCAGTCAAACACACACAATGAATGGTAGGGTCTAAGGGAATATTGAGGGACAGAGGGACATTGGGGTAAAAGTCCAAGGATCCCTGAAGGTGGCAAAACAGGTAGATAAGGTGATGAAAAAGACATGAGGGATAATTTCCTGCATTAGCCAGACATAGAATAAGAGCAGGGATGTTATGGTACAAGTTTATAAAACATTGGTTAGGCCAAAACTGCAACATTGTGTGCAGTTCTGGTCACTAAATACAGGAAGGACGTGATTGCACTGGAGAGGGTGCAGAGCAGATTCATCAGGATGCTTCCTGGGATGGGATATTTCAATTTGAAGAGCAATGAGTTTGTCCTCCCTGGAGCAGGAGCCCGAGGGGTGACCTGCTGGAGGTATATAAAATTATGAGAGTCATAGATTGGTAGATAGTAGGAAACTTGTATCCTTAGCAGAAATATCAAAAAGCAGATGGTCTGGGTTTAAGATGAGGGGTGAGAGATCTAGTGAAATGGCCTCTACCTCACAGAAGCCAAACCCCAGCTCTAAGACACATCCTCATATCTCCCTCTGGACCATGACTCCACCCCTGACCATCAGGCCATTGTCTCCCACATGGTCACGAACTTTATTTCCTCGGGAGATCTTCCCTCTACAGCTTCTGCCTTGTAGTATCCCAGCTTCACACAGCCCACTTCTACATCCTGCCCAAGATCTACAAGCAGAACAGTCCATTGTTTCAGCTGCTCTTGTCCCACTGAACTTATTTTTTCCTGCCTTGACTTTCCATTCGTCCTGGTCCAGTCCCTTCCCACTCACATCTGTTACACTTCAGATCCCTTCCATCAGAAACAGATTCTGGTCCCCTGCACCTACTGGTTCATTTTCACTATGGACATCCTGCATCCACTCCCCCTATATTCAAGATGGTCTGATGCTCTTCGCTTATCCCTTGAACAGAGTCACAACCAGTCGCCTTTGAGCACAACCGTCCTGTGCCTGACTGAACTTATTCTCACATTGAACAACTTCAGAGAATCATAGAATGATACATCACAGAAATAGACTCTTCCTGCCCACTTTGTCCATGCTGACTGTGATGCCTATCTATGCTCATCTAGTTTGACTGCATTAGGCCCGTATCCCTCTACACCTTTCCTATCCAAATACATGTCCAAATGCCTTTTAAATATCTGCTTCTGCCACCTCCTCTGGCAGCTTGTTCTAGGTAACAACCACCCTCTGTAGGAAAAACTACCCCTCAGATCTCCTTTAAATTTCTCCCCTCTCACCTTAAACCTGTGCCCTCTGGTTCTAGACTCCCTTGCCCTGGGCAAAAGACTCCGACTATCTATCCTATCTATGGCCCTCATAATTTTATAAACCTCTATAAGATCATCCCTCAGCTTCCTACATTCCAGTGAGAATAAACCCAGCCTATCCAACCTCTCCTTATAACCACAGCCCTCCATTCGGGCCATGTCCTGGGGAATCTCTTCTGCGCTCTCTCCATTATTACCACATCCTTCCTCTAGTCTGGTGACCAGAACTGTACATGGTACTCTAAGTGAGGTCTAAACAATGTTTTGTACAGCTGCAACATGACATCCCAACAATGCCGAGCCAAGCATAACAAATGCCTTCATTTACCCTGTCCATCTGTGTCGCCATTTTCACTTGCTATTCACTTGCACTCCAAGGTCCCTCTGTACATCAATGTTCCTAATGTCCCTGCCATTTACTCTAGATGTCCTACCAGAACTTGACTTCCCAAAGTGCCTCATTTCACACTTGTCTGGACTAAATTCCATCTGCCACCGCTGTCCCAACTCTCCACTGTATCCATAGACACCTTCTTCGTTATCTATGACTCCACCACTTTTTGTGTTGTCTGCAAATTTCCAAGCCTTCTTTATATATTGAAACAACAGTGGTTCCAGCATCGATCCTTGTGGTACACCACTTGCTACCAGTCAGAAAAACATCCATCCACCACTTCCCTTGGCCTCCTATTGTCAAGCCGATTTTGAGATCAACTTTACCAGTTCACCTTGGATAGAACATAGAAAAGTGCAGCATGGAACAACCCATTCAGCCCATGATGTTGTGCTGATCTTGATGCCAATTTATATTAAGTGTCCTCTTCCTATTTATTAAACTCGTGCCTTAATCTTCTGGACCAGGCTACCAAGTGGGGCCTGTCAAAAGCCTTCCTCAAGATCATGTAAATCATGTCTATGATGTTGCCTTCATCAATTTTCAGATTTGTGAGACATAATCTCCTTACACAAAACCATGTTGACTCCTCCAAATCAGTCCCTGCCTTTCCAAATGAACATAAGTTGCCTTTCCAACAACTTCCCTACCACTGACATAAGGCTCACCGGCTTGTGATTTCCAGGCTTATCCTTACTGGCCTATTTGAACAAAGGGACAACATTAACTATCCTCCAGTTTTCTGGTTCATCACCCATGGCTAATGAAGAGCTTCAGCAATCTCCTCCCTTTCTCCTCGCTTGCTTCCCTCAGCATCTTGGGATTCACCCACCCTCATGAGCTCCACTATTTCTAGCATTTTCTCGTTCTTCTTTCTCCAATGTCCACTTCCTTCTCCCATGTGAATACTGATGAGAAGTATTCATTGAGGACCTTGCTGGTATCCCCTGTCTCCACACATAGATTACCCCCCGGTCCCTGAGGGCACCTACTCATTCTTTAGTTATCCTTTTTCTTCTAAATTACTTATGAAGGGTTGTAGGATTCTCTTTGAGTACACTTGCCGAAGTTTTTTCATGGCCTCTTTTTACCCTCCTAAAAGTTCTCACCTATAAACTTACTCAACCCCCAGTCCAGATGAAGGGCCTCAACCTAAAACATCGACTGCCCATTTCCCTCTATAGACGCTGCCTGACCCTTTGAGTTCCTCCAGCACTTTGTGTGTTCTCATTTTCCATGACCAACTTGAAGCTCACTGAATTATGGTCACTGTTCCAAAGGGTTCCTGCACAGACACTTCTATCACTTGCCCATCCTCGTTCCCTAAGATAAGGTGGAGTACAGCCCCCTCCCTAGTAGGACTTTCTACATACTGCTTCAGAAAACCCTCGGATGAAATTTCCAAATTCCACCCCATCTAAGCTCTGTGCACTAAGGCAATCGCAGTCAACACGCTTTTCCTTCAACTCCACTCACTTTCCGCAGATCAGAGGTGTAACTGTGGGAACTCACAGATCCATCTCTGGATTGGATACATGGAACAGGCTTAACTTCAGTCAGGCCATTTCCCTGTTACAGGGTTTCGACCCGAATTGTCGACAATTCCTTTCCTCCCACAGATGCTGTTCGACCTGCTGAGTTCTTCAAGCAGATTGTTTGTTGCTCCAGATTCCAGCATCTGCAGTCTCTCATATCTCTGTTTCCCATAACATTGAGACTTTTTTTGCACTTGTAGAGAACTCAAATATTTCCCCACTTTTTCTGCCAATTTCCATTGTTCTCTCACTCTCACATGGTCCACCGCTGACTTTGTTCTGCCTCTCTCTCAAGTGATGGGTTAGTAACAAATATTCATTATAATCTTGCAGACTCCCACAACTATATAGACTACACCTCCTCCCACCTGCTTCCCACGGGACTCCATTCCATTCTCCCAGTTTTTCCAACTCCCTCTTATCCATTCTGATGAAAAGACTTTCCACACCAGTGCTTCTGAGCTGCCTACCTTTTCTCTCAGCCTTTTGTTTCCCTCCACAATAATTGACAAAGGTCTCAGCTGTGTCTGCTCTATTTCACACGTGCTCTCAATTCCTCTCTTCCCAGTCACAGAAGGATGGGATTTTCTCTGTACTCACCTTCCACCAGCTTATCCTCCGTAAGTTCTATCACCTTCACTGATACCCCACCTCCAGACACATCGTTTTCTCCCCATTGCTCTGTGACGCTTTCGTCCCTCTCCCTTCTCCACCAGCCACTCTCCTTCTCACAGGACCGACCCATGCAACTGCAGGAAACGCAACATTTGCCCTTTCACCTCCTCCTTTCCCACAGTCAAGAGACACAAACAGTTTTGCGGGTAAAGCAGCAATTCACTTGCACTTCTTCCAATCTAGTGTACTGATTCAGTGCTTCCCATGTGGTGTCTTCTACACTGGACAAAACAGACACAGACTGGGTCTGACAACACAGTCTGAGAACACCTCTATTCAGTCCATATGTGTCACACTGACTTTCCAGATCCTGTCACTTTAATTCTCCATCTCACTCTGACCTCTTTGTCTTTGTCCCAACAAAGCCCAACGCACTGATGCATAGTAGCAGCAGTTTGTACCATCTACAGGATGCACTGCAGCAACCCATCATCATAAACATAAACATAACATAAGAACATAAGAAATAGGAGCAGGAGTAGGACATTTGGCCCATCGAGCCTGCTCCGCCATTCAATAAGATCAAGGCTGATCTGGCCATGGACTCAGATCGACCTACCTGCCTTAATTCCCCTACTATGCAAAAATCTATCTAACTGTATCTTAATCTAATCAGGTAGCCTCTACTGACTCAAGACTCTTTAAACAGCACCTTCCAAACCCATGACCTCTACCAGCTAGAAGGACAAGGGCAGCATGGGGACACCACCCCCCCCCCCCCCCCCCCAGAAGCTTTCCTTCAAGCCACACACCACCCTAACTTGGAAGTTTATCGCTATTCCTCCACTGTTGCTGGGTCAGAATCCTGGAACTCCCTCCCTAACAGCATTGTGGGTATACTCACACCTCGAGGACTGCAGCGGTTCAAGAAGGCCACCGCCTTCTCAAGGGCAACTCAGGATGGGCAATTAAATTCTGGCTCAGCCTGTGAAGCCCACACCCCTTAAAATGAATATATAAAAAGATTCATCTTCTGTCTCAGCACATTGCATCTCTTGGGACTTGATACAGTTTCAGATAAACAGCCTTCCTGTTCCTATCAGAATTGACCAGTCCTGGTGTGAGTTCATCCACCTGCAATGTGAACTCAGGTTTTCCTTCTCCATTGACGTTGCCTAATTTATCTCATTTCAGATTTCCTGCAACTGGTGACTTTTGTATCACTTAGTTCCAGCATTGTAGTTTGTTACCCTCCCTACTGCCCTTGTTCATCTCCCCCTACTTACACCTCTACCAGACACACCAGCTATGATTAACAAGTGTTCTCCACTCTCTCCTAGATGGCATATGTGTTACCCACCCAACCATGCTCTCCACCCTATCACAGACATCCCTTCCATATCTCCCCCTCTCTTACTTCTCCAGTTCTGATGAAAAGACTTCTCTCCCCACAGGTACCACCTGACCTTCTGAGTATTTCCAGCATTTTCTCCTTTTGAATTCCGATATCCAACATTTGCAGCCTTTTGCTTTTAAAAAAAAAGGATAAACTTGCCCCAGAGGAAGTGCAGTGAAGATTCACTGGTCTTGTGGTGGAGGGTCTCTAACATGAGGAGAGATCAGGTGTGTTAGGCCTGTAGTCTCTGCAGTTTAGAACAATGAGAAGTGACCTTATTGAAACACTGAGGAACCTGGATGTAGGAATCAGTCTCGAGATGGGAGGACTGAGAACTGTTGTGAGGAGAAATTTCTTCCCTTGGAGTGTGGTGAATCCAAGGGTTGTGGGGGCTAAGTCACTGAGTTCATTGCAAACAGAGATGGATGGGTTTCTGGATATTGGAGGACTTGAGGAGTGTGGGGATAGGGCACGTCAACCATGTGCCCTAGTGGAGCAGTTCTGGGGTTGAATGTCCTTCACCTGCTTCCAGTTACATGGTTATGCTATGATATTATTGAGATTCCAGGGCAGGGCATAAAACAGAAACACAAGAAGAGGAAGTTGGTATTGTTGCAGGTGGTGGAGCTGGACCTGAGTCAGTAACTTCACTGGCACCATAAACTGCAGACCGGGACTCACAGGAGGACAATGAAAACCTTGAAGGGACATTTTAATCCAGCACCAAAGGTCTGAAACCAGGGACCTAAGGAAATGATGTCAGGCTGAAAAGGTGCCAAGCCTGACCTCCATCAACCTGTTGGGGAATTGTATGGTGTGTGGGTTAGCAAATGAGAGAACTCAGGTGAAACCATTTGATTTGTTGGACAATGCTCAAGGGTACATGTAGAAAAGCCACCGGTATAGAGTCATTGAGAGATACAGAAGATACAGCATGGAAACAGCCCCTTTGGCCCACCGAGTCCATGCTAACATCTACTAACCACTTACACTAGTCCTGTACTACTCCCATTTTATTCTACATTCCAGTCAACTCCTCCCTGAGTCTACCCTTCACTTACACACTAGGGGCAATTAACCTACCGACCCTCACGTCTTTGAGATGTGGGAGGAAGCCGGAGCACCCTGGGGAAACCCACACAGTCACAGGGAGAATGTGCAAACTCCACACAGACAGCACCCGACAGTCAGGATTGAACCCGGGTCTCTTACGCTATGAGACAGCAGCTCTACCAGCTGTGCCACTGTGCCTTGGGGATGTGTGAAGAGTGATCCCGAGGCACGAGTGGGGAACGCACCGACAGAAATGGTAATGTCGGCAGTGTCTTCCTCATGTCATCACATGGATGCAGGTGGCAAGAGGTTTGCCAAGGATGTTGTGGGATCACTCGGTCTCTGAATGTCCATTCTATAACGTCCACAGGATGAATCGTGGTCTGAGGTCCGAGGTACAAGTGTGTGAAGAAAACAACTGCTACTAAGGTGGATCCCCTGCGTGGTTTTGACACAAGGAATGAAGTACAGACAGCCCAGCTCAAACACCATACACAGCAGGACTGGTTAACGGGGAGGTGGAGAAGTGGGTTTAAACAGTATCTGTGGCTCACCCAGGGAAGGTTAGGTCCACACCTGTAAGGTCACCTTGCTGTTTAATGATGCGGCGATAGACATGAGCACTGATTCTGTAATGTCACTCCATAGACTGTGGGTTACCTGAAGCCCAGTGTAACCATGGACCAGAAGCAAGTCTGGCATCCACTGCACAGAGTCACTCAGCTGGATGACACAAGAGAGACTACAGATGCTGGAAATCTGGAGCAACTCAGTTGGACGAACTGCACTTGTGGAGGATCGTACCAGCGGGCAGTGCAGAGATCTGGAAACCACTCACCTCAGGCTCACTGGCCCTGCCACAACTGGTGGGTCAGCTGGGGTTGGGAGGTACTGAGGATTCTCCAACTCACAGACACCACAGACCAGGGTCACAGGCTGTAGCTCAGACAAGAGAGTCCTGGGAAACATTAGCACGATATCTCTGATACAACTAGCTGGGACAGTGAGAGAAGGTATAACCCAGAATGAGAATGCAGTGAATACAGGGAGATCTCTCCATGAGGACAGGCCTGGTGTGGGTAGCAATGCATTGGTACCATTGCAGATGGTACATTATTTAATCTGAGGAGGATTGGGAATCTTGGACTGGAAGGAGAGATAAACAAAGGTGAGACCTCCCTGGTTGAAGTTCTGAATCTGGAGCCAGCGGGAGACAGTCCATTATGGGTAGTCCAGGTCAATGGCATCATCTGGGCAGTGAGTTGGCCTTCTCAGAACACTGAGACAATTCACTGACCTCAACAGGAGGAGGTTCAGAGGAAGAGTCTGCAATGTGTTTACACAGTACAAGAGAACCATTTCATAGAAATTTCAAGACAAGAATTCACAGACAAGGGGAGAGGCAGAAGGCTCACCACGTGCACTGTGGTGAGGAGATAAAGACTGAATCTGACACTGGTGGAGAGGATGAGACCACGGGAGTTCTGATGAAGGGCTCTCTGTTGTCAAGTCTTGTATTTACAGAATTGCTGAATGGTCTGAATCAAATGCGGAATGAGTTGGACACTTTAAGAGGGAACTGCATTCCAGTGTGGAGTTCAACAGATCTGCACATCCCTTACAGCAGGTCACAACAGCTGTGGACTTGCTGATGTCAGCCGAGGACAGTGCAGCCAAAGTGCGGCAAAAAGACTGACAACTGCTAGGGCAGAGGTGAAAGCCTTTGGCATGATCCAGGAAGGGAGAATCATAGGAGGGGACGTTGTGACTTTATAAGGGATGGTAGGAAAGTGGAAAGGTCCAGGTCGACAGTAAATCATAGTGGAAGTCAGGGTACAAGGCAGTGTGAAAGCAGGGGAACAATAATGGGGAGCCTTAAATGGTGACTAAAGTAGACTGTTGTATCTGAGTTCACAGTATCTGGGAACAGATCAAATGCAGCACAGAACTCCAACCTCCACAGTTGTTAATGAGGCTTATTATCTCTGCATTAACTTTTATTTAGACCTCCTGTTGTATACAGCTGATACCAGGAAGATGGTGTTCAAGAATATATAATGCAACATTTTCATTATGACAAAGACAATTATGTTGAAGCAAAAAAAGTAGTTTGGTGTTGGTATTGGTTTATTATTGTCACTTGTACCAAAGCAATTGAAGAACAGGATGTGAGAATGGATGTGTATGAGATCTGCCTGGAGATATAATCCTATGCCTGGAATGAGTATTGCAGAGAAGGCAAATTACAGATTGCAGGAAAAAATTCAATCAACAGAGAGAACAAGTAATTGAGTGAATTAATAGTTAGCTGAATTTACAACTGAAAGTTGATGCAAATAAGTAACTGTTGTATAATTTGATGTACGTGAACAGTTTTGGATTTTTTGGGTCTAATACATTTTTAAAGGGGAAGAGGAAGGTGCACAGAAGTGTACCTTTAAGACTTGAGTGTATGCTGTGGTCTGACCTTTGACGCACGACTTTACCAGACATTGCCGTAAGCTCAGAGTTACTGCCTTCACTGTATCAATGCTTTACCTCTGCCATTTAACTTCAGCAAGCAGCGATACCAGAGAGCCTACAAACAACATCATGCATACATTTCTGAAAGTGGATGTTGATGAAAGCATGTTTCACGAAGCATAAGATCTGGTGTCGACGCATTGAAGTACAACAGCGAGGAGGTCACATTGGCACCGGCTCAGCCACAACTGGAGTTTGCACTCAGGTCTGGTTGCTGTACTTTAGGAAGGACCTGAAGATACTAAAGAGGGTTCAGGGAAGGTTCACCAGAATGGTTCCAGTGATGAGGAATTTCAGCTGTAGCATTAGACTGGAGAAGTTGGGGAGTTCTCCTTGGAGCAACTAACTTTGTGAGGGGCCTGAATAGAGAGGTATAAGATCACGTCTGGTTTAGACAGGGTAAAGAAATGGAAGCTGCTCTATGAGTGGATGGTTCAAAGACCAAGATTCAGAGATTTGAAACTCTGGCAAAAGATTGTAGGGGCAATGTGAGAACAAGTTTTTGTTCTGAGGTGATGGAAACATGCACTATTGGAACCTTCACACGGACCTGTAACTGAGAGAGAGTAATTTGTTGGGCTGTGGGAAAGAGCCGGGAGTTTGGGCTGAAGGTTTGTCAGGAGCTGGCAGTCTCGATGTACCAATTGTCCTTTATGCTGTAACAATTTGATAATTCTATTCAATATTTTACCTTTTCAAGTAACTACCTGCTTCAACAATGTTTTTGCAGCGGTGAATCCAATATTCTACACACCCTTTGTATGAAGACATTTTTCTAAATTCCCCTTGATAATTTTCTGTGATTATCTCACATGTGGGTTATTTTGTTTTAATGCTTTAGCAGGAGGACTCAGTTATGCTTCTATTTTGGGACTGTTTAGTGATACCATCTATTTTAGTCAGTGAGATGTACCGTTACTGAGAGGAAGTGGTCTGCAGAACATAATAAGATAACACAGCTGAGAGGGGCTGTGTGTGACCAACTCTGCAACCCAGAACTGGAGCAACAACCTGCTGGAGGAGCTCAGCAGGTCGAGCAGCATCTACAGGGGGAAAGGAATTGTCGATGTTTTGGTTGAAACACTGCATCAGGACTAAGAGTGGAGATGCAAGGTAAAGAGGAGGGGGGGTGGGGGAGAGGGAGACAGGAGCCAGGAGGTGATTGGTGGACTGAGGAGGGGGAAGGATAATGTGCAGATGGAGCCAGGTTGGGGAGGGAAGGGGTGAAGTTGGGAGACAGGCGGGTGGGTGATAGGTGGAAGCAAGCAAAAAAAGGAAGTTGGAGCCAGGTGGGGGAGGGAAGGTTGAGGATGGACACAGCTGGGAAGGAGAGGACCAGTCCATCCTTGGCCTTCACCACTGCAAGTGGAGTTTAATCCGGGCAAGTGTGAGATGTTGCACTTTGGGAGATCAAATGTAGGGGGACAGCACACAGTTAATGGCAGAACCCTTTGGAGCATTAATGTATAGAAGGGTCTTGGGGTACAAGTCCATAGCTCCCTGAAAGTGGGAACACAAGTAGACAGGGTGGTAAAGAAGGTGTACGGCATGTTTGCCTTCACTGGTTGGGGCATTGAGTATGGTAGTCAGGTTCAGCTCTATAAAACTTTGGTTAGGCCACACTAGGAGTATTGTGTGCAGTTCTGGTCACCCAATTATAGGAAGAATGTGGAGGCTTTGGAAAGGGTGCAGAAGAGGTACACCAGGATGCTGCTTGGATTGGAGATTATTAGTTATAAGGAGAGATTGTTTTCACTGGAGAAGTGGAGGCTGAGGGGAGAGCTGATAGAAGATTATAAAATTATGAGAGGCATGGATAATGTAGGTAGTCAGAGTATTTTTTCCAGGGTAGAAATGTCAGACACTAGAGGACATGAATTTAAGGTGAGAGGGGGAAAGTTTAAAGAAGAGTTGCAGGACAAGTATTTTACACAGAGCATGGTTGGTGCCTGGAAAGGGCTGCTGGGTTGGTAGTGGAAGCAGATACAACATATAGGAGACATTTAGACAGGCACGTGAATGTGCAGGGAATGGAGGGAATGGAGACCATGCAGATAGTTTTAGTTTAACCTGGCATCAGGGTTAGTACAGACATCGTGGGCCAAAGGGCCTGTTCCTGTTCCACCACTACCCACACATTTCACCCACTGGATCCCCTCCCCCATCTTGTTCCAGCTGTCATTCACCTCTCCCCTAATGTGTCCCCTTATCCCCTCCTTTACTTATCTGAATCCAGCACTGGCAGCCCTTCGCGTTCCTGCTTATCTCCCTCCAGCAGCTGTCTCCACCTTCACCCTCCCCCCCCTTGCTCCAGCTGCACCTTTCTCCAGTCTGCTTCCATCTATCACCCACCTGCCTCTGTCTCCCAGCTCCACCCTCCCCCTCCTCTACCTGGCACAACCTGCCCGTCATCCCTCACCCCTCCTCAGCCCACCAATTGTCTTCAGTTCCTGTTTCACCACTCATCCCCTCCTCTTTATACTGGCCATCTTGCCTCTCCACTCAAGTCCTGTTGCAGGGTTCCGACCTGAAACATTGAAAATCCCTTCCCCCCCCACCCCTCCACAGGTGCTGCTCAAGCCGCTCAGTTCATCCAGCAGATCGTTTGTGCCCCCGGATCTGAATGTCCAGGATGGATAGCAGGAACCCCTGAGGATAACCTCAATACAATACTGTCGGACAATGGCTGAGTTTGAAGAGCTCGTTAGGAGTGATTACAAATTAGGGGCTGTGTTTAGTTACAAGGACTGTTAATAAGATGGAAGGAGGAATTTGATACAGTTAAGGTGCAGGTTAATTAGCAGCTGTAAATTATGCTGCAGTGTAGGAAAGCAGCAAAAGGATCAAAGGGCAGTTGACAGGCATGTGGGAAAGTATAAATTACAGGGCCACAGGATAATAATGGGATGGAAATAGGAGAAGGGATGCTCTGCTGGAAGTTAGCATGGACTTCATGGGCCAAATGGCCTTCTTGTAATAAGTAGACTGTCAGTTCTGCACTGAGGAGTTGCTTCCAAAGCTAAGTGTAGAGTTCTTCAGCAACATCACGTCATGCACATCATCCTGTTTAAAGGGAAGGTTTTGTAGCTCTGCTCAGCACAGTGGCCGGAGCAGCGTCCCCAACCTCAGTTCTACAAACAGTAAGTACAAGAAGTAAGTTATGATCATCAGATAAGTAATTTGAACTTATCAGAGGGAAAGGCAAGGCTGAAGCAACTGCGCCTGAAATATACAACAACAGCAAAAAAACCATCTCCAAATAATTAATAAAGCTGAGTTTCACCAGGAGAGAAAATAAAACAAAATGTACAACATTCTGCTGAAGTTTTCATTGCACCTTTTGTGCAAAAGGCAAAGAGAGGAAGTTATCAAAGGATCCCACAACTAATGTGCCTGGGTATGGAAACCAGGAGTGGATCAACATTTAAATAATGTATGGATTTGAATTAATGACAAGGGTTAAGTAAGATTTTCCGTAATCCCAGAAAATATTGAAAGTACCTGAGAGATTGGCAGCATCAGTAGAGAGATCGAGAGTGAGATATCCTTTCGGATCAAGGACCAGAACCAGGAAAGGTTAGAAATCAAACAGGTTTTAAGATGCCGAGGAGTGGAGAGAACAAAGGGAATGTCTGTGATAGGATGGAGACCAGGTGAATCGGAATGACACAAGTGGTGGTGGTGCTGGTTGAGAGAGGGTGGGGGAGGTTTGTTACTCACAGCTGATCTGTGTGGAGGAGATAAACAAAAACAACAGAGAGGGAAGAAAGACAAGGTTGGAACCATGAGCAACAGCACACTGCAGTTTCTGGTAACGTTCAGTTCTGATGTAAGGTCATCACCCTGTAACACCACTGGTGTTTCTCCTTCCACTGATGCTGCCTGACCTCCAGAGTATCTCCAGTATTCTCCTTCTCTCAGTGAAGGCAGAAGTTAATGATGAGATTCGTGTAGCGGTAGTATTCCAACACTGGGAACTTCATCTGCTCCAGAAGCTTTGTTCCTATCCAAAAGACCAATGACCTTTTCAACTTAGTGCCAGACTGCAGCAGTGCACCGTGGGATGGAACTGGGGTCACATACATCAAAGACAGGGTTCTGGTTGAGGAGTTGTTCAAGGTACTCCTTCCAACGGGTGCTGTCTGCCTCTCTGTCCTTGATAAACTCGCCTTGGTCTTTGGCTTTCAGTGAAGTGTTTGGACCACAGGTAGTCCTGACAGTGTTGAAGAATCCACATGTGCCATGGTTACCAGCACATTGCTGGATTGCCTGTGTTCCGTCAACCCTCCAGTAGTTCATTGGTTTGACAGTTTTCTGTTGGATCGCACCCTGTGGATCTGTTTATTTCCCGAGTCCCATTTCTCTGACAGTCCACAACTTGTTCTCCCTCACATGCCAACAACTCCATGATTCTTTCACCATTAACCTACATCAGGAGCAGCTTACAGTAGCCAATTAACCTGGTAGCCCATCTCTAGGACATGGGAGGACACAGGGGTAGCCACGGAAACCCAAGTAGTCATGGGGGGAGTGTGCAAACCATTAGTGAAGCAGTCATGGGTCTGTTCACAGGCGCTGATTATGGTGGACGTCAGGGTAAACAAGAGTCTGTTTGGTATTCATGGGTCCAGGTTTCAGAACACTCGCTACTCAAAGTACTTAGTATTCACAGCTACATAATGGCATATTAACAGTTAATATTCTCAAAGGGGACATGTGGATCATTTGTTGTTCAATATGCTCCCCTTCCCTTCTGCTTGGGGCAATAACACAGGATACACAACTACTGGTCATTGTGGCCAACCATCCAGCCACAGGGTACTCAGATTCAGGAGAGCATGGTTTCACATCACTAATCCCGCAGAACAGTGGAAGGGTGCAGTGAATATTGAGGGGGCTCTCAGCGGGCAACCACCGTGATTTGGGGTAACCATGCCATAGTTATATCTTTCAACGCTGAAGCTGATCTTGGCAGCACAGATTTTACAGAGTTATAGAGTTACACAGCACCGAAACAAGACATTCAGCCCAACTCATCCGTGATGACCAAGTTGCCTTCCTGAGCTGGTATCATTTGCCTGCATTTGGCCCATGTCCCTTTCCTTTTCCTATTCAAGGTAGAAAAAGAGAAGAGGTCCTGAAGGAGGAATACAAGGCATTGGGGAGAAGGTTGAGAAGTAGGACCTCAAGGGTAGTAATCTCAGGATTACTACCTGTGCCACGTGTCAATGATAGGAAGAATAGAAAGCTCTGGCAGATGAATGCGTGGCTGAGTGACTGGTGTAGGGGGCAGGGCTTCAGATTTTTGGATAATTGGGACCTTTTATGGGGGAGGCATGACCTATTCGCTAAGGATGGGTTGCACCTAAACTCCAAAGGTTCCAATATTTTGGCGGGAATGTTTGATTTAGTTGTAGGGGAGGGTTTAAACTGATCTGGCAGGGGGATGGAAACCAGGATGTTAGGTTACAAGATGCTAAGGTAAAGGAGGGAGTTTATAGAAACAAGTCCAATGAGGATGGCAAGAAGGACAAGCAGGTGAGAAGTCAGGATAATTTGCTGAATAATAGAAGTACAACAAGTCAGGATGTTAGGATACAGAATGTTAGGATAGGGGATGAAGTATATAGGAACATGTCTAAGATAGTATGTAGTGAAGATGGTAAGAAGGATAGACAGGTGGAAAGCCAGGATAATCTGCTGAACAATAGAAGTACAACAAAATTAATAGCAGATACCGGACTAAACGTACTATATTTAAATGCACGTAGCATTAGGAATAAAGTAGATGACCTAGTGGCACAACTACAGGTTAATAAATACGACATTGTGGCAATCACTGAGTCATGGCTTTATGATGGATGTGATTGGGAACTGAATGTCCAGGGGTACACAGTGTATAGGAAGGATAGGCGGGTAGGCAGAGGGGGAGGTGTGGCCATGATGGTTAGTAGTGATATAAAATCAATAGAAAGGAAGGATATTGGGTCAGAGGAGGTGGAATCCTTGTGGGTGGAGCTAAGGAATAGCAAGGGTAAAAGGACAATAGTAGCAGTCATATATAGGCCCCCTAATAGCAGTCAGCAAGTGGACGATAAGTTGCAGTTTGAGATAGAAAAAGCATGCCAGAGTGACAATTTGAAGATAATTATGGGGGATTTTAACATGAAGGTGGACTGGGAAATCCAGAATGGCGGTAGTACTCAGGAGAGGGAGTTTGTGGAATGTCTAAGGGACGTTTTTCTAGAGCAACTTGTTGATGAGCCCACCAGGGGATCGGCTGTTTTGGATTGGGTGCTGTGTAATGAACCGGAGGTGATTAGGGAACTAAAAGTAAAGGAACCACTGGGAACCAGTGATCACAATATGATTCAGTTTCAAGTTTGAGAAGGAGAAACTGATAACTGGTGTATCGATATTTCAGTGGAACAAAGGCAATTACAATGGTATGAGAGAGGAGTTGGCCCTAATTGATTGGAAGAGTAAACTGGCTGGAGGGACGACAGAGGAGAAATGGAAGGAATTTCTACAGGAAATAAGGAAATTGCAGGATAGATATATTCCAAGAAAAAAGGTTTTAAATGGAAAAAAGGCACAAATGTGGATAACGAGAGAGGTGAAGGCTAAAATAAAAGCAAAAGGGGCAGCGTACAAAGAAGTAAAAATTAGTGGGAAAACAGAAGACTGGGAAGCTTTTAAAAACCTGCAGAGAGAAATTAAGAAGGTCATTAGGAAAGAAAAGATGAATTATGAAAGGAAGTTGGTGGATAACATTCAAAAGGATACTAAGAGTTTTTTTTAAATACATAAGGTGTAAAAGAGAGACACGGGTTGATATAGGACCAATTGATAATGGTGCAGGAGCTATTATAATGGACGAAAGAGAGATGGCAGAGGAATTGAATGAATATTTTGCATCGGTCTTCACCGTGGAGGACATCAGCAATGTGCCGGTTAGTCAGGAGTCTCACAAAATGGAATTGAGTTCAGTTAAGATTA
Organism: Pristis pectinata; assembly: GCF_009764475.1. Classification (NCBI taxonomy): domain Eukaryota; kingdom Metazoa; phylum Chordata; class Chondrichthyes; order Rhinopristiformes; family Pristidae; genus Pristis; species Pristis pectinata. Next base: position 43,926,229 of record NC_067412.1, read on the forward strand.
CTAGGGAGAAGGTGCTAGGAAAACTAAATGGACTAAAGACTGATAAGTCTCCCGGACCGGATGAGGTGCATCCCCGGGTTCTGAAGGAGGTGGCTTTAGAGATAGCGGAGGCATTGGAGATAATTTTCCAGAAATCGATAGATTCCGGCATGGTTCTGGAGGACTGAAGGGTCACAAATGTGGTTCCGTTGTATAAGAAAGGTGGGAGGCAGCATAAAGGAAATTACAGACCTATTAGTATGACGTCAGTGGTGGGAAAGTTATTGGAATCTATCCTCAAAGACGGGGTTACGGAATACCTAGAGGCGCAAGGCAGGATAGGTCCTAGCCAACATGGTTTTGTGAAGGGAAGATCCTGCCTGACCAACCTATTGGAGTTTTTTGAAGAAATCACAGGTAAGGTGGATAAGGGAGAGGCGGTAGATGTTGTGTATTTAGACTTTCAAAAGGCCTTTGATAAGGTGCCTCACAACAGACTGATTAATAAGATGAGAGGTCATGGAATTACGGGTAGGATAACAGAATGGGTGGAGCATTGGCTGGTTGACAGGAAGCAAAGAGTGGAAATAAAAGGATCTCGTTCTGGTTGGTTACCGGTTACTAGTGGTGTGCCGCAGGGGTCGGTGTTGGGACCGCTCCTTTTTACCTTGTACATTAACGATTTGGATGATGGAATAAATGGTTTCATGGCTAAGTTTGCGGATGACACCAAGATAGGGGGAGGAGTAGGGAGTATTGAAGAGATGGGAAGGTTGCAGAGGGACCTAGACAGTTTAGGAGAATGGGCAAGGAAATGGCAGATGAGATTCAATGTAGGGAAATGTGCAGTTGTACACTTTGGAAGCAGAAATAAGCGGGCAGATTATTATCTAGGAGGAGAGAAAATCCAAAGCACGGAAGTACAAAGGGACTTGGGGGTACTCGTGCAGGATACCTTAAAGGTTAACCACCAGGTCGGATCGGTGGTAAAGAAAGCGAATGCTATGTTGGCATTCATTTCGAGAGGTATAGTGTATAAAAGTACGGAAGTGTTGATGAGGCTCTACGGGGCACTAGTGAGGCCTCATTTGGAATATTGTGCGCAGTTTTGGGCCCCAAATCTTAGGAAGGATGTGTTGACGTTGGAGAGGGTTCAGAGGAGATTTACGAGGATGATTCCAGGAATGAAAGGGCTTACGTATGAGGAGCGTTTGTCGGCTCTTGGACTGTACTCACTGGAGTACAGAAGAATGAGAGGGGACCTCATAGCGACATTTAAAATATTGATAGGAAAGGACAGAGTAAATGTGGCTAGGCTGTTTCCCTTGGTGGGTGAGTCCAGGACCAGAGGGCACAATCTTAGAATTAGAGGGTACAGTTTCAAAACAGAGATGAGGAAAAATTTCTTTAGCCAGAGGGTGGTGAATTTGTGGAACTCCTTGCCACGTACAGCAGTGGAGGCCAGATCAGTGGGGGCATTCAAGGAGGAGATAGATAGATATCTAAATAGTCAGGATATCAAGGGATATGGGGATAAGGCTGGTAATTGGGATTAGAATAGTTTTTTTTCTTCTTCTTCCCACATTCCCCATTTCTCATTTCTATTTCCCTTTCCTTGGAGCAGACTTGATGGGCCGAATGGCCTGCTTCTGCTCCCTTGTCTTGTGATCTTGTGACCTTCTAAATGTCTTTTAAACATTGCAGTTATACCCGCCTCTAACACTCTCTCTGGCAGCTCGTTCCACATACCCACCACCCTCTGTGTGAAAACCTTGCCCCTCAGGTGCCCTTTAAATCTTTCCCCTCTTACCTTAAATCTACGCCCTCTAGTGTTAGAACCCCATATCCTGGGAAAAAAGACTTCCGAATTATATTATGGAATGAGCCACACAAAACCAGAATTAGTAGAAGGAAGTTGTTTTGTGTGGGAGGCCCATGCAAAGCTAGTCTGAGGCACCTCTGTCTCGGAGATCCCGCAGAATGTGTGACCTGAGTGTACACAGTAAACTCATCTCTATTTTATGTTTGCTTCATGACGACACTCAAGTTGGGATCATAACCAACAGGTCCACAACACAGCTAATCTCAGTGAAGTCCCATATCAAACATAGAGCAGTACAACACAGGAACAGGCCCTTCAGCCCACCATGTCTGCAATGAACATGATGCCAATCCAAACTAATCCCATCTACCTACACTTGATCCTTAACCCTCCATTTTCTGCCTGTTCATGTGTCTGTCTAAGTGCCTCTTAAATACCAATATCATATCTGTTTCCACCATTTCCTCAGCAGTGCATTCCAGGCACCACCACTCTCTATGCAATAATCCTGTCTCATAAATCTCCCCTCAATTTTCCCCCTCTCACCTTAAAGCTATGTTCTCTAGTATTTGACATTTCCAGCCTGGGATGAAGACTCTTATCTACCCTATTTTGAGGCTTTTAATCTCAATCCTTCTCATGGCAACATTGCACCTCACCTCCAATACACTTCCCGCAGAAATTATTCAATCAGCAGTGACCACACTCCAAAACCAAGGTCACCCCAACTTCTGTAATCGAATGGCAGTGTGCAGACAATGCATGCATTACACACACGAGAAGGCCAAGTTCCAAGAGTCATTAACTCAACCGTACCAGGAAGCTGGGGCTTAAACTCAACATCTGCTGGGAGAAAGGGATAGCATCCTTACAAGAGACAGGGTGGGAAGAGGTGTCACCTAGGTACTCTCAGTCCTGATGCAGGGTATTGACTGAAACACTGACAGTTCCTCTCCCTCCACAGATGCTGCTTGACCCGCTGAGTTCCTCCAGCAATTTGTTTTTTGCTCCAGTTCCCAGCATCTGCAGTCTTATGTCTCCTGAGCTGGAGGTAAATCATGTTCAGCAGAATCATCAAGTGAACGAGCTGTCCTTGCTTCCTCCTGAGGTCCTTGCTATCACAGGACAAAGTGTCCACATGGTATCAACAGTAGAGAGAACTCAATACAGCAGAGGCCATTGGATCAGATAACATCCCAACCTCAGTACTGAGGAACCAGCACTGGCAGCACCTTTTGCCAAAATGTTCAGTACAATTACGACAGTGGCATCTATCTAACCACGTGGAAAATTGTCCAATTTAGTCCTTCTCTCAAAACATTGTACAAATTATTCTGGCTAACTACTGGCCAATCAGCAACACGATGGACGGAAACACTGAAAATGCCATGAAACAACACCTACTCACCAATAATCTGCCTCCAAACTTAGTTATCATTGCAATGTTGATCCAGTCATCACACAAAAGTGGCAAGTTCCAAAGGTGCAGTGAGAATGATTGCCCTTGACATCGAGAAAGCATTTAACTGCTGCATCAAGGAGCCCTGGTAGAATTGAAGTTAATGGGCATCATGGAGAAAGTACTCCAATGGTTGGAGTCATACCATGCACAAAGATGGGTGGAGGACAATCTTCACCACAGGGCAGGGACTGAGGCTTAACCATCCTCAGCTACTTCAATAATCTCCCTTCTATCATAGGTCAGAAGCTGGGATGTTTACTGATGATGGCACAATGTTCAATTCCATTTGCAACTGTGAAGTAAATGCAGCAGCCCATGCCTATATGCACCGCGATTGTCTGAGGCTACAGCAGGATACAAGTCACCTGGAAAGTTGGGTGGATCACTGGCAGGAATTAAATCACAACAAGTGGGAGGTGATGCATTCTGGGAAGTCAAATGGGAGCAGGACAGATATAGTAGCCACTAAGGATATATTGACCTAGGAGTCCAAGTCCGTAGTTCCCTGAAATGGCAACACAGTCAATAGGGTGGTGAAGAAGGGATATGGCATAATTGCCTTCATAGGTCAGGGCATAGAATACAAGAGTTGGTGCATTACGCTGCAAATTCACAAAGCACTGGTCAGGCACACTTGTGTATGCATTTCTGGTCGCCACACTGCAGAAAGGATGTGGTATGTTGAAGTGATTGAGCTGAAGCAGCAGTTCACAAGGACTGTCAGACTCCCTGGTTGGTGTGAAGTAGTAAAAGGGCAGGCTTTGCATCTCTTGTATTTACGTGGAAAAGTGTCACAAGAATGGGAGTGGCTGGTGGTGAAGGAAGAGTGGCCACTGTGACATAGCTAAGGAATGCTGAAAGGGGAGGGGAGATCTATGTGATGATGGAATCTTGGTGAAGGTGGCAGAAATTGTGAAGGATGGTCTATTGAATGTGAGACTGGTGGGGAGGAAGGTAAGGACCAGGGGACCTCATCCTTTCTATGCCCAGAAAAGGGAAGGGGGGTGGGTGAGAGCAGAGGTGCAAGAACAGATTGAAAATGGTGTCGACAGCTCCATCAACTCTATAGTAGAGGACTCGTAATGGATGTTTGCAGCTTGCCAATCCCCAAGTTGGACGTGGAGAGATCCAGAAAGGGAGAGCAAGGGATGGAGCACGCGAAGGTGAGAACAGGGTGGAAACTGGTAACAAAGTAATGAAATGTTCAAGTTGTGTATGAATACAGGAAGCAGCATCAATGCAGTTGTCAATCTATCAGTAAAAAGAAGTTGAGGGAAGGTGCCTTGGTTGGACTGAAAGATTATTCCTTGAATCAAAAAGATCACTTGAGAGCTCAAAGCTACACAAGCTACACAGACAAATCTCCACATTACAGAAAATTTGCCCTTACAGAATTCACAAATCATTGCCCAAAAATTTGAGACACAGAATAAAATTTATTCTCAGCACAACAAAGTGCTGGAGGAACTCAGCGGGTCAAGCAGCATCTATGGGGGGTGGAGTGGGGGAAGGAAATGGACAGTCAACATTTCAAGTTGAGACCCCTCACCTGGGACTCAAAGTTTGCTCTCACGGAATGTGTGGGGAAAAAAATAAACAAAACTTTTTTTTCCCCAACTTGCATTCTTTGGTGCATTACGTGGATGATGCAGTTTCATGCTATATCATAATATGGACCATTTTCTAGGAACGCAAACTCCGCCCCCCGCCCCCCACCCACCCCAGTAACATAAGGGTCACCTGTACCTTTGATCTGGAGAAAGTGGGAGCAGATGATGTTCAACGTGAGAACATGTTCAGCCAGGTGAATGAGTGTGTCGGTGGAGGGGAACTGGTCAGGCCTCCACTCCTGGAAGAAGCAGAGGGCCCTCAGAGCCTCCTGATGTGGGATGTGGGATGGAGGTGCAGAGAGGCCCTACATCTCTAGTGGATCTTGAGCAGGAGGTAAAAGTGGGCAGAGCGAGGCTGGGGCACAAGTACGGAAGTGAAGTAGGAAGATCTCACAAGGGAACGAGGTCTATTACTGTGTGAGAGACAATGGCCTGATGTTGTGGTGCAGCTGTGATCCACATGGAGGTATGGAGATGTGCCCAAGGGCTGATGTTTGACCTCTGCGAGATAGAGGTCACTTCATCAGACCACACCAGCACCTCCCTGGTCAGTGGGTTTGATGACGATACAGGGGTTGGTCCACAGTGAACAGGATGCTGCAAGTTCAGAAAGTGGTGGTGGAGTGGTATACAGTAAGATGTGGAGACTTCCACTGGTGCAAGCTGTACACTACATTACTAGCAAAATAAAGAAAGCAGCAAGCTTAGGAGGGTGATGATGGATATGAGGGAAAGTCCCTAATCAGCCTCACCTCCCGACTGAGCAGAGGCAAGTCACGTCATCACAGGCTGTAAAGAACTCTCTCTGTTAGACACTTCCTGAAGGAGTTGGCAAATTTATGGTGCTTAACTTTCTCCAATCCTTCCCACCAACATGGTACACCAGGATTGGTGGGGAGCCCAGATCACTCAAAAAATCCCCTCATGTGTACACTGCTGGTCCACCTGCATGAATAGCTGAACCCTGATCCAATTATTGAAACAGTTTACTACTACATCTCTATTTTATGATACTTTGCACAGGAGCCAGATCTCCACACTGTCAGTAGAGATGTACAGATCACTGTGTCAGATCTTCCAAGGTCACAGTTTATCTCTGCAGTGGTCCATTGACCGGGCATTATTCCTCCTGGAGACTATCATTACCACCTCCTGCTTAGCCTTTCTTATGGTGAGCCTGGGGGTGGGGATTGCCTAGTGTACCACCCTCCCTCCTGGTATATTGACCAGGCCTTGCATTTTCCTTTATGAGAACGATGTCTCTTCCCTGTAAGCCAGTCTCCTCCACTACAGCCATAATGTACATTGTTGGTGTGTGACTGTCACAGGGAAAGAGGCTTAAAGGGCCGAGGCTCTCCAGACTGCTGTGCGGACAAGCATCAGGGCCTGTGCAGAATTTAATAAGGCCTTTCTGATAATTGTGCAGGCCAGCACTGCTACCTCACAGCTCCAGCGACCCGAGTTCAATCCTGACCTTCAGGGATGTGTGTGGAGTTTGCATTTCTCTGTGATGTGTGGGGCTCCTCCCACATCCCAGAGACATGGGGGTTAAGTAGGTTGATTGGCTGCTTTAGATTACCCTGAATGTAGGTGGGTGGTAGAATCTGGAGGGGGATGGGAGGTGCTTGATGGGGATGCTAGCGGAAGAGAATGGGACTATTGAGGATGGGTGCTTGACAGTCAGCATGGATTGGTGGGCTGGAGGTCCTGTTTATGTTGTAGGACTCCATGACTGTTTAACATTCATTTCTAGGTATAAGGCTGTTTTGATGCTTTGCTGGGTTTAGTGTGAAGCACCATGTTTAAATGCACCAAAAATGGGTGCAATTCATTGTCAAGGCAAATCCATTTTCAATATTTTTTTGAGAAACTCAAAACTTCATACTTCCAATGATGTTTGGAATCTATAAATCAAAGTTGGGCATCAATTACTCACCATGACTCCATTTACCTGCATCCTCTGTTTTGTTCTGATTTTTAGGTACCTGTAAGTTCAGCCATGGCCGTTCAATGAATTTGTCAGTTTAATAAAACATGCCATGAACATTGAGTCCATGTCCACAGGCAACTTGCCTAGTGGCTGATTTTATTTCTTTTTTAATACACGAATGTCACTTGCGTGCATTTTCCAGAATGCATTTATGCTTATAATTCAAAACAAATTTTCAAACTGATGAAAATAGTATTGCTTAATTATTTGTTCAATTTTAATCAGTTATAAAATTGCCTTGTATGCAAAACAAGACTTTTAAGGCAGGAAGTGCACTTTTGTTAAACAGAAGGAAAAAAGCTTCAAGGTGAACACCAACCTAGTATAGTTGGTTTAAGCATTAATCATACCAACAATCTGCATTAAGGATAAATACAAATGTACAGATTGAGCAGACTAAATCTCAGCACAGTACCATTCTCATGTATGTGTCAAACTCAACACAATAATAATCTTGTACAAAATCTGGACACTGCTTAAGGTACAATTTAAAAAAAGAAAATAAGACCACTGCAAGTTTCCATCAAGAAACTTGAAGAAAATTGCACAAGGCACTGTTAATACGACTGCAACCTATGAGTGGCTATTAATCCACAGTCAAATTCCCACAGGGCCATTACTTTTCATGCAACCTCAGTTTCCGGCAAGGAGAGAATGTCTGTCAGAACCGTCTCCTGAATACCAAGGTATTCGAGTAGTACAGGAACCGTAGTAGTGGTATTGATGAGCCCTTTAAATCAGATTCCATGCAATACAAGCACGTCTAGTTGACAATAACCGAGTTTACTTTGCTGGGTATTGCATTTTGGAGGTGCAGCAACTTAGGACAGCAGCAGAATCAAGCCTTGAAGAATACAGTTTAGTGGTGCAAATGGTGCAAGTGTGGCGACCTTTCACAAAGCAGTGCTCTCTGAGTCATTATCAACGTCCTGCTGTTCACACTTCCTTATTTCCACGTTTCCTGCTGCAGATGTCAACTCAACAGGTGGTTTAGAGTGTTTCCAGTCCTGCTCTTTCACAGTTGAATCGGAATCTAGCAGCAAACACAAAGTATTAGTGAGTTTTTATGAAACACTATGTACATAAGGTGTCAGAGGATAATTTCTTCCTGTAATCTGATTATCTGATGCCTCCACCACCACAGCAGAGGTGAAGACTGTAAAGATAGGCATCAACAACTGATTTAGAAAACTGCATTTCCAGCCTAATACCTCGTGGATGATACGTCAGCAGTCTTCTACGACCTGTACTGCAGAATCTCTTGCCCTTCTGTAAGTGCAGCTCTGTACTCTCCTAGTGCACAGCTCATGACTCTAACAGAAACTTCAGAAAAGCGAGGTTCACCATACAAGTACCTCATATGGTGTACCTCACTGCAGATGGCTGCAATCATTTGTGCATAGAACAGCAAGATTGTCCGTAATGACTTATAATGTAATGACTTCAATGTATGTTTAAGCATATTTACTGATGTTCAGGGAAATGTTCTATACTCATGCATTAGTAGTGCAGGCAAGCAGTGTGATGCAGAGTTAGTATTGGCTGGAAAACATGCATTAAATCACCACTGCGGATTAGCAGGATTAATTGGCCAATCAGTTGCCTAAGTCTTACCATAACTTTCCCAATTCTGCTCATACTTTGCTGGTCAGACATCTGCATTTTTTAATAGAACAGTTTACAATTAGAAACCATATGTTGAAAAGGTTTTTCACATTGGTGGACAGTCTGTGCAGTGGCAAAAGTGTAACACCAGTGCATATCATACCCACCATATGCTTAAAGGCTCTGTACCAGCTATAGGGCTGCCAGTTCCATTACACAGAGTTCATCTGCTGGGACATGAACCTGCTTTCTACTGTTGAAGGGTTGGAATGGCCCACCAGTTTACAAGGTATAACTATGTGCATTTTTAACTTTTTATCTCAGTAGCACAGGTCTTTGAATTGTTTATCTCAGGCTCTACATTACAACACCACAACTATATCACCATACTCATTACCCAATTAAGGTAATTTAAAATTGACCAATACCATCTGAAAGTCAGATGCAAAGTTAGCATTCATGTCAAGTCAGTTTATTTAATTCTCATAACATTTAAAATACAACTGCTTTTCCTGTTAAATGCACAAAGTGCTCCATCACCCCATCAGAACAATGACTGGGTGACTAATTAGAGCTTCATTGGGCAAGAGACTGTGAGAATCTCATTTATCATAACTCCTAACTTTTTTTGAGAAAAAAACATTCTTTGTGGAAAAATGCAAACATATATAATTCCTAGGATTTTATTTGCTTCAAGGTATGGTTTTATTTTTGGCCCCAGAAGGCACACATTTGCTAAGTAATCATTTTGCCTAATTGACTGACCCAAATTCAGAAAAAAGGCAAAAGATGGGAATTAGCAATTTTAATCCCAAAAGAGAACATGGAACTGTACAGCACAGGAACAGGCCCTTTGGCCCACCATGTCTGCACCAGTCAACAATTTGGTTTTAGTTTTATAAATTTTTAAATTTTATTTACAGCGTGGTAGCAGGCCCTTCCGGCCCAACGAGTCCGCGCCGCCCATTTTAAACCCATATTAACCTACTCGTACGTCTTTGGAATGTGGGAGGAAACAGGAGCACCCGGAGGAAACCCACGCAGACACGGGGAGAACATACAAACTCCTCACAGACAGCGACGGGAATCGAACCCCAATCGCTGGTGCTGTAATAGCGTCGTGCTAACCGCTACGCTACCGTGCCGCCCCTAAACGTTACATTCCCCATTCCAAAACGTTTCTTTTACTAAACGTTTCTTCCCCATTCATTTACTTTTTCTATTTGGTAGTTTTACTTACTTTTACCTGTGTAATATTGCATTTCTATTATAATCTATTTAATTACTTTCTTTACTGAGCTGTGCACATCCTACAATGAGGTAACAGGACCTGCAGCAACACCTGAATGCATTGCTTGAAGCTGGGTTTCACTGAATTGTGGCATTACACACATTAGAAACACAAACAGTTTGGTTCCTGCTGCGATTTAGTTTCTAAATAAGCTCCTCACTGCAGGATAAATTTACCCAATACATTTGTATCTTGCTAAAAAATTATTGTACTTGGTGCAGAAGTTAATGTGCCAAATACAGAACTAACTCTCAGAGTTGATGCATTGAAGAGGAATGCCAGTGGGAATCTGTTGACCAAGTCATACTTAGAAGGTCTCTTAGTTACTGGACAATGCCAGAGCTTTGAGACATTTGTAATTCTTTGATCTATTATCCTCTCTCACTGGATAATTAATCTAACCAAATATTAGGATTTTAAAAAAAATTTGACGAAAGCATTTCTAAAGTCAAACAGCAAATCTAACAGCATCTGGGTACAGAGACGCGAGGAAACCTATTCAGTTGTGACTAAAACTCACACAGCACATACGCAAGGTCACATAACCGAGAAAGCAAAGGAAGTGCTCAATTATTCTAGGTCAGGAGTGTGGGGTGCCAATTAACATTAGAACATGCTCTAAAATTCTCATGCAACCTGGAAATATATTGAACATTGCCATAACTACAAACAGCATAAAATGCACTGCAACTATACTCAAGCCGTTATTACTGTCCATTCCATCAATAATTCAGACAAGCATTGCTCTGGTTAAGGCAGGGAAGGAATTAACCTAGATGAATTCAATGCATGAATATAGACACAATGCATATAAATTCTGGTGGAAGCAGCTGAGATTTCATGTTCACTTTGAACTGGAATTCACCACCATTATACCACCCTACAACGAAGACATTTCAAAAGAAGTTCTTTGGCTTTTAGAGCAAAGTGCTGAAGTTATTGAGTGCTGTGTGGATGTTGAGGATGAGTAATGGGGAGATTTTGCATTAAATATTTCTTCAATACAGCCTTGCTGTTAATTTCCTTATCATTCTGGATTTCATTTGCAGAAAAATTTGCCTTCCTGTCACTCAATTAGTTGGATAATCAGGTAGAACTTGTTAACTGAAATTACCATCAAATAAGTCAGAACTTGCAGAACCTGAAAATATAAGTCTGTGGTCTCTACTGAAGTGTAGCATGCTTTAGGCAGTGCACAGTGCTCACTGAGTGCAGTGTGCTGAGTAAAGGACTTGGGCAATTGAATGAGGGGGAAAGAATCTCGTGAAAGGAAATTAGAAAATTAAGAAGAAAGTGTTTCTGCGGGACAACAAAACAAAAATACAAGTTCTCCCCAGGTTACGACGGGGTTCTGTAACCTGCACAGTTTGCAAGTCGGAAATGCAGCCTCCTGGCAATGTATTTACATAAAACACAGGCCAACCAATGGCAACGTTCAGTTAACCCAGGCCATTCACATGTTGCTGTGAACCAAGTTCCAACCATGCAGAAGACGCCTGCAGCCCCTCAGCAGCCAGAAAATCCATCCCGCCGGTCTCCCAAATATCCATCCTGCCGGTCTCCCAAATGCTCCCAAAGTCGGGTGTTTGTAAACTGGGGAGGAGCTGTTGTGATAATCAGAGTACATTTGGTGGCGGGGGGGGGGGGGGGGGGGGGGGGGGGGGGAGGGGAGGCGGGGCTGCAACAATCAAACATGGAAGTATACTTCCAATTATAGTTAGAGGAGGAAGAATGGCTAAAAGAGTAAACTGAAGATTTTCTTTATCTGAGTGCACGTAGCATTATCAGATTAATACATGGTAAAAATAAAAATAAACTGGTATACTTGTTTTGGAGCAGCTAGTATGGAGTCATGGTTGCAAAGTAATGAAGGTTGAGGATTAAATATTCCACAACAGCTTTCAGGAGATGACAAAATTGAAAATTTTCTAGTTAATAAAGGGGAACCTGTAGCTGTAGTACATTGAGATTTCCAAAAGACATTTGTCAAGGGCCACGTAAGAGGCTGCTGCATGGCATTGGATGAAATGTGTTAGCACTGATTAAAAACTGCCACATCACAGAGGTGGAATAAAAGAGTCCTTTCCAGGCTGGAGGGATGCAACTAGTGGAGACCGCAGGGATATGCTCCTGGTCCTTGATTGTTTACTGTACACATTAATGACCTGGAGGATGGAACAAAAAGTAAGATTTCCAAGTTTGCTGATTATACAAAAATAGGTGGAAGAGTATGTTGCAATTCTACAATGGGATATGGATACACTGAGTGAGTCGGCAAAAGGCTGGTAAATGGAGTTTAATGTAGGGAAGTCTGAGGTCATGCGCTTTGGTAAGGAAAATCAAAAGGCAGATTATCTAAATGGCAAGAAAGAGTTCAGAGGTATTCTAGTGCATGAAACACAAAAAGTTAGCTGGTAGGTCCAACAAGTAGTTAAAAAGGCAAACAGCATGTTGGCCTTCAGTACAAAGGGGCTGGAGTTTAAAAATGGAGGTTTTGTTGCAATGGTACAGGGTGTTGGTGAGCCCTCACCTGGAGTACTGTGTACAGTTTTGGTCTCCTTACCTACAAACAAAGAGTAACTAAACACACACAGCACAGGAAAAGGCCCCATGACGTCTGTGCCATCAATTGGAAGCAGTTCAAAAGGAGTTCACCCAGCTAATTCCTGGGATGAGAGGGTTGTTCTACCAAGAGAGACTAAATAGTTTAGATCTGTATTCCTTGAAGTTCAAAAGAATGAGGGGTGACCTTAAATCCTAAGGGAGCTTGAAAGGGTAGATGTTGGGATATTTTCACTCCTGGGAGAATCATGAACTACAAGGTAAGGGCCAATCATTTAAAACTGAGATGCAGAGAAATCTCTTCTCACAGAGGGTGGTAAATCTCTGGTATTCTCTGTTCCAGTGGGTGGTGGAAGCTGGATCATTGGAAGTATTTAAAGTGGAGGTAGATAAATATTTGATAGATCAAGGGTATGGAGAATTGGCACAGGAGAGGAGTTGAGGCCATCCTAGATCAGCCATGATCATATTAAATGATGGGGCAGGCTTGAAGGGTCTGATGGCCTACTCCTGCTCCTGTTTTCACATCATATGCCTTTCCTCTACGAAAGATATTTGTCACCCCTCCTATTTTCTCCTCACATGGCAGTGTATTTCCTCATGCTTTGGAACATTCTCTGTATGAAAATCACAGTACAAATGAAAGGTGTTTCCTTTCCCTTTACACTGTAAGCATTGCTAAAGGAGCATTCCCCAGTCAGTACTGCCACATTGTCCATGTAGCTACTCTTCAGTTACAGGGTTTTAATGACTGACCCTTCTGAAGCAACATCCAAATTGCTAACATGACCTGCAGGATGAACAGTGGTGCAGTAGTTAGAGCTGTTGCCTTACAGCTAGGGCAGCACAGTGTTACAGCTAGTAAAGCCACTGCCTCACAGTGCCAGTGACCCTGGTTCAATCGTGACCTCGGGTGCTGTCTGCGTGGAGCTTGCTTGTTCTCCCTGTGAATGTGTGGTTCTCCCCTGGATGCTGTGGTTTCCTCCCATATCCCAAAGATGTGCTATTAGGTTAAGCATACACTGTTAATTGTTCCGAGTGTATATGAGAGGCTGGAAAGTTGAAAGGGGAACAAGACATCTGGGAATATCCTGAGAGCTAGCATAGAGACCATATGCTGAATGGTCTCCTACATTATATGAAAACATTACACTCTCAAGAAAAAAAACCCTTACAAACTATGGGAACATGGACTGGAAGTAAATGTGAGATTTTCTAGGCTCACGTATTTAACCAATTCTAATACCGAGTTGACTGGCAGTTTGGGACTTGGTATGGGGTAGAAAAAGAGATGTGTTAGTTATGATAACACAGGACCATAAGAAACACTATCATAAAATTCCAGGAACCATGAATCATTTCTCATTCACTTAACCTTCTGCTAACTGATGCTCCAAAGGGATGAAAAATCTTCAGACTGCCAGATTAAAACGTAATGCTTTTTTTTAATGCAGGCTCTAATGTTTTGGGGTAAATAACAGTGAAATATGGGCTGCATGCCGTTGGATGCCATTGCACATGTCTGGGCAACCTTTGCAAATTTCAGCATATTCAGAGTAAATTCAAGTCCACCAGCTTTCTGTTAAATTTCTATCTGGGAATGTACACTACACAAAACAACTTCTTGGGCCCACTTTCCTTCTACTCCATGTGGTGGATGGTTTATTCTACTTCAGAGTGTTATTCCTGCATAGTAGTGCTATAAAGTAAATCAGAATTAAACACAGTCATTGTTGCCAAGACTCACTAAAGTAAGCTTTTCACTGCTCATCTCATGAGAAGTTTTCTAAAGGAAGTGACAGTACCAAAATGGAGATTTAAAGATCACGCTGCAGTTACATCTACAAGGATTCTCAAACCCTTAACACTTCATCTCCAAGTGCTGAGCTTTACATTGTACAGATGCAGCAAAAAGTCAGGTGCTAACTTTAGCATAGTATCAAAAGCAGTCACAACTTTACAAGCAATGCTGAGCGAGCAGCAGCAAGACTAACTGCTAGCATAAAAGTGCTGAAATCTACCAACCTCACTGCAGAATCTTCTGCCAAACCTGTGGAGGCATTTGCCAGTTAAAGGAATTAGTCACAAAATAATTGTTAATGTCAACCCCATCATATCTGGGAAAGAACTTTCACGAAGAACAGACGCTTGAAATGATTATAAAACAATCTGAGTACCCATTTTGATTTTTGAATATAAAAATCTCTTTAATTGTCAGAAAATTCTCTTCAGGGACAGTTACTCTCAGCCATCCACCCTTCCCCCTCCTCTGAAAGAATATGAACAATTACATCCTTCACATCCACTGGAGATTGAAAGATCACCTTGCAGTTACATCTACAAGGATTCTCAAACCCTTAACACCTCCCTCTGGCTTGAACTCTAGCCCCTTCCCATTTCTGTGTATAAAACAGACATAGTGTAAACTTCTGGCTATTTAAGAACACTCACCAGTAACTATTTTTGAAGCTGTAGCAGCGGTGTTAGAAAATGCATGCTCTGCAGGAGTAGAAGAACTTGTTGCACCCGCTGTTACTGGTGGCTGTGGAGGTGGCGGAACATTGGGACGATTTCTCGGTTTTGGTACTGGCCGTGCCCTTGGTAAAGTGGCAAATTGAGTAAGAGAAGGTTGGGACTGCAGGTCCTGGTTTGCTGGGAAGCCCTGGGCATGTGTAAAGTGCTGAGTTAGCTGGAAGCCCGCACCATGTGTCCCTAATGGAGGTGTGCTCGGGGGAGTTGGTGTGCCTGGGGGGCTATTGGAGGGCTGATCTGCTGCTTGCTCAGAAGACAACTTACAAGGATATGGATTGATAGGTTGTGCTGGAGGTTGAGGAGGGGGGTGATTTGGAGCCTGAATAACCATTTGGTTACTAGAATGTCTACGAGACTGAATTGCAGACTGGGAAGAGGACTGGCTGTGGGATTGCACAGGACTCTGGTTTCCAGGTTGACCTGGAGATGTACTGGCAACTTGGCTGGGCTGTTTTGGTGAATGTGAAGAGGCTTGGTTAACAGGTGGGCTTGCTCCATGACCCACAGGCTGTCCAGGAGGTGGATTTGAAGGCTTTGGAGGAGCAGGTGCAGGCTTTTTTGTTGCTTAAAAGGAAGAAAACAAATGTGGTTAGTTAGAACATAGGTGTCACGAGATCATTAACTAATTCCTATACAGGAGGCCATTCACCAGAAACACCCCTGGGTTTCTCAGTCTTGCACCCCCCTTAACATTTTCCCATTCACTTTGTATTCACTTCATTGTTCTTACCAAAAGACATTTTTTTTGTTTAATTTTATCTGCTGTGTTCCATTCCATAACCGGTTTTTGTCCTCAATGTTCCATTGCTATTTTCGTCACTGTTCACTGCACTTCCATGTTCTACGTCATATGCATAACTTAGTTTGTTTCCTGTTTCCCTGTGTCCAAATCATTAATTGAAAAACAGTAGTGCTTTGAGCACAGAACCCTGGAGAAGATGACCGTTGCATTCCTCTTTGCAGTCTGCAAAACATCCATTCGCCCCAGCAGATTTTATGTTAAAAGATATTTGGACAGGTACATGAACAGGAAAGGTTCAGAGGGTTTTGGGCCAAATGCAGGCAATTTGGCATGGACAAGTTCAGCCAAAGGGCCTGTTTCTGTGCTGTGTAACTCTATGACTCTATCATACTCCTGGCTCCTTTTGTCCCAAAGCATTGAGTTTTGCTGAAAAGCCTAATGTGTGCTTTTTGACAATTGATCCGACCAAGAAATTGGTTGAGTGGCAGTATTCAAAAATACAAATCTGATGAAAGATCATCGGCATGAAATGTTAATTCTGTTGTCTCTCTACAGATGCTGACCAACCTGCTGAGTATTTACAGCATTCTACACAGGTTCTCAAACTGGCAGCAGGTGGCTGGTTGTGTCCTGCGCTGGGTTTCAAATATCCACCGTATTTATAGATGACTTGGAACTGCAGTTTTCTGTCCCATCCTCTGAGATTTCCAATGAGAAAGCTGGCTATCACTGAGAATAGTCACCCCATTGTATGAAGGATGTGGAGGCTATGGAGAGGGCGCAGGTGAGGTTCGCCAAGATGCTTCCTGGATTAGAGGACATGTGCTACAAGGAGAGGTTGGACAAACTTGGGTTGTTTTCTCTGGAGCAGTGGAGGCTAAGGGGAGACCTGATAGAAGTTTATAAAATTGGCTGCAGAAAATTCTTGAGTGAGAGGGCGAACAGCCAGAGGCTGTTGTACATGTTGGTACAAATGACATAGGTAGAACAAGGGATGAGGTTCTGTAGAATGCGTACAGGGAGTTAATAAGTTCAGAAGCAAAACTGAGTATAGTGATCTCCAGATTACTCCTGGTGCCACGCGCCAGTGAGGTCAGAAATAGAAAGATAGGCCAGATGAATTTGTGGCTGAGGAGCTGGTGCAGAGGTCAGGGATTCAGGTTCTTGGACCATTGGGATCTCTTCTGGGGTAGAGGTGACCTGCACAAGAGGGACAGGATGCATGTGAACCAGAGAGGGACCAATATCCTTGCAGGGAAATTTGCTGGTACTACACGGGGGGGTTGAACCAGATTGGCAGGGGGTGGGACTCTGAGCAGAAGCAAGTCATGGGATAAAGCAGTAGCCAGCGCAAGCAAGTTTAGTAAAGGCAGGGAAAGGAATACCCAGTTAAACTGCATTTATTTAAATGCATGAGGTCTAACAGGTAAGGTAGACGAACTCACAGCGTGGATTGGCTCTGAGGACTGGGATGTTATAGCCATAACAGAAACATGGCTGAGAGAAGGGCAGGACTGGCAGCTCAATTTTCCAGGATACAGACGCTACAGGTGTGACAGAGGTACAGGTAAGCAGGGAAGGGGTGTTGCCATTTTGACAAGGGAGCACATAACAGCAGTACTTTGAGATGAAATTCTTGGGGGATCGTCCAGTGAAGCCAAATGGGTAGAACTTAGAAATAAGAAGGGGATGGTCACTCTAGTGGGGCTGTATTATAGACCCCCCCAATTGTCAGTGGGAACTTGAGGAGCAGGTGGGTAGAGAAATTGCTCATAGTTGTAAAAATAATAGGGTAGTATTAGTGGGAGATTTTAATTTTCCCCATGTTAACTGGGCCACCCAGAGTGTTAAGGGCCTGGACAGGGTGGAATTTGTGAAACACGTCCAGGAAAGTTTCCTGAGTCAATATATAGAGGACCCTACATGGGAGGGTGCAATACTGGGCCTTCTCTTAGGGAACGAGGTAAGGCAGGTAAACTGAACTGGCAGTCAGGGAGCACTTTGGCTCTAGTGACCACAATTCTATTAGTTTTAAGACAGTGATGGAAAAGGATAGGACAGGTCCACAGGTTAGGGGTCCTAAACTGGAGCAGGGCTAATTTTGGGGCAATTGGGCAGGACCTAGCAGAGGTCGATTGGATGAGCCTGTTTGAAGGGAAAGGAATGAATAGCAAGTGGGAGGCTTTTAAGAGAGTGATATCAAGAGTCCACAAGAAGCACGTTCCTGTTAGGGTGAAGAGTAAACCTGGCAAGTTTAGGGAACCTTGGCTGACGAGGGATATTGAGGCTCTGGTCAAGAAAAAGGAAGCATACATAGTGTTTAGGAGGTGAGGGATGAGTGAATCCCTTGATAACTATAAAAAGATTAAGAATATTCTTAAGAGCGAAATAAGGAAAGCAAAGAGAGAGTATGAGATGGATCTGGCAGGTAAGATTAAGGAAAATCCCAAGAGGTTCCATAGCTATATTAAGGGTGAAAAGGGTGGCTAAGGAGAGAGTAGGTCCCCTGAGAGATCAGCAGAGACTGTGTCTTGAACTACAGGAGATGGGTGGGATTTTTAATCAATATTTCTCCCCGGCATTTAACTGAGAAAATCATGGTTGCTCAAGAGATAAGGGAAACTACTGGAGATGTTTTGGAGAACATTCATATTACCAGGGAGGAGGTATTTGCAGCCTTACAGTGCATTAAGGTGGATAAATCCCCTGGACCTGACCGAATACATCCTCGGACTTTGTGGGACACTAGAAAAGAAAATGCAGGGCCCTCATGGAGATTTTTTCTTCATCATTAGCCACTGGTGAAGTTCCTGAACACCGAAAGGTGGCTAATATCGTTCCATTGTTTAAGAGGGGTAGCAAGGACAAGCCAGGGAACTATAGGCCATTCAGCCTGACATCAGTAGTGGGGAAGTTACTGGAGGGAATTCAGAGGGACAGGACCTACCAGCATTTGGATAGACAGAGTCTGATTAGGAGTCAGCATGGCTTTGTGCATGCTTAGAGTTTTTTTTGAAGAGGTAACATGGCCTCACTGGTTGATGTGGATGTTTTCTATTTGGACTTTAGCAAGGCCTTTGACAAGGTCCAGCATGGTGGGCTGGTCTGGAATGTTAGGTCCCATGGAATCCAGGGAGAGCTAGTTAGGTGAATTCAAAATTGGCTCAGAGGTAGGAAGTAGATGGCGGTGGTTGAAGGTTGCTTCTCTGAATGGAGGCTGGTGACTAGTGGTGTGCTGCAGGGGTCAGTGTTGGGACCCTTGTTATTCATTATTGATACAAATGATTTGGATGTGAATGCACAAGGCTTGATCAGTAAGTTTGTGGATGACACAAAATTAGGAGGTGTTGTTGATAGTGAAGAAGGTTATTGTAGATTACAGGGGGATTTTGATCAGTTAGGAAAGTGGGCTGAAGTGGCAAATGGATTTCAATACAGATATGAGATGACGCATTTTGGAAAGTTAAATCAGCGTAGGACTTATACTATGAATGGTAGGGCATTAGGGAGTGTAATGGAACAAAAGGTCCCAGGAGTACAAGTGCACAGTTCGTTGAAAGTGGTGTCACAGGTAGACAGCGTGGTGAAAAAGGCACTTAGCATGCTGGCCTTCATTGGTCAGGGCATTGAGTATAGGAGTTGGGACATTATGTTGCAGTTGTACAAGTCATTGGTGAGGCCGCATTTGGAGTACTGTGTACAGTTTTGGTCACCCTGTTATGGGAAAGACTTGGTTAAACTGGGAAGAGTGCAGAAAAGATTTATGAGAATGCTGCCAGGACGAGAGGGCCTGAGTTATAGGGAAAGTTGGCCAGGTTAGGTCTTTATTCCTTGGAGTGCTGGAAAATGAGGGAAGATCTTATAGAGGTTTACAAAATCATAAGGTGCACAGATAAGGTGGATGGTAGCAGTCTTTTCCCGAGAGTAGTGGAGTCCCAAACTAGGGGACATAGATTTAGGGTGAGAGGGGAAAGATTTAAAAGGGACCTGAGGGACAACTTTTTCATGCAGAGGGTGGTGGGTATATGGAATGAGCTGCCAGAGCAAGTGACTGAGGCAGGTACAAATGTATCATTTAAGAAGCACTTGGATAGGTACACGCAAGGGCAGGGCTTAATGGGATATGGGCCAAATGCAGGAAATTGGGACTAGATGGGTGGGCACCATGATCAGCATGGACTCATTGGGCCGAAGGGCCTGTATCCATGTTGTATTACTTTATGACTCTATTACGAGGAGGCATAGACAGCCCGTATCTTTTTACCAGGGTCGAAATATCTAAAGTGCATGCATTTAAGGTTGGAGGGGGAAAGTTCAAAGGAGATGTGCGGGACAAGTCTTTTTATTACCCGGAGAGTGGTGGGTGCCTGGAATGCACTGCCAGGGGTGATTGTGCAGACAGATACAACAGAGGTGTTTAAGAGGTTCTTAGATAGACACATGAATATGCAGAAAATGAAGGGATATGGACCATGTGCAGGCAGAAGGGATTGGTTGTCATTAGCTTAACTAGTTTTGCACAACATCATGGGGGTGGAGGGGGGAGGACTTGTTCCTCTACTGTACTGTTCTATGTTCTAGTAACAGTATTGGATGCATTAACTTGCAGAGATAGATTAACTGAATAAGCAAAAGTTTGGCAAATGAACTTTAACCAAGCACATCCAATCTGGCTAAGAATACTGGAAGAGTACTTTAGAACTGGTGAAAGACCGGACCGAAAGATTTGGGAACTCAGTTATATAGATCAATAAATTGTCATAGATACATACAAATTATCGCCAAAGGCAGTTAATGGAATGTTGGTCTTTATATCTGGAGCACTAGAGTATGAGATGATGAAAATTACACTGCCGTCCCTGGCCAGGCCACACATGGAGAACCAGCTACACTTACTGAGGATATACTTGCACTGAGGGGAGTGCAGCATGGATTTACCATACTGATAATGTGACTCCAAAGTTAAATTACAGGAGAAACTACTGGAGCTAGGGTTGCATTTCCTGAAATTTAGATGATTTAGGATCAAATTGATTGATCTTTTCAAAAAAAATTAAGGGGAACTAATAGGGTCAATAGAACAAAACTATTTCCATTGAATGGAATATAGAGGATGAGAAAACAATCTTAAAATTAGAGTTAGGCTTTTCAGGACTGAAGTTAGGAAACACTTCTACATACAGGGGAATGTTTCAGGTTCAAGATCTTTCATCAATTCAATCATCAATCTAAAATGCTCTCTCTAAAGGTGCTACCCGGAACACTAGAACATTACAAAATAGCAGGAGTCGGCCACTTGGCCCCTCAAGTCTACCTACCATTCACTGTGATCGTGGCTGATCTATGTTCGACTCAACTCCTCTTCTGTGCCAGTTCCCCAGAACCCTCGATCTTTCTATCTATTTATATTTACCTCTCTCTGCCTTGAAATACATCTAAAGATCTCATCTCCACCTTTGTGGCAGAGAACACAGATTCACCACTCTGTAACTCAGTTCACCAGCATGCATCTCAGTTTTAAATAACTGGAATCATTGAAATGGACAGCAGAGAAGCTGGCCCTCTTGGCCCACCTCGTCCATGCCAACCATGATGCCCTCTAACCTAATTCCATTTACCTGCAATTGGTCCGTATCCCTCACACCTTTCCTATCCAAGTACCTGTCCAAATGCCCTTTAAACATTGTAATTGTATGCACCTTTATTGGCTTCCCTGGCAGCTCATTCCAGATATCTATGACCTCTGTATGGAAAAACTTTTCCATTAGATCTCCTTTACATTTCTCCCCCTCACCTTTAACTTGTGCCCTCTAGTTCCAGACCCTGCTACCTTAAGGAAAAGATTCTATCTATCTATGCTCCTCTAATTTTTTTTCTTTTCAATCTTTTTATTAATTTTCAAATTAGTACAAATTAATATATATAACATTAACAATTATATATATGGTGCAAAGAGATCAGGATAACAATCATAACAGTTAATATATATAATCACAAGGAGTAAATAAAAAAGTAATCTAGACCTCCCGCTCTCTTATTAAGTGAACATAATACAAAAGGAAAATTGAAAAGATTTAATATGAGAAAAGAATGCCCAAATCAAAAACATTAATTAATAAACCAAAAGAAACCAAAAACTTCAAAATAAAACTGGACTGATATTTCTTCAATTAAAAAAAACATTATGTCGTTAACTCCGCTCCTCTGTATTCAAAGGTTATTGAAAGGGATCTGAAAAAGGTCAGCTTATATCATATGGAAATATTGAATAAATGGACTCCAAACTTCCTCAAATTTAAGCGAAGGATCAACAGTACCACTCCTAATTTTTTCTAAGTTTAAACATGCTATAGTTTGAGAGAACCACTGAAAAGTGGTAGGAGGTATTGGATCCTTCCATTTGAACAAAATGGATCGCTTGGCCATCAATGTAACATATGCCCCTCTAATTTTTATAAACCTCTATAAGGTCACCCCTCAGCCTCCTACTTTCCAGTAAGAATAAACCCAGCTCATCTTGCAACTGTGTCCCTTCACCAGATATTCTCCCACGAGGGAAAACACAATATCTATCCTGTTTAGCCCCCTTAGAATCGCATATGTTTGAATAAAGTCACCTCTTATTCTTCTAACCTCCAAGGAATACACCTAAGTTGTCTAGCCTCTCTGTCGTGCTGCCCGACTTGCTGAGCACTTAGCGCATTTTCTGTTTATATTTCACATTTCCAGCATCTGCACTATTTTGCTTTTGGGTAGATATTACACTGACTGGCAAATAATACTTCATTTACTGGCCAATCAGGTGTAGTATTTGAAAATCTCCAGGTTCTCTGGGACCAGCCTATATCTGAAGAGGACTGGAAGACTGTGGTCAATATTTTCTCAATCTCTACTCTTACTTCCCACAGTTATCTTGCAGTGGGTGGCATCTCCTTTAAATTACCACCAGTCTTTCTAGTACCTCTCATTTATCTAGTATTGATCACCTTCAGCATCTGGGTGCTGTTGTGGAAAATATTCCACTCTGCAACAGTGATGTCCTTTAATAACAACTTCCACATTTCCCCAACTCACAAATAGGATATGCTCCTACCCATGTAATTCTGGATGCCACTCAACTATCAAAACTAAACTCTGTGGAGAGAACTCACCTCTTCTGATTACGTGTGGGCTTGGACCAGTTGCAACTGGCCCTGCAGCAGCAGTGAGCTGACCAAGTCCTGTGCCAGTTGGTTGTGATGGACTTTGTATAACACTAGCACCATTCCTCGAAGATGGCAAGGTGGTTGCAGGGTCTTTGGGCTTTGAAAGGCTGAAAGATGTGAGAAGTCTTCATAAGATTGGGTCAGGAACTAAATAGATTTCACAAAGAGCACACTTCATCCAGACAGTTGTACAGTTTACATCTCCAGATACCAATCAAGATGGTAGAGACATAGTGGACCCCACAAATGTTTGGGCCAAAAATTATGTTGGTATTTTGTGAGGGTGGGGAAAAAAGATCAAAACAAGTTAGCATCAGAAACAGTCCTGAGATTACTCATTAGATTATGTGCCACTTAACAAATGACATCCTCTCTGCAAGGTAGTGATTCCCTCAAATCCTTTCCTACTTATCACCAACATGCAGTAACACATATTCTACCTCTACAACAAGCCCTGCCATACAAGTTCCTTGCTACAATACATGGGGCAACATTGAGTGAAACCAGAAGAAAAAGATTAGAATCAGAGTCCATACTGACCATTAAGCACCCATTTAACCCAATTCCAACATTAATAGCTCTGACCTTATTTTGAACTCCTGCTATTGCTAGAGCACTCTCTCTTTGACATCCATATCCTTCAGCATATTTAGTAACACTGGTAAAGCCACTCCCTGTAAATCTGCACCAAGAACTTGAACAGGGTATAGCATGCAGAGCTCAGTGGGAACAGCAGGCAAACCAAGCCACGTACAACTCCAAAATATGGTGGGCTTGCAGAATGAAACATGAGGGCTTGGCTTGGACTCTTCAGGAACACACATCACACCAAATGCACATGCATTAAGCCATGGGAGATTTGATTCAGCTGTTAGCAGGGAGATTTACAGCTTTAAAACAGGATAGTTTAGATGAGGAATCAATCATGTGGCTACTATAACTACATTGCTGACAATTTCACATTCAGATGACTTCTTTTAACTGTTTAAAAAGTTCCTATAGATTTCCTGCATGCAACACAAAAAAAAAAGGTAAATTCCTGTAACTGCATGAACTAGGTCTCCAGTAACCAGCAATTCGTTAGAAAACACGTCCTTATGCTGGAACACGAGGACTTTAAACTGAAACACTACCTCAACAATTCTGTTGCTCAACTCTGGTTTGAGTGTGGGGTAATTGTGCATCAGCCAAATATTTGTAAGTGCAACACAAATAAAAACTTCTGAAATGCTGACACAAATGCTTTTAAAGGCACAGGTCCTGAACCTGCTATGGGCACACACTGAACAATCGGTGCAAGGGGATCAGGAAATGGCAGTAGGTCTTTGTGTGCCAGACTCTGCCTCAAAGAAATAGCCTCAACAATTCCATTTGGGAATGCTGTAGCTGCTCCCAGAGTTTAACATTTCCTTAGTCTAAGGATTAGTAGGTGTTGGCATCTGCTGGGCTCAATGCATCCTCCCATAATATAATGGCAGTTAGACACTATTAAGGCAAGAGGTCACATTGAGGCTTACAGAAATGCCCCAGACTGAGCTCATGTTTAAGGCACTCCACTGATAAGAGTTCTGGCTGAAATGAAATTAGTCCTTGAGAAAGGAGTCAATTTCATATGTGCCTAGAAATTCTGATCAGACCTAACAGGTATACTCACCTGGGTTGTCTGGTACTGCTTTTTTCTCCCTATCCTAAAACAGATGCCCACATGCCAATACTGGTGTAAGTGCCAACCATGTTGGTCTTCAATTGGTCAGGTAGTTGGGTCAGCAGCAGCGATACAATGGTGAAGTGGCATTTTTTAGGGGATGGTACCTATAATATTGTGGCTTATTGATAAATAACAACAAACTCCAGGTTCTTATTCTTTGCCCAACAATTTCTCAACTTAGTGTCCTCTCCCAGTGGACTGAGACCAAGCAAAGCCGATACTGATCGTGGTTTTTAACCAGAGAGCAATTCTTTTCTGCTTCAACTCTATTACATCACTGTCATGTACAACAGATTAGTTGCAACAACTCTACAAAATAATTTCCTATATAAACTAGCCATTACCTACATAATTCTTTGGATTGATCATTAACTTCAGAACCCTTGATTAGATTTCAGATAACCAGCATCATAAAGAACCTGATCAGAATGTATTACAGGATGGTTACTTTGGGATCTTCAATCATGTTCACTTCACACTATTCATGACTCTTGCAAATAACAAGAATTCACAAGGAGAGACCCAAGAATTTCTTTCTAAGAATACTGCTTCTGATGTTACCAAATAATCTCAATGAATGGAGCAGAATTTAGTGATGAACATAAATATTTGACTCTATTTAAAAAATGAGCCTACAAATTCTAAACTGTTTATTTTTTTGTTACCACATAACTGAAAACCAATTTTACCCAGACAATAATGGTCAACCCCAAGTTGATCTCATTATTCCACCCCTCTGCTGGCCTTGATCTGTTAAGGCAACCCCTCCCGAGCTACTTACCACGTCCCAACTATCTGTTCACAACTGCCAGCCTTCTCTGCTCACTCAACCTGAGACCTAGGTAGCACATCTTCCAATGTACAAATGTGTATTCCATGTTCAGTAGCAAGACTTGACACGGCTGAAATCTGCAGCAATGGGCCCATTCAGGGATGCCAGAGTTTCTAATATCGGATGTTGCCTCAGAGATCAGTTCTCTGCAATGGAGGGTGGAGTGCTCATGTGTACAGGAAGACTGGGAGAACATGTCTCTAAAATGCTCTGTACAATTTAACTACAGGGTTCCCTTAAATGGGGTTTCCAAAGACAACTTAGTAACAGGATAGGCAATTTGCTTCACATACCCAAAATTCACGACAGCAGGTGGGTAGGAAGAAAGGATGGAGAAAAGATGTGGGGATAGCTTTACTTCTCAGCCTTGAGGTAAGAGGATAAATCTGGCTAGCTGCAGGAAGTGCTGCAAAGGCATTTACCTCAGGGATTCAGAACATCTTATTTTTTTTTAAATACATTTTGGGATCTCGGCACTGCTGACACAGCCAGCATTTACTGCCCACCCCTTATTGTCCTTGAGAAGGTGGTGGTGAGCCACCTTCTTGAACCACTGCAGTCTTTCTGGTGTTGTGCTCCTACAATGCTGTTGGGAAGGAGTTCCTGGATTTAGACCCAGCAATGGTGAAGGTATGGTGATACATTTGGGAGATACTGACATGGAAAGTCCTAAATACTTGCAGTGAACGGCAGCTACGTGTGCAAGAAGTGTCTCCTGCTGCAGCAACTTGATCTGGAGCAGCGGCTGCAGCCACTGTGATACTTTTGAGGGCTGAGTAGGCAGAGGGGCCATGGGTGACCACCTGACACACCCAGGGATGCAGGAAGGTAGTGCAGTCACTGAATGGCTATGGACCATCCCAAAAGGTCCTGCTCCATATCAATACTAACAACATGGGTAGAAAGAGAGCTGCAGTCCCTGCAGGCATACTTTAGGGAGCTGGGCACAAGGATAAAAAGGAGGACTTCAAAAATTGTAATCTTAGGGGATGGGAACCTCAAAGCAAAGTCAGGAAGGAGAGTGAGAGAAAGAAAGCAGGAAGGGAAAATTATGAAAGTAGGTACTGAAATAAATAGATGTTAAAATCAAAGTCTAGCAGCAAAGGGGGTTGAATGACAGAAAAAGGTTAAAATGATAACATTGAAGTCAGTTTACCTTAATGATCACAGCAGTAGAATGTTGGGATCTAAATGCCATTACAGAAACATAGATGGAGGATGACCAAAGCTGGGCACTAAATATTCCAGGGTTGGAACATTTAGGAAGGACAGGCAAAAATTAAAGCACTATTAATAAGGAAGATCAGTGCAGTGGTGAGAAAGGATTGTGGCTTGACAAATTATGATATAGAACTGGAATCGATTTGGGTTGGACTAAGAAATAGCAAATGGCAGAAAACATCAATAGGTGCAATTTATAGGTGGCCAAACAATAGTTGTTATATTGGGAGCATCATTAATATTTATTTATTTCACTCTCAGCACAATACAGGCCCTTCGGCCCACAATGTTGTGCCGACCTTTAAACCTCGCCTAAGACTATCTAACCCCTTCATCCCACAAATTCCTCCGTATGCTTATTTAGTAATCTCTTGAATCTGACCAATGTACCTGCCTCCACCACCACTCCAGGCAGCGCATTCCATGTCCCAACCACTCTCTGGGTAAAAAATCTCCCTCTGACATCTCCCTTGAACTTCCCACCCATTACTTTAAAGCCATGCCCTCTTGTATTGATCATTAGTGCCCTGGGAAAGAGGCGCTGGCTGTCCACACTATCCATTCCTTCTAATATTTTGTATACCTCTATCATGTCTCCTCTCATCCTCCTTCTCTCCAAAGAGTAAAGCCCTAGCTCCCTTAGTCTCTCCTCATAATGCAGTCTCTAAACCAGGCAGCATCCTGGTAAATCTCCTCTGCACCCTTTCCAATGCTTCCACATCCTTCCTATAATGAGGCGACCAGAATTGAGCACCGTACTCCAAGTGTGGTCTAACCAGAGTTTTGTAGAGCTGCATCATTACTTCGCGTATCTTAAACTTGATCCCACGACTTATGCTAACATCCCATAAGTTTTATTAACTACCCTATCCACCTGTGAGGCAACTTTCAGGGATCTGTGGATATGAACCCCCAGATCCCTCTGCTCCTCCACACTATCCAGAATCCTGCCATTAACTTTGTACTCCGCCTTGGAGTTTGTCCTTCCATAGTGTACCACCTCACACTTCTCCGGATTGAACTCCATCTGCCACTTCTCAGCCCAGCTCTGCATCCTATCAATATCCCTCTGCAACCTTCGACAGTCCTCCACACTATCCACAACACCACCAACCTTTGTGTTGTCTGCAAACTTGCCAACCCACCTTTCTACCCCCTCATCCAAGTCACTAATAAAAATCACGAAAAGCAGAGGTCCCAGAACCGATCCTTGTGGGACACCACTAGTCACAGCCCTCCAATCTGAATGCACTCGCTCCACCACAACCCTCTGCTTTCTACAGGCAAGCCATTTCTGAATCCACACGGCCAAGCCTCCCTGGATCCCATGCCCTCTGACCTTCTGAAGAAGCCTACCATGTGGAAACTCGTCAAATGCCTTACGAAAAGCCACGTAGACCACATCTACTGCACTACCCTCATCAATCTGCCTGGTCACCTCCTCAAAGAACGCCAGCAGGCTTGTGAGACATGATCTGCCCTTCACGAATCCAGGCTGGCCCTGATCAGACCATGATTCTCCAAATGCCCATAGATCCTATCTCTAAGAATCCTTTCCAACAGCTTGCCCACCACAGATGTAAGGCTCACTGGTCTGTAATTCCCTGGACTATCCCTACTACCTTTTTTGAATAAGGGGACAATATTTGCCACCCTCCAATCCTTCGGTACCATTCCCGTGGACAACGAGGAATCAAAGATCCTAGCTAATGGTTCAGCAATCTCCTCCCTCGCCTCGCGGAATATTCTGTCAGGGCCCAGGGACTTATCTGTCCTAATATTTTCTAACAGCTCCAAAACATCCTCCCTCTTGATATCTACATGCTCTGGAACATTAACCTTATCAACACTGTCCTCAGCATCATCAAGGCCCCTCTCCTTGGTGAATACTGAAGAGAAGTATTCATTGAGAACCTCACCCACTTCCACAGCTTCCAGACACATTTTCCCACCTTTGTCTCTAATCGGTCCTACCTTTACTCTCATCATCCTTCTGCTCTTCACATAAGTGAAAAAAGCCTTAGGATTTTCCTTAACCCTACTCGCCAAGGCCTTTTCATGTCCCCTTCTTGCTCTCCTCCGCCCCTTCTTAAGTTTCTTCCCTGCTACCCTATATTCCTCAAGAGACCCATCTGATCCTTGCTTCCTAAACCTTATGGTATGCTGCCTTCTTCGTCCTAACTAGTTGTTCCACCTCTCGTCACCCATGGTCCCTTCACCCTGCCATTCCTTCTCTGGCTCACCAGGACAAATTTATCCCTAACATCCTGCAAGAGATCCCTGAACAACGACCACGTCTCCATAGTACATTTCCCTTCAAAAATGTCATTCCAATTCAGGAAATTAGAGGTGTGTGTCACAGTTTTATGCAGTAATCATGTGAGACTTTAACCTACATATACACTAGACGATCAAATTTACCACGATGAGGAAGAAGAATTCATGGAGCATGCTTTTCTAGATCAATATATTGAGTAACAACTGGGGAAAGGGTACTTTGGATCACATTTTATGCAATGAGAAGGGGTTGTTTGACAAGCTCTGGGAGATCCTGACCATAATAGAATTTTACATTTGGCTTGAAAGTGATGTCATTCAATGTGAAACTATGAAGGTATGACAGGAGAGCTTACTGTGGCTGATAGGGAGCATACATTGAGAGGTGTGACAGTAGACACCAATGGTTAGCATCTAAAAGAAAAAAATCCACAAGCTGCAAGAAAAATATACTTTAAGGCACAAAAACCCAAAACGAAAAGGCAGTCGTCTGTGGATGAGTTGAGAAATTAAAGATGGAATGAAATCAAGAAGCTTATAAAGCTGCCAGAAGCAGCAGTGGGCCTGAGGATTGGGAGCATGTTAGAACTCAGCAAAGGTGGATCAAGAATTTTTTTTAATAAAGGAAGGGAAGATGGAACGAAAATAGACTGGTGAGATGCATAAAAACAAGAGCATAATGCAAGATCTTTTATAGGCAAGTTAAAAGAAATAGAACTGGCAAAGGCAAATGTGGGTCCCTCACAGAGAGTGAGGGGAAAATTTATAACGGGGAATAAGGAAATAGCAGAGAAATTAAACAATTACTTGGCGTATAATGAAAGACACATAAAACTTGGTGGATATTTAAGACAATTAAGGGTCCACTGAGAATGTGGAACTGAAAGAAATAAATATTGTAAATAAGCAGTACAAGAGAACTTGGTGCGTTTGAAGGCTGATAATTCCCATGGATTTGATAATCTACTTCCCAGATTATTGTAAAATGTGGTTCTAGATATTGTGGAAACCCTAGTTATCTTCCAAGATTCTATAAATTCTGGAATTGTTCCGTGGATTGCAGGGTTGCATATGTGATGCCATGATTTAATAAAGAGGGAAACAGAAAACAGGAAACTACCAACCTGTTCAGTTAACAACAGTGATAGGGAAAATGTTGGAATCGAAAACAAAGACTGCAATAACAGAATACTTTAAAAGAAATTTTAGGGTTGTGCAATGGTAATATGGTTTTGTTCAGGTAAGTCATGTTTGGTTAATGCACTGGAGTTCTTTGAGGATGTGACTAGTAGAATAAGGAGGAATCCATGGATGTGATACTTCTGAATTTTCAGAGTTTTGATAAGACCCCTCACACAGGAGGTTGGTCATCAAGGAGGATTGGAGGTAATGCACTGACATGGATTGAGAATTGTTATTAAACAGATGTGACTGAACAGATGGCTCTCAGGTTGGCAGCCTGTGAATAGTAGGGTGCCGTTAGGATTGGTGTTTGGGCCTCAATCATTCTCTGTATCAGCAATTTGGCTGAGGAGATGAAATGTCATATTTCCAAGTTTGTTGTCAACACTAAAGAAGACAGGATGTAAATACAGAGGATATAGAAGCTACAGGGGAACATGGACAAGCTAAGTCAGTGGGTGAGAATATGCCAAATCCTGTTGCACAATGTGGAAAAAATGTGCAAAGCTGAATATTTGTTAAATGGTGAGAGATTGGGTAGCATTGATGGTCAAAGGGACCAGGGTGTGCTTACACACAAGTCACTGAAGGCCAACATGCAGATGCAGCAAGTTATGGGAAGGTATGTTGGCCATTATTACAAAAGGGTTTCATTACAGGAGTAAGGAACTGAAATTGTATAATGTCTTGATGAGACATTGAGTACTGTTCATAGCTTTGGTCTCCTTACCTCAGAAAGGAAGTACCTGCCATAGAGGAAATAATTCAACACACTGATTTCAGGAATGACAGGTTTGTTGTACGAGGAGATTGCACAGATTGGACTGTCCATGCAATCTCATATTGACATGGAATTGAAATTCATAGAATGAAACAGCATGGTAACAGGACCATTGGCCCAAATTGTCCATGCCAAGATGCCTATCTATGCTAATCCCATTTGCCTGCATTTGGCCCATATTCCTCTAAACATGTCCTATCCAAGTACCTGTCCAAATGTCTTTTGAATGTTGTAATTGTATCCACCTCTACCACTTCCTCTGGCAGCTTCTTCCATATACCCACCATCCTCTGTGTGAAAAACCTGCCCTTCAAGCCCCTTTAATCCTTTCCCCTCATCATAAGCCTATGCCCTCTAGTTTATGACTCCCTTACCCTGGGAAAAAGATTGTGACCATCTACTTTATCAATGCCCCTCAATTTTATGAACCCATCATTTAAGTAACCCATCAGCCTCCAACACTCCAGGGTATTCTTTATAGAGTTCAAAAGGAGAGGGAATCAAAACAGAGCTTATAAAATTCTTAAAGGGCCTGACAGGCTGGATGGAGGGAGGATATTTGCCGTCTAGTACAAAGAGCACAGAATGAAAATAAGATGCTGTCCATTTAGGATTGAGATGAAGACTGCTATTTCTGGCAGCTTTATAAACTTCTTGATTTCGTACTATCTTTAATTTTTCAAGTCATCCTCAGATTTCCTTTTGGGTTTTTGTGCCCTAAAGAAATAAATTTTTCTTGCAACTTGTGCATTCTTTTAGATGTTAAGCATTGGTGTCAACTGTCACACCTTTCTATGTATTCTCCCTATCAGCCACAGCCAACTCTCCTGTCATACCTTCATAGTTTCGCATTGAATAATATCACTTCCAAGCCACATGTAAAATCCTATTTTGGTCAGGATTTCCCAGAGCTCATCAATCAACCACTTCTCATTGCACAGAATGAGATCCAAAATACCTTTTTCCCCAGTTGGTTACTCAGCATATTGATCTAGAAAAGTATCTTGTATATATTCAATGAATTCATCTTCCTCCTTATTACAGTAAGTTTGATTGCCTAGTGTACATGTAGGTTAAAGTCTATCTTAACTCAGAGGGTGGTGAACCATTGGGATTCTCTGCCATGGCCGGCTATGGAAGCTCAGTGGTTCTGTTCATTCAAAGCAGTGAACTGATAGATTTCGGGGCATTAAGGGAATCAAGGGATATGTGGATGAAGTAGGAAAATGACCTTGAGGTGGAAGATCAGCCATGATATTGATGAATGATGGAGCAGACTCAGAAGGCCACATGCTCTTTTTTCTTATGTTATTTCCAGATTGGGATGATGTAGGACTTGAGGGGAACCTGCAGGTAGTACTGCTCCCATGTGCTTGCTGCCTTTGTTCTACTGTGCAGGAGAGGTGGTGGGTTTATGAGGTGCTGTTGGAGTACCCTGGCCGAGTAACTGCATTTTATAGATGGTGCACACACTGCAGCCACTGTGCACCAGTGGTGGACGTTAAGGGTGGTGAACGCGGTGCCAATCAGGTTGGCATCTTTGCCATGGATAGTGTCGAGCTTCTTGAGTGCTGTTGGAGCTGCATTCACCCAGGCAAGTGGGCAATGTTCTATCACACTTGTGCCTTGTAGATGACAAAAAGACCTTGGGGTGCCAAGGAATGCCAAGCCACTACAGTTGAACATCCAAACTCTGACCTGCTCTTGTAGATGTGGTATTTATATGAATGGTCCAACTGAGTTTCTGGTTAATGGTGACCCCAGGATATCGATGGTGGACGACTCAGTGATGGTAACATCATTGAATGATGGTTATTCTCTCTCTGGTGAGAGATAGTAATTGTCTGGCATTTTCTGTGGCATGAACGTCACATGTTGTCTAGACCTTGCTGCATGCTGGCAGCGGCTGCTTCATTTGGTAAGTTGCCGCCAATGGAATTCAACAATCCATCATTAACAAACGCCCTCACTTCTGACCCTATGACAAAGGTCAATAATGAGGCAGCCATTGAGAGTTGAGCCCAACTCACTGCTCTGCGGAACTCCTGCAGTGAAGTTCCAGGACTGGGATGATTACATGCCTTCTTACAATTTCAGATGCCAGGGGTCTCCTAGGCCTGAGATACCTGACTGTCAGTGTTTAAAAATAGAATGAGCATTGAAATAAAGGCAGTAACCTCATTATCACATAAAACTTCCCACTGATGGCCTGAATATCTTCCACTGCTAGTCAGTTAGTTACAGTCACTGTTGTTTTTTGCGGTTTAACCCCTGAAAGGTTCCAATCCAAGTTAAGATTTAGTGCTTATCTGCAAACAAAAATTTAATAAACTGCAGTCCAGGTAAAGTCCAAAATGGTTTACACTGGATTCTACGTCACAAGTTAATCGTATAATTTTTCAATCTATCTAAACCCCAGACCTTTCATCAGGAATGAGGTTGATTCACCTCATTCCATCTCATATGCTTGCCAGGTGTCAAGTCTAGAATTCAACAATCACTCATAGATCAGATTAAACTTAGAGTAAGCAAAAACCAGAATATTACACTGTCATAAATTTCCAGGTAAAGGTACATTACCAGGTAAACAAAAGCAGAATAGACTTAATAGACAACAAGCCACCTATTGCTATGATTTGAACAAAGTGTACAAAGCAGATGTTGAAGGAATGTAATTAAACTTTATGACGTTAGATGTGACAAACAGATAAAGTAATTTCCTGTTTATCTAAAATTAGGACTTGGGAATTGAAACCAAAGATAGTGAAAGTACATTTAAAACAGATCAGACAAGGAGCAGAGAGAAACAAGAGACTACAGATGTTGGAATCGGGAGCAAAAGATAAACTGATGGAGAAACTCAGTGGGTCAAGCAGCATCTGTGGAGATAAAAGCAATGTGTCGATGTTTTGGGGGTCAAAACCTTACATCGGACTGGGGAGAGAAGAGGAAAGGTGGCCAGTACAGTACACCTGTGTTATGGAGCGGCTGTGTTCCTAGAAAACTGTCCATATCACGACTTTCCATAATGCAAGGCCTTGACAAAAATTTGCAAGATTTGTTTCTTTTGCATTTTGTGTTTATTTAATTTTTCCCTCAAATTTGTAAGAACAAATTTTTATTCTGTATCTTAATTTTTTGGGTAGTCATTTGTGAATTCTGAGAGGGTGAATTTCCATTACCCAGAATGCCATAACACGGGGGTACACTGAACATGTTAGCACTTTTGAAATGTCCTCCTTTTCCCAGGAACATGGCTTCCCTTCTGCTGTAGCTGATGGAGCTCTCATACCCATTTCCTCAATTTCTCCCATATCAGCTCTCAACACCATCTCTCCCCCCACCCCACCGCCCAATACACCTATCAGATAGAGTTCCTATGGTCTTCAACTTTCACCCCACTTGCCTGCACATCTGGCATATCATCCTTCGCCACTTCTGCCAATCACATCTTCCCCCTACCCTCCCCTTCTACTGCCTGCAGTGACCACTCTCTGTGTAACTCCCTGATTCACTCATCTTCCCACCCAACACTCCCTGTGGCCTCCTTTACATTGGCATGATCTAGCACAGAATAGGTGATCATTTGTTGGGCACCTGAGCTCTGTCCCAACAGCCACCTTGAGCTTCTGACTGCATGCCATTTCAACTCCCCATCCCATTCCCACGCCAGCCTGTCTGTCCTTGGCCTTCTCCATTGCCACAGTGAGGCCAAATACAAACTAGAAGAACAACTCATATTCCACCTGGATAATCTACAACTAAATAGTATGAACATCAAATTTTTTCCAGTTTCAGGTACCCACACCTCCTGTGTTCCTTACCATGCCAACCAGGTCTCTGTCCACCTTTTCCATCCCATCCGCACCCCCCCCCCCCCCCCCCCCCACCAAGATGTCTTTGTTCAAATAATAATAAATATTTGAAATAATCCGCTAGATATGATATTGGAGGCAAAAAGACCAGTGCCATTCAAAACAGTGAGGATCTATGGCATGAATGGGAGAGCCTTCTATGCACAGTCTTTTCTGATTAAGGTTAAAGCATTATTGGGTTTTAGCTGCAATTACATGTAGACAGTTCACTCACCAGCTACAACATGCAACATGGATCATTGTCAAGAGCAACAAAGTACATACAAATTGGGTGATCCATGCAATCCTTCAAGGCTATTTTACATGTTCCTTCAGAAATAATGTTTATTCTGTTGTTTCTGCTGTGGGCAAGGATTCATCCTCAATTCTGCCAAAATATCTATATGCCTGACCTTCAATGGGAATCGTCTATTGAAGAGAGTGATTTGAAGGTTCCAGATTTTCCCGTATCTGCAGTACAACTCTTTGCAGGTTGCAGTTTCTTACCTGTTTTCATCAGCTTCCTGAGGGTGAGGCTCTGTCACACTAGCAGCAGGAGGTAGCACAGCGGCTGGGCAAGGGTCAAGGCCCAAGCCTGATTGCTGCTGCTCGCTGATAGGTATAGCCTCGATGGGAGGGGGAGGCGGCTGGACAGTTGGGGATGTGTGCTTCCTAGTCAGAGTGCCAGATCTGCGAGGATTCAACTGAGGCTCAATAACCTTTACACCAAGGCTACAGAGAGAACAGAAAATGAACACAGTCCATGCAAATCACACATAACATACATATGTAACATACACATGTAAACTATAAACAAAGAGCATCACAATCAAGTGCAAAACAGGGGAAGAATGCACAACAAAAGGAAAGCTGGAGCTTACACAGACGCATAAATGCACGAAAGCTTTTAGTCATGACCTCAAGGTACACAAGTTAATCCATGCAGTCCACAGACTAGATGCTTTGATTTGAGCATGACAACTTCAAACATAGCACAAGCATAAGGAGGGAGTGGAGAATTACCAGGGCTTTAAATAAGTTACACTTGCAGACTGTCCTTTCTAACCAGGATGAATTCAATACATCACGAGCTAAGGAAACATGTTATACTGTACATTAAATACTGAAAGGGTTCATTCCCTTGGAAGCATTCTACATGCCCTCTGCACATCATTTCCAAGCACAGTCATTCAAATAGTGGCCTGCTGTCTGCATGTCTAAGGTCTGGCGGACTACTAATTTCAACAACAAATTGTATTTACTATTAGCCACAGAGCAGGGAGACATTTTGTAAAACATTTAAAAATGGGGAAAACTCAAATTTTAATACCTTGATACCTTCCTTATGCTGCAAAGAGGCGAGTTGTTTTTAGTAGGTGAGGAGCACGTAAAGAGAACAATTATTAATTATATGCTTTCAAACAACTTTATTCAATCATGTTGGTGAAATCACTCAAAAATTGATCATAGAACATTCAGTTGAAACAATTCTCCAGTTTCATCTGATGGGAGTCACTAGACTATGCACAGAGTACATGCAGTGGTACCTTAATGAGTAATTTATACAAATAAAACAGTGATGGTGGCCAAAGTCTTCACAAACCTTCTGCAAATTGCAGAGGGCATTTATTTCCATATCAGTACTCAATAGCAGTGCCTACCTTTCTCACAACTCAGTGAAGGCTGTGACACAAAGAAAGCCACTCATCAACATACAGTATCTGCCAATATAGACTGTATTTAGTCCAAGCAGTCATATCACATTGAATAATATTTACAGAAATCAGAACTTCCTGATTTATTGCTTAATTTCCTGTATAAACAACAGAAAAACACTGCATGTAAACAGGCATGTATCTTCTCTATAATTTCAATGCGAATCATTGGTAATGCTTTATCAAAGTGTTTATATACATTGCTGATGGGCAAACACATCCATTGGAGAGTGGTGAAAAATCCTTTTGAAATAACTTATGCCGCTCCTGTAAACAGTATGCAGAGCTAGTAAATTTTTTTTGGCATAAAAATGTACATAAATAACAGCTTCCCTGGTTCTGTTCAATGTCTGTAGGATTCTATCAACTTAGTGTGTTGTGTAGTTGAAACAATCGTATCAAAAAGCAAGTCAAGTTGTTCTGAGAATAAGTATAGCTTTTTTTTAACTGCAGCCCGAGCTGAACAGGGGATGCTACAGTCTGCGGACAGCCACATTTCATTGCCTCAGATGCTGCTATATGTGCATCCTACGTGCATTGAAAGCCCATAAATATGCACCAAATGATGGTCACAATGGTCATCCTTACCCTCGAGGTTAGAGTCCAACCCAATAGAGATTTCAACACAAAGTCCAGTCCAGGACTGACTGCTGCATTAATGAAGATGCTCTTTCAGAACACTAAATCAAGACCTTGTAGTCTGCGGAAGAGAACTGAAGAATGCCATGGCACTATTCGGAGAAAAGCTGGAGATGCCCTTTGTGCATCAAGGTAGCTTTATTAATTTGATTTTTATACAAAGTTACACAAATTGGCTGCTGTATTAAAATTACTGGTGCTTCAAATAAAAACATTATAAAGCCATTACATATTTCTACATAAACTCTTGCTCTTTCACATGAACATACCTGTCTTTTTTCGATAGATCTTCAACAGCTGCCACACTGACAGGCCTCTTTCTCTCCAGTGTGCTACTGTCAGAGTCACTACCAAACACAGGCACATTATTAAGGTGATTGGAAGGAGTCATTGGTGTAAACATGCCTGACACATTGAAATCCAACTCTGTTACAAACAAGAACAAAATAATGATTATTATTTTCCTAGGAATTTAGCACAAAGACTTCCATGCAAAGCAATGCAATCACCAATGCAATTGTGTCAGAATAAATTAATGTGATAGCAAAGATACAAACTGTGAATAGCTAAGCAGCAAAATGGAGTGCCACAAGTTACATTACTGATAACTCCAATGCCAAGCTGTACTTACCATCTGGGAAGAACCAGTCAGCATGCTGAATAATTGGCTCAATGATCGTAACCATATGGACAGAGGTCGCTGCAGCTAGGTCTGCAAGCATCCTTAAAGGTAAGAAAATGTACAATTTAACAGATGTTCTTAATCATATAATTTATTCACGATGCCTACCCAAAACTGGAAATTGCCACAAATCTGACAGTCAGAATCTTTTCCCCATGGTAGAAATGTCAAATACCAGAGCACAAGCTCTTAAGGTTAGAGGAGGGGGAGTTTAAAGGCGATGTGAGAGGCAAGTTTCTTTTACACAGAGTGGTAGGTTCCTGGAATAGGTTACCAGGGATAGTAGTGGAAGCAGGCAGTTTGGAGGAGTTTAAGAGGCTTTTAGATTGACACATGAATATGAAGGGAATGGAGGGATATGGATGATATACAGGAGGAGGACATTTAGTATAAATTGGCATCAAGAAAGCCACAACATCATGGGACGAATGGCTTGTCCAGTGCTGTACTGTTCTACGTTCTATTTCCACAACAAATTTTAAGAAATGTGAAATTCTGTTGGGGGTGCAAACCAGAAATTCAGAAATATACATACACTGAGTGGGATTTGCAGTTTTCTCAAAATATTATATTTACTTTTTCTGCAGATTCAAAACTTAAGCATTAAAACTTCAACCAGCTTCAACAAATTGCATCTTAATGAAGGAGTTGCACTATCAATATTGAGTTGTGCCAATGCAGCATTGCCAATTTAAGCAAAGTAAATTAAAAGAAAAGAAGCCAGAAGGGTTGCTGAATGTCTGCCATGCCTGACCTCAGGTGTGCAAATTTCCAATCTATGCCCACACAAGTACTGTGTTTAGAAACCTACTCGCATTTCTGATACAATATAACAGCAGGAAGGTCCTTACCCAGTGGGTATCAGGTCTGTACAGATTACTTGAAGGCACTGATCATACTGTTTTTTCCTTAAGTGATAAAAGATACAGCAGATATTCCCCTGATAAGATGGTCAAGACAAAATGCAGCTAAGCACATAGACTCAAAAATTCACAGGTCAGACCCCCGACTTGTGTTATGCAAGTTAATCTCAGTTGAAGTGGGAAGAACAATCCTAAATTTCAACTTCATTCTCTTTAAGACTTTTAATAAAGAGTTCAATCTAGCTACTTTTCAGTGCTTTTTGATGGTCATGTATGTGTCCAGATGAGATCAAGATCTGATCTGGCCACATCCAAACCCTCTCTAGGCTCACACATCAAGAATGGTCTTTTGGGCAAATCAGCAATCTATGCCCATGGAAAGAATCGTTGTAGGGTCCTGGACCTCAAACATTAACTGTCCCTCTTTCCACAGATGCTGCCTGACCTGAGTGTTTCCAGCATTCTCTGTTATTATTTCAGGAACAAAGTGAGCTTGATCAACATAGCCATGGATGTCTGTAATCTTGTTTCTCAGGATTCCACAAGTTTCATTCTAAAGTCTTCTAAGGAAACTGGTTTTATTTTTGGCTACATTAGCACAACAAATTCAGTTAGCACCCTACTATAAAAGCAGCAACACACTTACCCTTCATTCTTAGCCCACAACAGGTTAGGTCCCAGCACAATTGCAATGTTGCTGGGAGTCATTTTGTTCATCTCACTATATTGTGCAAGTTTTGAGAGAAATTTTATAAGATACCTGTTCAAAGATAACAACTTCAGTTACAATTCTGGAAACATTTTGCAGTGAATGTTAAAATTTGCAAACTTAAGCACTCTCTTCAACTCATTTATATCACAACATTTTTTTTACGTTTTGCAAAGGAGGGTCCTGACTCCTCTTTCATTTCCTTACATTTACTGATCATCACTATAATAACCAGGTTGGGTCTCCTAAAGATGACAGTGTTCAACCAGCAGCTGCTATAGAACCCAATGGAGAGCCCTCATCTCCCAAACCAAACCTTGCTCCAAGATGGGCAGTTTCCAGAGGGAATCCCCTACTGCCTCAACCTGCACAATAGGGTGCGCAGAGCATCTCATGCACTTTATCCATGCGAGGCCCTTCCCAGAACTGCACAGAATATGCAGGCAATTCACACACAGAGGATACACTATCAACAGGATAACCTCAAGCACAGTACAATGTCCTCAATCAAGCCATCCAGGTACTTCACGAGAGACTCAAACAGAAGGAATAATTAACCAGCTCTTTCTCTGGATGAGTATAACTGATCAACTTTTGCAGTGTAACTGAAGTTCAAGCTATTTATTTTACTGGACAATTGAATCTGGGATTGATGCCCAGACCCTCCTGTGGCGATCACTTTACCCTTATTTCAACAGGAATTGCACTGTACAACTAACCTCAATTTCAATGGAAATAACAGAGTCGCTGAGTCAAACAGCATCG
This sequence comes from Pristis pectinata, assembly GCF_009764475.1. Lineage (NCBI taxonomy): Eukaryota > Metazoa > Chordata > Chondrichthyes > Rhinopristiformes > Pristidae > Pristis > Pristis pectinata. Next base: position 43,966,257 of record NC_067412.1, read on the forward strand.
AAATAGGCCCTTTGGCCTGAGTCCACGCCAAATATCACCATCCATCGACACTAATCCTAGTTTATTCTCCTCACATTCCCATTAACTCCCTCCAGATTCTCCAACTCACCAAGACACCAGAGGCAATTTACAGTGAACATTAAACTATAAACGTGATGAGGGCAAGTTCCTTCGCCACTTCTTCAATTCAGTTTAAGTGAAGCTGATTGTTAAATATGTGGCATAATGGAGAGTGGTAGTCATTTCTCTTCCCAAGAAGACCCTTGTGAACATATCTAGTTTGCACAATAATATAGTTTTTATACCCACAAGCTGCCACAGTGGGACTTAAGAGAAAAAGAGGTGAAAATACACACCTTTATATTAGTGCCCTCCAATTTCACAACCCCAGTTTCAGAGCACCTTCAAGCCAAAGTAGTACTGCTGAACATTTTGTAATGAGGAGACCCACCATCCCTAGGTTACCAAGCCACTCTGTTACCATTTGACTTTTATCCCTGCTATTTATGAGATCTGACCTCAGAATTATACTATTGAGGGAAACAGTATCGTGAAGAATTATGCCCAGAAATTCAATCCAAAGACAAAATCCATTTTTCCAGAAATGAAATTATCACTGCAGACATTCAAAAGGACATTCCCTGGCTCAAAGTGTGATTCTGGTGTCAGACACACACACACAGGATGATGAAATGTCCCCATGCAATGTACCTATTCCTGTGGGGAAACTTGGACTAAGCTGTCTCAAGATTGACCATCGTCAGTGACAACTCAGCCAACACACAGCAGGCTGGATTGGGTCCCTTATAAACTGAGTTACTTATTTTCCTTTCACCCTCTGATCACTCCCCCACCACCACCACCACCCATCCTCATCCTCAACCTCCAAGCCCCTCCATCGAGGATCTTTGGGCACTCTTGAAGCCCCCTTCAAGAGTCCCCAAGGTCCCTGATCTCCAGTCACCAAGTCCCTCCACTCACCCTCACTGACCCTAGGCACTAATCTTTTCAGACACCACCCCACCCTCCAACCACACAACAGACCCCTGATCAGACTAGGCTTCCAGCCCTGACCACACCACAGTCATTGCAGTTTCCTGACCTCCTTTGCTCCTAAACCCAGGCACAAACCAATCCAGAGGGTTAAAAACAACCACACCAAAAGTGTAGACAGTGGTGCCAGTTGGACTTTCCACATTTAACAATAGTTGATGGTATTTGACATTCTCTGAGAATATCAAGAAAACATAATTGCAGGAGTGAATCTAGTCTAACATGAGACAAGGGACAATAGCCCACAGTAACACTGTTTCACCTTCACGGTACAGCAACCATAAATTGACAAGTTAACTCACTTTACTAAGTCTCAAGGTCTGAGGCTTAATTAATTAGGAAGTGGCCATCTGGCTAGAATGAAAGAAGAAACAATGGGTCTACTCTAGGACATCTGCAATGGCATCCAAGGCCCCCAGCAGGCAGATGAGCTGGCAGGTTCTATGGTAATAAGCAATTACTAGAGGCCCTGGTTAAGAAGCAAAATACCCATGTGGTGAGATGTGGTCATGAGACCCTCATGGGGAGTGAGGTCCTTACATGAACTGTAAGGAGCAATCAGTCCCTCATGCCCTGTACCTGATTGGCTCAGTACTTGTAACTAGGATGCTGCACAATTGAAGTTGAAAGTGGAAGTGATAGCATTCAACTATGATGGGACAAAGATTGCTGCAATGGACAGGACTATTAATGTGCTACTGTCTCACTGAAGAACAAAAGGAGCAGGAGGGATATAGGTTTTGGAAATGGGATTCAACTCCTTCCTGAATCCTGATACAAAATGAGAACCTGGAAATCACAGAGCGACTTGCAAGGAGAGACTCAGAATTTGCAATTCAGAGAACAAAGGGAAGCCACAGGTCTGACCCAGGTAGAATACGATGCAAGCTGTGAATGCTTGCATGTTTTTCTTTGCAATTTAACGTCTGAATAAAGTACAACCTTCACCAGTTGTCAGTTGTGGAACTCTAATACAAATCAGTACCCCAATTGGTTTAAGCTATTCCACTATCAATCTTTCTTGACTCCCCTCCACCAAATTCCAAGGCCTACAGCCTCCTCTCCCCACTAAACCTGACCTCAAATATGAAAACATGCAACAGACGCTCAGTTTCACCCGAGGCCAGTGAAATTTGCAGGGGCTGGAGGTTGTGATGGGGACGTGAAGCTTCAGCAGTCAGTGCTGCCATGATGCAACGTCAGTCTAGCACAGGTATTTGGGTGAAGCAGTATTTTTTTTTTACAGGAATGACTAATTTTTCTCATTGTTGACAATATTCATCTTAAATCCGGTACCATCTTCACTAATTCTATTTTGTGATTGAGAAAATATACCTGAAGTTGGAACTGTGGGACTTTGGCATTTTGCTGCAGGTTAACCAGAGGGCTTGCAGTTTCTTGTCTGGTTCTGGCACACTGCGACATGATAGAATCAAAGTTAGTGAGTGTTCATTGAAAAATTGTCAGTTTAGCAGTCTGTAGGGGTCCACCATTTTAACCATGTCCACACTTTATGTTCCAAAAACATCGTACAAAACACAAGCGTAACACAGTGCAGAATGAGTTGTTAGCTCTCACCTCGCGGCCTGAACCCACTCATCGTAAAGCTGGAATGTCATTAAAGGCTCTGGAAGTTCTCTCAGATATGATTTTAAGGCACCTGAAGGCAAAGAGACACCAAGACTATTAGTAACTAACAATCTATCAGGTGCATTACCTAAACAAGCATCTTTTCCTGTTTAGAAGATGCTTCTCCATATTCACAATGCATACTATAATTAATAATGGCAGTCAACATAAAGTGGCTCAGATAATAAATTGTAAACGGAATTATCACTGTTCCAATGCTACCCTATATCTAGAGTTTGATTTATGGTGCCACCAACTATCATTGTATCTGTCATGTAAATATCAAGTGAATATTGTCAGAACACTGTTCAAAGCAGACTGCTGTCTGAGGGTACACCATTCCAAACATTCCACTTTCTAATTTGTCACTTAGATTGACCTCCCAATTAATGGGAGTTCTTAAAAGCTAAGGAACACTCTCACTAATGTTAACTCTTCCAAATTATTGCAATTATTCTCATCATTAATATCCAGAGTCTAACACTGTTGAAATGTGTGAACATATAAAATGTAATGAAAATTAAATAACTGTAGCTGCTGGAAACCTGAAATTAAAACAGAAAATGCTGGAAACACTCAGCAAGTCAGACAGCAACTCTGGAGAAACAGCTAACGTCTCAGGTGGAAGACTCTGGCTGCTAAGTGCAAACCATTCATTTCATCTCCAAAAATACATCTTTGAGAACCACAACATTTTTCAGATGTATAAGCTGATTAATTTACTTCCAAAATGTTTTGGCCTTTATGTTGTGTACCCACCTGCAACAGCATGTGGGTCAGAATAGAATTCCTCAAGCTGGGAAGTAGAGCAATCCAGTGCGGCTTTTAGCTTTTTTAGTTTGGAGGCTCCAGCAGCAATCCGGAAAAGGCCCTGCATTAGAACAAGGGATTGTTATTGCACACAAAAAAACTCAAGCTCTTTATAGACTGTACCAAAGTGTGATCACAGTAATAACTAATAACCAGTAGCTGATTATAAAGGTGAAACATATAGCAGAAAGATAGCAGGTATCTCTGGCTCTACTTTTCTCTTCTGGTGAGGATTATTGGTAGGAGGAATGAGGAACAGAGGGCCTTATTCCAACTGTCAGTTCATGGCTACGGATGCTGCCATTGGGAGAAGAAGTTCTGCATAAACTTATAGCTGCACCTTAAACCTGACATGTACCAGGATTAACAATAGTCCTTTCATTGAGGTATCACCTATCATGTTCTCCTGTGCTTTTGAAAGGCACAAGGTACCAAAATATCAGATTTATTCAGAAAGATAAGTTGTTATTTAAAGAAAATACAGAAATTACTAAATCAAGATTTTATTTTTGAAATCCACTTCTTTAACAGCCTTCAAATGAAAATGAGTCATAGAACAGGACTCATTCTAGGGGAAAAGAATTTGGGTGCAGACTGCCACAGGATCACTGCCAACTACATGATTTGGAATAATCATTTATAAATGATTGGATTTGGAAGAAAAACATAAACAACACAGAAGGATCATGGAAGGTTGGGAAAGCCGGTTTGTGAATACAAAATGGCTTTTAATCTGGATACATTCTGTCCCTGGTACAGCACAGAGGGAGAGGTCTGAAGAAACGGGAGCAGGACAGACAATCCAGCTCACTGTGGCAAGGTTCTGATTTTTCAGACATGTAATATAACCAATGTATGGCCTTACTTCTGAGAAATGGTGTATTTTGATGATAGAATTTGCGGATCTGTTGAACAGGTTGGGGAGAGAGAAGAAATATGGATAATTGCCTGAGAAACTGGAGAATAATAGTATTAGGCTTTCAGGATGGACAAACATCCAGTGATGTAGTCCAATGCCCTCTAATCTCCAAATTACTTCAGATTCAACAAATGAGATAGAACTGAAGCACTGTTTGTGAAAGCTGTAGTGTCTACCTGGACTCGTGGGAAGATGCTACCATTCTCTACAAAGACTAACGTGAAAAACTTTTGCTTGACTAGTAATTAGACCCAGATTATTAAAAGAAAATGTTTTTGTTTTAATGATCTGGGTCTTCTTTGTGTCCTAGACTGAATGCCACTTGATCAGTAAATGAAAGTATTGCAAGTGTATTCAAACAATTCTTTAAGCAATAGCGTGCTTCAGCATTATAGTGCTTAATTGTAACAAATGACTGAAAGGGAAATAGAAACAATTTCTTGCTAGTATTGACTACAGTTTGAGTTCTGAAAGCAGGATCATTAGATCATCAGAGAGCAAGTGTGGATTAGTTATCACTGTGCTCTACACCTTTGATTGATGTACAGTTGTATAACGTCAGTATAGATTCTACATTCAGATAAGTTCACCTTCAGGCAGCAGCTAAGCAATTACAAAATGAAAAAGGACAGAACCACACTTGTTTCCAAAGAGCACAGGAAAGGAAAAAAAATCAAAAAAACTGCACATGCTGGAAATCTGAAATAAAAGCAGAAAATGGTAGACACACTCAGCAGGTCAGGCAGCATGGTGCAGAGATACAGTTATTGTTTCAGGCCCAAGACCCTCCCATCAGAACTGAGGAAAGTTCATTTTAAGCTGCTGAGAGAGTTGGGGAAAGATGGAAAGGTCAGAGATATTTCCCTTTGCCAGGTGAGACTGGGGTGCCATGGTGTTAAGCTGCTGGTGAAGCCATCTGGTTGATAGGTTAATGAGGAGAGTTGGAGAGAGAAAACATGTAAAATCATGTGAAATGCAGGTCAGAACTGTGGGGAATGCCTGGCAGATTACTGACACTGCCTGTCATGCAAGCAAAAATGTACTAAAATCCATTATTTCCCCCTCTCTTCTGACCTCTTTCATCTTCTATTTGCATCTTCTCCAGACAGATCAGCAGCAATTAACAATCAACCTTCCTCATCCCCTCTCGGCCTTTTGTCATCCATTCTCTCCTGGTGTCCAGCCTATCACAGACATCTCCTTTATTCTCTCCATGTTTTTATGCAACTTAAAACAAGTTGGAATTCTAAGTTCTGATGAAAAGGTTATTGAAATGTTAACTTTGTTTCTCTCCACAGATGCTGCCTGACCCGAGCATTTTCAGCACTTTTTGTTTTGATTACAGATTTCCAGCAGCTACAGTTTTTTTGATTTTCAATGAAAATGTCATCGTTGGGGGAAGGGGGAGAAAATCTATGCCTACTTGCTTCTGGAAAGGTTTCTATTTGCTCAAACGATGCAAGGTTCCATGCATGTAAACAGCATGATTTGCAATATTGTGCATATGTACATCAACAGAACAAGATTTCAGAAGATTTTATATCACAGTGTACGAACCTGTGCCATGGCTGAAAACTCTCAAAGTGATACTGCTCACCTGCATCTGCTGGTGTAAGACACTGCTGGATGGCTAGGGGTGAACTGTTCAGAAGAGCAGTAGGATGGATGATAAGAGAGAAAGATGGAGCGAGAGATGGCAAATTTCTAAGCATGAAAATGAGAAATTTGATTAATGATGCATGTGGGTACGTTCTAATCAATCAGCACTCACCTCCTCTTTCATACCAGTTTCTAATAGCATCATTACACAAGCCTCAATTGGGAGAGCTATCTCACGACCACTACGCTTGAGGTGTTCTTCCAGTGCAGTTCCAAATGCAGGCTTCTCAGTCCATGTATCTGGCAGAAATTAAAGAGAGGTAAATTAACCAATCAACAAATCAAGGCATTCATCTCCATAAATATCTGTTTGCTGTAATGATTCACTGATGTTTAACTTGGTCGCTAATTTTTAAAATATTTGTTAAGTATGCAGATTACTTGAATAAATAACTTATACAAAGCATTTTCAATGGACTGTTCAAAGCCTATCAACGTCTGCCAGTGTTTCAGTTAATCCACCATTAAATCAAAATGGAAAACATTATAAATCAGCAAAAAAAAAGCTCAGATGGAAAACGCAGCTAAGAAAATTATAAAATAGGTACTTATCCAAAGAATTGAAGAACAAAAAAAACAAGCTGATGAAATGCTGCTATACTGCACCTTGCTGAGTCTGGATCGTTGGGAGGACTCTGTCTAAGACTGCTAGTGATTTTCTATGGTAATCTGCTTGTGCTTCTAGTAACTGAGAACAAAAACCACATTGTCAACAAAAATTGCATTAGCTTCAGTGCTTACAGAAGTAGTAACCTCAAGTCTATCAAATGTAACTCTATCTTAACAAAAAAGTAAAGAATTTAATACTTGTAATGAGTCGGTGCCAATGCTTACCGTTACAAAATATCTTGCATAATCACCTTCTTTAGAAATAAAGTTGTACATATCAGCTGCAAGTTGATCCTGTGGACAGAGAGACTTCTTTATTGCATTCAAATCACAGCTTCCAAGACAAAATAGAACAATAGAAAGGAAAATAGATTAGCAACACTAAACCACCGGTTGATGAAATACAAAGTTAGAATATTGAGGTTAGCCTGACTGTTGCAAAGTTAACTGCTTTACATTTGAGAACAATTGTCTGTAATACTCAAACAAAAATCAATACACTGAGCCCACTTGCCCTTTTTTGCTAGATTTTTACAACTGCCCTCACTGCTGTGCCACCAGATAAGGGGTGCAAGGGTTTTAAAACCTCAAACCCAAATGGAACTTGTCTTGAACATTTCTGTTTTGATGAGGATGGAGTTGAGGTAGACAAGCCGCTCCCAGCAGGTGAGCTATTTAAATCCCTCATTTTGTCGACATTTCAGGTTGTCCTCAGATCAGCTGGGTTTTCTGCATGTTAAATTGAGCAATTAAGGAAGAAATGACAACTGGCACAGACAAAAGTTGATTGGCTTTCCAGCACCTTGAACGAGGAGGAGTTTGAGCACTCCCAGTGACTCTGCGACTGGATTCCTCTACATCCTCCATTATTACCATCTTCATCCATACCCTATGTGTCCAGCCCTTCCTCTGACCAGTCTCCAATCTCTCTGCAATCACCCCTGGCTCTGCAAGCTATCCTTTATGAACCCTACCCCAGCAGGACAACTTTACCTGTTTCCTCGACTGCAACATTTCCTGTTAGATAGCCTATCAGGCTTGCATCTGGTTGACATCCTATACAAAACCTGCATAAAACTGGAGTCTAAACTGGTTTTCTTCCTCATTTCCCAACCAGAAAGCTCCACCCATCTACCCACACACTCCAACAGCCTCTACTTGGAAAGCCCACCTCAGTAATTCTTGGACATTTGTCTCTGATACTCCTATCAGGTTAAAGATTTCTCAGGCTCAGGCAGAATCCATTTGCTCCCAACAATAGCTAAAGGGAAGTTGGCTCAGACATGAAAGGAGCATACGAGTGAGCTGGCAGCTTTGGAAACTGCATTAAAAAGTCTGATGTTGGACAGGCAGGAGCTAACATTTAAAGAAACAATAATCTGCAAAAAAAAACAACTTTAAGGCACAGAAACCCAACAGGAAAAGTGGTTCCTCCATGGCTGGCAGGAGAGATTGAAGAAGGTAGTAAATCAAACTAAATGGCTTACAAAATTGCGAGATAGCAATAGGCCTGATGATTAGGAGCTCAGTAAAGGAGGACCAAGAAATTGATAAAGAGAGGGAAGGTAGAATGAGAGTAAACTGGCAAGAAACAAAGACAAATTGCAAGAGGTTTTATACAAAAAGGAAAAGGCTAGCAGGCAGGGACAGAAGAATTTATGATACAAAATAAGGAAACGGCAAAGAAATTAAAATACTTTGTGTATGTCCACAAGATGTCTCCCAGAAATAGAGAAAGGTCTGGCAGGAATGAGGAACTGAAGGAATCACTACTAATACAAGTACCAGAGAAATAGTCAGCACAGTGCTGCTGCCTCAGTTATCTGGGTTTGATCCCAACCTCCGATGCTGTCTGTGTAGAGTTTGCACATTCTTTATGTGATCATGTGGGTCTCCCACAGGTGCTTCAGTTTCCTGTCACCTGCCAAAGACGTGCTGGTCAACAAGCTAACTGACTGCTTGAAATTACCCCTCGTGTAGGTGGGTGGCAGGAGAACTGTTGAGAGTTGACAAGAGCGCAAGGGGAAAAAAATGGCATTAGTGTGGGATGACACTGTATTGGTGGGCTGAAGGGTCTGTTTCTGTGCTCTGTACCTTCAAGTTGGTGAAACTAGAAACCGATAAAGGAACCAATAGATGTATTTTAATTTTCTAAAGGGTTTCAATAAGGTGCCACACAGGAAGTTGGTAAACATGGTTAGAGCACATCGAATTAGAGGATTAATTAACAGACAGAAAGCAAAATGTGGGAATAAGCAGGTGCTCCCAGGTTGGCAGACCATGACTAGTGGGTTAATGCAGGCACTGGACCCCAGTTAGTCACAATCTATATCAATAAGTTGGCCGAGGAGACCAAGGTGGGCTTCAAGGGGATATAGACAAGCTAAGTGAATGAGTGGGCCTCAAGGTGATATCTTTGGTGAACCTTTGGAATTCTCTATTCAGGAAGGCTGTGAAGGATCAGTCACTGTTTGCATTGAAAACTGAGGTTTCTGGATATTAGGGGAACAAAGAGAGAGGGAAAAGTACAGGAAATGGAGCCAAGTAGAGTAGAACTGACAAGCAGGCTCAAAGGGATGGATGGCCAACTCTTATGTTCTCATGTCTCACCCAATATCCAGTCCTTTCTTGAATCAAACTCATTTTATTACAAACATTGATGAAGATATTATTTTGGGAAGCATTTAACTTCACTCTAAACATTTTTAAAAGCTCAGCAAGCTCACTAAATTCCTCAGACCTTTCTCATAATGTGTGGCATCTACTGAAGAACTTTGGGGAGAAAAGGGATTATTTCTAAAAGATACTTCATGAACACTTGGACCTTTAAGATGTAACTGCAACATATAGACTGGTACAAAGACAATCCATTTGGTTAAGACTTTCACAAGGCAGTGACAGTAACTGAATTGAATTCCACTTGCTCATCACTGTCCTTAGTGAATCACAATGGCCAAATCTCTTGAACATTCTCACTAATCTCTGAAGTGGTGACAGGGCACTTAAGGGAGAAATAAATAGGACTGGCCAGGGTCCACTTTGATTTATGAAAGAAAAATTGTGTTTCTTTACACAAAAAAAAAGAATCTTGGCATTTTGCTTGTAAATGGCAGGCAGATAAAGGTGGACTACTTGATGTACTGTGTTTGGACTTTCAGAATGCTTTTAATAAGGTGCCACAGTTGAGATTTTTAAACAACATTAGAATGCGCAGTTTTTGAGGTAAAATACTGGTGTGCACTGCTGGAGAGACAGTGGTGGAAGCAGAGTATCTAACAGCATTTAGGAGGTGTCTAGATGAGCACTTGAAATTGCCTGAGAATTGAAGACTATGAGCCAAGTGCTGGAAGATGGAATTAATACAGATGGGTGTCAATTGGTTGGTGTGGACATGGTGGGCCGAATGGCCTGTTTCTATGCTGTATACAATTCTGTGACTCTAAATTACCCAGAGTCTCACTCTGCCTCATTTGTACAACTATTTTCAGTCTTAATGGTACATACCTCATTCTTCCGATGCAACTGGTAGCAGATGTCACACCTTTATATCTGACCTTTAACTTCCACATAATGCACAACTTTCTACTGATTTTACAATTGCAGCCAAAATTCCATGTTCTTTGCAAGTTGTTGTCGGGCTCCACAACTAATAGTACTTTTAAGAGGCATCATCTCTTTCCTGGTATTTTTGGACTCTGGACTTGGGTTTCAAGTAAACTTAGAACTTGTCTGAACCAAACTGTATCTGAACTTGGTACTTAAAGCTAGCAAGATGTGGGTTGAATGAAGCAATGAAGCTGCTGACACGGTCTAGATTTCCATATTCACAAATAATATTGTAGGTGAAGCATGAAAGATGCCACAGGGACCACAAGTCAGAAGACAAAGGAGAAAATAGGAGAGCCAGGGGAAAAAAGTATGCAATTATTTCACCATCCAAATTTGTAACCTCTAGATGTATATCACATTGTTATATTATAGTTGATCAATGAACATCTGAACACTGCAATCCATTATAATACTTAGAGCATTTGTAAAAGCAGAACTTATGGGGGAAGATCATTCATAGTATTCTTCCTCATTCTAGCTATTATACATCTCCAGCAGTTGCTCAGGGCAGTGGCCTAGGCTCAACTACCTTCAGCTACGCCACCAGGGACCTTTCTTCCATCACAAGGTCAGAAGTGCTCATGTTCACTTTGTCTTTGTTTCTTTTATTTGCACAGCAGTCTTGCTTCTTTTGCAGTTCCCCCCCCCCCCCACTCCATGGTATAATTTTATGTATAATTTATATTCCTTGTTGCTGTCTAAACCTGTGATGCTGTTGCAATTTTTTCATTGCATTTTTCTTGTGCACATGACAATAAACTTGACTTGACTGTCCAATGTTTAATTCCATCCACAATGATCCAGAAAATGAAGCAATGCATGACTACACACAGAAAGCAAAATTCACACGAGTAGAAAGTTAACATTTGTGGCACATGGCTGCCGGGCAATGACCAATGACAAGATAATCTGGGGACCTATCTTTGATGTTCAACATTCTGTGGAATCACCACTGACTGGATGCATCAGATAAACACCACAGATACTACAGCAGTTTAGCAGTGGGGATCCATGATGATTGCTCATTTTCTGATCCCCCAAAGCCTTCCTACTATCTACAAGATACATCATGAGTATGATAGAATAATTATTGCTTGATTGAATGTAGCTCCAGCACTATTCCAGAACATAGCAACCAGCTTCACGGTACCCAATCTACCAGCCTCAACATTCAGATTAAGCTGCAGTTACTCATCAAGTCTATTTCTCAAACCTGCGACCTCTACCACCGTGATACAGGCAACAGGTGCATAGGAGCACCATCACTTGTAGGTTCCATTTGAAGCCATACACTATCTTGGATTAAAAGTGTATTGTTGTTACTTTGTAGTTACTGAGTCCCTATCCAACAGCACTGTGAGAGTACCTGTATCAGAAGGCGTAAGTACTCCATTTTAAAGTGGTGGTTCACCGTTGTCTTCTCAAAGTATTAGGCAACAAATGCTGACCAGTAAGGCCCAAATCTCAGAAATGTATAAAATAAAATGCCCTCAAATACTTCTTGATAATCATCACCGACTCCCTAAGAATATGCAAGAAAGAAAAGATCACGCAATAACCAAGTTTTTTCTGTAATGGAAGTAACTTAAAACCTTGGAACTGGGTTGTTAATCAGAAAGAACTAAATAGATTGGATGTGAGCATCAAATAATCAAAGGTAAGCAGTTACATCCAAAGCCAAACAGGACTTGGACAGCAGGCAGTGATTATCCAAATGCACACTTTGGTTTCCACATTTAGACTGCCACACAAACCTACCTTGCATAGTTCCACTTTATTTCCAGCTTCATCCATTTCTTCTCTGAGGGAGTCAACCTTTGCTGCTACTGCCTGGAAATTAGCTCCTGAAAATGCGGTTTTGTGTGCTTGATTATACCTGAAATAAACCAGGCCATGCATTTAAATTCCAAATCGTTGACTTCAAGTTCCAACCCAAACCTGGCCCCATATTGAGCAAGTCACAACAGTTCTTTTGCTAAATTCAAACCACTACATGCCTTTCTTCATCCCTGGATGCAAACTTATATCCAGATCCCTAAAGCCCAAATAAAATTATCCTGACCACACTTTGGAACCAATTGAAACAGTGTCATTAAAACTAAGTTTCTCAGCATTTACAAATCCCCTCAAAGATCATCTTTCATTGAAATAAACCTCCTTTTGGTTTGAATAATAATATATTAACAGTGATATTGAGCTTAAGTTAATAATGGACATATTCACTAATGTCAAAGATGAAAACACACACCGCACCTGGCTACTTGCACATTTCAGGATCTGGGTTCACCAAAAATTTTACTCCTGTTCATAGATATGGAAGTGATATGGAAGTTGTATTTTCTTCCAAATACAACTCTAAAAACTCTCACCGCATTTTTGCTGAGTCCCAGTCCAGTACTAGTTTAGCCAACTGTTTCCTCTGCTTTTGAATGTTGGGAATCTCCATCTTTAAAAAGATTTAAAGAGTAGTATTAAAAACAGATAATTGCAATAAGCCAGGCTTCTGATACAACTCCAGATCATGTTTGACTTTGACCTGCTATAAGCAGCTGAAGAATATAGGTGGCTCTTGATCTGAAAGTTTAGGGTTCAAGTGTCAAGGCAGCACATGGATACAACCCAAGAGCTGCAGCATCACTCACAGGTCATAGAGCAATACAACATGGATACCGGATCTTCCGCCCAACAGGTCCATGTCGACTATGGTGCCATATCCCTCCAAGCCCTGCCCCTACACGTACCCATCCAAGTGTTTCTTAAATTGTACTTGCCTCAACCACTTCCTCTGGCAGCTCGTTCTACATACTCACCTCCCTCTATGTGAAAAGGTTGCCCGAGGTCTTTTTTAAATCATTCCCCTCTCACCTTAAACCTTTCCCCCCTAGTTTTGGACTTCCCTATCTTGGGGAAAAGATTATTACCATCCACCTTATCTATGTCTCTCATAATTTTAAATATTTCTATAAGGTCACCCCTCATTCTTCTACATTCCAAGAAGTAAAGATCTACACTGGCCCACCTCTCCCTATAACTCAGGCCTTCTGGTCCTGGCAACATCCTCGTAAATCTTTTCTGCACTCTTTCCAGTTTAACCATGTCTTTTCTCATAGTAGCGTAACCAAAACTGTACACAGTACTCCAACTGTGGCCTCACCAATGGCTTGTACAACTGCCACATAATGTCCCAACTCCTATACTCAATGTCCTGACTGATGAAGGCCAGCATGCTAAATGTCTTTTTCACCACCTTGTCTACCTGTTACGCCGCTTTCAACGTACTATGCACTTGTACTCCAAGGTGCCTCTGTTCCATTACACTCCCTAGTGCCCTACCATTCATTGCATAAGTCCTATGCTGGTTTGACTTTCCAATATGCAGCACTTCACACTAATTTGTATTGAAATCCACTTGCCACTCCTTGGCCCACTTCCCTAACTGATCAAGATCCCCTTGTAATCCATGATAACCTTCTTCACTATCACCACCTCCGAATTTCGTGTCATCTGCAAACCTCGAGCATCAGCATCCAAATCATTTATATAACAAATAACAAGGGTCCCAACACCAATCCTGCAGTACACCACCAGTCATGGGCCTCCATTCCAAGAAATAACCTTCAGCCAGTACCCTCTGCTTCCTACCTCCGAGCCAATTTTGAATCCACCTAACTAGCTCTTCTTGGATTCCGTGGTACCTAACCTTCCAGACCAGTCTACCATACAGGAACTTGTCGAAGGCCTTGCTAAAGTCCAAATAGACAACATCCACTGCCCTACACTCATCTATCCTTTTGTTTACCTCTTCAAAAACCTCTGAAAGATTCATCAAGCACGACTATCCACGCACAAAGCCATGCTAATCAGACTTCATCTATCCAACTGCTGGTAGATCTTGTCTCTCAAAATTCCTGAGTAACTTCCCACTACTGATGTCAGGCCGACCGGCCTGTAGTTTCCTGGCTTGTTCTTGCTGACCCTCTTAAATAACAGAATGACATTAGCCACCTTTCAGTCTTTGGGAACTTCACCAGTGGCTAAATATGAAGCAAATATCTCCACAAGGGCCTCCGCAATTTCTTCTCTAGCCTCCCACAAAGTCTGAGGATGCACTTGATCAGGACCTGGGGATTTATACACCTTAATGCACTGTAAGGCTGCAAATAACTCCTCCCTAGTAATATGAATGTTCTCCAAAACATCTCCGTTTGTTTCCTTTATCTCTTGAGCAACCATTAAAAATCCCACCCATCTCCCATGGCTCAAGACATAGGTGGCCCTGCTGATCTCTAAGGGAACTTACTCTCTCCCTGGCCACCCTTCTACTCTTTATATAGCTATAGAACCTCTTGGGATTTTCCTTAACCTTACCTGCCAGATCCAACTCATACCTTTTCTTTGCCCTCCTGACTTCCCTCAAGTGTATTCTTAATCCTTCTACAGTCATCAAGGGATTCACTTTTCCCTAACCTCCTAAACCCAGTGTATGCTTCCTTCCATTTCCTGTCCAGAGCCACAATATCTCTCTCTATAAAAGTTACAAGAATATTCTGAAGCTGAGTGACTCACAAAGAGAAAACTGGAACTAAACTTTAACACTTCTACAGTGCAAAGGAGAGAAAAAGGGCAACACACAGTCATGTCCTCACTCACCTCTGATAAGTTGCTGAATGGATCAAGGATATCTTTCTCAATTTGTGACTCAAAACAGGCAAGTTCATGTGCCAGTTTATTCTCTGCTTCACTGCATGTTTCCAGCAATTTCCTGAAACCAAGCACATTTATAAATGATTGCAAAGTATTACTGTGGAACCCCATTAGAAAAGGCTCAGTTGCTAGGTTCACTTTCTTCTTACTCTTTCTCCTTTCAGTGAGAAAGCTCCAGCTTTTTGGTGTTGGGAAGTAAAAGGAATGAGGGTTGGGTTGTAATGAGGCAAGTACGAAAGAAGTATGAGCTTATGATTTCTGCAGATTCCAAACAAGAAATTATTGAAGCAGAAAGGAGAAGTGGAATGAGAAAGGAAGGCCCAATTTTTTTGCTGTACTACCAGTGACAAGTTTACTTATGACTGTTCAGCTGACAGGCAAGATCATCACTTCAATAGAACACTAATGCATTTGTTTTTCTCCAGCCTATTAATGTTGCCCACAATAATGCAACGTCTTTTTGCCATACAAGTGTAACAATTCAGTGTAGTCGGGTTTTGTGAATGTTCTGGTCAAATGGCTCTAAGTGCATGAGAACTTGGATGCAAAGTGGGGAAGGGGAGATAAAGCATATAAATACAGGAGTTTATTACTGATTGAGAGAGCTTTTGTTATTTGGGTGATGAGGTGTAGTGAAATGAGCACTGGTGCAGTTGGTAGGATTTAATATTTGAACATGACCTCATTCACTATTCACAGCTCGATTATCACATTCCTCTCTGTATGGCATCAATATTCTCGGAGCAACACTCTTAGCTGAGTTCCACCACTACCAGTTCCTGCTGCCCCACTGAGGATGAAAGATGTCTCTCTTTTCCTCCCATCCATCAAGACCCTCAATATCAGAC
Organism: Pristis pectinata; assembly: GCF_009764475.1. Taxonomy (NCBI): domain Eukaryota; kingdom Metazoa; phylum Chordata; class Chondrichthyes; order Rhinopristiformes; family Pristidae; genus Pristis; species Pristis pectinata. The sequence goes on from NC_067412.1 coordinate 43,982,097, forward strand.
TCTCTCATGCAATCAACCATTCCTTGAAGTGTCACAGATCACTTTTCTATTGCAGCTCCCTCTCAGAGCTGTCACTGTCTTTGACACTAACCACTTGTTTCAGCTGTGAGCCTGATGCACATATGATCTATGAAAATTCAAGCTACCTCATAAAATTGAAACAACAAGTAGCACAGTTTAATGTGCCTGCAACCCAATGAATGGACCTTGGATAACTGTGCGACATGATCCCCTCCATTTATCATCGAGACCCCCAGAGATAAATCAGCTGTTTAAGCACCAACATAACTGATTCCTTGCAAATTAATTCCATTGATGAGTATCACTGGTAACAAGAGATCCTTGCTTGCATTAAGGCAAACAATACCAGTTGTCTACTGTTCTAATTCTCTGGCAATGCCATTCTGACCTCTCCTCCTCTGGCCTCCTCCACTGCTCCAACAGTATAAACTTGAAGAACACCCCAGCTTCCAGCCGTGCACATTCAGGACACAATGAATTTAACAGGTTCAAATAATCAGCTATTTCAGTCATGCAACAGATACTGGAAAACTGAAATAGAAAATACTAGAAAGGATCAGCAGGTCAGGTAATATCTGTGGACTCTGTTTCTCTTCACCAATGCTGCCTGGCCTGCTGAGTATCTCCAACATTTTACGTTTATTCATTTTATCCCTTTTTTGCTGATTTCCAAAATATTACTGATCTTCCGGCCTGTCAGCAATCCTCAAAATATATACATTTTCTTTCAATTTGATTATCACTGAACTTTGAAACACAGATTCATCATCCTCAATCAACTCTTTTTTGAGCATTATGAAATTTCTTAAATATCTGCCACTGCTCATTGTAGTATCTTTCTTGCAAGCCGCTGGCAATTTTTGATTTATACTCTGCCCTGCTCTCCACTAGTGATTTCTTTCTTTTGTTATGTCTCATCTCCACCCAAACTGATTCTACAACTTGATCTTCTGAGCCAAAATTACTTTCACTGCACTGTTCATAAAGGATGAGATCAGAGCTATCCCACCTCCTTTTCCTTTCTGCCTATCATGCCAACTCAATTAGTGGGAAATAAAATAGCCCTGTAGGCAGTATGGATCTGATAGACTTAAAAGGCCTCCTTCAAAGCTGTAAGGATATATGGAAATATCAAGAACACAAGGAAAACAGGCTTGTCTGCAAGTCCCAGCTTGATCAAATTATCTGTCACTATACGGCTGCCAGTACCTGTAGAGAGATATTCTGTCACTTGTCAGCACTGTCAGGAAGAAAAAGTGTCTTTTTTGAAAAAAAAAGACATCCCACCCAAATCCATGAGATCAGTCCAGTCAGTGTATGAAACACTCGTGTAATGGCAGAGACCACAGACTCCACAGTACTTAAAGCAAAGGGGATAAAGAACACTGATACCATTTCAAACTCTGTACGCAAGAGATATCATAGAACATCAAAAAATGCTGAATACACAGGTTACATATTACTTCAAGGTTAAAGGCAGGTTCTTTTTTTTAAATGGGATTTGGTTTGAGTCTGTGTAGGTAGTCTTCATCAAAACCCTGAAATATGTATCTGTGTTTCAGACACCATGTATCATGTTGTTTTTCCAGCAACATGCCTCGTTTTGTATTTTCTGCTGTTGTGATCTTCTTCTTTATTTGAATTCAAGAACTTAGGTTTGTTGTGTCAAAAATAAACGATTGTAAGAAAATCAATACAATTATACAAATAATACTTACGTAATGAGTGAGTCATCCCCCAAGCAGGAGAGTCCTTCTTGCATGCTTTGAGAGAGGGCCATCAGTGGTAACTTTTTCTGTTAATGTTAAAAAAAATCTATTAACATATGCAATAAAAATAAAATTAATTGCGTTTACTGTGACAGCATAATTTTGGTAAATATCTGCTGGTTCACACATTCACTCTTTATAGTCAATGAAACAAAATCAAGAATTTTGGACTGAATACCAGAATATTTAGAATTCTGTATTTAATTTTGTGATTACAAGATGATTTTATGGGCCTTTATATATTTCACTGTCCAGCTTCAAATCTTCAAAAGGGATTTACAAAATGATTTACGTTAGAGATTATTTGCATTTTAACAGCTCATGTCCATGAAGCACATTACTGTATTGTCATGTAACTGTAGATACTAACTCAGCATGGCGAGGGTCATTCATCATGTAACTGCACTCAATTAGTTTATTCAGCAAGCTGAATGCCCATATAACTGTACTGAGTTTCTAAAGTCATTCATCTTCAAGAGTTCACTATCCTCCTAACCTTTGATACACTTTCCCTCTGCAAATTCACTTAACCCACCATCATAACTACTCCCCTGGCTTTGCTATAGGATGTTATCTCTATTTTCATTACCTAACTCACACGCAAAGTCACCCGATCTGATTCTTATCCGAAACATTCCCTTACAAGACCATTTCATTCCATAGCTGGAAAGACTCCCAAATCATGTTTACATTCACAAATGGCTAGCTCCTGGTCTTCCAACTGCTATTCATTTCTTCTGCTATCAAATTCCTCAATTACACCCTCACTTCCACCTCTGACATCTGTTCCCAACACGGCCCTCAATGTTTTCCACCCCAATCATTCCCCTTCGTATTGCACCTAACCTCCCCCATTTTGCCAAGAGATGTATGTGTGAAATTATATTCTGCACAATTGATTTAGCATTCATCGTCAGATCTGGCCATACCACATCATGTATTATCTGGCCTTTCTCTCTCCTGCTAAAACTGCTTACTATTTCAGGATTATTCTGGTATGACATGTTCCTTCCTCTCCGTTGCCTGCAAGCTTGGGTTACTTTGTCCTCTCCTTGAACTTGCATATTTCTACTGTTTTTCTCTGTTCCCTTATATCTGCTCCAAGATCACCTTGCTTGTGGGATCTAACTACTATTTCCAAGAAAGTGACCATCAAACTTTTACTTTGAACAGTCCCCTATCCTGAGGCACTTTTAAGGTTGCTGCCTCCTGAAAACCTTTCCTTGAACCTATTTCCTCCCCAAAGTTATCAAATGGCTCAATCTTATCTGAAGTTCAAGTTTCTGCCCACAATTCAGCACAGAAAAAACCTTGAGAGATGATATCTGTGTTTGGCTGCACTGCTTCACCCTCTCACATTCTTCCTTGCTTGCTTAAGTCATCCTCTTGCTATGCCTTTTCTCTATTGTCCAGTTGGGAGAGGATAGCATCACCATAGCCAGAAACTGTCGCCTTTTCTTCTCATTCTGTAGCATATACATTAAATTTCTCATAGATCTGGCTACTTCCATTTTTCATCTACACCTTGCCCCTCAGTAAATCATACAACAATACATCATGTTAGGCAGGTATGCCAATGACATTGGCTCTACCTCACCCTTGCTCTCTCGACTCTTTCCACTGCTACCACGTTGTCAGACTGGTTGTCTGGCATCCAGCTATGGATGAGACCTCATTTTCTTTAGTTAGAATAACCCGTTTTCAGGTCGTTTCGGTGGACCTTGGAGCAGCTAAGTTTTTTTTCTCTCTAATCGGGAATAGCGGGGCGAGACTGCACAGGCACGTGACGTAAGTGGTTAGCACGTGGGCTGTTTAAAAAGCAAACCGCCATATCCAGCAGGCAGCATCGGAGCAGGCAGCAGAGTGGCTTTGGCTCAAAGGGCTTAGGCGGTAACAGGGTGAGGCAAGGTAGGTGACTTGAGGACAGGAAGTAGAATGAGTGCGGTTTTCTGTACTCGGTGTCAGATGTGGGAGGTCCTGGAGTCTCCCAGCCTCCAGGACGACCACATCTGCACCAGGTGTGTCAAGCTGCAGCTCCTAAGGGACCACGTTAGGGAACTGGATATGCAGCTCGATGACCTTCGTATGGTCAGAGAGAATGAGGAGGTGATAGAAAGGAGTTATAGGCAGGTGGTCACACCAGCGTGACAGGAGTCAGGCAAGTGAGTCACAGTCAGGAGGGGAGAGGGGAATAGTCAGGTACTAGAGAGTACACCTGTGGCTGTACCCCTTGACAATAAGTACTTCTGCTGTTGGAGAAGACAGCCTACTTGGGGGAAGCAACAGTGGCAGTGCCTCTGGCACAGAGTCCGGCCCTGTGGCTCAGAAGGGTAGGGAAGGAGAGAGGAGGGCAATAGTGATAGGGGACTCTATAGTTAGGGGGGCAGACAGGCAATTCTGTGGACGCAGGAAGGAAACTCGGATGGTAGTTTGCCTCCCAGGTGCCAGGATCCGGGATGTTTCAGATCGCGTCCAAGATATCCTGCAGAGGGAGGGAGAACAGCCAGAGGTCGTGGTACATATTGGTACCAATGACATAGGTAGGAAAAGGGATGAGGTCCTGAAAAAAGACTATAGGGAGTTAGGAAGGAAGTTGAAAAGCAGGACCACAAACGTAGTAATTTCAGGATTACTGCCTGTGCCACGCGACAGTGAGTATAGGAATAGAATGAGGTGGAGGTTAAATGCGTGGCTGAGGGATTGGAGTGAGGGGCAGGGATTCAGATTTCTGGATCATTAGGGCCTCTTTTGGGGCAGGTATTACCTGTACAAAAAGGACGGGTTACATTTGAATCCCAGGGGGACCAATATCCTGCAGGGAGGTTTGCTAAGGCTACTGGGGAGAGTTTAAACTAGAACTGTTGGGGGGTGGGATCCAAACTGGAGAGACTGGGGAAGAGGTTTTTGGCTCTCAAATAGAGAAAGCTTGTAGTCAGTACAAGAGGAAGGATAGGCAGGTGATAGAGAAGGGACGTGCTCAGACACAAGGTTTGAGATGTGTCTATTTTAACACAAGGAGTATAGTGAACAAGGTGGACGAGCTTAGAGCTTGGATAAATACTTGGAGCTATGATGTGGTGGCCATTACAGAGACTTGGATGGCTCAGGGACAGGAATGGTTACTTCAAGTACCGGGTTTTAGGTGTTTCAGAAAGGACAGGGAGGGAGGCAAAAGAGTTGGGGGAGTGGCACTGTTGATCAGAGATGGTGTTACGGCTGCAGAAAAGGTGGACGTCATGGAGGGACTGTCTACGGAACCTCTGTGGGTGGAGGTTAGGAACAGGATGGGGTCAATAACTTTACTGGGTGTTTTTTTTATATATAGGCTGCTGAATAGTAACAGGGATATCGAGCAGCAGATAGGGAAACAGATCCCAGAAAGGTGTGACAATAACAGAGTTGTTGTGATGGGAGATTTTAATTTCCCAAATATTGATTGGCATCTCCATACAGTGAGGGGTTTAGATGGGGTGGAGTTTGTTAAGTGTGTTCAGGAAGGATTCTTGACACAATATGTAGATAAGCCTATAAGAGAAGAGGCTGCGCTTGATTTGGTATTGGGAAATTAACCTGGTCAGGTGTCAGACCTCTCAGTGGGAGAGCATTTTGGAGATAGAATTATGATCACTCTCTCCTTTACGACAGCATTGGAGAGGGATCGGAACAGACAGACTAGAAAGGCGTTTAGTTGGAGTAAAGGGAACTATGAGGCTCTCAGGCAGGAAATTGGAAGCTTAAATCGAGAACAAATGTTCTCAGGGAAAAGTACAGAAGAAATGTGGTAAATATTCAGGGGATATTTGTGTGGAGTTCTGCATAGGTATGTTCCAATGAGACAGGGAAGTTATGATAGGATACAAGAACTATGGTGTACAAAGTCAAAAGAAAAAGAAAAGATTACAAAAGGTTCAGAGAGCTGGGTAATGTTAGAGATCTGGAAGAGTATAAGGCTAACAGGAAGGAGCTTAAGAAGGAAATTAGGAGAGCCAAAAGGCGCCATGAGAAGGCCTTGGTGGGCAGGATCAAGGAAAACCCCAAGGTATTCTACAAGTATGTGAAGAGTAAGAGGATAAGACGTGAAAGAATAGGACCTATCAAGTGTAACAGTGGGAAAGTGTGTATGGATCCAGAGGAAATAGCAGAGGTACTTAATGAATACTTCATGAATACTTTACTTCAGTATTCACTATGGAAAAGGATCTTAGTGATTGTGGTGATAACTTGCAGCAGACTGAAAAGCTTGAGCATATGGATATTAAGAAAGAGGAGGTGCTGGAGCTTTTGGAGAGCATCAAGTTGGATAAGTCGCCAGGACCAGATGAGACGTACCCCAGGCTGCTGTGGGAGGCGAGGGAGGAGATTGTGGAGCCTTTGGCGATGATCTTTGCATCATCAATGGAGACGGGAGAGGTTCCAGAGGATTGGAGGGTTGTGGATGTTGTTCCCTTATTCAAAAAAGGGAGTAGAGATAGCCCAGGAAATTATAGACCAGTGAGTCTTACTTCAGTGGTTGTAAGCTGATGGAGAAGATCCTGAGAGGCAGGATTTATGAACATTAGGAATAGTCAGCATGGCTTTGTCAAGGGCAGGTCCTGCCTTACGAGCCTGGTTGAATTTTTTGAGGATGTGACTAAACACATTGATAAAGGGAGAGCAGTAGATGTAGTGTATATGGATTTCAGCAAGGTGTTTGATAAGGTACCCCATGCAAGGCTTATTGAGAAAGTAAGGAGGCATGAGATCCAAGGGGACATTGCATTCTGGATCCAGAACTGGCTGGCCCACAGAAGGCAATGAGTGGTTGTTGAAGGGTCGTATTCTGAGTGGAGGTCGGTGACCAGTGGTGTACCTCAGGGATCTGTTCTGGGACCCTTACTCTTTGTAATTTTTATAAGCGACCTGGATGAGGAAGTGGAGGGATGGGTTAGTAAGTTTGCGGATGACACAAAAGGTTGGGGGTGTTGTGGATAGTCTGGAGGGCTGTCAGAGGTTACAGCGGGACATTGATAGGATGCAAAGCTGGGCTGAGAAGTGGCAGATGCAGTTCAACCCAGATAAGTGTGAGGTGGTTCATTTTGGTAGGTCAAATATGATGGCAGAGAATAGTATTAATGGTAGGACTCTAGGCAGTGGGGAGGATCAGAGGGATCTTGGGGTCCGAGTCCATAGGACGCTCAAAGCAGCTGCAGAGGTTGACTCTGTGGTTAAGAAGGCATATGGTGTATTGTCCTTCATCAACCATGGAATTGAATTTAGGAGCCGAGAGGTAATGCTGCAGTTATATAGGACCCTGGTCAGACCCCACTTGGAATACTGTGCTCAGTTCTGGTCACCTCACTACAGGAAGGATATGGAAGGGTGCAGAGGAGATTTACAAGGATGCTGCCTGGATTGCAGAGCATGCCTTATGAAAGCAGGTTGAGGGAACTCGGCCTTTTCTCCTTGGAGCGACGGAGGATGAGGGGGCACCTGATAGAGGTATGATGAGAGGCATTGATCGGGTAGATAGTCAGAGGCTTTTCCCCAGGGCTGAAATGGTTGCCACAACAGGACATAGGTTTACGGTGTTGGGGAGTAGGTATAGGGGAGATGTCAGGGGTAAGTTTTTTTTTTACTCAGAGAGTGGTCAGTGCGTGGAATGGGCTACCGGCAACGGTGGTGGAGGCAGATACAATAGTGTCTTTTAAGAGACTTTTGGATAGGTACATGGAGCTGAGAAAAATAGAGGGTTATAGGTCTCTAAGGTAGGGACATGTTCGGCACAGCTTTGTGGGCTGGCCTGAATTGTGCTGTAGGTTTTCTATGTTTTCTATGTTTCTAATATTATCTTCCACCCTCATTTATTCAGTAAGCCAAGATATAACTTAGGGTTCCCATTTACTGGAGATTATAAATAAATTATTCTTGAACAGAGAATTTACACAAACTCATATGTTTATATCATCTTCAACAATAGTTAAAAAAGTTAATTGGGCCAATATACCAGTAGGAACTTCCCTTTGTTATGCATGACACTATTACTTACACATCGTTTGTCCACATCTGTGCCCTGTTGAACTTGCAAACAGGCAGCCAGTCTTTTATGAATATTATGGGAAATAATCCTGATTATATCCATGCGCTTCTCAATCTACACCAGAAACAAGGAGGATGAATCACATTTTAATCTCCCTTATTCTTTTCCATTTTTTAATTTAACACAAAATACAGAAATTATTGATGAGTATGTTTTCTTTTCTAAATCTATAAATTCATAATAATTATAATACTGTTGAATACAGGATTAAATATAAAAGAGTCATACCGGTATGAATCTGATTGGTAGCATCAATAGACCACCTCCTGCAAATGAAACATCAAGTGCACTTTGCTTTTCCAAATAAAATAGACAAAGCTTGCCTCAAGATACTTAAATGTGTTTTAATAGCATGTATTGAAGAGTGCAATTTGAAAGATTTGTGAACAAGCACCAATGGTTTGTTGATGGATTCTGGCTCCATTCGAGGCTTACTCAGTTAATCCTGGATGACACTGCAGTAAAACACCAGGAGACTCTACCACACTGTCAGATGTGCTGCCATTCAGATATAGTATTAAACTGAGATTCCGTTTAGTGATTCCTTGGCATTATTTCAAGAGCAGGGAAGTCATCCCAGTATTTCTTCTATCAACACCATGAAATAAAGTTATCATACTGCTATCTGTGGGAGCAAGCTGTTTGCAAATTACAACAGTGACTATACTTCAAAAACATTTCATTGTCTGCCAAGTGTCTAGTACAGTCTAGTACATCTGATGATGTGAAAGGCACTTTATAAATGGAAACTATTTCCACTCGTAAACAATGACAATTGATTCACTACATGTCAGTCTGCCATCACCATATTGTTCACTTCTTTAAAGTCCAGTGATATTTCCCTTTCCCCACCTGCTCTTCCATTCGTATCCAGCAAGCTGTAGTATGCATCTAAATTTCCAGGCATGAATCTTAGCAGGGTGAGTGAGAACAAAATAATCAAGGATACGAAGATATGTTCAGTTTTCTGAATGGTCTGAGGGGAAAAACATGCTTATTGTATTAGTTCAGTGTGAAATCTTCGTATTAATGCCCAGTGGAAACACTGTTTTGTAACCAAGGTAAAAGCAGGAATTGAAGGCCATTGCTTCTGTGGACGGGTGCCTCTCCAGTTGATGAATTCATGGACAAATGTATGCCGGCTGCTGCCTAACACTGTTTTTCAGGCTTATGAGAAAGAGACGAGTTCTGGTCAGATTTGCAGAATTCAATCATGCAGTACAGAAACAGGCCCTTTAAGCCCACCACATCCATGCCAACCCTTTAGCCCATCCACACTAATCACATTTGCCCACATTAGGATCATGTCCTTCTATGCCTAGTCTAATAAGTATCTGTCTAAATGCCTCTTAAACATAGTAATTACATCTGATTCCATCACCTCCTCTGGCAGCGAGTTCCAGGCATCAACCACTCTACATGCAAAACATCCCCCTTTAAAACTCCTTCCTCTCACCTTAAATTTATGCCCTCGTTTTTGATATCTCCATCATGGGGGAAAAAGACATTGACGATTTACCCAGTCAATGCCTCTCGTAATGTTATATCATTCTGTCAGGTCACCCCTCAGCCTCCTTCACTCCGGGAAAGACAAGCTTAGCCTATCCAGTCTCTTCCCATATCTAAAGTCCTCCAATCTAGGCAGCATCCTAGTGAATCCCCTCCGCACTCTCTCCAGTGCAATCACATCCTTCCTAATAGTACGGTGACCAGAACTGCACACAATATTCCAAGTGCGGCCTAACCAGTGTTCTGTAAAGTTGCAACTCATATTCTATGACCCGAGCTATGAAGGTAAACACGCCATATGCCTCCTTCACCACCTTATTGACTTGTGTTGCCACTTTCAGGGAACCATGGACTTGGACCCCCTAAGTCTTAACCACGATAAACATTAATGGCACATGCACTTTCCCTTGAAATTGGAATTAAGAAATATGACTTAAATCCTGTTTCAGTGCAGTGCTTCAGTATTAGTTTGCATGAACTGAGTGTTAACAAATAAAACTGTTCTTAATCAAATGTTAGGGTGAATCCTTGACTAACCCCCACCCGAATATCCTTCACCCTGCCAACTCCACCATCTACCTATCCACAAATTCACACACGATTGGTTTCAGCTCCCTTCAGCTATGCTGGGGAATGGGAACAGATTCTGTCAGAGTTGGTGTTCAGTTGTGTGACGAATGCTTCACTGTCCTACTAACAACATAGATTTTTTTTAAACCACCGAGAAATTCAAGTGTAGAGAAAGATAAGGTGCCACATGAAAGCTTACCACACAAGCTGAGCTCATGGTATTGGGAATAAATGGGTCATTTTCAGCTTGGCAAGCTCTAACTAGCAAGATGCCACACTGTCAAAGGTCCTCAATCTACACGAGATAAAGGGACTGAATGTACTGTTGCCGCACATTCTGACAATAAAGCTACGAGGACAGAGCCTGCAAGAAGATAGACAGGTGAAGCAAATGGACACAAACTTGGCAGATGGAGTATAACGTGGAGAAATGTGAGATTATTCATTTTGGTAGGGAGAAATGGAAAAGCAAATTATTTGAATGAAACAAGACTGCAGAAATTCTATGCAGAGGAATCTGGGCAGCTATGTGAAGCACAAAAGTGGCATGCAGACACAGCAAGTAATTATGAAGGGAAGTAGAAAGCTGTTTTTTTTATATTTTTGCAGTGGGGATGGAGACCTGCTGCAAGTGTACAGGCCGTAGCAGATCTAGAGTACTGTGTAGAGTTTTGGTCTCGAGGGACATAGTTGCATTGGATGCAGGTCAGAGAGGGTTCAGCGGATTGATTCCTAAAATGAAGGCGTTGACGTGAGGAAAGGCTGTTGCTGTGCTTGAGGTGATCTTACACAGAAAGTGACAGTGCTCAGAGGACCATTCCTCTCAGGAGGGAATCCAGAACTAGGAGCAACAGTTACAGAATATGATATTGCCTATTTAAGAGAAAGATGAGAAAGAACCAATGAGGAGCCACAAGTGCAAAGCTACCAATCACAGGATTATGACTAAAAGCCTTTAAATTAGAATCCTGCCTGAACTTCTCCAAAGATCACTAATGTTTAAAATTCTCTGCCTCAGAAAGTGATGCAAGACTTAATTGGACTCCAGGGGAGGCAAATGTGATAGGTAACAGTGGAACATGAAGCTAAGCCTGAACAGATCAACCACGTCTTTACTGAATGGCAGAGCAGGTTCAAGAAGCCACACGTCTTAAATCTGCTCCTACTGCTTATGTTCTTAACTGGTACATGACATGTGCAACACATAGACTCTTTTAGGCAGAGCACCATGGAATGCAGTCATCATTGGTCCTCTGCAGCTGCACCAGAAATATCCTGTCAGATATTACCTTTGGATACCAGGTTAGAGGGCTCCATGGCCACAGGCCCAATTAGGCCAGGGTGCATCAGAACTGCATGGGTGCAAGAGCGCATGTATGCATGATGCATGTGTGGGCAATGGGCAGGGTGGAGAAGAAGGGGGAGTGGTTAGAACACTGGCAAGTTGATGAAACATTCAGGATGCCATGTCAAGGGAGAATCAGGAACCTGACACTGTTGACAGGAAAGACTGCAGAATTGGAGGTTAGGGGTGGAGATTTGGAGGGTGGTAAGCTCATGTAGCACTGGAGAGTTGAAGGGTGGTTACTTATCCAAGTCATCCTGGTCCAGTGCTGTGCTGGAATGACCACATTGTCCCAATAGTGCCCAGCAACACACATCCCAAGAGATCCAAGTTCATTTGCAACTCTCAAAAGGAGCATTGCATGATGGACAACATCACCACATGCACCACAAAGGACCAAATCGCAGCAGGGCACAAGGACGATTCCAGTCTGGAAGTGCTCAGCTCAGTTTCTAGACTCACAAAGGGTTCTTTATATCTATATTTTTAATAATGGTGATCCAGTAAAACCTAGGAGTGGGTAGGCCCAGAAATATCACTTTACTGCAATAGGTTAGAACATAATGCATGCAAGCACGAGGTGTGAACATCTCACTTCTCCAATTACACATTGGTCACGGAAACATCTCCAGGCAGGGATCCAGGAACAAATTTGATAAGGATTCTAATGGAAGTTACAGAACAATGGACAGATTTTGTATTCCGATATGTGCGAAGTACAAACCGCATTTTGGAAAGAGGCAGTATTCTCACAAACTATGATTATAATTGTGTATAACTTTTTGAAAAGTTGTTCAAGTATAAACATTCGTGATAGTGGTTGCTTGGAAACTGGTTGCTAAAAATGTTTCCCACACAGTTTCTGATGGGTTCTGGGAAAATTTCTGTTAAGATCTTGGGTTATAGAAAAAGTCAAGCAACTTGTTTCATTCATGTTACAACTGTACTAAAGTAGTACTTGGTATGCGCTGCAAAAGCATAGCTGGAAAGGAAGGTCAGAACCTTTACCAATCTCCCCAATGACAGGTTGCTCTGAATTTTGCACCAATCCTCCTTTCAGTGAGTTATCATGAAATTTCCAGAGGATCTCCTTAGAACATGTGGTAACAGAGGAAATCTGTGTAAACAATCAGGATCAGAGGCAAGTATTAACCTCACCCATACTCTTTCCTCATTTTTAAAAAAAATTTACTGGGATTAATGTTTGAATCCTGCTAATCAATTATGCATACTACCAAAGCATGTTTAAGAAATTGAATCTGTGAAAATGCTTCAATTTTTATGCTGATCAATTTGATACTTTAAAGAAATTCAAAGTACACAACAGTTCTCAGTGAGAAACCAACAAAATATTTACAATACCAAAAACATGTGATCCCTGGCATATTTCCAGGAAATTTATCTGAACTATACTTTAGCATGGGCTGATTGATGAGTGACAAACAGACTGCAAATATTTTGTGTAAATGACTGAGGAAATGCTGAGAGCCTAGAGTTTGAATCTAAGTACTCATGATTTTGAAAGGTATTGTGGATAAGTAATAGAAATGACTTCCACTGGACAGTAGATTGCATTAAATGGCATGTGATCACAACATGGAAGTCAAGAAAATATGAGAAAAACAAGGCAGCAAATGTTTAAAGGCACCTGGAAGGAGCGAGAAGGCACAAGTGAGTGAGTGCAAGAGAGAAAGGGAGAGAGAAAATGAGATCTGTGCACAAGCTGAAACACGGGCATTTCACTGTCAGTCTTCATTCAATGAATTTAAAGCAATTATCTTTATAAGAAATGGGTTTGGTTTTGCAGGGGAAACACTCCATGTCTGTGCTTCCTCTTTAAGTCATCTAATGAAAATCAAGTGACTGATGAACTAAGCAGTTATCTTATAAACAGATACCAGCAGTTGACAGGCCAATTACAGCACAGATCTGGCCGAAAGCTGCAATGGGGAAAGAAATCACATCACTCTCCCCTCATGAGGTTTGAGAGAGGATAGTTATATTTTAACCTTGCTACATGGTTCATGAACTGATCTGCAGCCTTGCTACATTCTGTATTTTGGAAAGTTTTTTTGGAATTCTCTAGTAGGAATATTAAAGATGTAAACTTATTTTAAAGAAAAATAATTCATTTACAAAGTTGAGAATAGTTTTCAAAAACAGCCATCTCTTTTAGTTACAAAAAATACAGCACCTAGTTTATTAGAAATCCAAGATACTGGAAAATGCCTCTAAACAAAATGACCAATTTTCTGGGAACATGCCCCAGATCAGGAAATAGCTCTTTTACTTCTGATATTCACATTTCTTTTCAGGATTGATGTACTTTTGCAAAATTAAATGAATACCAATCATGAATTTTCATTAAGATATAAAGATCTTGGAATAACTATTTGCTTTCATATGCTGCAGAATCATTTTGGAGTTGTTAGCTTTTCAGAGGATGTAGCTATCATTTCCAAGAAATGTTTAGCTTGAGGTGTGCAGGAACCATGCCATCACTGGTGCACAGGTGCCAAGCAAACTGTAGCAACCTTCCTGTATTTAGTGCTTGTTTTACCCTTTAAATTCCAAGATCTTCAGGTGATGCATTACATACACAGAGAGCAGCTTTCCAGCTGGGATGCAAATTTCCTGTACCTTTCAAGTGGAGCCAAGGCAGAGCTTAGGTTCAATAAATCTGGCTAACAACGGACAGCCTCAAAGAGGCCAATGACACCATCCCATCACCATTTAATGCCTCTCAATTGCCCTCACTCAGTTAGTCGGAATGATCAATCTGAATTGAAGACAAGACCCGGAAAATGATACAACTCGTCCCATTACATTTGGCTGCTGTTGGCAGAAAGAAGATTTTCAGTTGCTGAACTGAAAAATCGCATGTACTGCACCCAGAACTTGTTTTAGTTTGGGAATCCAGATCTCAGTCCATGACAAAAGGTGTCATGCCCAATCTTAAATTAAAATATCATGACCTTCATTACAATATTTTTTTTTACATACAAAAGAAACTTATTGAACGAATGTCCTTGAACAGGATGCTGGGTCTTTCCTTGAATACAGGAAAATTTACACATTATTCACAAAAAGTGCATTCAGAGCCCTTGCCCCCAATAAAATCAAAAGAAGAGCCTTTACCTGCAGCAGGTCATCGCTAAGCACCTCTGTCTTCTCAGCTCTGAAATACAAAATACCAATGATTAAAATCACATCTGAACTTGCAGGAAGAGTAGAAAGCCTAGTTATGTGTTCTACAACCTATCAAGCTCTTCTTGTTCATGTTCACTGAGCAAACTCTTCCTCTTAAAGTCTACTTATATGCATCTCTAACACACTTTCATCAACATCATCAACTCCCTTCATGCATTAGTCCTAAACATTTAAATCAATTAAATGCTCAACACCACAAAATATTTTACAATACAAACTATTTGGAGTAAATTTTCTCTCATTCAGTACTGGACGTCACACAACAAGCATGATAATTCTGAGATAGCAGAGGGATAAGAGGCTGCAGTTGGAAGTCATCAACGTACAACTAGAGACTAACAAAAAGGCCATGGGTCAGTATATTGATGAGAAAATGGAGGGAGCCAAGAGCAAGTCCTTGGGCAACACCTGATGTCTTGTCACGACACATCACGATGAATTCCACTTGTCACTGCTCTGCCCACCTTACTAACAATATTGTTTGGGACAGGTTTAGAGAGGTAATGAGTGATAGACATATTCTAGCATGATCCAGAATCTCCAGTAATTTATGAAAATTCTTGAGGGGTTCCCAGAGTATTGAGGAAAATTTCAGAGTTGTGTGCACGGTAGTGTAGCGGTGCGCATAACACTAGTACAGCGCATGCGACCCAGGTTCAATTCCGGCCACTGTCTGTAAGGAGTTTGTACGTTCTCCCAGTGTCTGCATGGGTTTCCTCCAGATGCTCCGGTTTCCTCCAGGTGCTCCGGTTTCCTTCCACATTCCAAAGATGTACAGGTTTGGAAGTTGTGGGCATGCTATGTTGGTGCCAGAAGCATGGTGACACTTGCGGGCTACCCCCAGAACACTCTACGCAAACGATATATTTCACTGTGTGTTTCGATGTACATGTGACTAATAAAGATATCAAATTGAATCAAATTTGGGTCTGCACAAGCAAATCCTCAGGCCTTTCAGGTCACAAGCTCCAATTGGTGCATGCACACCACACAGTAGGACTTACAGATGTGACAAATGAAGCTTGTGATCTGAGGTATGTCTCCCTGGAAAAATTACAGTTTATAGAATTGAAGATAAACATGAGAAAGATGGCAGAGGGAAGCCCGACAGAAAATTTAACAAGGTAGATTAGAAAAAGGGAAGTGGCAGTGACATTGACAAAGCCAGCTTCATTCGCTGTTGGAAATTAGCATGGATGTGACAGGTGGTGGTGGTTAGGAAGAGGTGAATACAAATATTGTTCAGTTATCCAGATTCTTAATGACATCTAACTAGGATTGGAGCAAGCCCACAGCTGAACATCAACTTTAACAAGCCTTGTAGTGCAGTACTCCAAAATGGCGCCAAAGTATAGCAACTTGTTGCAAGCTGCTCTCTGCAGATCCACTCATTACTTATATTATAATCATTACATTTTATTCTGCATTCTGTTTTTTTTTACCTTGTACTACCTCAATGCACTGTGTAATGAATTGATCTGTATGAACTGTATGCAAGAGAAGTTTTGCACTGCACCTCAGTACGTGATGATAATAATAATAAACCAATTCTACAGTTAACAGGGATAAAATTTAAGGGTGAATGCAAATGTCTCACACACTGCTTCAAAAGCATTCTTTATTCTCATACACATTTGGATGGAGATTCATGTAAATAATGGTACATGGCTCATTTCACCCATTTTTGTTCCCCTTTCCTGTCACAGAGACCTGTTCAGTTGCTTAAAATCATTCCACAGGTCATCCTGACGTAGTGTTCAAAAACATGAGAGGATCTATTGTCCCCAACTCGACCATTCTTTGGGAATTCTCCCAATTTACACACACACACACAAATAGTGAAGTTACTGAGGCTGGAAGAACGTTTCAGAAGGAAATCTTATGGTTGTTGAGTTCACACCCAACGTTTGACTTCAAACAGTATTTTAATAATTCCTCAGTGGCCAATTATTGGTTTAAAACAGGGACCATGAGACATGAAAAATAGTTCGCAGGAAATGCTCTGCTCAACTTCCTTGCCACATTAATACAGCAACCACAGATATAAATTAGGAAGGCTGAGCTCACCATCAGTGACAAGTTGCATTGGTATATATAATCTCCCTGTTCATAATTCCAGTATTTAGCTAATTGGCTTAAATATCCATTACTCATTCTAGTTATTTCAACTTTGTCCAAGTATGAAGTATAACCTTACTTTAAATGCAAGAACAAGAGAACTATGTGGGAATGGAACACAAGAGTGAAGAAACTTGCTAAATTGTTCAGGGCTTAAGTGATACCGCACATACTACAGCTTTCAGTTTTAATCTCCTTATTTAAGGCAGGATACACTTACATCAGAGACAAGGATTATGGGTTCCTGGAATGAGCAGTTGTCTTATTAAGAAAGATGAGAGAGGATCTATTGTCCCCAACTCAGCCATCCTTTGAGAATACTACCAACCTAGCACAAAAATGAATAGCGTAGCGGTTAGCGTGACGCTATTACAGCGCCAGCGATCGGGGTTCGATTCCTGTCGCTGTCTGTAAGGAGTTTCTACATTCTCCCGTGTCTGCGTGGGTTTCCTCTGGGTGCTCCGGTTTCCTCCCACATTCCAAAGACGTACAGGTAGCTTAATATGGGTTTAAGATGGGCAACGTGGACTTGTTGGGCCGGAAGGGCCTATTACCACGGTGTAAATAAAATTTTTTTAAAAAGTTACTGAGGCAGGAAGAATGTTAGAATCATAGAACAGTACAGCACAATACAGGCTCTGCGGCCCACCATGTTGTGCCAACCTAAGACTACCTAAACCACGCCTAAGACTATCTAACTCCTTCCTCCCACATATCCCCCTATTTCAAATTCCTCCATATGCTTATCTAACAATCTCTTGAATTTGACCAACTACCTGCCTCCACCACTACCCAAGGCAGCACATTCCATGCCCCAATCACTCTCTGGGTAAAAACCTCCTTCTGATAGCTCCCTTGAACTTCCCACCCTTTACTTTATAAGCCATGCCCTCTTGTATTGAGCATTGGTGCCCTGGGAAAGAGGTGCTGGCTGTCTACTCTATCTATTCCTCTTATATTTTGTATACCTCTATCATGTCTCCCCTCATTCTCCTTCTCTCCAAGAGTAAAGCCCTAGCTCCCTTAGTCTCTCCTCATAATCCATACTCTCTACAACCAGGCAGCATCCTGGTAAATCTCCTCTGCACCCTTTCCAAACGCTTCCACATCCTTCCTATAATGAGGCGACCAGAAGTGGACACAGTACCCCAAGAGTGGTCTAACCAAAGTTTTGTAGAGCTGCATCATTACCTCTCGCGGCTCGTAGACTCGATCCCACGACTTATGAAAGCTAACATCCCATAAGCTTCCTTACTACCCTGTCCACCTGTGAGGCAGCTTCAGTGATCTGTGGATATGAACCCCTAGATTCCTCTGCTCCTCCACACTACCCAGAATCCTACCATTAACCTTGTATTCCGCCTTGGAGTTTGTCCTTCCTCACCACCTCACACTTCTCCGGATTGAACTTCATCTGCCACTTCTCAGCCCAGCTCTACATCCTATCAATATCTCTCTGCAGTCTTTGACAGTCTTCCACACTATCCACAACACCACCGACCTTTGCGTCATCTGCAAACTTGTTACCCACCCTTCTCCCCCTCATCCAAGTCATTAATAAATATTACGAGAAGTAGAGGTCCCAGAACCGATCCCTGTGGGACACCACTAGTCACAGCCCTCCAATCCGAATGCACCCCCTTCACCACAACCCTCCCTTTCTACAGGCAAGCCAATTTTGAATCCACACAGCCAAGCTTCCCTGGATCCCATGCCCTCTGACCTTCTGAAGAAGCCTACCATGTGGAACCTTGTCAAACACCTTACTAAAATCCATGTAGACCGTATCTACTGCACTACCTTTTCAATCTGCCTAGTCACCTCCTCAAAGAACCCTATCAGGCTTGTGAGACATGATCTTCCCTTCACAAAGCCATGCTGGCTGTCCCTAATCAGTCCATGATTCTCTAAATGCCCATAGATCCCATCTCTTAGAATCCTTTCCAACAGCTTGTCCACCACAGATGTAAGGTTCACTGGTCTGTAATTCCCTGGACTATCCCTACTACCTTTTTTGAATAAGGGGACAACATTTGTCACCCTCCAATGCTCTGGTACCATTCCCATGGACAACAAGGACTCAAAGATCCTAGCTAATGGTTCAGCAATCTCCTCCCATGCCTCACGGAGCAGCCTGGGGAATATTCTGTCAGGTTTCGGGGACTTATCTGTCCTAATATTTTCTAACAGCTCCAACACATCCTCTCTCTTGATATCTACATGCTCCAGAACATTAACCTTACCAACACTGTCCTCAGTGTCAAGGCCCCTCTCCTTGGTGAATACTGAAAAGAAGTATTCATTGAGAACCTCACACACTTCCACAGCTTCAGGCACAGCTTCCCACCTTTGTCTCTAATCGGTCCTACCTTTACTCTTGTCATCCTTCTGCTCTTCACATAAGTGAAAAAGCCTTGGGATTCTCCTTAACCCTACTCGCCAAAGCCTTTTCATGTCTCCTTCTTGCTCTCCTCAGCCCCTTCTTAAGTTCCTTCCTTGCTACCCTATATTCCTCATGAGCCCTATCTGATCCTTGCTGCCTACACCTTATGTATGCTGCCTTCTTCGTCCTAACTAGTTGTTCCACCTCACTTGTCACCCATGGTTCCTTCACCCTGCTATTCTTTCTCTGCCTCACTGGGACAAATTTATCCCTAACATCCTGCAAAGAGATCCCTGAACAATGACCACATCCCCATAGTACATTTCCCTTCAAAAATGTCATCCCAATTTACTCTCGCAAGTACTAGCCTGATAGCTCAATAATATGCCCTTCCCCAATTAAATATCGTTGCTGTCCTCTCTGCTCCTATCCTTGTCCATGACAATGCTAAAGGTTAAGGAGCAGTGATCACTGTCCCCCAAATGCTCACCCACTGAGAGATCTGTCACCTGACCCGTTCATTACTTAATACTAGATCTAATATGGCATTCCCTCTAGTCAGCCTGTCAACATACTGTGACAGGAATCCATCCTGGACACACTTAACAAACTCTACTCCGTCTAAACCTTTGGTACTAAGCAGGTGCCAATCAATATTTGGGAAGTTGAAGTCTCCCATGATAACAACCCTGTTATTCTTGCACCTTTCCAAAATCTGCTTCCCAATCTGCTCCTCAGAATCCCTGCTGCTACCTGGGGGCCTCTAGAATACTCCCAGTAGAGTAACTGCTCCTTTCTTGTTCCTAACTTCCACCCATACTGACTCTAGAAAGGATCCTTCTACATTATCCACCCTTCCTGCAGCTGTAATAGTATCCCTGACCAGTAACGCCACCCCTCCTCCTCTTCTCCCCTCCCCCCCCCATCCCTTTAAAACACTGAAATCCAGGAATATTCAATATCCATTCCTGCCCTGGTGACAGCCAAGTCTCTGCAAGAGCCACAATATCATAGTTCCATCTACGTATCCAAGCTCTCAGTTCATCACCCTTATTCCTGATACTTCTTGCATTTAAGTAAATGCACTTTAGCCCATCCACCTTTCTACTTTTATACGCTATACTCTGCTCCTCCTTCCTCAAAGCCTATCTCCATGTTAGATCTGACTTTTTCCACATCCACTTCTTCCTCTGACCTACCCCTCTGGTTCCCATCCCCCTCGCAAACTAGTTTAAATCCTCCTGAACCACCCCAGCAAACCTGCCTGCAAGGATAGTGGTCCCCCACGAGTGCAGGTGTAACCCATCCACTCTGTACTGGTCCTACATTCCGCAGAAGAGATCCCAATGATCCAAAAATCTAAATCTTTGCCCCCTGCACCAACTCCTCAGCGACACATTCATCTGCCATCTCCTCCTATTCTTACCTTCACTATCACGTAGCACTGGCAGCAATCCTGAGATTGCTACCCTTGAGGTCCTGTTCTTCAGCCTTCTGCCTCGCTCCCTAAACTCACTTTTCAGGACCTCATCCCTCTTCCTACCTACGTTGTTGGTACCAACATCTACCACGACTTCTGGCTGTTCTCCCTCCCGCTCAAGAATACTGTGGACCACATCAGAGACATCCCAGACACTGGCACCTGGGAGGCAACATACCATATCCGGGATTCATGCTCACTTCCACAGAACCTTCGATCTGTTTCCCTGACTATCGAGTCCCCTATCACTACTGCCCTCCTCTTCTCCTCCCTTTCCTTCTGAGCAGCAGGACCAGTCCCAATGCCAGAGACCTGCCTACGGCCGCTTGATCCGTAAGTCATCCCCATCACAGCATCCAAAGCGGAAAACCTGTTACTGAGGGGAACAGCCTCCAGGGTCCTCTGCACTATCTGCCTGTTCCTTTTCTTTTTCTCTCCCCTGACAGTCACCTATCTGCTTCCTGGACCCTAGAAGTACCTGCTCTAAGGAGGGGGTGACTGTCTCCCGATGCACAGCATCTACATAACCGTCTCCCTCCCTGATACTTTACAGTGTTTGAAGCTATGACTCCAGCTCATCAATTCTAAGCCAAAGTTCCTCCAGCACTTACTGCAGAAATGGTCACCGTGCACCCCTGCAGGGTCCACTAGCTCCCACATTATGCAGCTGCAGCACATCACCATGTCCTCCATCTGAAATATTCTTTCCCTACCTAGTTTTATTCTACTTAAGATTTATAACAATAACAGTTAAACCTCACCTTTATTTACCAGCTACTCACCCGCCTCACCCCGTTACCACCTAAGCCCGTTGAGCCAAAGCCAATGTTACAGAATGGATCCATACAATATGAAGTTTAAAAGAATGAGAAACAATTTATTGAAACAAACAACTTGCAGGGGGCTTGACATGGGAATTTTAGTGAATGTGTTTCCCCTGGTACGGCAAGTCCAGAACTTGAGGGCATAATTTCAAGGGGTTGCCACTTAAATCTTTAGTTGACTCTAAAGATCAGAGCAGCCATAATCTTAAATGGTGGAACAGTCTTCAGTGGCCATGTGGCCAACAACTGTTCAACAACTGTTCCCAATTAAACTTTATCCCCGAAAAAGTCAAATCAAATGGAAAACATGTAAAGCATTTTCAATTTTAATGATTTGAAGTCTTGATGGAAATAATAGCACAGAATTTAACAGCCAAATCCTTGTACATCAGCAGCTCCAGTCAAGAAGATGCAATGTGTAATGGTCAGAATTTAATAAGATATTATAAACGATTTTTGAACAAACTTGGTCAGTACAAGTTCACAGCAGTCTTGAACAAGCCATTTGACCTGGAAACCAATCTGTTTAATTCTACAGATGTCAGGCATTTTAAAAAGGATCTTCTGCACCTGACCCAGATCATCAATTAGAATTGTTCCACATATACTGCAAGTATTCAGACTAACCCAACAACAACCTACATTTTCTGTTTTTGTTTCACACTCCCAAGCCAGCAGGTGCAGTTTTTTGTTCCAATATCACATTCTATAGTCTTCCAAACATCAAACTGTGATGCCTCTCATTGAAGGTACACTGAAGATGAAATTGCCACAGGTTGTTTTCTCTAATTTCCATTTTTTCAAGGATCAGTTGCTAGAATAGCTTTCTTTATATGATGCAGTCCCTTGGGATTATGAATGACTTGCTTTCACTTCAGTTCTGTGGGTTCTGAGCTAAATGATAGGACCAATGTGGGACTCATACTCTTCCCTTTAAAAAAATTCCACATCTCAATCAAAATGGCGTTATGCTATAACAGATATTAGCTTCAAAAGTCACTTTTTAATTTTGTATCATCTAAGAAATATAACTGCACTAAGTACATCAAGTCATGGGTTGAAGTACCAAATGCAGCAAAGGCTCTGGGACCAGACAACATCACAGTGGTGGCACTGAAGTGAACTCCAGAACTAGCTGTACTTCTAGCCAAGCTGTTCCAGTACATTTACAACACTGGCATCTACCCAACAATGGTGGAATTGTCCAGGCATGTCTTATTCACAAAAACAAGACAAATGCAACTTAATTACTGCCCAATCAATTCTCCATCATTACTAGTGATGGAAGCTGTCGTCAACAGTGCTATCAAACAACACTTACTCACCTATAATCTGCTCACTGGTGCCCAGCTTGGGTTTCACCGCAACTGCTCCAGACCTCATCATATGGGCCAAAGAGCTGAATTCCAAAAGTGAGGTGAGAGTGACTGCCCTTGACATCAAGGTAACACTTGACCAAACTCGATTTCAAGTAGTCTTGGTAAAATTGAAGTCAATGGCCAGTAAAGGGAAAACTCTCCTGAAGTCGGATCATGCCCCACACAAAGGAGGATGACTGCGGTTTTTGGAGGTCAATCATCCCAGCCCCAGGACATCACTGCGCAAGTTCCTCAGGTGATGTCCTAAGCCCAAACACCTACAGCTGCCTCATTAATGACTTTCCATTCATTATAGGTCAGAAGTGGGGATGTTCGTACAAATGTCAGTAAAGTTCAATTCCATTCACAACTCCTCAGCCAATGAAGCAGTATGAAGCATGCAGCATGAATCAGACAACACTTTGGCAAGGGTTGATAATATTCAGTCTCCAAGAGCATGTCTGACCACCTACTCTTGATATTCAATGGCATTACCTTTTCCATGTACCAATCATCAGTAGCCTGGGGGGTCACTATTGACTAAGAACTCAACTGGACCAACCACATAAATACCTTGACTGCAAGAGAAGGTCAAAGGCTGGGTATCCTGTTGAGACCGACTTGATCTCTTCATACCCCAGAGCCTTTCCACTATCTGCAAAGCACAAGTCAGGAGTTTGACAGAATACTCTCGATTTGCCTGGATGACAGCAGTGCCAACAATTCCAAAAGATCTTGACATCATTCAGGACAAAGCAGCCCACTTGATTTGTACCCCATCCACCAGCCGAAACATTCATACCCCATCCACCACCCGAAACATTCATTCCCACCACCATTCTGTAGCTGCAGTATATACCACCCACAAAATGTACTGTAGTTACTTGTCCAGGCTGCTCCTACATAATCTGCCTGTGACCTTTGCAGATGATACCACGATTGTAAGCCGTATCTCAAACAGCGACGATTTGGAGTACAGGAAGGAGATAGAGAGCTTAGTGGAATGGTGTCATGACAACAACCTTTCCCTCAATGTCAACAAAAGAGCTGGTCATTGACCTCAGGAAAAGGGGCGGTGTACATGCACCTGTCTACATCAATGGTGCTGAGGTCGAGAGGGTTGAGAGCTTCAAGTTCCTGGGAGTGAACATCACCAACAGCCTGTCCTGGACAAATTACTTGGATGCCACGGCCATGAAAGCTCACCAGCGCATCTACTTCCTCAGGAGGCTAAAGAAATTTGGTTTATCCCCTTTGACACTCACCAACTTTTACCAATGCACCATAGAAAGCACCCTATCTCGATGTATTAGGGCTTGGTACGACAACTGCTCTGCCCAGGACCGCAAGAAGCTGCAGAGAGTTGTGGACACAGCCCAGCGCATCACGGACACCAGCCCCCCCTCCTTGGACTCTGTCTTTACCTCTCATTGTCTTGGTGAAGCAGCCAGCATAATCAAAGACCCCACCTACCCACGACATTCTTTCTTCTCTCCTCTTCCATCGGGTAGAAGATACAGCAGCCTGAGGGCACGTACCACCAGACTTAAGGACAGCTTCTACCCCACTGTGATAAGACTATTGAACGGTTCCCTTATACAATGAGATGGACTATAACCTCACAATCTACCTTGTTGTGACCTTGCACCTTATTGCAATGCATTCTCTGTAGCTGTGACACTTTACTCTGTACTGTTATTGTTTTTACCTGTACTACATCAATGCACTCTGTACTAACTCAATGTAACTGCACTGTGAAATGAATTGACCTGTACGATCAGTTTGTAAGACAAGCTTTTCACTGTACCTCGATACAAGTGACAATAATAAACCAATACCAATATTAAGAATGACAAAGACAGCAGGTGTGTGTGAACACTATCACCTGCAGGACAAGTCACACACTACCCTGACACTTGAAATGCATATCACTGGTCCTTCAAAATCCTGGAGCTCCCTCTCCAATAGCACAGTGAGAGCACTTTCACCAAAAAGATTGCAGCAATTCAAGACAGCAGCTTAGCACCATCTTCAAGGGCAATTAAGGATGGGCAATAAATACCAGCCTTGCAAGTGAAGCCCAGATCCCAAACATGAACTTAAAAAGATTTAGATAGCACCTGAAATGCTAGGTTAGGACAAAGCTTTTTGTCATGCCCTCTGCCTCAATCAAATCTGGAAAAGACCCTACAACTGTACCATGATTACAATGCACTTGTTCACAACTGCGTGTCGGCACTCTGATCTCTTGTCCTAAAGCTGCAGCGAAGTCAGGAAGTGCTGCTATCATTTTCACTCCCACATTACATCACAAGTTGTCAGTAAACATTGATGGAACAAGGTCAATTAAATAACTGGGCATTGCCACAATCAATCCTTGCCTTTACAGATCCCTTTTGGAGATTTTTGGTACCAGACCACAAAGTTTCCAAACTGAACATTGCACTGAGAAAGAGGGATGCAGAACACCAGTCTCTCATGGTACTGAAGTGGAAGCTGAAAGCTGGCCAACAGCACAATGGTTATTAACAGAACCAGTTCACATTTATTGATTTTTTGGGATCTGAACATCCCTGCCTTGAACCGAATGGCTGGCTAGGACAGACCAGGTAAGGGCAACAGATCTCCTTGACTGAAAGGCATTAAGTTTTACAATGATCTGAAAAAACCCAGATTATTAACCAAAAGCAAATTCCACAGCTGCCATGGTGAAATTTGAACTCTGGTCTCTAGACAACAGTCAAGCCTCTGGATCATATCAACGGACCATCACCACTATTCAAGGAAGGAGAGAGCGCGAAAGCAGGAAATTATACATCAGTTGGTTAACATCTACTGTTGGGAAAGTGTTGGAATCCATTATTGAGGAGATCATTTATAAACTGTTCTTGACAACCTTGCTACAAGGGTTTGGAGATAATATAACGTCATGTAAAGGAGACTGGCTAACTAACAGAAAACAGTCAGTATTAATGTATCATTTTCATAAGAACATAAGAAATAGGAGGAGTCGGCCGTATGGCCCATCGAGCCTGCTCTGCTGTTCAATAAGATCATGGCTGATCTGGCCGTGGACTCAAATCCAACTACCTGCCTTTTCCCCATAACCCTTAATTGCCCTAATATGCAAAAATCTATCTAACTGTGTTTTCGATATATTTAATGAGGTAGCCTCTACTGCTTCCCTGGGTGGAGAATTCAACACATTCACTACTCTGAGAAAAGCAGTTTCTCCTCATCTCCGTCCTAATTCAATCACACTATGATCATTCTTTCCAAGAGGATCCCTAATTTTACCTGTCTCATTGCATCAAGATAGCATTTTCTTTTGCTGTTCAAAAGAGCTATCACGGATGCATTCTATGAAGGCCCCCCCAAGACTGCCTCAATCAACTTGATTTGCCCAATCTATGTGGAAGTTTAAGTCCCCCATGACGACTGTCCAATTTTCCATTCTTACGTGCATCAAATATTTCTTGGTTTATTGCCTGTGCCAATGTAATGTTATTATTCGGTGGCCTATAGATTGTTTTCCCTTTACTATTCCTAATCTCTACCCAGATGGACTCAATATTCTGCTCCTTAGATTTTATATCATTTCTCACTATCGCCCTGATCTCATTCTTAATTAAGTGCACTACCCCACCTCCCTTAACTTCCTGCCTATCTTTCCGTATTACCTAATACCCTCGCATATTTAATTCCCACTCATCTTTACCCTGCAACCGTGTTTCTGTAATGGTCATACCCCTCTGTACTGATTTGTGCCACAAGTTCACTGACCTTGTTTTGAATAAGATAAAGTGTCCTTACACTCATTGTCCTTTTAGAATCTAGTAACCTGTGTAATTGGTATTTGACTCTTCTGATTCTCAATGAGTAAACAAAGGAGTCCCACAAGGATCAGTACCTGTCCGGAAACTATTTAGAATCAATATTAATTACTTGGAAAAAGGAACTGAATGTACTGTAACCAAATTTGTTGTTGATACAAAATGGGGTGGAGGGGGTTAAGCAAGTTGTGAGGAGAATAATAAAGAGCCTGCAAAAAGATTTGGATAGGGTTAATGAATGGGCAAGTTGGCAGACGGAGTATAACATGGGAAAATGTGAATTATTCACTTTGGAAGGAAAAATGAAAAAGCTAGAGATCCCACTACATGAGGCACTTAGCAGAGCAGTAAAGTCTTAAAAAAGAACACAAAAGTGGCAAAGCATTTATATACAAATAACCACTGCCCAAAAACAAGGATCA
Organism: Pristis pectinata; assembly: GCF_009764475.1. NCBI lineage: Eukaryota > Metazoa > Chordata > Chondrichthyes > Rhinopristiformes > Pristidae > Pristis > Pristis pectinata. The sequence continues at coordinate 44,009,015 of NC_067412.1, forward strand.
GAAATAAACCAAGCTCCTCTGGCAACATAACTGCCAAGAAAGTGCAGCAGCACTCTTGTGGCTATTTTGAGGAGGAAGGGGTGGGATGGAAAAGGTAGAGATGAGAAAATTATCTTGGTTGAAGAAACAGATTAAAAATACTGCCCAAGACCTTTCTTCTTTGGTTCAATACATGTTCTGATTTGACTGGTGCTGGATAAATGTCACCTTTATTATTTCATTTCTACGCTTGTGTTGATATGTTTTTTCAGCATCTTAGATGCTTGACAGGTTCTTAAAAGTGCAGTTTATCCAGAAAAATGTCTCAGTCTGCTATGCCTTCACATAAGTTGTCTTAAATAATGGAGTTAACTGTGTTAGCATGCAGGTACAGCAAGTAATTAGGAATGCTAATGCCTTTATTGCAAGGGATGTGGAGTATAAACACGGGGAAATGTTGATGCAACTTTACATGGTGCTGATGAGAAAACACCTGGAGTATTGTGTACAGATCTGGTCCCTGTATTTAAAGAAAGATAAAATTGCATTGGATTCAGTGCAGTGATGATTTACTAGGGTGATTCTTGTGAAGAAAGCATTGAGCAGATTAGGCCTATGCCTAATGGAGTTAAGAGTGAGTGACCTTACTGAAATTCTAATTCAGAAGGGCATTGACAGTGTGGATGCTGAGAGGATGTAGCCTCTAGTGCAAACTTTCTTTCCTCTTTCACCTGGAATGTACCGCAGTATCCATGGTGTCATGGAACTAAGTTTGTGACTCCTCCTATCCTTAGTGTTGCCCCATTATATGTGTACTTCATTCAAGGTGGATTTTGCAAATCTACCTTTATGGAAAATTAAGAGTGATCATCTTACAGTAGTAAGAGCACACTATCCTCTTGTTATCTTTAAAATGCTACAGGTATCCCATATATGCTCCTTTGAAAAGATTTCTTCTGTGAACATACTTCAGTTCTGCTTGATGAAGCATGAACTAGAATGACTAATGAAGTCATACTACTAAACTAGCCCAACAGGTTCAACATCGACTGCAAATGTAAACAGTTTGAGCATCCAATCTGCAAGGACAATGCAGGATAGAGATAAATAACTTTGCAAATAAGACACACGAGTTCAGGGAGATGAGCAGTTAGTGACATCAATCTGGAGTTTAAAACACTAACTAATGTTGCAGGTTTGGTCAATACTCTGGGTCTGACTCTGGGAGGCCATTTTAAATTTCCACCATAGAGCATATCACAAGTTCAACTTTGTAAACTTTTATCTCTCCCCTCCCCCCCCCCACAGTTTTCTTGTATGGTGGGATAACATAAAATAATATTTAGCCCAGAGGGGACAGTAACAAGAGAACCAGTGTCTGAAGGAGTTGAAGGTCAGAGACACAACAGCGCTGAGACATTTCCCCAAAAGATGTCAAAGACCATCTTTAAATCAACCATTACTATTTTCCCCCAAATGCAATGTTCCAATTATAAAACATAAATAGATAAAAGTCTCCAACAATTATTTTAAATAAACTATTTCACAGGATCCTTTATTATCAAATGCAGGTCGCCTTAAGTTATGCTCTTGGCTCAAGTCTTGCAGGGCTTTCAAGAGTCCACACCATGTTTGAGATTGTTCACATGATATCTGAAGGCACAATACTAAGTCGTTAAGCAAGACGACCCATTTAAGGCATAAGACAGCAATGATTTATTTTAAATCCAAACTTGATATGGGCAGGGTTTCTTCCTCAGGGTTGAACAATGGCTTCCTAAATGAAGCAATATCATAACTGCACTTTTAAACATAACTTGGTTTCTAATGAGGCATAGGCACCAAGATAAAACAAATCTTTAGAATTATTAGCTTTATGCCTCAGGATGCTTAAGCAATGCAGCTGCAAATATTTGTGTCATATTAAACCATAGATTGTTTGGGTGTAAGTTGTCAGAGGATCTCAATGAAAAAGCACACAGCAAATCCGAGGAATGGCAATGCATTTATATACAAGTGCTGGGAAAGTGTCGCAGCATCCCTGTGGCTATATTGTGGAGGAAGGGGTGGGATGGAAAAGGTAGGGATGAGAAAATGATCTTGGCAGAAGAAACAGATTGGAAATAGAGTCCAATGACCTATTTTCTTTAGTCCAATACATCTTCTCATTTGATTAAGTGTTGGATAAATGTCACCTTTATTATTTCATTGCTACGCTTGTGTTAGTATTTTTTTCAGCATCTTCGATGCTTGACACGTTCTTAAAAGTGCAGTTTATCCAGAAAAATGTCTCACTCTGTTATGCCTTCACACACGTCATCTTTTAAATAATGGAGTTGGGCTGGTTAACCCAATAAAATGAACCTGAGGATTGTGCTCAAGGTGTTCAAGCCCCACCAAGAGACCTGATATTCCAAGCGACTGCATCAAAGAAAGCTTTTATCACGTTAAAAGGCAGGTATTTTGTGATTCAAGAATTTATGTGAATCACCTTAAAACTGAATTAGTGCTGCTGTTCTTTAAGCAATGGTTATACATGCTGGAGGACCTGTTGACACAAGGGAAACTGCAGATGCTGGAAATCTGGAGCAACAAACACAAAATGTTGGAGGAACTCGGCGGGTCAGGCAGCATCCATGGAGGGAAGTGAACAGTCGACGTTTCGGGCTGAGACCCTTCATCAGGACTGGAAAGAAACAGGGCAGGGCAGAAGCCAGAATAAAAGGGTGGGGAGAGGGGGAGGAGCATGAGCTTGTGGATGATTGGTGAATTCAGGTTTTGGGGGCGGGGGGGTGGTGGGGGTGGGAAGAAGAGAGTGAGAATGAACAAGATGGAACAACATAGGCTGAACAAGGTGGAATCTGATAGGAGAGGACAGTAGACCAAGGAATCAAGGTAGGGAACCAGAGGGGAGGAAGGTGTGGGTCATAGGCAGGTCGTGAGGGCAGGGGAGGGGAAAAAGAAGGGGTAAAGGGGCCAGAGGGGTAAGGGAAAACCAAAGTTGGGGGAGGGGGGAATGGAGGGAGTGGTTACTAGAAGGTAGAGGAATCGAGGTTGATGCCATCAGATGGTAGTAAGGGCCAACACTGAGCAAGTGGCTCCAGAACACAGTGGCAGTGTAATAAGAGGTGCATAACAGGAAGCAGCAGGAATGAACTGAAGGAGAATAAACATGTCTGCAAGTTCAAACTCATGTGGAGAAGACAATGATGGGCATTAAGGGACAGGAAAAAAATCAGAATGATAGTGACGAGTGGGGTTGGAAATATCAGTGACGAGGATACATGATTACCTTGCCATCTCTTTTCCCAATTTCTTCTCCCTCAATATTAACTGCAGGCTGCACAACATGTTAACAAGCACTCAGCTTCTGCCTCTGCCATCACCCCAACCAGCCTTTGCTCCTTTTTCATTTCAGATAATGAAGAACACAAACCTCCTCAGTTTGACAAGGAGGGGGAAGGCAATGAAGATGACATTATGTTGCAGAATCATCCACCAGTTCAAACAGTATCTTAGGGGGAGAGGATGGAAAAGAGACTTCCAAAAAATGTGATTCACCAAGAACATCAGAGGCAGAGCAGGCAGAATGCATAGCATAGGTTCCAGATCACAAGAAGACAATCTTGCACAAGTTTTGCCAAGAAGAAATTACATCGGCCAGGCTAAAGTAGTTCCTGGGTGTCAGCATTTCAGAAGATCTGTCCTGGGCCGAACACATTGATACAATCACGAAGAAGGCACACCAGCAGCTCAACTTCATTAGGAGTTTGAGGAGACTGGGTATGTCACCAAATTCTCTTACAAGTTTCTACAGATGTACGGTAGAGAGCATTTTGACTGGTTGCTTCACAGCCTGGTATGGAGGCTCCAATGCACAGGATCATAAGAAGCTGCAGAGGATTGTAGACTCAGCCAACTCCATCACGGGCACAACCCTCCCCACTATCGAAGACATCTTCAAGAGGTGCTGCCTCAAGAAGGTGGGATCCATCACTAAAGACCCTCTCCATCCGGGGCATGCCCTCTTCTTGTTACTATCATCAGGGAGGTGGTCCAGGAGCCTGAAGACCTACACTCAACAACTCAGAAACAGCTTCTTCCCCTCTGCCATCAGATTTCAGAACAGTCCATGTTCATTACCTCATTATTCCTTTTTTGTTTGCACTATTTATTTTGTAACATAGAAATTTTGTCTTTGCATTGTACTGCTGCTGCAAAACAACAAATTTCACATCATAAGAGTGATGATAAATTGGATTCTAATAGGTGCATGCAACTGGTGCGCTGTCGGTGAACTAGAATACCTGCCAGCAAACCTTAGCAATATTTTAAATCAGAATTGCAATTGTAGCTTAAACAGCTTCCCTCAAAGGTTTGAGCACTACAATAGAAAATCAGATTGCTGCCTTGCCAACAGACACTGCTGCTGTCAGTGTTCAGGATATCAATGTATCACAGATGCCCACTGAAAAGATGCAGTGGCTGCTGCCCCCTGTCAAGATTCATATTCTTCATCATGTCTTCATTACTTTTTCTATATGGCCTATCCCAGCATTCTGCACTGGTCACCATTACTAGTGTTGGTACAGGTTCCTTCCCACATTATGAATGCCCAACTTATGGACACACTGTTGGAATGTTACAATTCTGCAGGTATCATTAAGGATCATGGAATACAAGGCAGGGCCATTATGGAGGAAACAGCAGAATCATAAACTGGCTAAGGCATCTCCTCAGGCTTACAAGCTATAAAAATATTCAAAAGATTATGATATCCATAAACATTCAACTAACTTTAAAAATGAATCATACTATTAAAAAATTAAACCTTTAAAATTAGTAATTAAAACACTGAAAAGTAATTAAATACATTTAAGTTAAACTACTTGATACTTCCTGACTTCCCTTGAAGCAGTTTCCTCTCTATAGAAGCAAATAAAGTTGTTTGCTTGACCACGTACAGGTTCAGTGTGCAGGATTTCCCAGCATGACCCTGGTAAGCGGTAGGAAATTGGCATTTCTATAAATGGCAACGCCAAAGACCTCTCTAGAAGTTTGAGACATCTGTATTTGTGTAAGTGGAGCATAGAAATGTAGATATTAATCTGTCTCTCTGCAAAAATATGCAATGTCCATGCATTTATTGTGACTCAATCATCCCCAGGTTGAGCAGTCATATTCAGGCACTGTTGAAGGGAACCCTGGCTTGATATCATGTCAAATGGTGCTGGGTGAGAGTCATAACTTCCAGCATTGCTTGTCTGCAGCTACTGCTCTGGGTTGTATCCTCTTAATGTCTTCTGTTAAATGGCTTGAGTTATTTAATCCTGTGTGTCAGTATCAGTTCACTGGTCCCTATTAGAATGAAGCTGCTGTTATCATATCCCACGCTGTATCGTGGGAGTTGAAGTCTCTGATAATAAATTGCATGCAAATTAAGTACTGATGCTGATTTGTATAAAGATGTCATTGTGACATTCAAGGCAAATTCTGATGGTTTGATTTTATTCCTGCTTGCACTGTTGTGTAATTGCTCGATTTACAAGTTAGATCTTGCAAACCAGCACTGACGTACTGCCTATGTCTTATTTTAGTCAGCAGTCAGATGGGAATTATTAGGTTCTAATACTATTCCTGTGATATTACTGTCAGAATCTCATGAGTGCACAAGCACCATTAATTGAAAGGGTCAACAATGCTATTTCTGATAAGAGCCCATGTATTTCTTGAATAGACAAGATGTTTGGAGCTCAAAGTACCACCATTCCAGCTATGACACCCTACCACTCCACCAGTGGAACTGCTGTTCGTCAGCCAGCAAGGCGAGACTGCTGCAGTCCAAGCTGAGATGGTGCAGCCAAAAACCCAGAGCAGCTCAAGGTTATCCTGCAGTTTCAGTTTCAAGTCAGCAACCATCTACCCACACTACAACCACTGAGGAAGAATTTTATATAAGTGCTAGAACTGTGCAAGACACACAGAAGGCAGGCACAATAGAAGATTGACTGCATTCATTTTATATGCACTGTATGATCTAATCAGCAATCTACATACACACTGCAACATGATAGACTAGATGTCATGGTCTAACAGGAGAACAAGTGATGAGCTACAATCAGATGGGTGGCTGCCAGGAGGGGAAGGCAGGTACTGGAGTCCCTTGTGGCAATTCCCCTAACAAAACCACTTTGGATTCTGTCTAAGGGGAAAGCAACAGCAGCCAAATCAGAGGTACCACAACTGGCTCTGTTGTACAGCAGGGAAGGATGAAGTAGTGATAGGGGACTCGATAGCTGGGGAGACAGATGGCATTTCTATAGCCGCAAACAAGACTCCAGGTTGGTGTGTTGCCTCCCTGGTGCCAGAGTTAGGATGTCTTGGAGCAGGTGAAGAACATTCTGAAAGGGTAGGGCGAGCAGCCAGTAGTTGTGATCTATGTTGATACTAATTATATAGGTAAGAGGAGAGATGGGGTCCTGCAAAGAGAACTTATGTTGTTAGTACTCCCTGTGCCATGTGCTAGTGAGTATAGACATAGAAAGACAGGACAGATGAACATGTGGCTAAACAGCAGGCTTCAGGTCTTTGGATGACTGGGAACTCTTCTGGGGCAGAGGTGACCTGTACAAGGACGGATTGCACCTGAACTGGAGGGAGACCAATATCCTTACAGGAGGTTTGCTCGTGCTGGAGGGCAAACCAACTCTGACAAGTGGGAGGTGTTTCAAAGCAAGATAGTAAGAGTTCAAAATCAGCGTGGCCCTGTAAGGGCAAGAGGCAAAAACGGTGAGTTTGGGGAATCTTGGTTAACAATATTGAATATTGAAGGTTTTATCAGGAAAAGGGAGGTCAGGTATACGAAAATGTTATCAATCACTTGAGGTTTATAGGGGATTCAGGACAAAGTTTAGAAAGAAATTAAGAAGGCAAAAGCTATGGGGGGGGGTGGAAATGTCAAAGGTAAATTTTTTTTACACAGAGAATGGTGAGTGCGTGGAATGCACTGCCAGCAGAGGTTGTGGGGGCAGATATATTAAGGACATTTAACAGACTCTAAGATCGGCATATGAATGATAGAAAAATGGAGGGCTATGTGGGAAGATCTTGGAGCTGGATCAAATGTCAGCACAACATCATGGGCCAAAGGGCCTGTACTGTGCTGTAATGTTCTATGTTTTGAGTGGGATCCTAAATGAATACTTCTCATCATTATTCATCAGGGAGAAGGATGTGGAGATGGAGAGTTAAGTGAGGAGTACACTGATGTTCTCAAGCATGTCTGTTTCAGGAAGGAGGATGCGTTACAGATATTGGAACACATTAGGGTGGATAAATCCCCAGATCCTGATGGATCCATGCCAGGGTGCTAAGGGAAGCACGGAAGGAGATTGGTGGGGCTCAAACAGAGAATTGTACATCATTGTTGGCCTTGGGTGACATTCCCAAAGACTAGAGGATAGCTAATGTTATCCTTTTGTTCAAAAAGGGCAGTAGAGATAAACTAGGGATCTACAGGCTGATGAGTCTTACATTGGTGGTAAGGAAGTTGTTAAAAAAATTTGAGGGACTGGATTTATGCTAGCTTGGAAAGGAAGGGACTAATTAAGAGAAGTCGGCATGGTTTTGTGCAAAGGAGATCATGGCTCACAAACCTGAGGTTTTTTTTTTGAGGAGGTGACTGAGAAAATTGATGAAGGCAGAGTGATGGATATCTGCAACTCTCTGTTTTTTCTCTTCCTCCTTTCTTAAAGAGTGGGGTTACATTTGCCACACCCCACGCTGCAGGAACTGCTCTAGTGTCTGAAAAATTTCAGAAGGCGATTAGTAATGCATTCACTATTCCAGGGTAAGTTTTTTTCTACTAAGGGATGTAGATTATCAGGTCCTGGCAACTTAACAGCATTTAAACTCATTAATTTCTCTAGCACTATTTCTTAAGTAATACTGATTATCTTCAGTTCCTCCCTCTCAAAACACTTTGACTCCCTCGCATATCTGGGAGATTGTGGTTCTGTTTTCATAATGAAGAAAGAGTATGTGTTTTATTATTCTGTAACTTCTTTGTTACCTGCATTTGTCTTCATAAACTTTCTTTTTTCACAAATTTGTAAAGCTTCTCCGATCAGTTTTTATGTGCCTTTCAAGTTTACTCTCATCCTCCATTTTCCCCCTTTTCATCAGATCCTCCTCGGCTGAATTTTAAACTGCTCTCAATGCTCAAGCCTGCTGCTTTTTCTGGAGATTTTGTGTGCCTTTTTCATGCATCTTATATGATCCCTAATTTCCTTCATAAGCCACAGGTTAGCCCTTTGTCCTGACTTATTTCTGTGTCAGACAGGAATGAATAGTTGTTATAATACATGTATACATTCTTTAACTGTTATCCATTGCCTGTTCACCATCAACTCATTTCACAAAGTCCTCCAATCTACCATGGCTAATCTGTGCCTCAAACCCTCATAGCTTCATTTGTTCACACTGAGGACTTAGCTTTTGATATAGATTACTACAGATCGTCCCCAGATTACCAACTCCTGACTTATGTAAGTAAGAACAAGCATTTGGGAGACCTGCAGCATGAATTTTACCGGCTGCTGCAGGGCTTCAGGCATCTTCTGCTTGGTTCACAACAATATGTGAATGGTTAAGTTAAACACCCTGGCTTAACTACAGATTGCCCTTGATTCAACCTTAGTATATTATTTAAATATATTGCCAGATGGCCACATTTCCGACTTGCAAAATGTTCAGTTTACAAACAGTTCTCAGGAACGGAACCCTGTCATAACTTAGGGAGGATCTGTACTTCACTCCAGTTTAATGAAGAATTCTATTATGTTGAGATCACCCTTCCCTAAAGGTCACACATGACAGGATTGTTAGAGTCATAAAGTAACAGAGCACAGTAACAGGCCCTTTGGGTCACCATGGGATGCAGAGGATGGGGTTCATCCCAAGCAGTTGCATAACACAAGACTTGTTATGAAAATATTGACTTAATATACTTACATACTTCTGATTTGTTTAATGAACAAAGTATATTCCAAAATAAAACATGCCATGAAATTAAATTTAATACCACCACAAAAAACACATGACCACGAAAGCTGCTGGATCACTGTAATAGCGCTTCAAGAGAATTGGTCATCAGGAGCACCTCTCATCTTGCTGTCAGGAAACAAACTCAAACATGAGAGAACAGAAAAAGCAGGAGTAGGCCATTGCCATTCAATATGACACAGCTGATCTTTGGTCTTGATGACACTTGAACGCACAAACCCATATTCCTTGACTCCCTTCATGTGTGAAGATCTATTGATCATGATCTTGAATATAGTCAGTGACAGTCTCCATAGCCATAGCAACATAAAAATGACCCATTTACTCCTATCATTTTCTGTCCATGAAAAACTGTTAGTTCACACCAGTATATTACCTTCAATTTTGTGTTCCAATTTTGTTTAATAACCTCTTGTGTAGTGCCTTATCTAAGGCCTGGAAGTCCATATATATCAATTTCATTGCTTAGCCCTTACTATTCTGTTGGTTATAAACAGAAAGGGATAGGGAGGGGACGATGTGACTGCTGGTGAGATTGCACAACTGCTGGCAGAAATGACCAAGGATGATGTGCTGGATTTGGAGGTTGGTAGGGTGAAAGGTAAGGACCAAGGGAACTCTTTGTCCCCTTTCTGTTTTGCTTCAGATTCCAGCATCTGCAGTCCCTCGTGTCACCATTAAAGAGATGGTGGCATTGTGGTAGTGTGCTAATACAATGGAGCTAAACTCAGATTAAAACTTCAGAGAGTACCACCAAAATGAAAGAGAATCAAAGAAACCTTCAGAACAAAAGAAGCACAAATCTTATCACTGCACTTAAACATAAATTATTCTGAAGAAACATATGTTGGCTATTACAGATAGTGATTGATAAGATGAACAAGTTAGCAGGACGATAAGCTCTCCAAAATTTCTGTATTGTAACCATCCAGACAAGTATCTGCCCGTTCATTATGAGCTGAGCACATGTATTTGGAAAACATGCCAATTTCCAGCTAAAATGAAACCTATGTTTATTCTTCCAATTTCACTTTACTGTACAACTTTCACAGGATCACCCAGGGTCAAGCAAAACATGCCAGAAGACAAAATAATATTTTATTCCTGAACATGGAGTCCATCAAAGTGTTGTAAACAACCAGTTCCTTGTCATCAAAACTTGTTTTTTAAGTGTTATGTATTGGCTCCTTGAGCTAAAAACATCTGCGCACAACACAACTCTTTCACTGTAAGTGTAACATTTCATTCTGCTTTCTGTTTTTGTTTTCCCTTGTACTACCTCAATGCACTGTTGTAATGAGATGATCTGTATGGATGGTATGCAAAACCAAGTTTATCACTATCTTGGTACATGTGACAATAATAAACCAATTTACCACAGAAAGCAACATTAGACTGATGTGTTTGCCCATTACAATGAGAAGGTCCTTCATGCCTGTTCCACAGGTCAGCAAGATCATGACTGATTTTTAACCTTACTGCTACTTTCCTGTACCAACCTCATATTCCTTTATTCGCTTAGTATCTAAAAATCCATTGTTCTCTATTGTTAATATATTCAATGAATAAAATGCCACAGCCCTTTCAGGTAGAGAATTCCAAAGATTAACGACCCTATATGAAGAAATTTCTTAATCTCAGTCCTAAGCAACCATATTTATATAAATGACTTTCAAAGGCCGAGGCATTGAGTATAAGAGTTGGGACATCATGATGCAGCTGCACAAAACATTGGTTAAGCTGCATATAAATTGCGTACAGTTCTGGTTCTGTAATGTGTTAAATTCTGTACACTACTAGATGGATGTGGCAACTATTGCTATAGAGAGTGCCGAAGAGGCTCAGAGGATGTTGCCTGGAATGGAGGGCTTCAGTTATAATTGCGATTCAATATGCTGGCCATATGCTCAATGTAGGAGTCTTATTGAAGTTTAAAAGATTACGAGCAACATAGTTAGTGTAGATAGTCTGAGTCTTTTCCCCAGGGTAGGGAAGTACAAAACTAAAATGAGAAAGGAGAAATTTAAAGGAGATCTAAAGGATAACTTTTTCCACAGAGGGTAGTGGTTACATGGAATGAGCTGCCAGAGGAGATGGTAATGGCAGATACAACTAGAATGTCTAAAAGGCATTTGGAGTGTACTTGGACAGGAAAGGAATAGAGGGATACAGGCCTAATGCAGGCAAATGGGATTAGTGTAGAAAGATATCACTGTCAGCATGGATGAGTTGGCCTGAAGGGCTATTTCCTGTGCTATACAGTTCTATGACCAAACCCCTTAATTTGACACAGTGACTCCTGGTTCTAGACACCCAAGCCAAGGGAAGCATTAATGCTGCATGTACCTTGCCAGAACCCTTAAAAATTTTGTATGTTTCAATGAGATCACCTCAAGACAGTCTAGTCTGCTTCATCTTCTCTCATACAACAAACCTATCATGCCAGGAATTAATCTGGCCAGCTTTTGCTGCACTCCTATCAGAAGTATACCCTGCCTAACAAAAACAGAAAATGCTAGAAAAACTCAACAGGTGAGGCAGCATCTGTGCAAAGTGATCTGGTTCAGGTCTGTGACTCCTTCCTTAAGGCCAAGCCTGTACCAATATTCCAGGTGCAGTGTCATCAGGGCTCGATGTAACTGGAGCAAGATGTTTCTTACAATAAGGTTTACCTACTTAATTATTTGCTGAACCTGCACAGCATTAATTTTCAGTGATAAACAAGTACTAACATCTTTCAATCTCCCACTATTTAAAAAAAATACTCCACCTTTCCATTATTTGTTTCTGCCAAAATGGATGACCTCACATTTTTCCACATTAAATCCACATTATAGTCCTAAAGATGATAAACAGGATAAGGGTGTCAAACAGAACAAAAGGAGTTTATGATTGATGCAGGTTACACTGGGGAAAATTTGAAACAAACAACTTCAGTTTGGATTCAAACAATTCAAATCAACCAAAGTTAAGGCACAAATTTTAACCTCTACCGGGTTCCTTCATCATCAGGTTTCATCATCTAAATATATCAAAACAAACATCTGCATTACATTGTGTTTGCAACTATACCTCACCTCACAGGATTTTCACTGTCAAAACCTGTATTTCCAAAAAGCAGCAAAAAAAAATTCACTCATAACACAAAAGAACAGTTTAAGAGTGGAAAATATTACTGCTCTTAAACACAGATCTTATAGTTTTAAAGACTAGTTCAGTTACTCTTTTACAAAACTCAAAATTGTGTTTTTCTAGCTCCCCTCCAAAAGATTTTCAGCAATATTTCAGCATTCTATTCCACAGTTATTGGAGTATAGAATCCTGGCTTCCTAGCTTTGGCAGCAGCACTGACTGTAAAAGAAATACAACCAATGATAACATAATGCTCCACTGCACACAGATACCAGGCAACTTTAGAACTTTATTTCAACAGTTGAGCAATAGAACAAGCTTTGAAATATTTTGGATGTTTATCTGCTTTGAAGCACTGAGGACAGCTGGAAGGGAAATGTTTTAATTGTGTCTGTATACTGCAGAGGAAGGGGGAAAATCCAGAACCCTTTTGCTCACAATTCACAACTTCTGCTTGAAAGTGAATGCGTGCAAAACTGAGATAAGGGCAGTGAAACTCTGTTGCTCTCCATAATCATGAATCTAGACTCACATTGCTGGACATTTTCCAAGCAGTCTGTGGGCAGTGAGATTAATCTTTCAGGTGTACAAATGGATTCTCGTCCTGAAATGTGAAGCTTCCGTTCCTCCACAAAACTATCTTTATGCTCAGTATTTAGAGTTACTCTACAATTAATGTAATTACTGTTCTTCAAAAACTAATTAGAATTATTGCTCAATATACACAATAATATAATGGGGCAATATTTGTAATCAATGAACAGAAAGACCAATGTTCCTTATGGAACAGTGGCACAGCACAAATCAGCTGTTTCAGGAGCGGCAGTGGGGAGAAGCAAAATGGCAAAGTTGGTCACTCAAATCTTGCTGGGAGGAACCCATAAGATGCAACAGTGCAAGTGGCAGAATAGTGGTTAAATTACTAGAGTAACATCTTGCCTTTTGGTCTGGAGAAATGAGCTTGAATTCCCACGTGGAAATTAAATTCAAGTAACTAAATAGATCCAAAGTCAAAAGCTGATATCAGTAATGCATTGTCATTATTTCTGCCTGGTTCACTAATGTCTACAGGAAAGGAAATTTGCCATCTTTACCTGTTCTAACCATATGTGGCCCCAGACCCACAGCACTTAATTGCTCAGTTCAAGGATAATTTGGGATGATAACAAATACTCCTGTAGCCAACAATGCCCATAATCACAACTACAAATAAATAAGCTGTCCTGCTGGACTAATTAGGGCTCTTAATGAGAAACATCAGAGCCCAAATTATGACTTTATTTAGAGGAGGAAATGGGGTAGTGTCATAATTGACTGTTATCAATTAAAGCTAAGTAAAAAAATGCTGGCCATTTGCAAAAGTAAACAGATTTTTTAATTTTTCTTAACGTTATCACAAATGCTGAAGATTCATGATAAGAAACAGCAAATGGGAAAGAAATAACCAAGAAAATGTATAAAACAAATTCTTCTCATTCAACTTTTCCTTTACAAAAGCATTGACTGCAACGTTGCGATGGGTGTATTCACCAATTCTGAGGCGTTATTCTATTGTGGTTATTGCAAACACTCCTAGAATGTTGCATTGTCAAAACCACTGAATTCCTTTATCTTTGTTCCTTCATCTTGCAGAATTATCATACATGTTGACGGACTAGGTGAAGCTGGGAGTTTACAGGACCATGAACAAATCATCGGAAAGTGGACATCATCACACTTACCAGAGTTGATGCCATATGCAACTGAAATGACTGAGGCACTACTGTTGGTCAAGTCACTTCTGAAATCTCAGTACCATAAAGATGAATTTTACTGTTTTTCTCAAGAAGATTCCACTTAGAAGCCACATTTTGATGCAATAAAAATAATGCCTAAATACAATACATTTTACGTAATTATCGCTTCAGCTTAAATACCTTAATTCATCTAGTAAACTTTGCTGGATAGTGTCAAATGCTTTATCAGACATACAGTACAAGTAGAAATATAATTCACCGGAGGTGAATGGTCAGCCTGAAATTCCTCATATGATGAACTGTCCACCATCTAAATTGATTTTACTTTAACATATTTGTTTTCATCATCATATGACTACTCCTTATAATATTACCCAATGTACACAGATTATACTTGCACTGCTGGCAGTAATCATAGCTGTCAGTGCAGTACTCAGCTGATAAAATGGTTCAATATTTTAAGTATATTTGGAAAACTTAAGCCAATTCTCAGAAGCAACTCTGCAAGATTTGGCTCATCTTGCTCCAGACTTGTGCACTAGTCCGGATTTCACAGTTAACAATGATCAAATGTTCCTTGCACTGACCTCAACAAAAATTGCACATCAACATTCAGCAGTCTGCCCAGCATCAAGCTGCTCAAAACATGGATGGGTCAATTATCCACAACGGGCCCTTCAACATGGTTGAATCACTCAGCTATACAAGCAACATCATGCCAGTCTGTCATGGCTGGTCTCACCCACAAAATCAGACAAAAGTCTGACAATAGGCCAAAACACTCCCCAATACTTGGCAGAACTGTTTGGACTTTAAACACCAAGAAACATCCTAAAGCATATAAATACTTAAAACAAAACTAAAATACCAAGCTATTAGCCTTAGTGAACAATGAGAACGTAATTTTAAATTAAAACTGGCTACCCTGTTCTTTTCCATTTAAATCAATGTGAAAGATGTGGTGCAAAATTGTAGGCATCTCTGCAAGTAATGGGCAATGAGACCTGGTTCCCATTACCTCACTGAACTCCATGTCAATGTTATCTGCAGAGAAATAAATAAGTCTGCAAGCTATGAGGAAAGAATGGGAGAATGAGAGTTGCACATAGCTGGAAAGGACTCAATGGGGTAAATGGCTCCTTCTGTGCTGTAACTATTCCATGATTCAGTGAAAGCAACTTCTGGATTTTCCTGTTAAATCCAGCATGTACAGAAAGCCTAATGTTGTACATGCTGGATTTTCCTGTTAAATCCAGCATGTACAAAAAGCCTAATGTCGTACTCACATTCATGGAGTAATAAGATACTCTGGTACTTAAGAGGCTATTACTATCACGTTTATAAATTTACTGCATGCTTACTATCAGCAGTATGTGGCTATACCATGAATGTTATCAAGATCTGAGAATTAAGTCATGGTCCGAAACACAAGTCTGGCCAGCTAGTAGTTCCGTGGACAACTATCAGTTTGCTGCTGTGTGTACTGGACTGCTGTGCCTGTGCACTGTGCTGCTCTCACTCCACCTCTGGACTTGCACACACTGGCTGTCAGATGGCCATCTGAAGAGTCTGTGGGCACTGCGCAAAGTCTACTCTCTGCTGCCAGACTGGCACTTACTGTCTAGAGTTCAGGTTGCTACATTATAGGAAGGATGTGATTGTGCTGGAGAGGATGCAGAGGAGATTCACCAGCATGCAGCCTGGATTGAAGTATTTCAGTTGCAATGGGAGATTGGATAAACTGTGTTTGTTTTTCCTGGAGCAGAGGACAAGGGGTGACCTGGTGAGGTATATAAAATTATGAGGGGGGATAGATAGTAAAATTCTTTTCCCATGAGGGCATCAGTTTAAAGCAAGGGGTAGGAGGTTTATAGGGGATCTGAGTGGGAGTTTTTTTCTCCCTCCCACAAAGGGTGGTGAAAGTCTGGAATGTGCTGCCTGAAGAGGCAGTGAAAGCCGATACTCTCACAAAATTTAAGCAGCATCTAGACAAGTATTTGAGAAGGCTACAGACCTAATGTGGGTAAATGGCATTCATGTAGAGGTACAATGGGCAGAAATGACATGGTGGACCAAAATGCCTGTTTGTGTGCTACATGACACCATAATAATGACAAAGTCTATTGACGTCTGCTTTGAATACAATCAATGACTGAGTCACCACAACTGCCTGAGATAAATAATTCCAAAGATTCACTGCCCTCCAAAGGGAAAGAATTACTTATTTCGCTCTTAAGTAGCCCACCCCTTATTTTGAGACCGTGACCCTGGTCCGAGACTCCTTTTCCAGGTGAAGCATTCTCCCCACATCTACCGTGTTAACAGATAGATGTGAGAGGTTTCCGCTTGTAGTATTTTATGTCTCAATGAGTTCACACCTCTTACTCTTATAAACTAGAGAACAGAATCCTAGCCTGCTCAATGTCTGTTATATATCAGTTACGAACTTAAACATTAGTCAGTCAACAGTTCTGTTTGTGTACTTAATTATGTATTGCACCTACTTTTCCCACCATAAATATACTGTACAACTATGGATTCTCTATCAGATTATTCTGGTATTACAGCATTTGGCACAGTGTGTCAAAGGCATTAACCAAGATGGGAATACTCTCTGTTCTCAGCAACTGAAAATTCATAATGTATTGTTCGATTTGTTGCCATTGTGTACTTCCTGCTTCCAGCTATTCCCGGTCTTTGTTATGACAACATAACAGAAACTTAAAGTAATACCAGTTAAACAATGGCCCAGAGACACTGGGGAATGATTTGTCATTATGCCTAGGCTAGATAATAGTCCTAATTGCACAAAACATGTATGCCAACTAAAACATTTCAGGTGCTAGCAGGATTGCTTCATAATATCAGTAATTTTTGAACTTATTTCAAAATTACAATTATTTTGTGCTGCCTGCTTCCATTTATTTTTTTTTAAATACCTGCAGTTCTTTTTAGCTCCAGTGAAATACAATTCCATCAAGCACAATAGAATGCTCATCTGAATAAATAAAACTGATACAACCTTCAGTCAGCCTACGAAATAAGGTACCACACATGCACGTAAACAGCAATCAGACAGAACAGAAACATTTTGTGAGATTAATCGGCAGGTAGTTCTATATTACTGCTACAGTGCTGGGAGGGCAGAACTCAAAATAAAAGGCACACAGCACTTGAAGCACTATTCTGTACAAATGAATTTTACAAGCGCCAACGCTGCAGATTTGTTAGCAGCTATTCCATGCCATACTAAAGGGTCATTTTGAAAGATGGAGGCCACAGTCAGTGTGGATCGGTGGTAGCATCTCCTCCACACTGACAATCAACACATGCTCATCTCAAGGATGCATGCGTAGCCCACTGCTCTACTCTCTCTACACTCATGACTGTGTGACTAGACACAACTCAAATGCCATCTACAAATTCGCCGATGACACCACCATTGTTGGTAGAATCTCATATGGCAATGAGGAGGCGTACAGAAGTGAGGTAGATCAGCTGGTTGAGTGCTGTTGCAATGACAACCTCGCACTCAATGTCAGCAAGACCAAGGAATTGATTGTGGACTTCAGGAAGGGGAAGTCGGGAGAACACACCCCAGTCTTCATTGAGGGGTCAGTGGTGGAAAGGTTGAACAGCTTCAAGTTCCTGGGCATCAACATCTCAGAGGATCTATCTCAGGCCCAACACATTGATGCAATCAGGAAGAAGGCATGCCAGTGGCTCTACTTCATTAGGAGTTTGAGGAGATTTGGTATGTCATCAAAGACTCTTGCAAATTTCCATACATGTACAGTGGAGAGCATTCTGACTGGTTGCATCACCGTCTGACATGGAGGCTCCAATGCGCAGGATTGCAAGAGGCTGCAGAGGGTTGTAGACTCAGCCAGCTCCATCATGGACACAACTCTCCCCACCATTGAGGACATCTTCAAGAGGTGGTGCCTCAATAAGGCGGCATCCATCATTAAGGACCCTCACCACCCGGGACATGCCCTCTTTACATTACTGCCATTGGGAGGAAGTAGAGGAGCCTGAAGAGCCACACTGAGTGTTTCAGGAACAGCTTCTTCCCCTCTGCCATCAGATTTCTGAATGGTCCGTGAATACTACCTCATTATTCCTCTTTTGCACTATTTATTTATTTTTGTAACACAGTAATTTTTATGCCTTTATGTCTTGCGCTGTACTGCTGCCACAAAACAACAAATTTCATGACATATGCCAGTAGTGATAATAAACCTGATTCTGAATTTCATGACTGAATGCATGGACAAACATTTTATGACCATGAGATGGAAACCTGGGTTCCGAGTAGTATTCTGGAGCCACCATTTCAGTTTGTACATCACAATGCAGAGCAAACATGTATGCATGATAATCCATGGATCAGAAGCTTTTTCCAGACATCAGGAGGAGACTATACAGCCCCCCACATCAGAACAACTCAGGTTCTCAAAGCTATTATATAGAAAGAGTTTGAAATATCTACCCAATAAATTGTCATTATAAGTGCTTTTTAGACTCAAGGCTATAGGCCAATTTTCCCCAACTGTTAAGGAGTCATAAGTAGTATGTCTTGTCACTGAACATTCTTCCTGGGGAGTCAGGTTGGTCTGATTGTGGATGCCACCCGTTTCTGATGATTTGAAGATTTGACAAAGACCAAATCCCTCGAACAAAATGATTCAAAAAGAGAGCTGATGCATGAACAGTTCTGTTTTCTGAATTTGCCATCAACGGACAAAGCATGCCAGTGAAAAGTTAAATGTGTTGGGCCTGAACATTGATTCAGATCAGCACCTTGTGTCAATTAATATGCACACATCTCTAGCACAATGACAGAATGGTTTCAGCCCAATCAGCCACCAAAGAGAGAAAGAGAGTGAAAGAAAGAAAAAATAAACTGCAGATGCTGGAAATCTGATGTTATGCTAATCTTGATGTCAATTTATACTACATGTGCTCCTCCTGTTTATGATCCATATCCCTCCATATTCGTGTCTATCTAAAAGCCTCTTAAACTCCACTGAACTGCCTGATTCCACTATCCCTGGTAACTCATTCTAGGCACCTACCACTTTGTGTAAAATACTTGCCCCTCACATTGCCTTTAAACTCCACCTCCCCCCCCAACCTTAAAAGCATGACCTCTGGTGTTTGACATTTCTATGTTGGGGAAAAGATTCTGACCGTCTACGCTATCCATGCTGCTCATAATTTTAAAAACCTGTGTCGGGTCTCCTCTCAGTCTCTGACTCTTGAGGGAGAACAACCCAAGTTTGTCCATCCTTTCCTTAGTTATGTTTTGGAAACATTTAATGTTCTGGGTCAGAGACCCTTATCAGAACTGGTAACTAAAGAAAGTGGTTTAAATTGCAGAAAAGATGACAGGATGGATAGAAAGGACAAAGAAAATATCTGTGAAAGGGCAAGGCTGGGTCTAAAGGGTTAATGAAGGCACTTAAATAGTGCTTTTGTCTGTGCAATGTGTTGCTGATAGGTCAAGCTGAGCAAGTCCCACAGAAAGAGCACCATTGTTATGATGATCAACTAGGAAATCCATTGAAAGGGGGACTTCACATTGCTTTCAACTGTGGAGAGGTCAGGTGATTTATACTTGTTCTTGCCAAAGATATCCGCCTGCCACCAACAACATACTGGAAAAACACATCTACAGCCTTTAGGGAGGGACTATTTGCCCAACATGAAAAAACATCCAAACTGGACAGATTCCAGAATTCGTTCATTATATTGATGGCGAAAGCTTTTCCCTAAAAAAAACATTCCACCAATGTGATGGCTCTATTCCAGAGGAACTTCAATCTTTTTATTGGTCTATTGCTTTAGTCTGGACTGCAAAAGAATTGTGTCAGTGTACCAATTGAATACTAATTTGCTGAATGCTACCAAATCATTACGTAGGATTAAGAGAGTCAGTTTTAACAATATAAATTCCAGAATATCAGCCACACCGATTTACACTACATCTGGTAAGATAAACAGATCAGGGTTTGAAGGCATTTTCATATCTTTCCTCGATTTTGAGAAGTGCCTGGCATGTACCAATCCTGTCCTTGTAGACCTGAATTAGGACTTGGTCTCTGACCATGTCCACAGGAGGGCTGAATGAATGTGTATGCATTCAAGGCCCACAGCTTCTTGTAATGTTTCAGAAGTGAATGAACTTCACATATTTTTAGGCAGAATAGTGTCAGGATTGTATTATTTTTTTCACCTCACTCAATGCCAATCAATGATTCCATCATTAACCAGGTGACAACAGGATCAAGGACCAGACATTTAAAGCAGCTTTCAATATGCAGAGCATTTAAACCATTATCTTACCTAAACAACAACAATGCTACTGCTTCACCACTCGTGCATTTTAAGCTATAGCAAAACACTAGAAAGATACCACCAGAAGTATCTCTGCAAAATCATCTAAATTCACCAGAAAGATAAACAAACCAAAGTCAGGCCAACATCCTCAGCATCGAGGTTCTAGTTATATTCAGTCACAGAATCAGAGTCATACAGCATGGGGACAGGCCCTTCAGCCCACCACATTCACGCCAACCACTGCACCGATTTGTACTAATCCCATTTACACCCACATTAGGTTCGCAGCCTTCTATGCCTGAGCAATTCAAGTGCTTGTCTAGATGCTGCTGAAATGCTGAGAGAGTAATACGGTTGGATATATTAGGCAGGCCATGTCACTTGCATGGCCAACACCAGGCTCCTAAAACAGACTCTCTAACTCAAGATCCAGCATGGGAAGAAATTACCAGGTGGACGAAGGACAAGATTCAAGAATGTATTCAAAGTCTTTATGAAAAGGTCCCCACTGACTCCTGGCCCACGACTGCTCAAAGTGGAGAAGGAAGATTCAGGGAGGTATTGATGATCGAGTCTGTGCATCAGGAGCACACAGAGGCCCTGAGTAAGTGGCAGAAGAAGCCAATCTCAAGAACTATCCAGCTGCTCGCACCATCTGGGACCTCACACACCATCTGTGGGAGAACTTGCTGTTTCCACTTGGCCTCATCAGCCACTCCAGAACCTACAAAGTTGGAGTGGAAGTCATCCTCGATCAGAAGGGACTGCCAAAGGAGGAATACCCCAATGACAACGAAACAACGGATCAACTCTTGCTACTGAAAATGTACAGTATTATTAGTTATTAATAAAAAGCAGTAAAACTCTAAAGAGTTACCACACCTTCCAAAAGATAAACAAGGATTTACAAAAAGCATCCTTGTAAAAAGATTTACAAGGATGCTGCCTGGAATGCAGAGCATGCCTTATAAAAGCATGTTGAGGGAACTCGGCCTTTTCTCCTTGGAGCGACAGAGGATGAGGGGGGACCTGATAGAGCTATATAAGATGATGAGAGGCATTGATCGGGTGGATAGTCAGAGGCTTTTCCCCAGGTCTGAAATGGTAGGTTTAAGGTGCTGGGGAGTAGGTATAGAGGAGATGTCAGGGGTAAGTTTTTTTACTCAGACAGTGGTGAGTGTGTGGAATGGGCTGCCGGTAACGGTGGTGCAGGCAGATACGATAAGGTCTTTTAAGAGACTGTTGGATAGGTACATGGAGATGAGAAAAATAGAGGGCCATGGGTAAGCCTAGAAATTTCTAGGGTAGGGACATGTTCAACACAGCTTTGTGGGCCGAAGGGCCTGAATTGTGCTGTAGGTTTTTCTATGTTTCTATACATGGTCTGAAATGCTCTCCAAGGCAAAATGTAATATATAACCAGCTCCTTAAAAAAAATTCCAAGTTTCCAACTGCGCATTGGATAAACTGTTATGCTGCACTTTAACCAAACTCTAATCATTAATCTTCAATAAGGAATAAAGTGAGTTCTGGTGTTGAAGGAGAGTGAATGATCATAACTGTACGATCTTTCTCTAAAATTCACTTTTATATATAATTCTCTTTTCTTGGGATAAGTGAATTATCATAACTGTAGCAGCTTGCTTCCATTATTGATATACATCCCTTGAACATTCATAACTTCCAACATTGTATGCACTATTTATGATTGCTATTGACAAACACAGTTAAAATATTTTCTACAACATAGTCATCAAACCTCATAAGCAATCATACCTTACTGGCTCCTGGGCATTCCAAGATGCATCTCAAAATACATCCAAGTTAATCTATTGCACTTATCAATATTTCAGTAGTTCGTTCGCTCTGGGGCCCAAAAATTGTTTGGTGCCTGGAAAAGTGCATTAACTCAGCCTGTGTAGAGGCGAACAAATGCTTTGTTCAAAAGGTCTATTGTCGCAACTCCTAACACATGAAGGAAATGTCTCTGGTCCACGTTGAATGATTGGAGAAAAATTTACATTAAGTCATTGGAGAGGGGAGAGTTCCAAATACTTGCTGGGGAAAGGGTCAGGCTTACAATTGAGAGGGAGTTTTGGAATGGGGGTGCTGAAGTTAAGAGGGCCTACCTGTTCCCAGTGCAAGACTCGAAAGCTCTTAATAAACTAAAGTCTTGCATACAGTGAGGAAGCTCACTTCTGCATGAATGCCAGGTGCCATCTACTGGAGTACATCACTGTCATGGATGACCCAGAAGGAAATGGTGAACTTCATGGACCTCACAAAGAGTTATCCATTTTCCTTTACAATCACTGGTAAGGTGAAATATGTTCATCTGTGCTACAAATAAATTTGGGAGGCCTATTAGTAGAACCAGCATTTCGGATAGCACACAGTTGATTTTTTTTAAGCTTAGAAGTGGTTTCCAGCTTCATTCAGAATAAAAATTCTCCAAATTAAACCTGAGTTGTGAAACTCAAGTGATTTGTGAACAAAACTGCAAACTGCAAATTCAATTCTATAATTCTGAATGACACAGATTTGCATAAATGCAAACAGGACTTTGACATGCTGACAGTTTTCTTGAGATAATCACAGGCTGTAATTGGACAATTATGATCCAAGGTTTCACAATGCACCTCAATGCAAATTACCCTAAACCTATCATGCATAACTCATGTTATCCCAACATACAAACTGAAATTAAGGGACAGGTATACAGCAGCACCACTATTAAAAATTGATGTTCTCTTGTATCTCAGCAAAGAAACAGAACACTTCAAAAATGATTGTCCAAAATACAATTTGCAAACTGAACAAAAACTTCTACGTCTTTGCAGTTGATTTACTTCTCTTGACATAATGGTCATTAAATTACAGAATGAAAGTGATAAAACTAGAGGAAGCTCTTGTTGCCATTTTGAAAGAAAGCTGTAACTTAAAAATACAACTAGATGCCTTGAAGAGCTATCAGTGAGCTAAGAAATCCAACTCCTTAGAACGGCACATTACATTTATTTCTGCACATATTAAATTTATCATTCTGCTTGTGCCACTTAATTTTTATAAGTCCTGCATATTAGGTATCAAAATGCTTATCAATATTGAAGAAAACCCATCAAAATTTCCTTCATGAGAAATATATTAGAAAGAAGGGAAGGGAATAAGCTCAAGTTTCCCATCTGATTTGCTTTTAAGATATTGAAGCAGACTTTCAAACAAAAAAAATCATAAAATGGAAGGATTTTGTTTAAAGCTAGAAGTGAAAAAGGAGCACCATCTTCTAAGTAAAGCAACAGAATTGCCTTGAAAGGCAACTACATGGCTTCCTGCTCAGTAGCTTCACTGGTTAAAGCTGTGTCTTATTAATAAGCCATAACTAGTAAAAAGCTCAAATTGCACAACTGACAATAATATGACTAAAATGTACACTATTCAATTGCATCTATGCAATGCATAAGAGATAAAGAGAAAAAATGCTGAAAATACACAAGTCAGGCAGCATCTATACAAAAAAAAACTAACAGTTTTAAGACTAGAAACAAAAGTTGTCTGAAGGAGTAAATGCAAATAACAGAATCATTATCCGAAACTGCTGAACTCAATGTTGAGTCCAGAAGGCTACAACATGGCTTCTCTCTTCACTGTTACTCCTTAGCCAAAATATTTCCAGCATCCAAAGTATTTTGTTTTTGTGTACTAATTTGGTTTAAAGCACAGATCCAAAATACTTGTCTACAGTTTAAGAATCCAAGAATATATGAAACAGAAATAGGAATTGGTCATAACCCTTGAGTGTATTCTGCCACTAAATAAAAATCATGGCCTATCCAGTACCCTTTCCACATCTCCATTTTCTCAAATTCCAAAATCTATCAACCTCAGCCTTGAATATAGTTTTAAATGGCAAGCCTTCATCCTTAGTTAATGCTTTTTTATTTTAGACTCTCCAGCTAGAAGAAAGTCTCCCAGCATCTACACTTTTTATCTCCTTCAGAACACTGCACATCTCAATGTGATCCCATCTCATCCTTCTAAACTTCAAGGCAGTATCACCAAGCTTACACAGATCACCCCATTTGAGCAAACCCTTCATTCCAGTAATCAATCTAGTGCATCTATGCCTCACGGATTCCAGCTACATCTTTTCTTTAGGCATGGAGATCAAAATTGCGCAGTACTCCAAATGAGGTTTTGCCAGAACACACGATAATCTCAGCAAGATTCTCTACTTTTGTATTCCATCTACAGTAAAGACCAACATACTATTTGCCTTCCTAAACAGCTGCTCTACCTGTATCACATGAACCATCACTCAAAGATCCCTCTGTACACCAAAGTAGTTTCTCGCTATTTAAAAAGCCATTTTGTTTTTTCTATCCATATTGAATCATATACAAGGAGGCCCTTTACCCCATTGTCCGTGCTAGCCAAAAATGGAGCTCTGGTTACTTTCACTTCCCCGATCTTGGTCTGTGGCCTTATAGTTTACAGCTTATCCGGTTATCTTTAAAGGGCTTCTTGCCTTCACATGCCTTGCAGGTCACTATTCATGGGCTGGAAAAATCATTCCTTAACTGCCTGACTTTTTCTACCAATTAACTTAAAACTATTTCCCTAGTTATTGGCCATCCTGCCAAGAGGAACATGCCCTTCTTGTTCAGGCCGCACTTCCACCCTCGGTCTCCTTTGTTTCACCAGCCTAGTCAGTCTCTTCTCGACATCCTAGCAAATCTTCTCTGTACCCTCTCTATTGTCATCAAATGGTACCATGTATGCGGTGCTCCAGCTGTGACCCAACTAGTCTTTTATGCAGTTCTAGCATGAATTTCACATACATTTTATTCTATGCATCAGCCAACAAACTTTAGCATTCTTTCTTAACTACCTTATCCATCTGTCCCACCACATTCAGGGACCCATGGATGTGCAGTTCAAGATTCCTCTTGGTATACTCATTTATCATCTATTTCCCAGGCCTTGCTGCTCTCTCCAAATCCATTACCTCATAGTCCTCTGGACCAAATTCCATTTGCCACTTCCGTACCCACCTAACTAGTTCACTGATACCTTCCTACAGCTTAGGACTTTGCTCCTGTCTATCAGCCTATTTGGGCAAGATTGCTCCGCTTTATATAGAACACAAATGAGCTGACTGCTTTGCTGTTCAGTCAGCAAGGGTGACCCCGAGTTTCCAACCTCCTGTCATTTTAATTCTCTATTCCATTCTTGTTCTGCTCTCTCATTCATTGGTCCCAAATTGCTTCAAAGATGTCCAATGCAAGCTCTGATCAGCACCTCATCTGCTGTCTGGGAACGTTGCAGCCCCCAGGGTTGAATATTGAATTTATTAATTTCAGGTAACCACTCTCTTCTCTTTCCCTTTCCATAGATGTGGCTGTACCTTCTATTTGTCTTTTCCCCCGCTTTTCTCTCAAAGACATTCCCTCTGCTTTTTTCAGCACTTCCATCTCTCTGCAACTTGAAACACACTTGTTTCCTCACTTTTCCCATTCTGATAAGGGGTGCTTAATGTCACATGCTTCCCTCGCCATGGATGCTAATTAACCTACTGAGTGCTTCCAACATTTTTAGCTTTTGTTTTGGATTCCCAGATTCTGCAGCTTCCTGGTCCAACACCTCTAAGGATCCTGGAACCAGTCATTTTTGGAGACACAAGAGATTCTGCAGATGCTGGAATCTGAAGCAACACACACAAAATGCTGGAGGAACTCAGCAGTTCAGGCAGCATCTACAGAGGGAAATAAACAGTCGATGTTTTGGGCCGAGACCCTTCATCAGGACCGGAAGAGGGCAGAAGCCAGAATCAGGAGGTCGGGGGAGGAGCACAGGCGACAGTTGAGTCCAGGTAAGGGGGGGGGGGGGGGGGGGGGGGCCCAGAGCGAGAGAGAAGAGAGAAAATAGGTGGGTGGGGGAGGAAGGATAAAAGGGAGTGATGCAAGAAGCCGAGAGGTGAGAGGTAGAAGAGGCAAAAGGCTGAAGGAGGAAGAATCTAGTAGGAGAGGACAGTCGAATAAAGGGAAGGAAGTGGGGAATAGATGGGCAGGTCATGAGGGCGGGAGGAGGGGAAAGAGAAGGGGTAAGGCGGCCACAGGAATGAGGGAAAACAAAGGGGGGGGGGGAGAGGGAAAATAAAAAGGGGGAGGAAGAGGGGAGAGGTTACCAGAAGTTACAGAAATCTATATTGAGGCCATCAGGTTGGAGACTACCAAGGCGGAATACAAGGTGTTGCTACTTCAACCTGTGTCTGGCCTCAATGTGGCAGTAGAGGAGGCCGCGGATGGACAGTCATTTTTGGAACCATTTCTACCTCTTGTTAGTTTGAAGTCCTGTCAACAGCACATGCTATCTTATCTACCAGAACAACGCTCACTGTTCAGTTTAAGCAGAGCCCAATCTTAAGAGCTCTCTTTTTGCCTACAATTGTTACCATTACCCCAGAAATTAAATCCACTTCTGACCATTTCCTTCACCGTCATTGGGTGAAAATCCTCAAACTCCCTCCCTATTAGCATTGTGGGTATACCCACACCTCAAGGACTGCAGCATTCAACAAGGCAGTTCTCCACCACTTTCTCATGGGCAACTAGGGATGGGCAATTAAATGCTGGCTCAGCCTGAGAAGCCCATATCCCTAGAATGAATAAAAATATGAACTCTGACCCATTTAAATATATGCCAATTTAAACACGGCTTAGATAACAATCTTGAGATTATTACCTTTAAGGTTCTACATTTTCTAATTTGGTACCTCCCTAGCTAACGAACGTCTAAATAGAACAGCATTCCTAATGTTACTCTTGTTGTTGATTCCCAAATTCCTACCCCCATTTACTCGGAAGGAGATGTGGCCCTCGTACCTTCCGCCTATCTGTTGCTCAAATTTAATCTCTAACTTGAAGGATAAATGCCTCCTGAAACAAAACTCTTACTCTGCCCCATGTTCAAATTCCAGCTCAACAACTCTGTCTTGAAGTTCAAGATGCAGCACTTGCGGCTGATGTAGTTGCTGGGGACTACACAAACTTCCAGATCCTGCCCTGCCATGCCTGTCAAATCTTTCTTAATATATTCAGTTTGTTTAAGTTTCTATTTCCTTTAAATATCACTCTGTACCAGTCACAAAAAAAAAACTACAGCTAGTTCAGACTAGGGAACAGAGTGAAATGGGAACAGGATGCAGACTGGACAAGTAGCAGCAGCGTCTGCGAGACACACATTGCACAATACTTGTCTTGAT
Source organism: Pristis pectinata (assembly GCF_009764475.1). Taxonomy (NCBI): domain Eukaryota; kingdom Metazoa; phylum Chordata; class Chondrichthyes; order Rhinopristiformes; family Pristidae; genus Pristis; species Pristis pectinata. The sequence goes on from NC_067412.1 coordinate 44,036,528, forward strand.
TTGTGGAAATTGCCAAATCTGATGGTCGGAAATTATATTCAACAACACACACACAGCCACATTTACATGCAGGTCTTTAGAAACTCAATTCCAAATTCTTGCGAAAACCAATTACTGCAGATTTTAAAAAAATCCATCACTCGGCATTAATTTGGCTTATTGTCTTACATTAGTTTTAGCAACACCAAGCTATTTTTAATTGTGATAATGGCTGCACTTGCTTTTTCCCATCATTAGGAGACTGTTACATCTACTTTTTTGAGATATGTAGAATAAGTGTAATAGTTTCAAAAAATATTTGTGGCAACATGCTGCATATTCCTGGCCTCGAAAAGATCAGCTACCAACAACGTTGCGTTTAATCACCTTGGAGGAGTCAGCTATATATTTCTCACAGTAATCAATGATTTGGAAATGGATTTATGCTATTTCTCAATTCAGTCCACATAACCGGTCTCTCTTATGAACTCTTATATGACTTCACAAACCTTTCTGTACTCAGCAGTAAAGCCAATTCCAACACTTCAAGCTGTCCAATTATGCATTGGTCAAACAGAAGCCTTAACAATCAATATCGCTAACTTGTTTAAAAGTTAGAGATGATTTACACAGCGTCTTCAGATTATAAATCAGAAGTGGGAATGGTAACTATTTTCCCCTTTTCCTCACTCAGACCATTATGATCAACTGTTCATTTATTCAGCGTCCATTACAGAGAAATAGCTTTCTGGTGTTAGAACCCCCGCCACACAAAAGTTATGGGATTTCACAATTCCACAAACTTGTTTAGGTAAGGGAAGAGAATTATTTGGCACACTGTATGTTAACTGCAGTAGGAGTTTGTAAAAACAGATATAAGATGTATAACATTTGTAGCAACACACACAAAAAATGCTGGAGGAACTCAGCAGGTCAGGTAGCATCTATGGAGAGAAATAAACAGTCGACGTTTCAGGTCGAGACCCTTCATCAGGACTTATGAAGCCTGACCCGCTGAGCTCCTCCAGTACATTTTGTGTGTGTTGCTCATAACACAGAAGTGATAATCTTTTGAAATAGTGGAATTCACATTTCAATGAGAACTAGAAATCACAACTTACAAGTTAACAGAATGTCCCTGCACACTGTCCATAATCAATAAATCCCATTCCTGTCACTTCCCTCAGGTCTTTATGACAGAAATGATAAAACACAAGATACAAAAGCCAGTTTCCATTCTTCAGCAAAGAAAAATGGAAGGTTGTGGGCTGTGGAGGAGGGAAGGGTTAGATTGATCAGGGAGTAGGTGTTTATACAGGTTGGCCGGTTTGAGGCGGTCCGCCATGAAGACTTCTTCCTTGCCCCCAGTGTCTAAAATAAAGGCGGACCCGTTATTTCTGACAACCCAGAACGGCTCCTTGCATGGTCATTGCAACGGTGCCCGTGGTGTGCCCCTGCAAACGAAAACGAACTTACAGTCTCGTAGTTCCTTGGGCACACAGGATGGGGACTGACCATGTCACGAACTGGGAATCGGTGCCAAGCTGCCGAGCCTCTCGCGCAGTCTTAGGACTGCTGTGGGTTGTTCCTCTTGCCCCCGAAGGGCGGGTATGAACTCCCCTGGGACGATCAGGGGCGCACTGTACACGAGTTCAGCTGATGAAGCGTGGAGATCCTCCTTGGGGCAGTTGGTATGCCGAGCAGGACCCAAGGAAGTTCGTCGACCCAGCTAGGACCTTTCAGGCGGGCTGATTTCAGATGGCGGTGGAAACGTTCTACCAACCTGTTTGACTGAGGGTGGTAGGCCGTGGTGGTGTGCAGCTGCGTTCCTAGCATGTTTGCTAGTGCAGGCCATAGGCTGGAGGTAAACTGGGCACCTCTGTCTGAAGTGATGTGGGCTGGAACACCAAAGCACGAGACCCAAGTTGTGAGCAGCGCCCGGGCACAGGAATCGGTCATGATGTCTGAAAGAGGGGTTGCCTCTGGCCACCTCGTGAACCGGTCCACGACGGTAAGGAGGTACCGCACTCCTCTTGAAAAGGCAGGGGACCAACGAGGTCGACATGAATGTGGTCGAACCTTCTACGGGTAGGCTTGAACTGCTGTGGTGGGACCTTGTTGTGTCGTTGGATTTTTGATGTCTGGCAGTGCCGACAAGTCTTGGCCCACTCACTGACCTGTCTGCACAGGCCGTGCCAGACGAACTTGCTGGCGACTAGTCGGACAGTCAATCTGATGGATGGGTGCGCCAACCCATGTACCGAGTTGAAAGCGCGTTTCCGCCAGGCTGCAGGAACTATAGGGCAGGGCTGACCTGTTGCGACGTTGCACAGGAGGGTCCATTGACCTGGGTCAACTACGAAATCTTGGAGCTGCAGGCCTGAGATTGTGGTTCTGCAGCTGGGCAGCTTATCGTCAGCTTGCTGTGCGTCAGCCAGGGCCGCATAGCCTACACCCAAGAACAAGCTGTGGATGGTCGGTCTGGAGAGCGCATCAGCAACGACATTGTCCTTTCCAGTGACATGTTGGATATCCGTTGTGAACTCGGAAATGTAGGACAAATGTCGCTGCTGGCGGGCTGACCAGGGATCGGAGACCTTAGAGAAGGCGAAAGACAATGGCTTGTGGTCAGTGAAAGGCCTGCCTTCTAAAAAGTACCGGAAATGCCTGATCGCCAGGTACAGTGCTAGTAGTTCTCGATCAAAGGCACTGTATTTAAGTTCGGGTGGCCTAAGGTGCCTGCTGAAAAATGCCAAGGGTTGCCAACGGCCTTCAATTAGTTGTTCCAGTACCCCACCGACCACGGTGTTAGATACGTCCACCGTGAGGGCGGTTGGGACGTCTGTCCTGGGGTGTACCAGCATCGTGGCATCTGCTAGGGCTTCTTTGGCCTTAACGAAGGCAGCCGCAGCCTCGTTGTTCCAGGCGATGTCCTTGCCCTTGCCAGACATCAGCGAGAACAAAGGGCGCATGATACAGGCTGCTGCAGGGATGAAATGATGGTAAAAGTTGACCATCCCAATGAACTCCTGCAGGCCTTTGACCATGTTGGGACAGGCAGAATGGCGGATAGCGTCTACCTTGGCGGGTAGGGGCGTTGCTCCCTCGCTGGTGATTCTGTGGCCGAGAAAATCGATAGAGTCAAGGCCGAATTGGCACTTGGATGGGTTGATAGTGAGTCAGAAGTCACTGAGGCGGGAGTACAGTTGGCGGAGGTGGGAAAGGTGTTCTTGGCGGTTACGGCTGGTGATCAGAATGTCATCTAAATAAACGAACATGAAGTCCATCAGCCGCTGGAAAGTCTGCGCAGCATTCTTAAGGCCGAACGGCATTCGAAGAGGCCAAACGGAGTGATACGCACAGTCTTGGGGACATCGTCAGGGTGGACCGGGATTTGGTGGTATCCCCGGACGAGGTCCACCTTGGAGAAAATGTGGACTCCGTGTAGGTTTGCCGCGAAGTCCTGGATGTGAGGGATGGGGTAGTGGTCTGGGGTGGTGGCGTCATTCAGCCTGCGGTAGTCGCTGCAGGGCCTCCACCCACCGGTGGCTTTGGGGACCATGTGCAGGGGGGAGGCCCAGAGGCTGTCTGACCTGCGAAAGATCTCCAGCTCCTCCATGTGGCGGAACTCCTCCTTCGCCAGGCGGAGCTTGTCTGGAGGTAGTCATCGTGCTCGGGCATGAAGGGATGGCCCTGTCGTAGTGATGTGGTGCCACACCCCATGTTTGAGCATCAAATTCGTGAACTGAAGTGCCAGAACTGATGGGAACTCAGCTAGGAGCTTGGTGAACTCGTTGCTGGATAGGGAAACGGAGTCCAGGCACGGGGCTGGTAGGCTGGCTTCTCCCAGAGACTAAGTTTGGAAGGTTCTGGAGTGCACTAGCCATTTCCCTCGTAGGTCGACTAACAGGTTGTGGGCCCGGAGGAAGGTGGCTCCCAAGAGTGGCTGGGCGACGGCAGCAAGGGTAAAGTTCCAGGTAAAACGGCTGTCGTCGAATTGTAATTGGATTGTATGGGTACCGAAAATTTGTATTGTTGTGCCGTTTGCGGCTTTGAGGGCGGGTCCCTGTTGCCCGCTGTGAGTGTCGTGGCCAGTCGGAGGTAAAACACTGACCTCTGCTCCAGTATCGACAAGGAAACGATGTCCGGACTGCTTGTCCCAAATGAATAGGAGGCTGTGTTGGTGGCCAGCCGCTGTAGCCATCAGCGACGACTGGCCCTGGCGTTTCCCTGAAACTTGCAGGGTGGGCGGCATCGACAGGCCTCCGCGCCCCACCTCTGATGGTAGAAACACAGCTGGTCGTCAGTGTTGTCGCTCAGCTGCTGGGACTGGTTTAGGTAGGCGTTGGGCACGTGGTCTCAATTTGGCCCTTCTTGTGTTTGGCCCTCCACAGGACATCTGCCCGGGTGGCTACCTCACGTGGGTTGCTGAAGTCGGTGTCGGCCAACAGCAGGTGAATGTCGTCGGGCAGCTGTTCGAGGAAGGCCTGCTCGAACATCAGCAGGGCTTGTGTCCCTCAGCCAACGCCAGCATCTCGTTCATCAGGGCCAATGGAGATCTGTCCCCCAGGCTGTCGAAATGAAGCAAGCAGGCTGCGTGCTCACGACGGGAGAGGCTGAAGGTCCGAATGAGAAGGGCCTTGAAAGCTGGGTACTTATCTTCCTCTAGAGGAGACTGGATGAAGTCTCTGACCTGGGCGGCTGTCTCCTGGTCCAGGGAGCGGACCACATGGTAGTACCGTGTGGAGTTGGAGATGATCTGCCGCGGTTGGAACTGGGCTTCGGGCTGGTCGAACCACACGTGGGGCCGAAGCATCCAAAAGGTGGGCAGCTTGAATGCCACTGCGTTGTCGGTCATTGTGTGGGTCCAAAATCCGTTTGGACCGTCGGGGTCACCAATGTAGCAGCTGCTACCGCGATGTGAGAATAAAGACACGAGTCTGCAAGCTGTAGAACAAGACTGATTTACTTACCCACCTTGCGCAGGCCTTTTAAGCGGCGCGGTTCCCGCCCTCCGAAAACAGAAATGACTTATGCACTATGTCAAAACTTCTCACGCGCGCGGGTTCTCCCCGTCACTCGGGGAAGACGAAGGCCCAGCGCCATCTTGGGCCTCGCTGCTCCGACGACGCACGCCCCGACCACCGAGCCAGTTCGTTTGCGCAGACGGTGAGCCGCCACAATCTAACATTATCCTGTTGAAGGATTTTCAGGGAGAGACCTCAGTCAGGTCAGAAGTCAGCTGGGGGAAGCAGAAGCCAGGGACCAATGTTCTTTACCAATGAAAGTTAACATTCAATAATCAAGCTAGCATTCTTTTTAAATTTCATCTTGCTGTCTGCAGCCTGCAATGGTGCCCTTAAGGTCTGCAAAGCCATGTATCCATTGTGGGCTCTCAGACCAATCCCAGTGTGGATCTCAAAAAGGTGTTTGGCAAATCTGCTAATGCAAACTGAAACTTGCTTCAGGCATGGCTACAGGGTGCCAGTGTTTCTGGCCTTCATAAATATGGCAGGTATTGCACCTTAGCTCATGGAGACTTCAGAACCCATTTTATACTCTCAAAAAATTTATTAATGCACAGCTCAAACACCATCTATAAATTCCCAGACGACACCACTGTTGTTAGCAGAATCCATGAACACTACTTGTTTATTCCTTTCTTTTCCCTATTCATTTTGTAATTTATAGTAATTCTATGTCTTTGCACTTTGCTCTTGCCGCAAAACAACAAATTTCATGGCATACAAATCAGTGATAATAAACCTAATTCTGATTCAACTCCAGCCAAGTTTCACAACTCACATTTATCCATTAACCATTTCCATCTCCAATTCTTGCTTCAGCTACACTGTCAATTAAGGTCCTGACATTGCTCCCATATCTTTCCAAACACTTTCTGGTTTTCTGAATTTTTCGCAACATAAAGTCCATTAAAACACCCCTTTTGTATATTATACAATTCTAGGGACCTTTTCAACTACAACTCTACCTCACAGACCTACATCAGCCTGACCCCAATCTGTTACTTACAAATTCCTTCATAGTTTTGGCTCAACCTAGCTTTGCAATTCGCTGAATGTCCCAACTTCCACCTCTACTGTGGTTGACAGTGACCACCATCGCCTCCCCACAATAGTGAAAGAACCATGAAACTCTTCCCTACCTGCATCTCCTCCCGCTTTCTAAAGATTCCTAAAAAAAAAGGTCAGCTTGTATTGGTTCCTCTAAAGGAGGTTAGATCCAATGTTGCAGGGAGCAAATTGGAACAAATTTCAGCTCACTCTGACTCAACTCCAGCTCAGAAGGTTATGGGTTTGACCCTTCCAAACACAAGCACAAAAATCTATCCGATGCTTCAGCATTGAAGGAGTGCTGCACTACTGAGACACACTCTGATTACATGTTAAACCCAAGCTGGGTCTGCTCCCTCAAGTGGATGTAAAGATCTCGTGACACAAGAGCAATTACTTCCAACATCAGAATCTTTTCCCCCAGGGTAGAGATGTCAAACACCAGAGGACATGCTTTTAAGGTTGGGGGGTGGGGGGGGGGGGGGGGGGGGGGGGGGGGGTGGGGGGGAGTTTAAATGCGACGTGAGGGGCAATTTTTTTTTACGCAGTGTGGTAGGTGCCCAGAATGGGTCACCAGGGGTAGTCATGGAAGCAAGTAGTTTGGTGGAGTTTAAGAGGCTTTTAGATAGACACATGAATATGAAAGGAATGGAGGAATATAGATGATACACAGCAAGAGGACATTTAGTATAAATTAGCAACAAGATCCGTACAACATCGTGAGCTAAATGGCCCGTCCAGTGCTGTACTATTTTACGTTCTATGTTCCATGGACATGGGGTTTCTCCAGGTATTCTGGTTCCTCCCGCATTCCAAAGACATACGGATTAGTAGGTTATTTGGCCAATGTAAATTGCTCCTAATATGTTGGTGAGAATTAGAATCTGAGGGAATGGGCTTGTTTAATGAGCTAATAGAGACTCAGTGGGCTGAAATGGCCTCCTTCTATGTTGTAAGGAAATATAGAAATGAAAGCTGATGGTGTTATTGCCATAACAAATGGAATGTCTGATGGTGACATATAGTCCAAAAACAAAGACTTCAACATATTCACATTATTTTTGAATGTGAAACATCATCCTTTCAATTCTAAAGATGGAACTAGTCTTGAACCCACTTGGGTGTAGCAAGAATGTAGATCTGTTGAGTCAAATGCTCAAGAATATCTGTAGATTTTATACATTTCTATGAACGATAAAACTGAAACCGCTTAATTAGTATAATAATCTGCTTCTTTGGTAGTCCCCTTGGAATTGAGGATAACTTGCATTCTGTGGTTCTGATGAGGCCATTGTGGGAACCGCAATCTCTCTCATGGATGGGACAGGAGGTGCCTGATGGGAAAGACCAACAAGTAACTTGTGAGGTACTATGGTCCATCCGACCTTCATATTGCTCTTCTGCGTGCTCCTGACACATGAACTCAAGGTTCTCAGTGCCATCCCGTGTGAACATAGGACAGTACAGCACAGGAACATCCATCAAATTAGTTTAAATTAGATTAAATTAGTAATCAAATGCCAAATTAAATTAGTAATCAAATGCCAAACTAAACTAATCCCTTCTGCCTAAACAATGTCCATATCCCTCCATTTCCTGCACATTCATGTGCCTAAGAGCCTCTCAAATGCCTCTATCGTATTTGCCTCCTCCACCACCACCCCTGGCAGCACATTCCAGGCACCCACTATGCTGTGTGAAGAAACTTGCCCTGCACACCTCCTTCAAACTTATCCCCTCTCAACTTAAATGCATGCACTCTGGTATTAGACATTTCAACCCTGGGAAAAAGATACCAGCTGTCAATCTATGCCTCTCATAATCTTATAAACCTGGTGAGCGAGCGGAATCAGCCAAGGAGTTCTGAACAGATAAGTTTTTTTTTCCTAACGGTTCGGGGATAGTGGGGACTAACTGCACAGGCGCGTGACGTCAGTCGGTAGCGCGTGAACAGATTAAAAAGAGAAGGAAAGTCTTCGGCGTTTTTGATCGGGAGCGAGAGGCGAGCGAGCAGAATCAGCCAAGGAGTTCCGAACAGATAAGTTTTTCTTCCTAACGGTTCGGGATAATGTGCAGGCACGTGACGTCAGTCAGTAGCGCGCAAAACAGTTTAAAAAGAAGACTGCCATATTCAGAGGGCAGCGTTCGGAGCAGGAAATGGAGTGAGAAGGAGCAGAGTGATTGGGCTTTGGCTCAACGGGCTTAGGTGTAAAGGGGCAAGGCAGGTGAGTAGCTGGTAGGTAAAGGTAAGGTTTACCTGTTACCTGTTATTGTTATAAATTTTAAGTAGGATAAAACTAGGCAGGGAAAGAATTAGTTCAGATGGAGGACATGGTGGTATGCTGCAGCTGCTTGATGTGGGAGCTCGTGGACCCCGCTGGGGTGCATGATGACCACTTGTGCAGTAAGTGCTGGAGAATGGAGAAAACTTCAGCTCAGAATTGATGAGTTGGGAGTCACAGCTTCAAACACTGCAAAGCATCAGGGAGGGAGAGAGTTACGTAGATACTGTGCATAGGGAGACAGGTACTTCTAGGGTCCAGGAAGCAGATAGAAGGGTGACTGTCATGGGGAGAGAAAAGTAAAAGAAAACGAACAGGCAGATAGTAAGAAGACCCCCGGAGGTTGTTCCCCTCAGTAACAGGTATTCCACTTTGGAAGCTGTTGAAGGGGATGACCTACAGGGATCAAGCAGCAGTAGCCAGGTCTCTGGCACAGGCACTGGGACTGCTCCTGCTGCTCAGAAGGAAAGGGAGGAGATGAGCAGGGCAATAGTGATAGGGGACTCAATAGTCAGAGAAACAGATAGGAGGTTCTGTGGAAGTGAGCATGAATCGCGAATGGTATGTTGCCTCCCACGTGCCAGGGTCCGGGATATCTCTGAACGGGTACACAGTACTCTTGAGCTGGAGGGAGAACAGCCATAACTCGTGGGACATGTTGGTACCAACGACTTAGGTTGGAAGAGGGATGAGGTCCTGAAAAGTGAGTTTAGGGAGCGAAGCGGAAGGCTGAAGAACAGGACCTCAAGGGTAGCAGTCACATGTTTGCTGCCAGTGAAAAGCGATAGTGAAGGTAAGAATAGGAGGAGGTGGCAGATGAATGCGTGGCTGAGGAGTTTGGGGCAGGGGGCAAAGATTTAGATTTTGGATCATTGGGATCTCTTCTGCGGAATGTGGGACCAGTACAGAGTGGATGGGTTACACCTGAACTCGAGGGGGACCAATATCCTTGCAGGCAGGTTTGCTGGGGTGGTTCAGGAGGATTTAAACTAGTTTGCGAGGGGGATGGGAACCAGAGGGGTAGGTCAGAGGAAGAAATGGATGTGGAAAAGTCAGATCTAATGTGTAGAGAGGCTTTGAGGAAGGAGAAGCAGGGTATAAGGTATAAAAGTAGAAAGGTGGATGGGCTAAAGTGCATTTACTTAAATGCAAGAAATATCAGGAATAAGGGTGATGAACTGAGAGCTTGGTTAAGTACATGGGACTATGATATTGTGGCTCTTGCAGAGACTTGGCTGTCACCAGGGCAGGAATGGATATTGAATATTCCTGGATTTCAGTGTTTTAAAAGGGATGCGGGCGGGGGGGGGAGGGGAGAAGAGGAGGAGGGGTGGCGGTTACTGGTCAGGGATACTGTTACAGCTGCAGAAAGGGTGGATAATGTAGAAGGATCCTCTCTAGAGTCAGTATGGGTGGAGGTTAGGAACAAGAAAGGAGCAGTTACTCTAATGGGAATATTCTATAGGTCACTCCCCCAGGTAGGAAGCAGGGATACTGAAGAGCAGATTGGGAGGCAGATTTTGGAAAGGTGCAAGAAAGGGTTGTTATCATGGGAGACTTCAACTTCCCAAATATTGATTGGCACCTGCTTAGTACCAAAGGTTTAGACGGAGCAGAGTTTGTTAAGTGTGTCCAGGACGGATTCCTGTCACAGTATATTGACAGGCCGACTAGAGGGAATGCCATATTAGATCAAGTATTAGATAATGAACTGGGTCAGGTGACAGATCTCTCGGTGGGTGAGCATTTGGGGGACAGTGACCACTGCTCCCTAACCTTCAGCATTGTCATGGACAGGGATAGGAGCAAAGAGGACAGGAAGATATTTAATTGGGGAAGGGTAAATTATGAGGCTATAAGGCTAGAACTTGGGAGTGTAAATTGGGATGACATTTTTGAAGGGAAATGTACTATAGAGATGTGGTCTTTGTTCAGGGATCTCTTGTAGGATGTGAGGGATAAACTTGTCCTGGTGAGGCAGAGAAAGAACCATGGGGGACAAGAGGTGGAACAACTAGTTAGGAGGAAGAAGGCAGCATACATAAGGTGTAGGCAGCAAGGATCAGACAGGGCTCATGAGGAATATAGGGTAGCAAGGAAGGAACTTAAGAAGGGGCGGAGGAGAGCAAGAAGGGGACATGAAAAGGCTTTGGCGAGTAGGGTTAAGAAGAATCCCAAGGCTTTTTTCATGTACGTGAAGAGCAGAAGGATGACAAGAGTAAAGGTAGGACCGATTAGAGACGAAGGTGGGAAGATGTGCCTGGAAGCTGTGGAAGTGGGTGAGGTTCTCAATGAATACTTCTCTTCAGTATTCACCAAAGAGAGGGGCCTTGATGACGCTGAGGACAGTGTTGCTAAGGATAATGTTCGAGAGCATGTAGATATCAAGAGGGAGGATGTGTTGGAGCTGTTGGAAAATATTAGGACAGATAAGTCCCCAGGCTGCTCCACGAGGCGAGGGAGGAGATTGCTGAACCATTGGCTAGGATCTTTGAGTCCTCGTTGTCCACGGGAATGATACCGGAGGATTGGAGGGTGGCAAATGTTGTCCCCTTATTCAAAAAAGGTAGTAGGGATAATCCAGAGAATAACAGACCAGTGAGCGTTACGTCTGTGGTGGGCAAGCTGTTAGAAGGATTCTTAAAGATAGGATTTTATGAGCATTTAGCGAATCATGGACTGATTAGGGACAGCCAACATGGGCTTTGTGAAGGGAAGATCATGTCTCACAAGCCTGATAGGGCTCTTTGAAGTGACCAAACGCATTGATGAGGGTAGCGCAGTAGATGTGGTCTATATGGATTTTAGTAAGGCATTTGACAAGGTTCCACATGGTAGGCTTCTTCAGAAGGTGAGAGGGCATGGGATCCAGGGAGGCTTGGCCGTGTGGATTTAGAATTGGCTTGCCTGTAGAAAGCAGAGGATTGTGGTGGAGCGTGTGCATTCAGATTAGAGGGCTGTGACTGGTGGTGCCCCACAAGGATCGGTCTGGGACCTCTTATTTTTCATGATATTTATTAATGACTTGGATGAGGGGGTAGAAGAGTGGGTTAGCAAGTTTGCAGATGACACAAAGGTCGCTGGTGTTGTGGATAGTGTAGAGGACTGTCAAAGATTGCAGAGGGATATTGATAGGATGCAGAGCTGGGCTGAGAAGTGGCAGATGGAGTTCAATCCAGAAGAAGTTGTGAGGTGGTACACTTCAGAGGGACAAACTCCAAGGTGGAGTACAAGGTTAATGGCAAGATTCTGGATAGTGTAGAGGAGCAGAGGGATCTAGGGGTTCATATCCACAGATCACTGAAAGTTGCATCACAGGTGGATAGGGTAGTTAAGAAAGCTTATGGGATGTTAGCTTTCATAAGCCGTGGGATCGAGTTTAAGAGCCACGAGGTAACAATGTAGCTCTACAAAACTCTGGTTAGACCACACTTGGAGTGGTGTGTCCAGTTCCGGTCGCCTCATTATAGGAAGGATGTGGAAGCGTTGGAAAGGGTACAGAGGAGATTTACCAGGATGCTGCCTGGTTTGGAGAGTATGGATTGAGGTATACAAAATATTAAGAGGAATAGATAGACAGCCAGCGCCTCTTTCCCAGGGCACCAATGCTCAATACAAAAAGGGCAATGGCTTTAAAGTAAAGGGTGGGAAGTTCAAGGGAGATATCAGAGGGAGGTTTTTCACCCAGAGAGTGGTTGGGGCATGGAATGCGCTGCCTGGGGTGGTGGTGGAGGCAGGTACATTGGTCGAGTTCAAGAGATTGTTAGATAAGTATATGGAGGAACTAAACATAGGGGATGAGGGAGCAAGGGGCTCAATAGTATTATGGCGTGGTTTAAAGGTCGGCCACAACATAGTGGGCTAAAGGGCCTGTATTGTTCTGTGATTCTATGGTTCTATCAGTCTCCCCTCAGCGTCCACAGCTCCAGAGAAAACAACCTAAGTTTGTCCAACATCTCCTTATAGCACATGCCCTGTAATCCAGGCAGCATCCTGGTAAACCTCTTCTGCACCCTCTCCAAAGCCTCCATATCCTTCCTGTAATGGGGCAACCAGAATTGAATGCAATACTCCAGATGCAGCCTGACTACACAGTTTTATAAAGCTGCAACATGATTTCTCGACTCTTGAACTCAATTCCTCGACTAATAAATGCAAGCATGCCACACACCTTCTTTACCACCCTATCAATCTGTGGTAGGCACTTCCAGGGAGCTATGGACTTGGACCATAAGATCCCCCTGCACATCAACACTGTTAAGGATCTTGCCATTAACAGTGTACTTGTCCCCTTTACATTTGATCTCCCAAAGTGCAACACTTCACATTTGACCGGGTTAAACTCCATCTGCCATCTCTCCGCCCATATCTGCAACTGATCTATATCCCGCTGTATTCTTTGGCCATCTTCTACACTATCCACAACACCAATCTGCAAACTTACTAACCCACCCATTTACGTTTTCATCCAAGTCATCTATATATGTCACAAACAGCAGAGGTCCCAGTGCAGATCCCTGCAGAACACCACTAGTCACAGACCTCCAGCCAGAATAAGCCCATCGACCACTACCTTCTATGGGCAAGCCAATTCTGAATCCAAATGGCCAAGTCACCGTGGATCCCATGCATCTTAAGCTTCTGGATGAGCCTACCATGAGGGACCTTGTCAAACACTTTACTAAAATCCACATAGACAACATCCAGTGCTCTTCCTTCAATCGATCACCTTTGTCACCTCCTCAAAAAAACTTGCCCCTCACAAAGCCATGCTGACTGTTCCTAATTAAGCCATGGTTTTCCAAATGATCATAAATCCTATCAAGAATCCTCTCCAGTAACTTCCCTACCACTGACGTGAGACTCAATATTCTATAGTTTCCAGGATTATCCCCCATTTCCCTTCTTGAAACAATGGAACAACATTAGCAATACGCTAGTCCTCCAGGACCTCGCCTGTGGCTAGGCAGGACATGAAGATATTGGTCAAGGCCCCAGCAATCTCATCTCTTGCTTCTCTCAATAACCTGTGGTATATCCCATCAGGCCCTGGGGACTTATCCACCTTAATGGTCTTTAAGAGATCCAACACTTCCTCCTTCTTTATCTCAAAATGTCCCAGCATGCTCCACACTGATTTCTATCCTTCACATCCTTCTCCTTGGTAAATACTGATGCAAAGTACTCATTTAGGACTTCTCCCACATCCTCTGCGTCCAAGCATATGTTCCCTCCTTTATCCTTGAGTGGTTCTACCTGCTCGCTAGTCATCCTCTTGCTCTTGATGTATGTATAGAATGCCTTGCGATTCCCGTCAATCCTACTTGCTAAGGACTTTACATGGCCCCTCCTGGCTCTCCTAATTCCTTTCTTGAGTTCTTTTCTGGCTTCTTTATAATTCTCAAGGGCTCTGTTTGATTTTAGTTTCCTAAGCCTTACTTTTATTTCTTGACTAAATTCACCACCTCTTGTCATGCAAGGTTCCCTTACCTTGCCATCCTCGTCCTTCCTTTTCACTGAAACATACCTGCCCTGTACTCTATGCAGTTGGTCTTTAAACACCCTCCACGTGTCAGATGTGGACTTGCCTAAAAAACAGCTGTTTCCCAACTAACTCTTCCTAGTTCCTGCCTAATACTCATTGAATACGCCCAGCTCCAATTTAATACTCTCCTGCAAGGTCCACGAGTGGGGAAACTCCATCTTTCTAAGGAAGCTTTGAGCAGTATGATGACCAATACAACTCACATTAAAGCAGTTTCCTGATTACAGCACAAAAAAGAACACATTATAAAAGAGTACTATCGTTAAATATCAGATAACAATGTGAAGCCTTCCCACAGACTGCTTTCATTTCCAAGTTCATTGTTGCTGAGCATGAAGACCAGTTATAGGACATGGTAGTCCCACAAGCCCACAGAAAAATCTCACAGAACGTTATTACAAGCCTTGGGTACAATGAGTTTAACGGTCTTCTAGAAGAAATAAACATAGCTAAAATCACCAATCTTCCTCAGGTGCCAGGAATTCCATTTTCTTATTACAGACAGTACCAAAACTGGCAGCATGGTTAGCTGAAGAAAGATATATTCAACCCAGAAAAATGTATAAATGTATTTAGAGCAAATAAGGCAAGCTAACACACACTAAATGATTGACTACTGAGAAATGTGGAGGGACAGAGAGGGGTGTGCAGCTCAAAGTCCACCCCCCCCCCCCCCACCCCAGGGTGGAAAGCTGGGTAGTACAAGGGGGAGTTGTCAGAAAGCATACTTGATACTTGCCTTCTTTGGGAAAGGCACAGAAAACAACAGGGAGGTCATGCAGGAACTGTTTAAAAAAATTTTAGTTAGGCCACAGACAGAATCCTGGATACAGCTTCAGTTACTGTAGTATAGGAAGGTCATGATAGTCCTAGAGAGCATGCAGAATAGATTTGTAAGAATGTCACCAGGACTGGAGAGTACTGAACATAGGCAGAGACCTTAGGCTGAGAGTGTCCTTCTGTGGAACAAGAGACACTGGTGGGAAACTTTATGAAAGTCTAGACAGGATTAAGGGAAAGGATTACTTCCCTCTGGAGGAAGGTCAACTGCAGAGTGACATAAAATTAAGGCCAACTGGTAGAAGGGTTAGAGGAGAATTGAGGAAGTATTTTTTTTCACCCAAAGAGACAGGAGTCTTCAACTTTCTGCCTGACAGAGTAGAAGTACAGGCAAAAGCTAAGTGGCAATAGCTTAAGGGCTACAGATCAGATTTAACAACAACACAAGGAGGACAACAACCATTGGTTAAAGTAACGTACTACGACACAGGTGGATGCCATTTGGCCTTTCAGATCCGTGCTGGCTCCCAGCAAAGCAATCCCAACTGTCCTATTCATGCTTTTATTTCCCTATAACCCTACAATATATTCCCTTTCTCTCTCTCCGCATGTCCATTCACTCCCTTTGATCCTTTTTGTCATTTAACCACACTAGGAGTAATTTACAGCAAACTAATTAACCTATCAGCTCATTTTTTGGGATGCTTGAGACAATCAGAGCACAGGTTCAGAGAGAGAATGCACTAACTTCACGTGGTCTGCATGTTCTCCTCGTGAACGTGTGGCTTTCCCCCAGTTTCCATCATGTCCCAAAGATGTGCAGGTTGGTAGGTTATACGGCTACTGTAAATTACCCTAAATGTGCGTGCTATTTATTCAGGCAGTACTCACCTGATTTGGGGAATGGGAATAGGAGGGAAATACCACCACTCTACAGGGTTGAGCAGCAAGCCACAAAGCCTTCTGATTTTCTTAGCAGAAATTCATGCACATACCATTTTTGTTTCATATCATAACCACCACAACATATACTCTGTTAATTAGTAATAGAATACCAGCAACCCATGGAATCTTACATGGAAAAATCCGGAATATAGAAATAGTAGCATTGCTGAGTGCTTTAAGACACAGTAGTAGTTTTAATCCCACAGTTAATAGAATACAGAAAAAGAATTTACAGTTTTTTAAATTAAAATTGGTTATTTTTATATAAATTGTTCCAGACCTTGCATTTAAGTCCCAAACTTGCTGGTCACTCTTTGCCAGCATTTTCTCCACTGTACAATAACAAAGAACTCCTCATGGACTTAGACTGAGCACACCCATAGTGATAATGTGGACAAGCTATTCAAATATTGACTGGGATAGAACAACATAAGCAGCAAAGTGTTAAGTTTCTGAAGTGCGTTTAGGAGAACTTTCTGATCAGTACATTTCTACCCCAAAGAGAAGGCAGCATTGCTGGACTTGTGAATGTGGCATGATGCAGGGTCAGTGGAACACAAGGATCAGTGGGAGAATGCTGAGGAAACAGTGATCATAATACAAGTTTAGAATAACTATGAAATAGGATAGAATAGGTAAAAAAAAAGTCAATTGGATGAGAACAGATCTGGCCTGGGACAACTAGAATGAAAGTTTGGTAGGCAAAATTTGAATTTAACCTTTCCAGTGGAGACTACAATCTACATACATTTCCATGTGGAAGAAAAGGAGGAAAATGAAAGCCATAGCTCCACATTGACCAAAAGAGTAGAATAGGGAAGAAGCGGAGAGCAAATGACAGAAATGCCAAGTTGTCAACACAAACGAGAACTAGGCTGATCACAATATTCAAAGGGGAAATAAAAAAGAGAAACAAGAGAGGTAAAAAGTACATGAGAAAAGACTGGCACCAAACAGGAAATCCAAAAATAACTTATGTGCATGACAACAGGAGACATGGTGCTGATCAGAGACCAAAATGGAAATTACTCCTGCATGGAGGGGGGCAGAGCAGAGGTACTAAATGAATGCTATGCATTGATCTATGCCAAGGAGAATGTTGCTGCGCCTCAGCAAAGGGAGTGCAGTGATATTCAGCATGGCTTAAAATTGATGAAAGTTGAGAAAGGCTAGCTGCATGTAAATCCCCTGGTCTGAATGGGATGCTTCCTGGGTTACTGAGGAAACTAAATTGTAGAGACACTGGCCATAATCTTCCAAATATCAATAGATTTGGAGCGGTGCCTCACATTGCACCCTCGCTCAAAAAACTGAATGTGAGAATAATGTGAGAAACCATGGTGTTGGGAAGTTCTCAAAACAATAATCAGGGACAGTAGTCACTTGCACAGATGTGACCATGATTAGAAAAAACATTCACTCACCGCACACTCACTCCTGACCAGACATGGTCCACAGTAAATTTTACTGCACTAGTTCTACAGAACAATCCAGCAAGTCCTACTCCTCTGCCTTCTCCACGTGGCCATACAAATTCTTTAAGAAACTTATCCAGCTCCCTTTTGAATGATTTCACTATAAATTTGCAATGCCCAATAAAGTGCCCAACTCCTACCAGCAAATGCTCATGGGTATCAGGTTTGTCTCTAATAATTCCATGGTTGAAGAGCAACACTAACATCTGCCACTCAAATTCAACCATTTATATTTGATTTGTAAAATGGTTATACAAATCAAACCTATCATTTAATGATTTGGAGCTTTTGTAGGACACATCCTTTCTCATTTTCTCACAAGCAGACTCAAAGTCTCCATGGGCAAAAGGTGTCCTGATAATTACTAAAGCAGTTTTGGTAGTTTCCTCTGTGATACAATTCCGATCCTTCCTGAATCTTGTGGAATTTGTTTTGCTGGACAGAAAGCTGTCATCCAAAATCTGAATTTTTTTGTTTGCACAGTTGTTCCGCAAATTCATTAAAACTGGAAAATTCATTTGTTCAAGTCGAACTGCTTTGGCACCACAACTTCCTGCAACAAATAAACTAAATTCAATCCTATATTTCCAACAAAGTATTTTTCCATTCAAGCCGCTGAAGCTTATTGTGAAAAAGTTTTGCATTTCGTTTTCTTCACTGTATCCTTATTGCCTTTGCCATCTTGATCTCCAGATGCTCCCTCCTTCTCATATGTTCTGCATCCTGAACCTAACCAATTTTGTACACTATCCCTTTTTATCCCATATTCCCTAATTTTTTTTAAGTATGCCAAATTCATCAAACACCCTTTCAAAGCCAAGATAAATCAACCACCCTTTCTACCAGCACATCAAAAAACTTATTAGTCAAACATGAATTGCTCTCCACAAATCCTTCATCAATCCATGCTTATTCAAGTGCCTGTTAATTTTCTCATGGATTACTGCTTCTGCAAGATGCCCTATCATAAATAATAAGCACACTAGCCTGGAAGTTCCAGGTTCACGCTCCTCTTTTCAGAGAAGATAATACCTGGTCAAAAAAAACAAGTGGTAATTTAAAATAAATTTATGTTAATGGCATTGTATTTGGTTCATAACATTAATTTTGTAAATTTCAGGCTTTAAGAAAAAGTGGTGACTGAGAAGGGAGATGAAGTTGGGTGCAGTGGATGAAGGTTTTCTACCCACAAATACCAAAGATACAGCATTGGGTAGCACAGTGGCACAGCTGCCCCACAGCAACCACACAGGTTCAATCCTGACTTTCAGTGCTGCCTTTCTGGAGTTTGGGCATGTGGGTTTCCCCCAGGTGTTCTGGTTTCCTCCCACATTCCAAAGACATGTGGATTGGTAGGTTAATTGACCACTGCAAATTGCCCCCAGTGTGTAGGTGAGGGTAGAATCTAGGGGGGAGTTGATGGGAACCTGAAGAAAATAAAATGGCATTAGTGTAAGTGGGTGCTTGATGGTTGGTATGGTCTGAGCTGAAGTTTCCATACACGTCAATGATTG
Source organism: Pristis pectinata (assembly GCF_009764475.1). Classification (NCBI taxonomy): domain Eukaryota; kingdom Metazoa; phylum Chordata; class Chondrichthyes; order Rhinopristiformes; family Pristidae; genus Pristis; species Pristis pectinata. Next base: position 44,055,122 of record NC_067412.1, read on the forward strand.
GATTTTATAAAAAAGGACAAATGCATTTTCATTCCATCTTGAATCTAAAATGCATGTCATTCATACATTTAAAAACTATCAACTCTCACATTGAAAAACAAAGTGCTGTAAATACTTAGTAAAATAAGTACCTGTGCTGAGATAAACAAAGCCAGTGCCCCCATGTTAATAATCTTTCAAATTCTCTGCCTTTTTTTTTGTGTTTTTAACTTACTGCATTTTGTCTAAACACTTTTCAATAGCATTCCAAAATACCAAACACAGATTTCTTGCACAACCAGCTCAACTGGAAATATCCAAAAGAAGAAAGAAAACTAACTTGCATATCTCTCTCCTTCCCAGTTCTGACAAAGGGTTGCAAACACAAAATATTAACTGTTTCTCATTTGTATGGAGCACCTGCCATTATGTATGTAATTACTAACACTGGTTATGATGACCCCATAAGAACGTAAGGAATAGGAGCAGCAGTAGATCATCTGGCCATCTAGCCTGCTCTGCCATTCAATAAGATCATGGCTGATTTGGCCGTGGACTAACTGCGTTTTCCCAATAACCTTTAATACCCCAACTACGCAAAAATCTATCTTACTGGGTCTTAAATACATTTAATGGTAACCTCTACTGCCTCCTTGGGCAGAGAATTCCACCGATTCACTACCCTCTGGGAAAACCAGTTCCCCTTCATCTCCATCCTCAATCTACTCCCCTGAATCTTGAGGCTATGTTCCCTCGTTCTGGTCTTACCTACTAGTGGAAAGAACTTTCCTACCCCTATCTTAACTATCCTTTTCATAATTTTATATGTTTCTATAAGATTCCCTCTCATTCTTCTGAATTCCAGCGCATATAGTCCCAGGCGACTCAATCTCTCCTCATAGTCTAACCCCCTTATCTCTGGAATCAACCTGGTGAATCTCCTCTGCACCGGCTCCAAAGCCAGTGTATCTTTTCTCAAGTAAGGAGACCAGAACTTCACGCAGTACTCCAGATGCAGCATCACCAGTACCCTGTACAGTTGCAGCATAACCTCCCTGCTCTTAAATTCAGTCCCTCAAGCAATGAAGGCCATGACAAAATAATGACAACCAGAACACTATCTGATCTCCAATCACCAAGTCTTGAACAAACCCACAATTGGATTCAATCCACATGTCAAACCGTGAGACTAAACTAAGTATAACTGATCTGAAACCACAGCACAGTGAACAGACCTTCTGTCAATGAGTTCAGCTTCCTTCACAGGTGGCTGTTGCTAAACAGTGTCACTGCAGATATAGCTTCTCAAAATAGATCCAACATAATCTCAAATTAATTTAATGACATTTTCAAATCTTCTTCTTGGCATGGTGAAGGATAATTTACTTCCATTCCACTTAGGTGGGTTCTGAACTGGCTGATGAGGCCAATGTGATACTGCGACCCAAAAGGCAGTGAATGGGTGGTATGCAAGGTGGTGCCATGCCTGTTGAGCGTACACACACTCCTTCCAAAGGATCTCATGATTCCTAGTGGTTCTCCTTGATTGGCCAAAGACCGGGTACTCCACAAGTCAGTGGGGACGTTACATTTTACCTGTGAACATCTCTGAGGCACTTCCTCCACCTTCCAGCAACGCCTTGCTGTGCCCAACCTCAGAGTCCAGTGGCAGCCTTAGGGATCCTTTGCTCAGCTGGTCAGAAGATGTACTGACCTTGGTCACTTGCTCTATCAGTGGATTTGGAGGATTTTGTGGACTCAGCATTGGCAGTACCTCTTCAACATTATTTTTTAATTCACCATCACACCCATTCATTTTGTTAAAATTTATAATTAAACTTTAATCAAACTTCTTTTCCCCCAGCATAATAATGTCATGTCAGAACCTGAGACATTTAAACTTTAACCTGAAATTCATCTCCTAAAGACAATGGTACACTTGAATTCACAGTTCTGAAAATTAAATGTTCAGATCATTAACTGCCTTCTCTATTCAGACATGCTGTGTATTGGAGCTTTCAGCTTTTTAAAAAAAAAATTCCAAATTATTTTCCTTTTAAAAAGTCAGCATCTTTCATATCCTTTTCAGAATGTTCCCAAATCAGCTTATGGCCAACTCAATATTGTGCAGTCACTGTTGTAATGCAAGAAATCCAGCTGCCAATGAAGCAACAGCAAACTCCCATAAGCAGCTTTGTTCAAAACAAAGTGTTGATTGTGGGAAAAATATTGGTCAGATGTTCCCCATATCCTAGTAAAAGAAGTTGCGAGCATCAGTAAAGTGACTGTATGTAGACAAGTAAACAGGCACCACGAAATCCACCCTTAATCTACAAGGAAAAGTCTTTTTTTTCATTTATGGTAATGTTTACTTTTAAACTGATACCAATGTGGTACTCAACTCAATAGCCAGTGGAAAGAGATGATCTAGCAACTCTGTCCTGAATTACCAATTTGAGCATCTGGCTGTCTCTCTGAAAGAGACTGGAACAGACTGTGGGGAAAACGTAATGGGTGGCACAGTGATGCAGCAGGCAATGCTGCTACCGCACAACTCCAGTGACCCAGGGTCACTCATGGCCTTGGATGCTGACTACATGGAGTTAGCACATTCTTCCTCTGACCACATAGGTTTCCCTCAGATGCTCTTATTTTCCCTCACATCCCACAGACGTGTAGACGTAGGTTAATTGGCAAATGTAAATTTCTCCTACCTCCTACATACACTAGTAATATTGATGTGGGCAGGGGAGTGATGGTGTTAAGTTAATATGTGTGAGAGAATAGGCGACAGGAAAATAAGTGGGGGAATGCTATTGCTGTATGCTGGCATAGACTAATGGACTGAATGGCCTTCCTCTACGTTGCAAGTGTTGCAAGGAACAATGAGAAATGAGGAAGCGCAAAAGGAATCAATGGAAGTCCACCAATCCACACTGGCACTGGAGATGAGTCACAATTAAAATAAGCGGCACAGTAGCGTAGCGGTTAGCGCGACGCTATTACAGTGCCAGCGATCGGGGTTCAATTCCCATCGCTGTCTGTAAGGAGTTTGTACATTCTCTCGTGTCTGCGTGGGTTTCCTCCGGGTGCTCCGGTTTCCTCCCACATTCGAAAGACGTACGGGTAGGTTAATTTGGGGGTTTAAAATGGGCGGCGCGGACTCATTGGGCCGAAAGGGCCTGTTACCATGCTGTAAATAAAATTTAAAAAAATTTTAAAATGGTGCACAATCGTTGAACACTGAATTTTTCAACTCCCAATCATTCCAACATCCACAAATTCATTAAGACAGATATTCACACTTTCCCACACTGTGTGGCACAATAAGTGAGCAATTACACACAAGTTTAGCCATTTTCCATGTTACAAGCTTGTAATACTACAGGATTCTATCCGACCAGACCTGAATTTATGTATCTGACAGGCTTTCTGTAACATGTTGTCATTATCTAAGGTCTTAAATAGCCGACAGACCACCTTGACAAGGAGAACAGCACCAAGAACCAAACAAGAAAGAAACAGCTGCTTCACAATTTGCATTCAAAGTACCTGTCGATATAGTAATGGCAAAACACTTCTGTCACCACCTCCCTGCTTTACATATAATCACAACATAAATGTAGTTTAAAAGTAGATAAGCACTATCCGTGAAACCCATAACCACTGCTCAATTCAAGCACTCCTATACTCCATAAGGGAACTTTGAGCTTCTGAGATAAGAATGAAGAGATGGTACGCAGTCGCCTGGTAGAAGCAGGCAAACTTCACCTTACTGAGGGTCAGCGGGCGAGAGAGATGGGGGACCCCAGGGAGAAACTGAGCGGGCAGAGACAAGGTACTCCAGGGAACGATGGTTTGGGGGGGGGGGGGGGGGGCAAGGGAAGAAACAGGCAACCCCAGGGAATTGGAAGGTGAGGGGAGGCAGAAACAGGGGGCTGTCATCCAGCCCTCAGAGGGTACCTGCTCACTACCCCTCCCCCCCCCCACCCCCCCAACCCCCAATGACTTCCTGGAGACAGGCAGCCGGGTGGGGTGGGGAGAGGAGGGAGAGGGGAGAGGAGGGAGAGGGGAGGGAGGGTGGAGGAGAGGGGGAGAGGAGGGGAGGAGAGGGGGAGAGGAGGGGAGAGGAGAGGAGGGGAGGGGAGGGGAGGGGAGGGGAGGGGGGGGTGGGGGGATACCCCAGCCACAATACTACCACCTCCCCCCCTCCACTCCCGATCCCACTCCACCCTACCCCACCCACCTGCCCACGGTCTGGTTGGCCAGCTGCCGCATCCGATTGAACTGCTTCTTCATGATGCCTCCTGCCCGAAGCCCCCGCAGCGGCGCCGAACGCAAATTCAGTGAGAGGCCGTGCCTCGGCCCTGGGCCGCCGTACACACCATGGCCCAGGGACCCCTGTCCCCACACACCACCCGCCGATCGACCGCTCCTGCACCCACAGACCCCCCGCTCTCTGCCCGGGCCTGTGCTCACAAAACTCGACCGCCCCTCGCCGCGGCGGAAGTGATTGCGCGCAGCACTTCCGGTCCGGGCGCGGGCAGGGGAAGGCGCCTGATTCTGGTCCCGTCCCTGAGCTCCGCTCCCTGCGACTGCCGCTTGCTCGGCCCCTGGGAGGAGTCCCAAGGGTCGGGGGTACCCAGACTCGCTGGCACTGCCATTCCCGGGAGAGCTGATGGTTAACCCCCCCCCCCCGGCCCGCACACCTTGGCATCGCTCAGCGGGCCGGAGGCCAGACGGGTGGGGCTTCATTCGGTGAAGCGGCTTCACTTTCCTTCATTGACCGGGATTAGGGATGTTTGGGGTAAAGTGAGGGAATTAAAGTGGCGGGGGACAAATTGGGAATGGGTAGAATGGGCGGGGAGTGGAAGGGGATGAATTTGGTGGGGGATACAGTTGGGGGTAAAGTAGTTGGGGATAAATTGAGGGTAGGGATAAAATGGGTGAGGGTAAATTGGGGGTGATAAGTAGGGCGTGGGGGTAAAATGATGGGGATAAAAGTGGGTGGGGGATAAAAGTGGGGAAGATTGGGTTTGGGAGGTTAAGGGCAGGAGTAGAGTGGAGGGGATAAAGTGGGTGCGGAGGTAGTGTGGAAGGTAAGTTGGGTGGGGGATAAAATGGACAGATGTAGAGTGGCTGTTGGGGGGGGGTGGTGAAGTGGGTCGGGATAAAATGGAGAGGGTTAAAGTGGAGGGGAATAGAGTGAGGGGTAAGTGGAGGAGGATAGAATGGGCAGGGGGTACAGGGGAGGGGATAGAGTGGGTAGGGGTAAAGTTGGGGTGAAGTAGAGGGTGGGGTAAAGGGGAGGGAGGTGGGTGGGGTAAAGGGGAAGTCGGGTGACAGAAAGGGGAGGAAGGAGGAGGAGGGGTGGGGTAAAGGGGAGTGAGGGGTGGGAAGTGGGGAGGGTGGGAGAGAGTAGAGGAGGAAAAGGGTGGAGGGAGTGCATTAGAGGGAGACTTTAATTTCCCTAGTATTGACTGGACTTCCCAGAGTTTTAAAGTTCTGGACAGCATAGAATTTGTGAAACGTGTCCAGGACAGCTTCCTGAGTTAATATAGAGAAGGCCCGACTCAGGAGGGTGCAATGCTGGACCTTCTCTTCGGGAACAAGGTAGGACAGGTAACTGAAGTGGCAGTCAGGGAGCACTTTGGCTCTAGTGACCATAATTTTAGTAGTTTTAAGATAGTGTTAGAAAAGGATAGGACAGGTCCACAGGTTAGAGTCTTAAACTGGAGCAGGGCTAATTTTGGGGGAATTAGGCAGGATCTAGCAGAGGTCGATTGGGTGAGCCTGTTTGAAGGGAAAGGAACAAGTAGCAAGTGGGAGGCTTTTAAGAGAGTGATATTAAGAGTCCAGGAGCAACATGTTCCTGTTAGGGTGAAGGGTAAAGCTTGCAAGTTTAGGGAACCTAGGCTGACGAGCTCTGTTCAAGAAAAGGAAGTATGCATTGGATTTAGGAAGTCGGGGAAAAGTGAATCCCTTGATGACTATAAAAAGATTAAGAATGATATTGGAGCATGGGTAAGTACGTGGAACTATGATGTGGTAGCCATTACAGAGGCTTGGCTGTCACAAGGGCAGGAATGGCTGCCGGATATTCCAGGCTTTATATGTTTCAAAAGGGACAGAGGTAAAAGGTGGGGAGTGGCTTTGCTGATCAGGGACAGTGTAACAGCTGTAGAAAGGGAGGATGTCCTGGAAGGATCGTTTACTGAGTCAGTGTGAGTGGAAGTCAGAAAACAGGAAGGGAGCGATCACTCTATTGGGAGTATTCTACAGATCACCCAATAGCAGCAGAGACACTAAGAAGCAGATCAGGAGGCAGATTTTGGAGAGGTGCAAAAATAACAGGGTTGTTGTTATGGGTGATTTCAACGTTCCTAATATTGATTGGCACCTCCTTAGTGTAAAGGGGATAGACGGGGCAGAGTTTGTTAGGTGTGTCCAGGAAGGATTCCTGACACAGCATGTGGATAGGTGACTAGAGGAGAGCTGGTACTAGGCAATGAGCCTGATCAGGTTTCAGATCTCTCGGTGGGAGAGCATTTTGGAGACAGTGACCATAACTCCTTGACCTTTACCATAGCCTTGGAGAGGAATAGGAGTAGACAATATGGAAAAGTATTTAATTGGGGGAGGGGGAATTATGATGCTATTAGGCAGGAACTTGTGAGCGTAAATTGAGAAGTGCACAGCGGAAATGTGGAGGTTGTTTAGGAAATACTTGAATGGGGTTCTGGATAGGTTTGTCCCATTGAGGCAGGGTAAGGATGCAGGATATCTTGTCAAGAGGAAGAAAGAAGCTTACCTCGGGTTTGGAAAGCATGGATCAGACAGGGCTCTGGAGGATTACAAGGTAGCCAGGAGGGAGCTTAAGAATGGAATTAGGAGAGCTAGGAGAGGGCGTGAGAAGTCCTTGGTGAGTAGGATCAAGGAAAACCCCAAGGCATTTTACACGTATGTGAAGGAGGATGTCTAGAGTGAGGGTAGGACCGATCAGGGATAAAAGAGGAAATGTGCCTGGAGTCAGAAGAGGTAGGTGAGGTCCTAATGAATATTTTACTTCAGTAGTCCCAGTGAGAGAGAGCTTGACTTTTGTGAGGATGGTGTACGACAGGCTGATACGTTAGGGCACGTCGACATGAGAGACAAAAAGGATGTGCTGGAACTATTGAAAGACATTAGGATAGATGAGTCACCGGGGCTGGACGGGATATATCCAAAGTTATTATGGGAACCGAGGGAAGTGATTGCTGCGCCTTTGGTGACGATCTTTGTATCCTCACTGGCCACAGGAGTAGTGCCAGATGATTGGAGGGTGGCGAATGTTGTTCCTTTGTTTAAGAAAGGGAGTAGGGATAACCCTGGGAATTACAGACCAGTGAGTCTTACTTCAGTGGTGGGCAAATTACTGGAGAAGATTCTTAGAGACAGGATTTATGGGAATTTGGAGAAGCATAGGCTGATTGGGGACAGTCAGCATGGCTTTGTGCCTCATGAGCCTGATTGAATTCTTTGAGGATGTGACAAAGCACATTGATGAAGGTAGAAAAGTGGCTGTAGTGTACATGGAGTTTAGTAAAGCGTTGATAAGGCTCCTCATGGAAGGCTTATTCAGAAAGTCAGGAGGCATGGGATCCAGGGAAACTTGGCTGTGTGGATTCAGAAGACAGAGGGTGGTGGTAGATGGAGTGTATTCTGCCTGGAGGTCGGTGACCAGTGGTGTTCCACGGGGATCTGTTCTGGGAGCCCTCCTCTTTGTGATTTTTATAAATGACTTGAATGAGGATGTGGAAGGTTGGGTTAGTAAGTTTGCAGATGACGTGAAGGTTGGTGGTGGTGTGGATATTGTAGAAGGTTGCTGTAGATTACAACAGGACATTGATAGGATGCAGACCTGGGCTGAGAAGTGGCAGATGGAGTTCAACCTGGAAAAGTGTGAAGTGATGCACTTTGGAAGATAGAATTTGAAGGCAGAATACAAGGTTAATGGCAGGACTCTTAGCAGTGTGGAGGAACAGAGGGATCTTGGGGTCCACATCCATAGATCCCTCAAGGTTGCTAAGAAGACGTATGGTGTGTTGGCCTTCATTAGTCTGGGTATTAAGTTCAAGAGCGTGAGGTAATGTTGCAGTTCTATAGAACTCTGGTTAGACTACACTTGGAATATTGTGTTCAGTTCTGGTGGCCTCATTATAGGAAGGATGTGGAAGCTTTAGAGAGGGTGCAGAGGAGATTAACCAGGATGCTGCCTGGATTGGAAAGTGTGTCTCATGAGGATAGGTTGAGTGAGCTAGGGCTTTTCTCTTTGGAGAGAAGGATGATAAGAGGTGACTTAATAGAGGTGTATTGATAAGGGGCATAGATTGAGTGGAGAGTCAGAGACTTTCTCCCAGGGTGAAGATGGCTAACACAAGGCATAATTTTAAGGTGTTTGAAGGAAGGTACGTATAAGGGGGATGTCAGGGGTAAGTTTTTTTTCCACACAGAGAGTGGTGGGTGCATGGAACACACTGCCTGCAAAGGTTGTGGGGGCAGATACATTTAGGGACATTTAAGAGACGCTTAGATGGCCACATTTAAGAGACTCTTAGATAGCCACATGAATGATAGAAAAATGGGGGGGGCAATGTGAGAGGGAATGGTTAGATAGATATTAGAGCAGGATATTGGCACAACATCGTGGGCCGAAGGGCCCGTACTGTGCTGTAATGTTCTATGTTCTATTATACTCTTAAGAGGGAAATCAGGAGGGCAAAGAGGGGTATGAGATGGATCTACCAGGTAAGGTTAAGGAAAATCCAGGGAGAAAGTTGGTTGCCTTAGAGATCAGCAGAGCCGCCTATATCTTGATCTGCAGGAGATGGGTGGACTTTGAACAAATATTTCTTCTTGGTGTTTACTGAGGAGAAAATCATGGTTGCTCAAGAGATAAAGGAAATTAGTGGAGATGTTTTGGAGAACATTCATATTATCAGGGAGGAGGTATTTGCAGGCTTACAGATAAATCCTGGGGCTTGACCTAGTGCATCCTAGGACTTTGTGGGAGGCTGGAGGAGAAATTGTGAAGGCCCTTGTGGAGAGTTTTGCTTCATTGCAAGGGCAAGCCAATGAACTACAGGCCAGTCAGCCTGATGTCAGTAGTCGAGAAGTTACTGGAGGGAATTCTGAGGGACAGAATATGACAGCTTGTGGTAAGACAGAGTCTGATTAGGAGGAGTCAGCATGGCTTTGTGCGTGGAAAGTTGTGCTTAACTAACCTTTTAGAGTTTTTTTGAAGAGGTAGCCAAAAAGGTAGGTGAGTGTAGGACTTTAGCAAGGCCTTCGACAAGGTCCCACATGGTAGGCTGGTCTGGAAAGTTTGGCCCCATGACATCCAGGGAGAGCTAGTGAGGTGGATTCAAAATTGGCTCAGAGGTAGGGAGCAGAAGGTGGTGGTTGAAGGTTGTTTCTCAGAATGGAGTCGTGACTAGTGGTGAGGCGCAGGGATCGGTGTTGGGCCCCTTGTTATCCCTTGCGAATGCACAAGGCTTGATCAGTAAGTTTGTGGATGACGTGAAATTAGGAGGTGTTGTTGATGGTGAATAAGGTTATGGTAGATTACAGGGGGATCTTGGTCAGTTAGGGAAGTGGGCCGAGGAGTCGCAAATGGATTTCAATACATATCAGTGTGAGGTGATGTATTTTGGAAGTTAACCCAGCATATGCTATGAATGGCAGGGCACAAGGGAGTGCAATGGAACAGGGACCAAGGAGTACAAGTGCATAGTTCATTGAAAGTGGCGTCACATGTCGACAAGGTGGTTAAAAAGGTGTTAAGCATGCTGGCTTTCATCAGTCAGGGCATTGAGTATAGGAGTTGGCACATTATGTTGCTTTTGTATAAGTTGTTGGTGAGACCGCACTTGAAGTACTGTGTACAGCTTTGGTCACCCTGTTACAGGAAAGATGAGGTTAAACTGTGAAGAGTGCAGGAAAGATTTTACAAGGATGTTGCCAGGGCTAGAGGGCCTGAGTTATCGGGAGAGGTTGGCCAGGCTAGGTCTTTATTCCTTGGAACGTAGAATGAGGGTTGATCTTACTGAAGTTATAAAATCATGAGGGGCATTGATAAGGTGGATGGTAGCAGCCTTTTCTCCAGGGTAGTGGAGTCCAAAACCAGGTGGCATAGATTTAGGGTAAGAGGCAGAAGATTTAAAAGGGACCTGAGGGGCAACTTTTTCACACAGAGGGAGGTGAGTATATAGAACGAGCTGCCAGAGGAAGTGGTTGAGGCAGGTACAATAGTATCGTTTAAGAAGCACTTGGATAGGTGCTTCTTAAAGCACATGCAGGGGCGGGGCTTGGAGGATATGGTCTGAACGCAGGAAATTGGAAAAAGATAGGTGGGCACCGTGGTTGGCATGGACACGTTGCGCCGAATGGCTTGTATCTGTGCAATATTGCTTGATTCCAAAGGGGATGGGGAGTATGGAGGGCAGCAGACAAGAGGGAGGCAGAGCGTGGAAGGGTGTAATGGGGAGGAAGGGGTTGGTGGGGAGGGGGTAAAGGGGAGGGAGGGTTGGAGAAGAGGGGTTGAAGGGGAGGGAGGGTCAGAAGGGAGGGGGTGAAGTGGACGGAGGGAGGAGTCGGAGGGGGTGAAGGGGAGAGGGGGAGGTGGGGGAGGGAGGGTCAGGGGAGAGGGGTTGGAGGAGAGGGAGGGGCACAAAGGGGAGGTTAATGGGCAGGAGGGTGAGGGGGGATAAAGGGGAGAGAGCAATATAAAGGGGAGGGGGTGGTGATGGGAGGAGGTAAAGGAAAGGATCTGGAGGGTAGGGAGGGGGTTTAAATGGAGGGAGGGGCTTTCAGGGGAGGGTGTGGTGAGTAAATAGAGTGGAGGGGAGGGGGGCAAGGGTCGTGGATGGAGGGACACGGGGTGTGAGGAGAGGGAGTTGGAGAGGTGGGTGTGGAGGGAAGGGTAGGGGTCAGGTGTAAAGGGGGAGGAGGATTTATAGGGTAATGAGGTGGGTAAATGGGAGGGATGTGGAGGGGAGGGAGGTTTATAAAGGGGTTGTGGGGTAGAGAGAGTGTAAGGGGAGGGATGTTAAAGGGAAGTGAAGATAAGGGAAGGGAGGGGCTGAAGGGGGTAAAGGGGAGTGAGAAGCTGGAGATTGGGAGGGGGTAAAGGGGTGGGGGAGGGTTTGGATGGGGTAAAGAAGTTAAAGGTGCATAAAGGGCAGGGGGGGGAGGGAGGAGCCAAGAAGGTAAATGGGAGGGAGGGGTAAAGGGGAGGTGGGGGAGCGGGTAAATGGGAAGGGGATAAGGGGAGGGAAGGGGGTATATGTTGCTCATCTGGTACTGTCAAAGTCCCCAGCATGCTGGATTATTGAAGTTTTACTGTATCTGCCAATTTCGTGATTATGGCAAAACAACACGTGACCAAAAACATCCATCTTCATTCATCCAGCTAGCTTCAGAAAATAAACACTTCATATTGCTTCATTCTCAATTTCCTTTAATTGTCCACCAAAAGTTCCCTTATCTTTGAGGATCATTCCTAATCCAGTTTATCTCTTCCCATGATGATCTTAAATACAGCAATAATTCCTCAAAAACATCTTTCTGTTTAAATATACTCCTTATATTTGGTCTTTCCTTGGACTGTTCCCAGTCAGATTATCAAATTTGTTGTCCTTCTCTGCCACTACCAGAACTGGGATGTCCCATGGGTCCAGTGCCACAACTGTATGTTGTACCAAAGTAATGATGGACCAGTGTGCTAGCCAAATGTCACAGTCTTGGTGAAGGATTATGAAGTATGAGCACCCTCATGTCACAAGGCTGCGAGTTCATCCTAGCTTCAGATTTGAGCTAAAAATCTAAACTGATTGTTCAGAATATAAACAGAAATTAAAGTTAAACCTTAATTCATATCTTTCTGTTTAAGTAGACTTAAATGATCCATTCTTCTTTTTCAAATGAAGAGTAGGGGGTTCTGGTAATATCCAGACAAACAATAACCAAAATGAGACTTGTCCCATTTATATTTCCTTTTCTTGGGCACATCTCGGCCTAAAAATAAAGGAACTGCATGTAAGAAAATAATGTGTGGTTTGTGAAGCACATTGGAATATTCTATGACCATGAGGAGAATGTCACTGTTATAAATTCCATCCTCCCTGGATCTGCTGAACGATGCTTGCAAATATCCTTTATGCTCTTCTGCAATATCTGGATGTGATAAAGATGTTCAACAGAATTAGGGAACCTTACCTGAAAAGAAAAGTCTGCCAAATGTATCAGCTGCATGTACTCACGCTGTATGCCCAGTAACAACCAGCAGCTGAACTCCCTCATTTGTTAACCTCACCCAATGATGCCAGCATTACATTCCATTCTCCCCAGGCTGCAGCAGATTCCAAAAGATCATTTAGAAGGGATAGAAGACAACATTTCACCTCTGCACATTCACCATTTTATGTACCTCTGTTCCCTCACTTCAGTCTACAAGAGCACCAAATGCATGCAAATATTTGGAGCTCACTTGAAAAACAAATTAAACTGCAGGAAACCAGGAATTATGCCAGTAGTTGCACAGCTTTAGGAATATGCTATATTTCAAAGGGTATTGAGCTGTCCTCACATACCTGGGGGTTAATATAATCCATGAGCACCAAATAAAAATAAAAAAGGCAGGTGTTAAAATTATTCACTATAGTTTTGTTGGATTTCTTGAAAAATGAGAGAAGGGTGTTAGGATAGCCACGGACTTGTGCTTATTATTTAAATTGGTTTATTATTGTACCATGTAGCAAGATACAGTGAAAAACTTTGTTTTGCATGCCATCCATACAGATCATTTCATTACAACAGTGCATTGAGGTAGTACGGGGAAAACAATAACAGGATGCAGAGTAAAGTGTTACAGTTACAGAGAAAGTGCAGTGCAGGTAGACAATCAAGTGCAAGGCCATAACAAGGTAGATTGTGAGGTCAAGAGTCTATCTTATGGTACTAGGGGACCATTTAATAGTCTTATAATATTGAGCCTGGTGGTATGTGCTTTCAGGCTTTTGTATCTTCTGCCCGATGGGAGGGGGGAGAAGTAAGTATTCCAGGGTGGATGGGGTCTTTGATTATGTTGGCTGCTTTACTGAGGCAGTGAGGGGTGTAGACGGAGTACATGGAGGAGAGGCTGGTTTCTGTGATGTGCTGAGCTGTGTCCACAACTCTGCAGTTTTTTGCGGTCTCAGGCAAAGCAGTTGCCATACCAAGCTGTGATGCATCTGGATAGGATGCTTTCTATGGTACATCGATAAAAATTGGTGAGGGTCAAAGGGGACATGCCAAATTTCTTTAGCCTCCTGAGGAAGTAGAGGCACTGGTGAGCTTTCTTGGGTGTGGCATCTACATGGTTGGACCAGGACTCCAAGGAACTTGAAGCTTTCAACCCTCTGAACCTCAGCACCATGGATTAAACAGGAGCATGTGCACTGCACCCCTTCCTGAAGTAAATGACCAGCTCTTTTGTTTTGCTGACATTGAAGGAAAGGTTGTTGTCATGACACCATGCCACTAGGCTCTCAATCTCTTTCCTGTGTTATTTGAGATTCAGCCCTATACGGTGGTGTCACATGCAAACTTGTAGCTGTAGTTAGAGCAGAATCTGGCCACGCAGTCATTAGTGTATGGGGAGTAGAGTAGGAGGCTGAGGACGCAGCCTTCTGGGGCACCAGTGCTGAGGATAATCATGGGGGAGGTGTTGCCGCCTATCCTTACCAATTGCGGTCAGTTGGTCAGGGAGTCAAGGATCCAGTTGCAAAGGGATGTGTTGAATCCCAGGTCTAGGGAGATGAGTTTGCTTGGAATTACAGTGTTGGAGGTGGACCTGTAGTCAATAATCACTAGTCTAACGTAGGTGTCTTTACTGTCCAGATGCTCCAGAGATGAGTATAGGGCCAGCGAGGTGGCATCTGCCGTGACATATTTATTAAGAAAGATTTACAGATTTTGCTTTTAATTGTTGGCAGAAGATTGGAATTTCAAATAAATATTTGGGAAAATGTGATTTCTATACTGAAGATCTGATTGTAAATTAGAGAATTCTACATGAATCTGGTTTGAACACTCTGTTATTGTACAGTCCTCAACAGTTGCCTTTCCTGCCATCTACTGGCAGTTAATGTTATTACTTAGAATTACAAAAACCTGCATAGAAGTTCAGAACAAAAGCTTCTCTTATTCTAAAACAGTTACTATTGGCAATGGACACCAGAGACTGCAGATGTTGGAATCTGGAGTGAAAAAAAAAACTGCTGGGGGAACTCAGCAGGTCACACAGCATCTATGGAGGCAGAGGGATGGTTGAGACCCTGTGTCAGGACTGAGAGTGTAGGGGGGAGATAGAGGGGAGGGAGGGGTGAGGCAGGAGCTGGCAGGCGATAGGTGGAACCAGGTGAGGAGGGGGATGATGGGTAGATGGAGCCGGGTGGGGGCAGGAGAAGGGTGGAATTGGGAGACGGGCTGGGAGGTGATAGGCAGAGACAAATAAGGAGAGGGGAAAACAAGGTGCAAATGGAGCCAGCTGTGGAGAGGAGAGGGTGGAGGTGGGGACAAGAAGCTGGAAGGTGATGTGGAAACGAGGTTGCAGATGCTAGAAACTGATAAGTAAGGAAGGTGATGTGGTACCAGATAAGGGAGGACATCATCTCCCTCAAATTACATTCAGCTCTGGATCTTCTTGACAATAAGAATGCATATGTCAGGATGTTATTCATTGACTACAGGTCAGCCTCCAATACCATAATACCTAATAAGCTCATCTCTAAGCTCTTGGACTTGGAGCCCCCATCTGCAACTGGCTTCTAGACTTCCCGACCAGCAGACCTCAGTTGGTTAGAATTGGTCATATCCTTTCATCCACCCTGACCCGCGACATTGGTGCTCCCCAGGGTTGCATACTCAGTGCCCTGGTCTACTTCCTGTATACCCATGACCGTGTGGCCGGATACAGTGCCAACTCAATCTTTAAGTTCGCCAATGATACCAATGTTATTGGCCAGATCAACAAGAATTATGAGATGGTGTACAAGGAAGAGATTGTGAACCTTGTGTCATGGTGTCAGAACAACAACCTAGCCCTTAATGTCAGCAAGACGTTAAGAGCTGGTTGTGGGGTGGGGGGGGGGGGGGGGGCGGGGGGGGTGGGTGGTGGTGAATACAACCTATTCCTCATCAAGAGAGCTGCTGTAGAGCTGGTTGACAGCTTCAAGTTCCTGGGCATCATTATCACTGTACCTTAGTACATGAGACAATAATAGAGAACATAGAAAAACTACAGCACAATTCAGGCCCTTCGGCCCACAAAGCTGTGCCGAACATGTCCCTACCCTAGAAATTACTAGGCTTACCCAGAGCCCTCTATTTTATTCAGCTCCATGTACCTATCTAACAGTCTCTTGCAAGACCCTATCATATCCGCCTCCACCACCGTTTCCGGCAGCCCATTCCACACACTCACCACTCTCTGAGTAAAAAACTTACCCCTGACATTTCCTCTATATCTACTCCCCAGCACCTTAAACCTATGTCCTCTTGTGGCCGCCATTTCAGCCCTGGGGAAAAGCCCCTGACTATCTACCCGATCAATACCCCTCATCATACACCTCTATCAGGTCCCCCCTCATCCTCCGTCTCTCCAAGGAGAAAAGGCTGAGTTCCCTCAGCCTGCTTTCATAAGGCATGCTCCGCATCCCAGGCAGAATCCTTGTAAATCTCTCTTGTTGTGAGAAATCCACATGGCTGTCACGTGACAGTAACGACAATGACCCCCGCTGACCGGAGGACAGCGTTGTTCCTCTGATTGGAAGTGATACTACTGTCAATCAAGGTGCGGCTCCACCCACCCCTCAGGTGTGAGAGTACCTTTTGCTTCTGAACTTGCCTGACCAGCATCCTTTGTCTCTGAACCTGCCTGACCATTGGCTGTGGCAGGAACCTTTGTCTTGGACTCCCACACCATTGGCTCATTTAAATCACAACAGTGAGGCTCCACCCAGCCTCCTAGCACCATAAAAAGGGCTGCATCCCCTAGCCCTTCCTCTTTTGACGACCCCAAGAGTAGTGAGACAACGCTGCAGAGATCATTGGTAAGAATGCATCACCACATGGTCAGGGAGTGTTTCACTCAGACTCATGGAGCATTAAGGGCCAATGCTAGTGTGGGACAGGCATTGAAGTGTTATATCCTGAAGTTGTACATTGTTATTGTGTGCTTGTTTGTATCAGTGTGTGTGTGTGTGTGTGAGTGTATTTTACCCCAGTTGCAATCCCCTCTCGTGTTCACGGTATCCTGCGTGTGAGTGAGTGTGTGTCTGTTCCCATCCATTCTGTCCCACGTTTGCCTTGTGATTAAACTAGTTTTGGTCTACAAAGCTCATGTCCAGAGTCCTTGATCCTTAAGACAGAGAAGAACGTTTTCACACAACACCTCTGTACCCTCTCTATGACTTCCACATCTTTCCTGTAGTGAGGCGACCAGAACTGAGCACAATACTCCAAGTGGGGTCTGACCAGGGACCTATATAGCTGCAACAATACCTCTCGGCTCCTAAATTCAATTCCCCGATTGATGAAGGACAATACACCATATGCCTTCTTAACCAAAGAGTCAACCTGCACAGCCGCTTTGAGCATCCTATGGACTCGGACCCCAAGATCCCTCTGATCCTCCACACTGCCAAGAGTCCTACCATTAATACTATATTCCGCCAACATATTTGACCTACCAAAATGAACCACTTCACACTTATCTGGGTTGAACTGCATCTGCCACTTCTCAGCCCAAGTCTGCATCCTATCTATGTCCCTCTGTAATCTCTGGCAGCCCTCCAAACTATCCACAACACCCCCAATCTTCGTGTCATCCGCAAACTTACTAACCCACCCCTCCACTTCCTCATTCCAGGTCGTTTATAAAAATCACAGAGTAAGGGTCCCAGTCCAGATGCCTGAGGTACACCACTGGCCACCGACCTCCACTCAGAATACGACCCTTCAACAACCACTCTTTGTCTTCTGTGGGCCAGCCAGTTCTGGATCCACACTGCAATGTCTCCTTGGATCCCATGTCTCCTCACCTTCTCCATAAGCCTTGCATGGGTTACCTTAACAAACGCCTTGCTGAAATCCATATACACTACATCTACTGCTCTCCCTCCATTGATGTGCTTAGTCACATCCTCAAAAGATTCAATCAGGCCTGTAAGGCAGGACCTGCCCTTGACAAAGCCATGCTGACTATTCTTAATCATATTATACCTCTCCAAATGTTCATAAATCCTGCCTCTCAGGATCTTCTCCATCAGCTTACCAACCACTGAGGTAAGACTCACCGGTCTATAAATCCCTGGGCTATCCCTACTCCCCTTCTTGAATAAGGGAACAACATCCACAACCCTCCAATCTTCCAGAATATCTCCATTGACGACGCGAAGATCATCATCAGAGGTTCTGCAATCTCCTCCCTCGCCTCCCACAGCAACCTGGGGTACATCTCATCCGGTCCCGGTGACTTATCTAACTTGATGCTTTCCAAAAGTTTCAGCACCACCTCTTTTCTAATATCTACATCCTCAAGCTTTTCAGGCTGCTGCATGTCCCCACTACAATCCCCTAGATCCTTTTCTGTAGTGAATACTGATGTAAAGTATTCATTAAGTACCTCCGCTATTTCTTCCGGATCCATACACACTTTCCCACTGCTGCACTTGATAGGCCCTATCCTTTCGCATCTCATCTTCTTACTCTTCACATACTTGTAGAACGCCTTGGGGTTTTCCTTAATCCTGCTTGCCAAGGCCCTCTCATGTCCCCTTCTTAAGTTCCTTCCTTTTAGCCTTGTACTCTTCCAGATCCCTAACATTACCTAGCTCTCTGTACCTTCTGTATGCTTTTCCTTTTGACTAGATTTATTATAGCCTTCGTACACCACGATTCCTGTATCCTCTCGTGACTCCTCTGTCTCATCGGAACATGTCTGTGCAGAACTCCACACAAATACCCCCTGAATATTTGCCACATATCTTCCATACTTTTCCCAGAGAACATCTGTTCCCAATTTAAACTTACAATTTCCTGCCTGAGAGCCTCATGATTCCCTTTACTCCAAGTAAATGCCTTTCTAGTCTGTTCCTATCTGTCTCCAGTGCTAACGTAAAGGAGAGAGAATTATGATCACTATCACCAAAATGTTCACCCACTGAGAGATCTGACACCTGACCAGGTTCATTACCCAATATCAAATAAAGCACAGCCTCTCCTCTTGTAGGTCTATCTACATACTGTGTCAAGAACCCTTCCTGAACACAGCTAACAAACTCCACCCCATCTAAACCCCTCACTGTCTGGAGATGCCAATCGATGTTTGGGAAATTAAAATCCCCCATCACAACAACTCTGTTATTCTCACACCTTTCTAGGATCTGCCTCCCTATCTGCTCCTCAATAACCCTGTCACTATTGGGCGGCCTATAAAAACAGCACCCAGCACCGTTATCGACCCCTTCCTGTTCCTAACCTCCACCCACAGACTCCATAGACAATCCCGCCACAACGTCCATCTTTTCCGCAGCCGTGACACTATGTCTGATCAACAGTGCCACTCCCCCACCTCTCTTGCCTCCCTCCCTGTCCTTCCTGAAACATCTAAAACCTGGCACCAATTTACCTCACCTGGTCCCTCAATGTTGATGTGGTGATCTCTTCTGTGATTTCTTAGGTGTCTGAGAAGATTCAGCTTGTCCACAAGGATTCTCTTGAATTTCTACAGATACACTATAGGAAGTATCCTAATAAGTTGCATCTCAGCCTGGTATAGCAACTGTTCTGCTCTTGATCAACTGAACCAGCAGAGAGTGGTAAACCAGCAGAGAGTGGTAAACCAGCAGAGAGTGGTAAACACAGCCCAGTCCATGACAGGCTTATAACTTCATACTATCTAGTCCATTTTCACAGTGTATTACTTCAGGAGGGCTCTTGGTATTGTCAAGGATGCCTGCCACCCTTGTCATTCTACTGCTCTTCTACCTTCTAGATACAGGAGCTTGAAAGCCTGGCTGACCAGACTTAAGAACAGCTTCTTCCCCACTGCTATCAGACATCTGAACCAATCACCTCTTTCACACCCCCTTCCCAGTGGTACTGCCACATTCTTGGACTCTTAACTCTGCTTCTCTCCTTTATTGCATTATTCTCAAGTCAAGTAAATCAAGTTTATTGTCATGTGCACAAGTACGGTAAGGTACAATACAACGAAAAACTCACAGCAGCATCACAGGCATGTAGGTACAAACAACACACAGAATATAAATTATACAAGACAGTGAAGACAGGGAGAAAAAACTACAAAAACAAGACCTTAGTACAAAAAAAAGAGACACAATCAGAGACAAGTCCATGATAGTGCAAGAGGTGGTTCTTGGTGTTCCATTGCCGAGGTAGGGTTAGGGTTATGCAGGTCAGTTCAAGAACCTGATGCTTGTAGGAAAGTAGCTGTTCCTGAACCTGTTGGTATGGGACTTAAGGCTTCTGTACCTCCTGCCCAACAGTAGCAACGAGCAGAGGGTATGACCCAGATAGTGGGGATCCTTGACAATAGATGCCACCTTCTTGAGGCAGTGCCTTCTGTAGATGCTGTCAGTGATGAGGAGGACTGTGGCTGTGATGGACTGGGCTGTGTCCACTACTCTCTGTAGCCTCTTGTGTTCCTGTGCATTGGAATTGTCGCACTAGGCCATGATGCAACCAGTCAGGATACTTTCAACAGTGCATCTTTAGCATTGTCACTTTAGCATTTCTCTTTGCATTACTTGAGATTGCACTACAATCTTTGCACTTCTGATGTTTTGCGCTCATCACTGTATTTATCGTATTTATTATTACCATGTATACTGTTTACTCTGTGAGCTTCATGCGAGCAATGTATTTCATTGCACCCTGGTGTATATGACAACAAACAAATCTGAATCTGATGGGCAGATGCAACCACTTGGGGGTGGGGATAAACCCAGTAGGTAAAATGTGTGGGTGATCAGCAGATGAAAGCAGGTGGGGATGTAGAACAAAGCTAAGTAATGTGGGACTATGGGTGATGGGGGGGGGGGGGGTGGTGAGAGAACCTGGGTGGATCAGAGAAGAGAGAAAGGAACACAAGAACCTGAAATTGAAAAATTCAATGTTCACACCATTATGTTGTAGACTACCCAAGTGGAACATGAGGTGCTGTTATGAGGGAGATTGAAATGTGTGGCTCTGAGGGCAGAGTTTACAGGAGACCAATCATCAGTGCAGTGGGAGATTGGACCTGCTGATCCCGGGGTGGAGTTTTCAGCCCCTTCCTCACCTGGCTCCACACATTTCCGTGCAGTCTCCCCCATCTCTGGAGTTTATAGCAGACTAGTCCTCACTGCAGAGGGAGATTGGTACCTCCGGTCCCTCTGGGGAGTTAATCCAACTTAATCCTCACTTCTGAGGGAGATTGAAACATCAGGTCCCAGGGTGGGGTTTACGCCAGTCCTGACTCAGTACTAAGTGCTGGGAGCTGCAAGATGAGATACTATTCCTTGAATTTACATTGGGCTTAATTGGGAAAGTTTATAAAGTCAAAAACAGAGAAGCCAAAATGGGACTGGAATTAAAGTGATAGACAACTGGAAACAAGGGTCACTCTTGCAACATGGTCACCAAACTGTGTTTGCTCTCTCCAATGTAGAGGAGAACACATTGTGAACACTGAATGCAGCACACTAAATTGGAAAAAGTGTGACTGAATCAGTGCTTCACTTGGAAGGACTGTTTTGGTTGTTGGATGGTGGGAAGGGACAAGATGAAAGGGCAGGTATTACGTCTGTGGTTGTGAGGGGAAGTATTATGACAAGGTAGGTATGGAAGAGGAAATGAGATCGTGGAGGGAATGGTTCCTTTGGAATGCTGAAGGTGAGGGGAAGATGTGTCTGGTGGTGGAATCTCATTGAAGGTGAATGAAATAATGGAAGAAAATCCATTGAGGGAGTCTGTTGGTGGTGCTCAATGGACTAAGTCATAACTTGGCTTTGGTCCAGGCACTTTTCAATCTATTGTTTACCACCCTTTAATAAGTCTTTTACAATATTGGCACAAGTTTAATCTTGATTTTTAACTCTTAAAATGACCACCAGATCTAAAGCATCTGCTAATGGTAAAGGTATTGGAGACCAACCTACTTTGGAAGCTATTTCTAATCTGGATAGAAAGTTCGATCAGAGCTTTGCCGAATTGAAGTCTATTTTAAAAGACTTTGAAGACAAACAAAATACTCTTTTCCAGGACAATGCCAAACAAATGCAATTAATTGTTGAACTCGACCAAGCTGTTAAAGAGAGAGATGCCAAACTTCATTCACTTGAAAAAGCCTTAATTATGACCAAGCAAAACCTGGAAAAGCAACTACAGAGGATCATCGACCTGGAAGGACACAGCAGAAGGAAAAATTTAAGGATCATCAATTTTCCAGAGAACACCGAGACTGGTAACCCTACGGAATTCTTTTCTAATCTTTTGGTCGATGTTTTTGGTCCCGAAATGTTCCCTGTTCAGCCCATTCTGGATAGGGCTCACAGAGCATTAAGATCTAAACCTGCTCCGGATCAAAAACCTCGGCCAGTAATACTGAGATTCCATTATGTCAGCGTCAAGGAGCTCCTGATTCGTACCGCTCGTAGACGTGGAATGATACAATTTAAACAATGGAAGTTTCGAATAGTTGAAGATTACACCCCAGAAGTTGTGAAAGAAAGGCTGACCTACAACCAATTATGGCTCGTCTCTATCAAAGCAACTATCATCCTGCATTATTATTCCCAGCAAGGTTGAGAATTTCATTACCTGATAAATCTCGCAAATGGTTTAAATCCATTCAAGAGGCCGAGAATTTTCTTTTGAATTAGCTTTTAATTTTAGAAGCTAAGAAATACGGAAGAGACAGTGTTTTTACTTTGATTTACTACCTACTTGTTTTATTATCTAATTAATTTTTAGATTTAAACCTTTCTTTTTTCTTCTTTTAATATTTTTAATGTTTTGTTTTAATAACAATTAAGAATTTAACAAAATGACTGATCATTTGCTTTCTTTTCGAAATAATTATTAAACCGTATTTTTTAATTGTCAGTTGTTAACACCCTTTAGCTCTGTTTCAATCTCACAACTATGTTATGAGTTCGATATCTCTGTTTGTATTATGTTGTTCATTTTTAGACAAAACATGGGTGGTTTATATATTTTTTCAATTTGGACTACTGCCACCAATAGAACTGGGGTTAGTTCAATTAGAGGGTAGCTTTCTGGCTGCCCATTGGCCAGTTTCTGGGCTGTTGGGGGAGGGGGTGGGGTTGCTTTTATGTTTTTTTTCTTCTGGGCTAAACTACAAATTTTTCTAAATTGTCGTCACATCTGTTTCCTCTTTGAATATTTTTTTTACTTCTTCCTGTTGGTAAGACTCAGAAATACCCTTTACATACCATATGTTTTTTAATCTGTTAAAATGGATAAGACTATTAATTTTATTTCATGGAATGTTAACGGCTTAAATAATCCACTTAAACGCAAGAAGATTTTTAAAGTTTTTCATAGATTAAATGCTCAGATTATTTTTGTTCAGGTGACTCACATCAGGAAGAAAGATAATCAACGTTTTTTTAGATTTTGGAGGGGTCAACAGTTCTATTCAAATTCACAAGCAAAGGTGAAAGGAGTTTCTATTTTTATAGACTCCTCAATTTCATTTGTCCATTATGAGACAATATCAGACCCAAATGGTAGATTTTTATTAATTACTGGTCTGCTTCATAATAAAAAAGTTGTTATGGTTAATCTTTATGCACCCAATGTATATCACCCTGAATTTTTTAAACACCTGTTTGCATTTTTTCCTAATTTAAGTGAATACATTGTGATTATGGGTGGAGATTTTAATTGCTGTCTAAACCCTTCGATGGATAGATCTGTGTCGAATCCTGCACTTCCAAACAAATCCGCTGTTTTTATTAATTCCTTTTTAGTTGAATCCGGAATTTTAGATGTTTGGAGATTTCTACACCCATATGATAAAGAATTTTCATTCTTTTCTCATGTTTACCATAATTACTCGAGGATTGATTATTTTTTTATTGATGCTAGATTAGCTCCACTTACTATGGACTGTAAGTACGATGCAATTGCCATTTCTGATCATGCACCATTGACTTTATCAATTAAACTATGAGACGCATCCTTTGATGTCAGACAATGGCAATTTAATCCTTCTCTATTACAAGACTCAGATTTTGTCCAATTTATTAAAGAACAGCTTTCATTTTTCTTTTTAACTAATTTTACTGAAGAAATTTCCAGTGGGATAATATGGGATACTTTTAAAGCATATACCTGTGGTCAAATTATTTCATATTTTGCTGGTTTGAAAAAACGAACTAATAATGAAATACATATATTGGTTGACAAGATAAAAGAAATCGGTAAAAAATATTCTGTTACTCCTAATCTGGAGCTTTTTAAAAAGAGAACAGAACTCCAACTACAACATAGTTTATTATTAACATCTTCATTTGAAAATCTACTACTTAAAAACAAAAGTCAATTTTATATACATGGTGACAAATCCAGTAAATTATTGGCCAACCAGTTGAAAGCTACTTTATCTAAATGTCAGATTAATAAAATCCTTAAACCAGATGGTACCTACACGATAGATCATGTTCAAATCAACAAATCCTTTCAAGAATTTTATTCTTCTTTATACCAATCAGAATCCCCTGAGGATCCTACTTTAATGTATGAATTTTTAAGAGATCTGAGGATTCGCCAACTATCTTTAAATGAATGTTCTACATTAGATGCTCCCATTTCAGAGGAAGAAATAAAGAAAGTAATATTTTCAATGAACTCCGGTAAAGCACCCAGCCCTGACGGATATACCGCTGAATTTTTTAAATCCTTTTCTGATATTCTTGTTCCCTGGTTAGCCAAAATTTTTTAAGATGCCCTATCAGTGGGTAAACTACCACAATCTTTCTATGAAGCAAGTATTTCTTTAATTCTTAAAAAGGATAAAGATCCCACTGATTGTGCATCTTATAGACCTATTTCTTTATTAAATGTAGATACAAAAATATTTTCCAAAATATTGGCCTTTGGACTGGAAAAGGTTCTCCCACACATTATCTCTGAAGACCAGACAGAATTTATTCAGAATCGTTATTTACATTTTAATATCAGGAGATTAATGAATATTATATATACTTCTTCATCCCAAATCCCAGAATGTGTTGTTTCACTAGATGCTGAAAAGGTGTTTGACAGAGTCAAATGGGAATATCTATTCACTACACTTCAAAAATTTAATTTTAGCCCTAAATTTATATCTGCGATTAAAATGATTTATTATACACCTATGGCTTCAATACTTACTAATAATCAAAGATCTCCTTTGTTTAGGCTTTTTCGAGGTACTAGACAAGGTTGCCCGTTAAGCCCTTTACTATTTGATATTGCTTTAGAACCCTTGGCTATTGCACTCCGGGATTCTTCAAATGTATGTGGCATTACTCACAGACAGAAGATTCATAAGATATCTCTCTACGCAGATGACCTGTTACTTTATATTTCTAATCCGGATGAATCTATCCCTGCAGTACTATCACTACTAGATCAGTTTAGTGTTTTTTCTGGCTATAGATTAAATCTTAATAAGAGCGAACTTTTTCCAATGAATATGCAAACCCCAATTTATAGCCAATTACCTTTTAGATTGGTAACTGACTATGTATTTAGGTGTTAAAATTACCAAGAAACATAAGGACTTATTTAAAGCTAATCTATTGCCTTTAATTGACCATGTTAAACAATTATTTACTAAGTGGTCTCCACTGTCTTTATCATTGGTAGGCTGAATTAATGCGATTAGGATGAATATTTTACCAAAATTTTTATATTTATTTCAAGCGATCCCAACTTTTGTCCCGAAATCTTTTTTTGACACTATTGATTCTAAAATTCTTTCATATATTTGGCAGAATAAAAACCCAAGGTTAAGTAAGAAATATTTACAAAAACTAAAAAAGGATGGTGGTATGGCCTTGCCTAACTTTAGATTATATTATTGGGCAATTAATATCAGATATTTAATTTTTTGGATACAAGATTCAGATGTAATTCAATGCCCCAAATGGGTATACCTTGAGCACCAATCAGTACTTGAATTTTCATTAGTTTCTATTTCAGGAGCTTCACTCCCTTTTGCACTTACCAAATTAAGTAAACGTATGACTAACCCAATTGTTAAACATACAATACGAATATGGTTTCAATTTCGTAAATTTTTTGGATTGAATAAATTTAACTTGTCAAGTCCCATTCAATCTAATTTTTTCTTTCATCCATCCAGAGTTGACTCAGCTTTTTCCATATGGAAAAGGAAGGGAATAGTATGTTTTCGCGATCTATTCGTTGATAACTGTTTTTCATCTTTTGAACAATTGTCTAACAAATATAATTTGCCTAGATCACACTTTTTTCGATATTTGCAGATTAGAAATTTTTTAAAAGCTACTATACCCTCTTTTCCGACAACTTACAAAATTGAAACTACGGAAAAAATTTTAGGTCTTAATCCTTATTGATAGCAATAATCTATGATTTATTTATGAAAATACATCCAGAATCATTGGACAAAATTAAGAATGAATGGGAAAGCGAACTCCAGACATCTTTACCTACAGAGACTTGGAAGAAAATTCTTCATTTAGTTAATACATCTTCAATGTGTGCCAGACACTCATTGATACAGTTTAAGGTAGTTCACAGGAGCCATATGCCAAAAGATAAGCTAGCTCGTTTTTATAACCACATAAATCCTATATCTGATAGATGTAAATCAAAGGTGGCTTCTTTGACACATATGTTTTGGTCCTGTCCTCTTTTTGAAAAATATTGGAAAGACATCTTTAACATTATTTCAAACGTATTGAATATTGATTTACAACCTCACTCTATCACTGCAATTTTTGGATTACCAAGGATAGAATCTGGCCATTTATCTGCTTCCGCTAACTGTATGATTGCTTTTGTTACATCAATGGCCAAATGATCCATTTTGCTTAAATGGAAGGATCCAATACTCCCTACAACTTTTCAATGGTTCTCTCAAACTATATCATGTTTAAAATTGGAAAAAATTGGGAGTGGTACTGTTGATCCTTCGCTTAAATTTGAAGATATTTGGAGTCCATTTATTCAATATTTTCACATGATGTAGATCCCCTTTCAATAACTTCCTAACTTAGAGGAACGGAGCTGACGGCATAATATTGCTCCGTTTCTACTGAGAAATTTTAGCCCAGTTTTTTTTTTCCTTTTTTTGTTTTTTTTTTTGCAATTTTTCTGTTTAGTTTAGCTTATATTGTTTATAATTTTTCTTATTGATTTGGGGTTTTTTTCTTTCTTTTTTCAATTTATATAATAAATCTTTTTCTTTCCTTTCTTTTATATTATATTCATTTACTAAGAGATCGTTGGATCTACAGTTTTTTTATATTTTATTGTTCTTTATGATTATATATGCCATGATTGTTATCCTGATCTCTTTGTATTACATGTATAAATATTGATGCTATATATCAATCTGTATTAATTTGAAAACTAATAAAAAGATTGAACAAGAAAGAAAATCCATTGAACTGGAAATTGTTGGGATGGAAGGAATGGAACCGTATCCTTCCTGTGGCTGGGAAGAGAAGGGGCAAGAGAAGATGTGTGGGAAATAGAGATGCAATTAAGATGTATGTCAGCTATGGCAGAATGAAGGCCATGGTTAAGGACAAAGGCATCTCAGAATAAACAAAATGGACAGAGAAACTGTGAAAACGGGACAGAGCCTTTAAAAGAAGCAGGTGGGAGGCGGCATAGTCAAGATAGCTGTGTGGAAGTCTATGGCTTGTATATTGGTCACTTTCTATTCCCTGAGATGATGGGTAGAAAAATAAGGAAAGGGAAGAGTCAGCTGTGGACCATGTGAAAGTGAAACCAAGTTGGAAACTGGCTACAAACGTAATGTCATACTGTTAATTTTGAGCTCTGTGTGAGGTCAGAAAATAGCACAAGTGCAGGATAAAGGTACTGGAAAAAGGTGATCTGAGTAGGACTGAAGCAAGGACTATTCTCCAATCTCATGAAGAGGCAGACATAGCTTGGGCCCAAGCAAGTTCCCATAGCTTTGTGGATAAGGACTAGTTGGGACTCTGGTTTTGAAAGAAGCAAAGGGTCCTTAGGCCACCCTGGTGTGGGATGGAGGTGTAGAGGGACTGGTGTGCATGGCGAAGATGAGAAGGTTGGGACCAGGAAACTGTCAAAATGGGGAAACTGAAATAAAAATAGAAAATCCTGCCATGCACTGTGGGGAGAGAAACAAGCTGATGGTTCAGGTCAGTCAGAACTCTGTTATGAAAATCATTGATCTGAAATGTTAAATTTGTTTATCTCTACAGATTTCCAGCACCTGCCATATTTTGCTTTTGCATTGTTTACTTCTGTCTCTGGGTTGAATGAGACTGCACTAATGTAAAGAGAAAGGTATACTACATTTCTATGTATTTCCAGAAGTTGTTCAATGGCAATGAAATCCTTTGGATATGTGGACTCTGTTGCAGGAGATGTCATGGAATTATACAGCATGGAAACAGGCCCTTCGGCCCCACTCGTCCAAGCCGGCCAAGTTGCCTACCTGAGCTAGTCACATTTGCCTGCGTTGGCCCATATCTAAACCTTTCCTATCTATGTTCCTGTCTAAATGCCTCTACCACTTCCTCTGGCAGCTCATTCCATATACCCACCACTCTCTGTGTGAAAAGTTGCCCCTGGGTCTCCTTTAAATCTTTCCCCTCTCACCTGTCATGGAGGGAGTGAATCACAAAGACTAATTTTGCTGGAGGATTGTGACAAGTAGAACAAGGATGAACCAGTGGATATGGTCATAGACTCATACAGCACAGAAACAGGCCCTTCTGCCCATGCTGACCATCAAGTACCTATCTATACTAATCCCTTACTAATTGGTTCAGAGCCTTCTATGTACATTTAGACAAATGGTGCGTTTAGGTTTTCATCAGACCTTTGATAAGCACAGCACAGGAAGCTGGAGCACACAGAACTGGAGGTGAAAAGACCATAAGACATAGGAGCAGAATTAGGCCACTTGGCCCATTAAATCTGCTCCGCCATTCGATCATGGCTGATTTATTTTTCCCTCTCAACCTCATTCTCCTGCCTTCTCCCCATAACCTTTGATGCCCTTACTAATCAAGAACCTATCAACCTCTGCTTTAAATATATCCAACGACTTGGCCTCCACAGCCATCTGTGGCAATGAATTCCACAGATTCACCACCCTCTGGCTAAATAAATAAATCCTCATTTCTGTTCTAAAGGGACGTCCTTCTATTCTGAGGCTATGCCCTCTGGTCCTAGACTGTCCCACAACTGGAAACATCCTCTCCACGTCCACTCTATCCAGGCCTTTCAATATTCAGTAGGTTTCCTTCTAAACCTCCTAATCCTTCCAAACTCCAGTGAGTACAGGCCCAGAGCCATCAAACGCTCCTCATATATTAGCCCTTTTATTCCCAGGATCATTCCTGTAAACCTCCTCTGGACCCTCTGCAATGCCAGCATATCTTTCCTCAGATCTGGGGCCCAAAACTGCTCACAATACTCCAGAAGTGGTCTGACCAATGCCTTATAAAGCCTCAGCATGATATCCTTGCTTTTATGTACTAGTCCTCTTGAAACGAATGCTAACATTGCATTTGACTTTCTTACTACCGACTCGACCTGCAATTTAACCTTTAGGGAATCCCGCACTAGGACTCCTTTGTACCTCCAATTTCTAAATTTGCTCCCCGTTTAGAAGATAGTCTATGCCTTTATTCCTTCTACCAAAGTGCATGACCATACACTTCCATTTGCAACACTGTATTCCATTTGCAACTTCTTTGCCCATTCTCCCAACCTGTCCGAGTCCTTCTGCAGACTCCCTGTATCTTCAACACTACTTGCCCCTCCACCTATCTTTGTATCATCTGCAAACTTGGCCACAAAGCCATCAATTCCATCATCCAGATCATTAACATATAACGTGAAAAGTAGCAGACCCAACACTGACCCCAGTGGAACACCACTAGTCACCAGCAGCCAGCCAGAAAAGGCCCCCTTTATTCCCACTCTTTGCCTTCTGCCAGTCAGCCAATCTTCTATCCATGCTAGTACTTTTCCTGTAACACCACGGGCTCCTATCTTGTTTAACAGCCTCATGTGCGGCACCTTGTCAAAGACCTTCTGAAAATCCAAGTAAATAACATCCATTGACTCTCCTTTGTCTATTTTGCCTGTTACGTCCTCAAAAAATTCCAACAGATTGTCAGGCAAGATGTCCCCTTAAGGAAATCACGCTGACTTCGGCCTTTTTTATCATGTGCTTCCAAGTACCCAAAACCTCGTCCTTAATAATGGACTTTAACATCTTACAAACCACGAAGTCAGGCTAATTGGTCTATAATTTCCTGTCTTTTGCCTCCCAACCTTCTTAAAGTGACATTTGAGATTTTCCAGTCCTCCAGAATCATTCCCGAATCTAGTGATTCTTTAAAGATCACAATGCCTCCACAATCTCTTCAGCTACCTCTTTCAGAACCCTGGGGTGTAGTCCATCCGGTCCAGGTGACATCTACCTTCAGACCTTTCAGCTTCCCAAGCACCTTCTCCTTTGTAATAGTGACTGCATTCACTTCTGCCCCCTGACTCTCTCAAATTTATGGCATGTGGCTAGTGTCTTCCACCAAGAAGACTGACAGAAAATATTTATTCAGTTCGTCTGCCATATCTTTGTTCCCCAATAATACCTCTCCAGCATCAGTTGAGCCGTCCAATGTTCACTGTAGCCTTTTTTTTCTTTTTATATATCTGGAAAAACTGGTATCTTCTTTTATATTATTGGCTAGCTTACCTTCATATTTCATCTTTTCTCCCCTTACTGCTTATTTCGCTGCCTTCTGTTGGTTTTTAAAAGATTCCCAATCCTCTAGCTTCCCACTAATTTTTGCAAAATTGTATGCCTCTCTTATGCTGTTTTTGACTTCCCTTGTCAGCCACAGTTGCCTCATCCTCCCTTTAGAATGCTTCTTCTTCTTTAGGATGAACTGATCCTGCACCTTCCAAATTACTCCCAGAAACTCCTGCCGTTGCTGCTCTACTGTCATCCCTGCTGGGGTCCCCTTCCAATCGACTTTGGCCAGCTCCTCTCTCCTGCCTCTGTAGTTACCAAACTGGCATGATATGCTAGTATGGATTGAGAATTAAGTAACAGATAGAACACAAAGAGTGGGAACATGCAGGTCTTTCTCAGGTTGGCAGGCTGTGACCAATGGAGTATCAGGGATTGGTGCTTGGGCTCTCGGTATTCACAATCTATGTCAATGATTTGGTTGAAGAGGCAAATGTCACATTTCCAAGTTTGTTGACGATACCAAACTAGGCAGGATTGTGAGTACGGAGGAACATGTAAAGAGGCTTCAAGGAGATATGGACGTTGAGTCATAGGGTGAGAAAATGTCAAACACTGGCTATTTGTTAAATGGTGAGAGATTGCACAATGTTCATAGAGACCCAGGTGTGTGTGTACACAAATCACTGAAGGCCAACATGTCAGCACAACAAGCAATTAAGTGGACAAATGATACAATAGCCTTTATTACAACAGGGTTAGATTACAGGACTAAAGAAGTCTCACTCCAATTGTATAGTTATAGAGGGATACAGCAAGGAAACAGACCCCACTCACCCAGGTCATTCTCTCTTCTCTCCTCTTCCATCAGTTAGAAGATACAGGAGCCTGGGGAAACACACCATCAGGCTTAAGGACACTGTGATAAGACTATTGAACGGTTCCCTTATACGATGAGATGGACTCTGACTTCACCTTATTGTTGTGACCTTGCACCTTATTGTCTACCTGCACTGCACTTTCTCTGTAGCTGTGACACTTTACTCTACTGTTATTGTTTTTACCTGTACTACCTCAATGCACTCTGTATTAACTCAATGTAACTGCACTGTGTAATGAATTGACCCATACGATCGGTATGCAAGACAAGTTTTTCACTGTACCTCAGTACAAGTGACAATAATAAACCAATACCAATACCCTTTAGCCCGACATGTCTGTATTGGTGCATCCATATAGGATGCTCTCTATGGTGCATGGATAAGAGTTGGTGAGTGTCAAAGGGGACATACCGAATTTCTTTCCTGAGGAAGTAGAGGTGCTGGTGAGCTTTCTCGGCTGTGGCATCTACGTGATTTGACCAGGATAGGCTATTGGTGATGTTCACTCCCAGGAACTTGAAGCTCTCAACCCTCTTGACCTTAGCACCAATGATATAGACAGGTACATGTACGCCACCCCCTTTCCTGAAGTCAATGACCAGCTCTTTTGTTTTGTTGACATTGAGGGAAAGGTTGTTGTCATGACACCATGCCACTAAGCTCTCTCTCTCCTTCCTGTACTCCGACTCATCGTTGTTTGAGATACGGCCTACAACATTTGCAAACTTGTAGATGGAGTTAAAGCAGAATCTGGCCACGCAGTCATGAGTATATAGGGAGTAGAGGGCTGAGGATGCAGCCTTCTAGGGCACCAGTGTTGAGAATAATCGTGCTGGAGGTATCGCTGTGCTCACTGATTGCAGTCTGTTGGTCAGAAAGTCAAGGATGCAGTTACAGAGGGAGGTGTTGGGTCCTAGGTCTCAGAGTTTGGTGACGAATTTGCTTGGGATTGTAGTTTTGAAGGCAGAGCTGTAGACAATAAACAATCGTCTAACGTAGGTGTCTTTACTGTCCAGATGCTCCAGAGCTGAGTGTAGGGCCAGGCAGATGGCGTCCGCTGTAGGCCAGTTTCGGCGATAGCTGAATTGCTGTTGGTATTGCAGGTATTGACTATCAGGTAGCTATTCATACTAATCCCATTTACCAACACTTGGTCCACAACATACTATTCCTCGGCGATTCAAGTGCTCGTCAGAAGACTTAAACGTTGTGAGAGTCCCTGCCTCCACCACCCCCTCAGGCAGTGAGTTCCAGATTCCAAACCTCTAGGTGAAAAAGTTCTTCCTCAGATCCCCTCTAATTCCTCACACTATGCCCTCTGGTTCTAGAGACCCCTGCCATGGGGAAGGATTCTCACACCACCCACCCTACCCATGCCCCTGATAACTCTGCATACCTCACCCGGCTCTCCCCCGCCCCCTCCACTCTTTCCAAGAACACAGAGACGGCTCGGAGGACCGGCCGCTCAGCTGCACCACCACAGACAACCCTTGAAGTGGGTTTAGAAAGCGAGAGGGTGAGGTTGTGCTGTGGGTGAAAGGGGCCGGGACAGTTCGGGTCCCGAAGGGAGACAGGTTGGGATCAGGCATAACCCTCGGATTGACCGCACTCCCCATCCCGGTCCTCCGGCCATTCCCAGACCCGGACACGGACTCACCCTCCCTCGCTCCAGCAGCCAATCAGCGCAGCCCGCACCGACCAATCTGTGGACACCTTCATTTGGGGCGTCAGCACCAATGGTGAGCGACGTTGGGGCGACGTGGGTGGTGGCGTCGGCAGGAATGGTAGGTGGTGCTATGGTGGGGAACGGGGAAGTCCTGGTGCCGCTGGCGCTGCAGTTACGGCCTGCAGTCTGCAGGGCAGCTCAGCGAGGGGTTGGTGGTCGCCGCCCGAGGATGTGGTTTAAATGATGTCCTGCCCCATCCCCACAGGCAGCGTATCCCTGCAGCATTCACCCATCGGCATGTCATCCCTAGTGAGCTAACCGTGGGGAGGTGGGCAACGCACTACAGGCGGGGAAGTGGGCAGGTACAACACATGACAGGATTAAAGTCCTTAGGAGTTTGGAAATGCATAATTGCAAGCAGGGATGTTAAATAATATCACTGAAAAAATAGTTTGAGAAGTACATTGGCATCACAGTTGATGGATGTTAATTTATTGAGAAAAAACGTGTACCTTACTAACTTTTCAGAATGCACTGGAGCATTTCACATCCAATTAATTATTTTTGAAGCATGGTCATTATTGAACCAGAGGAATCTAACAAAATTAGAAATGTGATTGTGACCAGAAAACCTCTTGGGAATATTTGTTGAGAAATAAATGTCAGTGTGGATGCTGGGAATAATTTGCCTGCTCTTTAGAATTGTGAATAAATTTTTGGAAGGTAAAATAATCTGCTCAGAATAATAATGGTGCAATATTTTCTACCTCCACAGAGTGAGAATTTAATGGCAACCAACCACTCCTTCACAGGGTCAGATGACACAGCAGATGAAGCTGTCCGGTCCACATGTGATGATGCAACAGTTTGTAAAAGGTAGGAATGGCAGAGCTGCAGGAGGACTGGGACCATGTGCCTGAAAACTTGGAGTGTGGAATGTATTCTATAATCTATCTTGGATGTGTAGGGAATTGTTCACATTCTACACATAGTGAGATTTTAAATCTAAAGAGTCTTGGGTCATTAGGATGAATAGACACTTAGCATGGGGAAAGAAAGTTGGAGAGTTAAAACACCCCCTGAGAAGCCTCTTAACAGTAACTTACTGGCCCAGTGGAAGGGTGGGAGCAGATTCTGACAATGATGTAAAGTGGAAGAAAAAACTGGAAAAAAATAGAGGAAAATAATATTGTTTAAATTAAGTTGCAAAATTACTGTTGTATTCAAATTTGACATTTAGATTGGCTGATTTAAATTCAAATATGTGGGAAGCAAATATATACATTACAACCCACTGATTCTCAGAGTTACCTTGACTACACTTCCTGTAAGGACTCATTCCATTCTCCAACTTTTCCCATTAATTTTCATGATGCCATCTTCCACATCAATACTTTCTATGTCTTTCTTAAAAGAGAAACCACTCCATCATAGTTAACACAGTGCTTGTTTGTTCCTTTACCATTTCCCACACCTTTGCTCTCACTCTTATCCCTCTCTATCCCCTAGACCACTTTCCTGAGGGAAACCTTACCAGCTTCCACATTCAGTGGATCATCCTTTGCCAGTTCAGGCACATCCAGTACGATGGCATCTTCATCCACTTTCAGCATTCCAATGGGACTTTTCCCTCTGGAACATCCTGGTTCTCTCTTCCATCACCACCAACTCCACCATTTTCCACAGCAGCTGCCCATGCAGCTGGAGGACATGCAGCATCTACCCAGCACACACTGAAATCTCTAGAAATCTAAAATAAAACAGAATATGTTTGAACTGTTCAACAGGGCATCTCTGAGAGAGAAACAGAATGAAGGAAGGTCATGACCTGAAATGTTAAATTTATTTTACTCTCTTCATTAAATGCAGCACCTGCCCTTTGCATCCTCCCTTCCCACCTTGCAGGGGATCGCAACAGGGGTGAGATGCGTGCACAACAAACTGGGTACAAACGAATCAAGGAAGAAACAATACGATGCCTGCCACCCCCCGATCTCAGTGCAAGCACAGCTCTATGCTAGAGGGATATTCTAACTGATTTCTCTTAAGCAGTGCACAGCTTACGTCAGCATCCCTCGAAGACGACAGAGAGACAACCAAGCACGTGTGGCACTCTTTATACTGCTGGAGGGCTGGGGGTGGTCCAGCCCAGGTAGTTCTAAAGGGGCAATGCTCAAGTGTGCCAGGTACAAAGGTACTTAAAGTGACCAATCGTCAGGTGTGCCCTGAAGGGCAGGGGTGGAACCAAACCTTGATTGACAGTGGTGTGTCATCTGACCAGATGGGGTCAGTGTTGTCACGTGACAGCCACGACCCTCCACGATACAGTCCACCCCTCTGAAGTCACAACACCCGCCAACCATTACATTGAAATAACTGTTTCTAAGCTTAAAACATTACTAGTGAAGGGCAGACGTGCTCTTAATCTGGCAAGCACAGCACAAGATACAAATAGTGATGACAATTAGAACAAGAGCAGTGGCCCAGTGGATGACAGTTGCCCACCATCCCCCCCAGAGACCCAAACGGCCACCAGTTTCCCCATGAGGTGTCGTGCTGGAGGAGCTGGTCCCTTGCTTTTTGAATTTTGGCCACCGAGTCCCGAATGTGAGCAGCCAAGTTGGTGATGTTGCTGGACTCATCAGGGATAAAGGTGCAGCACTCCTTACCAATCACTGCGCAGGTACCACCATTCGCACCATTCCAGGGCCATTCAATTCTGCAGGGCTACCATCCTGACAGCAGTCAACTCAGCTGCTGTCCTTGCCAGGGCATCTTTGGTATGTTGCAGTGCCACTGCCATTTCATTAGCCAGCATCTCGAGCACGCTGGTCATCTGGATGACCTCACAGGACAGTCAGGCGGTGCCATACGTGGGAAAGGCTATCATCCAGAACCTCTCTGCCTCTGTGATGGCCCTCTTGTCCCGATGGCTGCTGTATGCCGGGTGCTCCCCAAGGTCATTGAGAGCGTGGATATAGGGCACCACAAATGCTGGAAAGCAGCAACCGTACCAGCTTGTGGGCAGCCACGCGTAGGCACGGTTGCCACAAATCTAGTGGGCTCCGTTCAAAGTCCAGGGAACCCCCAGCTTAGCGGCACCATCGGCAGTGGTCACGGGACTGCCATCTAGCACCCCCCCCCCCCCCCCCCCCCACAAAAAACAGATATACCAAACCTGACAGCTGCGAAAAGTCTATGTAAGCAGTTCATTTGAAGATCATCTGGGGGGATCAGTGTAAGTGGTAGAGCTTCATCGGCATGTGCTGGGGTTTGGACACAAATCCAGCAGTCTGATTTATTGGAGGTGCTGGTGAATTCATAAACAACTCTGCGCCCTTGGATCTTCTGCCAGAGGTTCCATTCAGCAACCGTCTCGCTGGCCGAGACCCACAATTCAAAAGGGACACCTGCCTGGCGGGGAGCAAGTGGCAGTGCTTGTTCCACAGCTTGCTCTGCTGTTTTCAAAAGCGGCCTCTTGTTCGGGTCCCCATTAAAATGTGGCTTCCTTATGAAAGATTAGGCTGTGGCAGATAGTGGAGCTATGAATATCTAAATCCACCAGTGCATGCCAAGGCTCGTTTGGGTGCCCTGCAATGGCCTCAGTGCTATCTTGGTGTCCCCCCGGCACTCTTTACTGTTGGCTACAGACGACCTTGGAGGGATGGGGAAAAACAACTGCTTCCCATTTGGCTGCCCCAACCACAACTGTAGCCCATGCAACCCCGAACGTAAACTTGCCCCAGTTAGTATGAAGGGACTGTCCCTTTAAGACATTGATCCCTAGGATGCACTCAGGAAAGTCTGCTATCAACACTGTTACAGGTCGAGGGGGTTGGTTACCGATGGCCATGCGGATCATGACTTCCCTTGCAGGTAAAAGGGAACCCCCCTAACTCCTCTATTTGCATCTGTGTCCCTTTCCACCCGGTGGCATCGCCCGGGATGATGGTGTGTTGGGCATCCATGTCAATGAGTGCCATCCATCTCTGTATGTTCCCCCTTCCCTAATGTACAGCAACTGGTATATGTGGCCTCAGTTCTCCCGGGCAGGAGAGGGCAGTGGAACAAATGTGCCAGGACCTCTGGCCTTCCACCTGTGTGGGGGGGGAGGTGGAGGTCTGCCACCCCATGGGTGAAGGTTCCTGCTGGCGGAGATTAGCCATTTCCTGTCCCAGAGCTCAGCCTTGAAGGCAGAAGAGACTGTTTCGAGTGGGGGAGGGACAGAGGCAGTGTTGTTGGCAGTCCGCGTGGTTCGGAGGTTGGGGGTGCCCCTGTGTCGGGCTTGATCCCAGGGTGGTTGTGGGTTTTCCCTTGGCCAGATATCCCCCAACAATGCTCTTTCCAGTGCGCGTAAACAGCGTAGGTCGGGATCCCATCTGTGCTGGCATGGTCCACCCCTGCACACAGCAGGTCCAAGAATAGCCATTTGCGTGTAAAACGAGGGGTTGTGTCTCCAGCCCTCGTCTTTGCCCTACGGACCTGGGTGGGCTTCCCCCGCTGCAAGAACTCTAGCCCTTCCAGGAGGGTGATGGTGTACCGCATGGCCTTCCCATTAGCCGGTCCCATGAGGGGCAGGACCACTGGCCTCAAATCGAGGTGCGCGGTGGTGACCAGGTATCCCATTAGCGCGCTGGTTACCCTGGTATTTTCTAGAGAGTTGCAATCGCAGGCTCCCTTGTAAATGCCGGTCACCAGCGCCCACTACCTAATGACCTTGGTGCCCTCACTGACCATACTCCATTGCAGTCACCCGTATAAATCCCACTTGAGAAGGGTAGGGTACTGGACCTTCACGGCGGTCACTACCCGATCCCTTCCTGTGGTGCCCGTAGGGCATTATTAACACTGCTGGTCAAACAGGTTCCCCAGGGCACTGGCTTCCTGGTGAGAGAAGCTCACATTGGGGGCCCCCTCATCCCACAGTCAGAGCAGCCATGTGGCCAGGTGCTCGCCCGGCCGCTGGCGGTACCAATCCACCAGCAGGGTCAGCTCCTTGGCTGAGAAATCCCGGGTCTCCGTAGTCTCGGCGAGGCCATGGGCACCTTCCCCTGCGGGGGCCTCATCCTGACTCCCCTCCCCTCTGTGGCAGACCTGGGACTGCGTGGTGATGGGTCGAGCATGCAGGGATTCGGGTGGGTAGGGGGGAGGGTGGGTGTGATGGGATCCAGGCTCCTCGGGCACCCCCTCCTCATCACGTGACATCCCCCAGCCATGCATCCAGCTTGTTGCCGTGCCGGACCAGGGCTCAAATTTTGAGCAGGTCCAGCTGCCAGCCAGAGCGGCGGGCTGCCTGCGCTTGCTGCAGTTGAATCAGCCTGTCGGCAACCTCGGTACCTCTGGCCTCGAGATCGTTGGCTCTGGTCTGGGCAGCCTGGATTGCCTCCTGCAGCACTGCTGGAGCACCTCTATCTCTTTGTCTTTCTGGAGACATGTATTCTGTGTCTGGCTAGTAATCCTGACCTGGCGTCTCAGGAGGGACGCAAACAGCCAGAAGGCACCCCTTTGACTCCCTTTGGCCTTGGGGAACCCTGACCTCTGGAGGAGGGCGACCACGTGGTCCCCCAATTTCTCACCACGAGGGTCTAACTGCTCGGCCCAGTCCACTGGTTTACCGTGGTCTGCCGGCATGCTGGCCAAGCTCCCAAATCCCTTAGTCTCATCGGTCCACCCAGGAATCCTATCCTCGGTGCCTGAACTGGCTTTCTTGCCCCTATCCCAGAACATCCCTCCCTGCGTCTGTGTTCGGCCAAGACCCTCGAGACCCTGCTCGCAGCACCAAACGTTGTGTGACAGATTCGAGGGTCTCTAGGGACAAGGACTCTGGACACAGTCTTTGGAGTTAAAATGATTTATTTATAAAAGACAAATGTGGGACAGGATAAACGGGAAAGAACGTACACGTACACGCACACGGGTGGTTGCGAACGTGGGGCAATCGCAATAAGGGTGAGATGCGCGCGCATACACACAACAAACTGGGTACACATGAATCAAGGAAGAAACAATACGATGCCTGCCACCCCTCGATCTCAGTGCAAGCACGGCACTATGCTAGAGGGATATTCTAACTAATTTCTCTTAAGCAGTGCACAGCTTAGGTCAGCATCCCTCGGAGACAACAGAGAGAGAACTAAGCACATGCGGCACTCTTTATACTGCTGGAGGGCTGGGGGTGGTCCAGCCCAGGTAGTTCAAAAGGGCCAGTGGTCAAGTGTGCCAGGTACAAAGGTGCTTAAAGCGACCAATTGTCAGGTGTGCCATGAGGGGCAGGGGTGGAGCCAAACCTTGATTGACAGTGGTGTGTCCTCCGACCAGATGGGGGTCAGTGTTGTCATGTGACAGCCAAGATCCTCCACAATACAGAGTCCTGACCCGAAACGTTGACCACCTGCTTTTCTCCACAGATGCTGCCTGGCCTGCTGAGTTCGTTCAGCATCATAGTGTTTTTCATCTAGATTCCAGCATCTGCAGTCCTTTATTTCTCAACACTATGACAAAGGATGTGGTAATGTTAGGCGTGTAGGAGAGATTCACCAGGATGTTGCCTGGAATGGAGGGCTGTAGTTACAAGCAGAAATTTGATAGGCTGGGATTGTTCTCTCAGGAGTGCAGGAAGCCGAGGGGTTACCTTATAAAGGTTTATAAAATTATGATGGGCCCAGATAGAGTCTTTTTCCAAGTATCATGGAGTCTAAAACTGAAGGATACAGATTTAAGGTAAGAGGCAAAAGGGGATTTGAGGATTATGTTTTTCTACACAGAAGGTGGTGGATACATGGAATGAGGTGCCAAAGAAAGTGTTGGAGGCGGGTACAATTACATTTAAAAAGCATTTGGACAGGTACACGGATAGGAAAGAATGAAGGAATATGGGCCAAATGAAGGAAAATGGGATTAATATCTTGGTCAGCTTGGACAACTTGGGCTGAAGGGCCTGTTTCCATGCTGTATAACTCTATGACTCTATCTACAATGTTGTAAACACCCTATTGTATCCATTACTTCATGTAGCGCAGAAAATTGTACAAGCAGGCTTGGCCATTTCACTAGTTCTGTCCAGAATCTTTTAACACTAAACCTTGAATGTTCATCTAAGCTGCATAGAAGACTATTTTTAATTAAGGTAAAAATAAAATTTCTGTGATAAATGCAATGTTTCTGATTACCATGAGACCTCAATGAATTGTTGTTAGTTGCTCTGTTAATAAAGTGGCAGCAGAATCTTAAAGCAAGTATCTGACAGTTCTAATTGAGTAAATTTTCTCGGATATTTCTCCCTTTGGTTTGTCAGGTTTGCAGTGAGTATGAACTACTGGAAGGATCCGTACATACAGTACTTTACAAAGCAACCAAATGAAAGGAAAGCTCCTGAAATA
Organism: Pristis pectinata; assembly: GCF_009764475.1. Lineage (NCBI taxonomy): Eukaryota > Metazoa > Chordata > Chondrichthyes > Rhinopristiformes > Pristidae > Pristis > Pristis pectinata. Next base: position 44,095,094 of record NC_067412.1, read on the forward strand.
AACAGAGGTAGGTCCCTGCATTGTTGCTACAGTTTACTTGCCCTTCCTTCCCATGTGTTGTTCTCATACCTTTTTCTCATGATTTCCCCACTTCACTTAAAGGTATTGGTTTCTTGCTGGTGTACAATTTCCTCGGTGGTTGTTTTCTGAGTCCACTCAGTCCTCATCGATAATCACAGATGCATTTCATCTCAATCTTGAAAAGACAACCCATGGCCAGTGTTTCTTTCTGTCTTCCTTAATTTTCATTTCTTTATTTCTTTTTATATTTATGATTATACATTTCTTCTGTGTGACACTTCATGGTTTAGATTCAGGGACCTGGATAGTAACAGAGACAGGTTATGTTGGCAGAAAATATGTAGTGTTTGAGTAGAGAGTTTCTCTGAAGGTTATGATTTTATTTTACTCTGTCCTTTGTTGAGAGACTCCCACCCCAGCAGCAGCCTGATTTTTAGTGGGCTTTCTGTCAGATGGAAAGCAGGTTATCACAAACCGTGACCACGAATGAGAAGGGGAGCAATCTATCTGGTTCCATTGCCAGCAGGGGAGTCCCAACCTGGGGATTGATGGAAGGCTGGGTGAACACATTCCTGTTCCTCCTGCTGTACAGCCATTGGTGTGATGGCACTGATCTCCCTAAAGCTGGCCTTGCCTCCCGTCAGCTGCCAGGTTTACCGAGCAATGCAAAGACCAAGTTGTCATTTTTAAACCTGCAAGGAGATTGTCAGAGGCTGGGAGCCTCAGCAACACAATTAAATTGCCATCCCACCTGGGAACTGATTGGCTGGCTCCCCTTTGTCTGGTGTCTGTTATACATGGAAGCACGCAGGTTAGGTTGGAGACTACATTTTCAATTTTAACATTTGACTCCACCTGTTTTTTCTGTTAAAGTACAGCTTATGATATCTCAGAAAGGATTTTCCAATCAAATTGGTTGATGAGACAGCCAATAACTTTTCCAGTTCAGACTGGTTCTAGATCCATTGTGGAGGACATAAAGCTAACTCCAGCAACCAGGGTTCGATCTTGACCGGGTGCTGTCTGTTTAGAGTTAGTATTTTCTCCCTGTGACCATGCTGGTTTCTCCCGAGTGCTCCCGGTTCCTCCCACATCCCAAAGACGTAGGTTAATTGCCCACTGTAAATTCCCTAAAGTGAGTGGCAATATCTGGGGGGACTTGATGAGAATGTGAGGAGAATAAAATGGATTAGGATAGGATTAGAGTATTAGCTATAATAGGATTAGCTATTATTTTCTACTTTGTTAGCATTTCAGAAAACAAATGCAGTTTATTGTCAGTGTTCATTATTTTTATCAGAATATGTCACTTAGAACTGTTGTTATGGTTATTTTTCAGGCAAGTTAAAAGTTCATAATTCCAAAACAAGCTTCGTCACACATTTAGAATATCAACATGTTCACATACATATCATCATTTTTTGGGTATTAGCACATTTGGGTGGCGTTGTGTTAGGGCAAGTTTGAGTGGTGTCATTTCAGGCAATGATTGGATTGCAATGTGATGGGTCATATTAGCGTTATGCTGTGTCGTAACTTGTATCGGGTAGTGTTTGTATCAAGGTGGAGATTTGTGTTGCCTTGTGTCCAGACGGTTTGTGGTTGTTTCATTACATAGGGGCTCATTTGCATCTCGTAGCTTCGGGGTTTGTTTGCATTGCATTTTGCCAGTGTGTGTTTTTGTTGTTTCACTGTGCCACGTCTTTGTGGCGTTTTGCAGGGATGAGTTTTCATTGCATTTCAGCATGGTGCATTTTTGTCGTATTTCACTGGGGCGTGTTTCTATTGCATTCAGTCTGAGAGTGCACGTCTCTGGTTATGGCAGGAAGTGTTTCGCTGTGTCAGTGACCATGTGTCTTGCTGCCTTGGGGAGCGTGTGTGTTTCTTGTTGCGTCATGAGTATGCATGCCTGCTTGCGTATTAGTGAATTTGCGTCACATTACACGAGATTCTGCAGATGCTGGAATCTGGAGCAACACACACAAAAGGTGCTGGAGGAACTCAGCAGGTCAGGCAGCATCTATGGAGGGAAATAAACAGTCGACGCTTCAGGTCAAGACCCTTCATCAGGACTGGAAAGGAAGAGGGCAGAAACCAGAATAAGAAGGTCAGGGGAGGAGCACATGCAGGCAGGTGATAGGTGAGTCTGGTTGAGAGGAGGAGGTAGGTGGGTGCAAAAGGGGGGAGATGTAAGAAGCTGAGAGGTGATAAGTAGAAGAGGCAAAGAGCTGAAGGAGGAGGAATCCAGTAGGAGAGGACAGTGGACCATGGAATAAAGGGAAGGAGGTGGGGAATAGATGGGCAGGTCATGAGGGTGGGGGAAGGCAGCCAAAAGAATGAAGGAGGACAAAGGGGAGAGGAAGGAGGGAGAAAAAAGGGGGAGGAAGAGGGGAGGGGTCACTGAAAGTTAAAGAAATTGATGCTGAGGCTGCCAGATTCGAGACTACCAAGGTGGAATATGGGGTGGTGTTCCTCCAACCTGCGTCTGGCCTCAACGTGGCAGTAGAGGAGGCTACAGATAGACATGTCAGTATGGGAGTGGGATGTGGAATTGAAGTGGCTGGCCACTGGGAGATTCTTGCTTTTGCAGTGGACGGAGCAAAGGTCCTCGATTGGTCACCCAATCTGCTTCTGTCTCACTGATGAAGAGGAGGCCACACCGGATGCAATAAATGGCACCCTGGAAGGACTCTCTCGGGTCCTGAATGGTGATGAGGGAGGAGGGAACAGACCCAACTGGTTTCCCTCCACCGCCACCCTCCTCCGTCTGGCTGAACGGGTACTCACCCTCAACAACTTTCAGCTCCTCCCACTTTCTCCAAACTAAAGATGTAGCCATGGGCATTTGCATGGGCCCCAGCCTTTCTGGCAGCTACGTGGAACAATCCATGTTCCAAGCCTACACTGGTAACGCTCCCCAACTCTTTCTCCACTACATTGATGACTGCATTGTGGTCGCTTCCTGCATCCATGCTGAGCTCATCAATTTTACCAACTTTGCCTCCAACTTCCATCATGTGGTCAGATTTACTTGGTCCATCTCTGATACCTCTCTCCCCTTTCTGGATCTCTCTTTCTCCATCTCCGGAGACAGTTAACCACATATATCTTTTACAAACCCACTGACTTCCACAGTTACCTTGACTCCACTTTGTCATTGCAAGGATACCATCCCCTTCTCCAAGTTCCTCCACTGCATCTGTTCCCATGATGAGGCTTTCCGTTCCAGGACGTCTGGTCTGAGATGTCCTCCTTTTTGAGTAAACAGGGTTTTCCTTCCACTATCAATGCTGTCCTTGCCTGCATTTCCTCCATTTCCCACACGTCTACCCCCCCACCCCCAACATAACAGGGACAGGGTTGCCCTTGTCCTCGCCTACCACTCCACAAGCCTCGCATCCAACACATCATTCTTTACAACTTCCATCACCTCCAATGGGCTCCCACCACCAGGCATCACCTCTTTTCTTTTCCCCCCCAACCTGCTTTCCAAAGGGATCGCACTCTCTGCGACTCCCTTGTCCACTCGTCCCTCCCCACCGATGACCCTTCCAGCACTTATCCCTGCAACCTGTGAATTCCAGGGTGTCATTTATTGTATCCAGTGCTCCTGGTGTTGCTTCCTCTACATGGATGAGACCTGATGCAGTTCGGGTGACCACTTCGAGCACCTTCGCTCCATCTGCCGCAAAAGCAAGAATTTCCCAGTGGCCAGCCACTTCAATTCCACGTCCCACTCCCATACTGACCTGTCTATCCACAGCCTCCTCTATTGCCATGATGAGGCCAGACACAGGTTGGAGGAAAAACACCTAATATTCTGCTTTGGTAGTCTCCAACCTGACGGCCTCAACATTGATTTCTCTAACTTCTGGTAATCTCTCTCCTTCCCCCTTTTTTTTTGCTCCCTCTGCTTCCCCCCCCCCGTCCTCCCTCATTCCTGTTGGGCCCCCTTCCCCCGCCCTCATGACTTACCCCTATATTCCCCACCTCCTTCCCTTTATTCCATGGTCCACTGCCCCCTCCTACTGGATTCCTCCTCCTTCAGCCCTTTGCCTCTTCTACGTATCACCTCTCAGCTTATCACATCTCCCCCCTCCCCTGCCCACCTACCTTCGTCCTCTCATCTGGACTAGCCTATCACCTGCCTGCGTGTGCTCCTCCCCTGACCACGTTCTTCCGGCTCCTGCCCCCTTCCTTTCCAGTCCTGATGAAGGGTCTTGACCCGAAGCGTCAACTGTTTATTTCCCTCCGTAGATGCTGCTTGACTTGCTGAGTTCCTCCAGCACCTTTTGTGTGTTGTGTCACATTTGCATTGCATTGCGCCAAATTGTCGTCACATTATACTGAGGCATGCTTACAATGTATTTTGTTAGGCTTGCTGACAACACATGTCGTTGGGCACAGTGGTGTTGTATTTCATTGGGTGAACTCGCATTGCATTTCATCAGGCATACTGTCACATTTTGTTGGGCAGTTTCATGTCCCATTTCGTCAGGCACTGTCACATTGCATTTCGAGCACATTTTATTGGGCCGTTTATGAGGCATTGCAACAGGGAATGTTCTTCTGGCATTTCATCAAGATATATTGTCATTTCAATGCATAGGGACGTGGTTTGCTTGCATTGTGGTGGGACTCATTTTTATTATATTGCATCAGGGTGTGTTTTCATTGCAATGTACTGGGGATCTTGTCTGGTTGTATTGGGAGTGAATGTGTCTCTGGTTAAGTCGGGGACTGTAGGTTTCATTGCATCACGGTGCACGTGCTGCTGGTTGCATAGGGGTCATTTGCATCAGGAGCATATGTGTCTCATTGTGTTGGTGAGTACGTGTCTGATCATGTCGGGGAGTATGTGCATCACGTTGCATCAGGGCATGCTTTTATCACATTGCATCTGGGCAGATTTTCATTGTATTGCATCAGAGTGAATTTGCATTGCATCACATGAGGGAGTGTGTCTCTGGTTGTGTGAAGCAGCATCTGTTTCTTTGCTTCAGAGCATGTGTGTTTCACATAGCATTGTGGCATGTACCTGGTTGCTTAGGAAGAGTTTGCATTAGGGAGTGTGTTTCTCACTGCATCATGAGTGGTTGTCTTTTGTGTTGGGGTGCATTGGGGCACATGTATCTGCCAAGGAGTGTGTCTCCTGTTGTGTTGCATTTTGTCAGCACATGCTTGCATCACAATTAGTCAGTGCACAGTTTACTCACATTGCGTCAGCAGGTGTGTGTCTCTTATGTCTGGGGCCTTTGTGTCTTGCTTTGGAGTGCATGTGTTGCATAGGGGAGCAATTGTGATGGGGAGCATTTGCGTTTTGTTGCATAGGGGAGCATCGCATCAAGTTCCACTGGGGAGTGTTTATGTCTTATTGCATCTGACTGCGAGTTGTATCGGGGATTGCATGTTTGTGTTGTTGAGCGCACATTTTTTTCTTGTGTCAGAATATATGTGTGTCATGTTGTTTCATGTCACTGCATTGCATTGGGGCACATTTGTGTAGTAGTACATCGTTAAATCACATTGCGTTGAGGCACGTTTTTGTTGTATAGCATCAGGGCAAGTTGGCATCATATTGTTTTACAGAGCTTGTGTCTGGTTGCACCGGGGAGTGCATTTGCGTCACGTTGTGTCAGGGGCACATCTGTGTCATATTATGTTGGGACGAGTTTGTTGCATTGCATTGGGGAGCATTTGTATCATGTTGCATCATTTATTTATATTGCTTTGCATTGGGTGTATTTTCATCACATTGCATCGAGCTGCTCTTTTGTCATATTGTGTTTGGGGTGAGTTTACACTGCATTGTGTCATGGAGTGAGTGTGTCTGGTTGTGTAGGGGAGTGTTTGAGTCTTATTGGGGAACACTTGTATCTTCTTGAGTTGGGGAGCATGCGTCAGGGATCATGTGTACTGGGGAATTGGAGCATATTGGGGCACATTTGTATTGCTTTGGGCCTAGTCACATTTGTGCTGCATTGTGTCAGGGCATGTTTGTGTCACATTGCATCAGGGCACATCTGCTTCTGCAGGGCACGTTTGCTACATGTTGTGCAGGGTAGCATCACGACATGCTCACGTTGCATAGTATTGGGGAGTGAATATTCCTCATTTCACTAATGAGCATTTATGTTTGGTTGTGGTAGTTGTGCCTGCACCAGGATGCTTTGGCACAGTTTTGTTGCATGATGACATGAAACATTTGCCTCGCATTGCTTCCAGGGGTGTTTGCAGCATGTTGTGTGGGATGCATGTGTGGTTGCATTGGGAAGTGTGTATTGTTGCTTCAGGGTGCATTTGTGCATGATTGCATCGCGGACCATTTGCATCATGTTGCTTCAGGGAGCATTGTCTGGTTGCATGGATTGCATTTGCATGATGCTTTGGGGTGTGCTTTTGTTGTGTTACATCAGGGACTCTGTGTTAGGTTACCTTGGATGTTTGTGTCAAGTTGTGTTGCAACACATTTTCTCCCATTACATCTGGGTGTACTGCTTTTGTTGGGTTGCATTGGAGTATGTTTGTTTAAAATTGCATCTGGGATATTTTGGTCGGGTTTTGTTCAGGTGGAATTGCATCACAAGCGTTTGAGTTGGGGTGTATTTGGGCCTAGTTGTATTGTGAAGTGTTTGTGTCAGGGTGGGTTTGTCGGTTATGTTGGGGCACATTTGTCTGGGTGAGTATGCATTGGGGTGCATGTACAGTAAGATGCATCAAGTGCATTTGGGTCAGATCACTTCAGTGTGCCTTTGGGTCATTGGGGCACATTTGAGTTAGATTGTATTGTGGAGTGTTTCTGTTGGGGTGCTTGTGTATCAGGTTACATCAGTTCACAATAGGTTCTGGTAATGCTGGGACACATGTACAATGGAGCAGTGTGGGGTTCTTGCAGCAAAGTAGTCCCAAGGAAGGTCAGCCATAAACTTGAACAGGGGACAAGGGACCTAATGGCCTACTCCTGCTTCTTGCCTTCTCCAGTTACATTAGTAGCTCAGTAGTGAGTGCCCAGAATGTTGATGGAATGGGGGGACTCATCTGGGCAAATCCTTGGAAGACTTGCTGTCTCGCCCAAGTGGCTTGCTTTAATATGTATACCTAAGTGTTGACTATCAGCTACTGTTTGAACATTGCATGTAGCAGCATAAAGCCTGGATCTCTCTTTGCCCACATTCACTGTTGAAAAACAACAGCAGATTCCCCTGTCTCTGAGTGTACTGTGAACTGCTGCCTTTTTAGAGATCGTTGAACATTGGTTGTATTAATCCTCTGAGTCTTGGGGCAAGATTGTTCCTCTTAAGCTGCTGTTTTCCTTTGCAGGTTATTATGCCCGTGTAAAGGCAGTGAATTTATTGCTGGATGCTTTTGTGAAGAAAACCAACTGTAATTGTCAAGTTATAAATCTGGGCGCTGGTTTGGACACAACTTTTTGGAGACTCAAGGTATTATTGGCTAGTTATAATGGTTGTATTTTTACAAATTGAGTAAATATATTTTTACGTACTCAGATTAGTTATTAGCTGTGTAGTTTGTTAGGGTGAAGTGGTCAGTCAAACTTTAGATGATTAAACTATAGATAACTAAATTGCTCTTCTTAAGATTTGGGACATGTCAAGTTTGAATGTAACCTGTGCCAACTGTAAATTGCCAGCGATTTCATTGCAAGTAGTTCTCTGTATATCAGAACCGGTTTAAGCTAAAATTGGACTCCATCCACCCCCAGAAGTTCAGACAAAATCTTTCTAGAATTGTATTTGGGTACTGTTCAATACTTGAAGTCATACAGCACAAAAACAGGTCCTTCGGCCCACCTTGTCAATGTCAACTATCAAGTACCCATGTATACTAGAGAGAAATGAGACTGCAGATGCTGGAATCTGGAGCAAAACAAAGTGCTAGAAGAAATCGGTGGGTCAAGCAGCATATGTGGAAACAAAAGATTTCACATTATTTCAGCTCTCCTTCCCATTCTCAGACTGACCTGTCTATCCTTGGTCTTCTCCACAGCCACAGCAAAGCCAAATGCAAACTAGAGAACCAGCACCTCATATTCTACCTGGGTAGCCTATAGCCCAATGGTTTGAACATCTGAATTTTCCAATTTCAGGTAATCCCCTTCCCCTGTGTTCCATTCCCACTTTGTTCACCTTTTCTACCCCTCCTCCCTCCCTTGCCCATCATTCCCCTGCTCATTTGGTTCCACCGACCAGCTGCTATCCCACACAGGGCCATCTTTCCTCTTCACCGCCCCTCCCCAGACCTAATGCATGGTCTGAACCCGAAATGTTAGCACATCCCTTTTGCCTCCACAGCTGCTGCTTCACCTGCTAAATTCTCCCAGCAGATTTGACCCATCTATACTAATCCCATTCACCATAGCTTTCTGTGCCTTGGTGATTCAAGTGCTTGTCTAGATACTTTTTAAATGTCGTGAGCACACCATTGCTTCCATAGGCAGTGTATACCAGACTGCAGTTACCCTTTGGGTGAAAAAACTTCTCCTCAGATCTCCTCAAACCCTCTTACTCTTCTCAAACTTGGGTTGTCTGGTCTGAAATACCTCTGCCATGGGGAAAAGTTTCTTACTATCCATCCTAACTATGTCCCTCATAATTTTGTACCACTCTGTCAGGTCTCCCCTCAGCCTGTGCTCCAAGAAAAACAAATGCAGCCTATTCAGTCTCATAACTGAAATGCTCCGTCTCAAAACATTCTGCTGAATCTCATCTGTACTCCCTCCAGTGCAATCACGTCCTTCCTGTAGTATTGTGACCACAGCTGCATGTGATAGTTCAGCTGTAGCCTCACCAATGTATTATAAATTTGTACGATGTCTACCATGCTCTTGTATTCTATGCCCAGCTAATGAAGGCAAGTCTTAATGTCTTCACTATCTCATCTACCTGTGCTGCCACCTTTTAGGAATATACTGATTTGTATATCAAGTTCCCTCTATTCCTCAATACTGCTCAGGGCCAAACCATTCAGGGTGTATGTCTTACCCTTGCCAAAATGTAGCAATCCTTCTTCCATTGCTCCACCTATCTTACCAGCTGATGAATATTATCCTGTAACCTAAGACTATCATCACCACCAACCAGACACACAGGCTGATGTGTAAACTTACTATTTGTACCTCCTACATTCATATCCAAATCATTAATGTATATAACAAACAATAAAGTTCCCAGCTTTACAGACTTCCAATCATAAAAGCAACCCTCCGCCATCACCTATTACCAACATAGGATCCAGTCTGCTAACTTGGATTCTATGTGTTCCATAAACCCATTAAAATATGGGTTTGCACCAGATGACATGTATATTCAACAACCTTTTAACAAATAGCCTTAAAAATATAAAACAAATGAAAATTGAATTTATTGCCATAAACTCCAAGGCGAAGTACAAGGTTAATGGCGGAATTCTGGGTAGTGTGGAGGAGCAGAGGGATCTGGGGGTTCATATCCACAGATCACTGAAAGTTGCCTAGTTAAGAAAGCTTATGGGATGTTAGCTTTCATAAGTCGTGGGATCGAGTTTAAGAGTCGCGAGGTAATGATGCAGCTCTACAAAACTCTGGTTAGACCACACTTGGAGTACTGTGTCCAGTTCTGGTCGCCTCATTATAGGAAGGATGTGGAAGCATTGGAAAGGGTGCAGAGGAGATTTACCAGGATGCTGCCTGGTTTGGAGAGTATGGATTATGAGGAGAGACTAAGGGAGCTAAGGCTTTACTCTTTGGAGAGAAGGAGAATGAGGGGAGACATGATAGAGGTATACAAAATATTAAGAGGAATAGGTAGAGTAGACAGCCAGCGCCTCATTCCCAGGGCACCAATGCTCAATACAAGAGGGCATGGCTTTAAAGTAATGGGTGGGAAGTTCAAGGGAGATATCAGAGGAAAGTTTTTTACCCAGAGAGTGGTTGGGGCATGAATGCGCTGCCTGGGGTAGTGGTGGAGGCAGGTACATTAGTAAAATTCAAGAGATTGTTAGATAAGCATATGGAGGAATTTAAAATAGGGGGATATGTGGGAGGAAGGGATTAGATAGTCTTAGGCATGGTTTAAAGGTCGGCACAACAAGTGGGCTGCAGGGCCTGTTTTGTGCTGTACTGTTCTATGGTTTTATGGATTGTATGGGGATAACATGGCTTTAATACCTTGCACACATCTAGACTTCTCTCTCCAAGGCAACTGATTGCTGATTCAAACTCCTTGCCAATAAGTAGTTAAACCCGAAGCACTGGTATTTTTACAGCACTTTAATAGAACACTATGTCCCAGGGCACTTTGTAAGAATATTCTGAAAAGGAATTTGACACTGAGCCAGGTAATTGAAAGTTTGGTTAAAGAGTAGGATTTAAAGGATATTATAATGGTGGAAAGAAGAGAGAGGTGGTGAAATATGGGTAGAGTTCTGATGCCTAGCACCTTGAAATTCAGGATTTATCAAGAGGTCAGAACTGATGAATGTGGAGAATCTCTGAGTGTCCATCTGCTTCAAGTTGAACTCATTTTCCAGTCCTAAAGGCACTATCACACATTTTGACATGTTGTGGCACTATTGCAGTAAGTAAATAGAACATCATTAAAATACTTCATATTATAAGGGGGGGGGGGGTCCCACAATGCATTGATGCTGGAAGTTACTGTACAGTTTTGTTTTCTGTGTTGGTATGGGATTCCTTTTTGTTACTTCCATTTTCAAACCTTGGGAGGGTACTTTTTTTTTGTTACAGAATATCGAATGCTTCATTTTCTTCATGGCTTTGAGTCATTAGGATTTACTCCTCTGAATAATTATTGAATTGAATACAGACTTCCATTCAAATATCCCATGTTGTCACCATATATTTGGAAATTATGATTAAGCTTTGTCACGTACCAGCAACAAAAGAAACACACAGAGTCATGGATAAGTGTTAAAAATTATTTTATTAATAACTACTTATGATAAGAAAAAAAAGTAAAAATGTTAGAAGTAAGAGTGTTAGATCTTAAACATTAACCCCAAAAACTAAACTCGAAGTGTGTGTGTGGCAAATTCCCAAACTCCAAGTCCAGGAATAGTTCTCAAAGTTCAGTTCAGCAAGCCGTAAGGTGGAACGTGAGCAAAGGCTTCTGCAAAATCACCGTTGACTGAAGAGGAAATGTAGAGAGAAAATAGAGAGTAATTATGAAATCCAAATGTTCCACGATGGAACTCATACAACGCCTCAATCACTGATGATCTCCATTCCTTTGTTCCGAAGTATCTGCCACCCCGAAAGGCATTCGCAACGTGGCCGTCCACACAAATACCTGTTTCCTTCTACAGGTTAACGACAAAGTGGACTCACTGGATTATTTCCAAAAATCCATACGTGGATTGTAGTGATAGACGGTTATTGTTTTTCATCGATCGATACAGAGACCAGCAGGCAGGTGTCTCTCTCCCTCTCTCTCCTCTCTCTGACTGAATGCTCCAAAACGTCATCACATCCTTATCTCCTGTTGTCATCATCACATCTCTCTTCTCTCTCTCTCTCACACACACACACTCACACTCACTCTGTGCTATGTCTTAAAGGGACATTCACCAATAGTAACCTAATCTGTAACAGCTTCTTCATTACTGACCTTGCTGGCCATTTTGTTACTCATTTAATGATGTCATTTGCACAATATATAGAAATGTCTTTATTAAAATCATTACTACAATATAGAGACCCAAAAGACTGCAGATGCTGGAATATGGAGCAAAAAACAAATTGCTGGAGGAACTCAATGTACAGGTAACAACCCGCACCCCTGTGTTCCTTTCTTTCTCCTGATCCACCCAGGTTCACCCTCTCTCCTGACCATCCTCCTCCCCACAATCAGCCCCCTGTTACCCAGTTTCTTTCCCCTCCCCTACCTGGTTCCATCTGTTTATCACCCACACACTGAGCCCTCTGGGTCTCTTGTCCCCTCCCTGAACTGGTTCCATCTGCTCATCATCCTTCCTTGTCTGGTTCCACTTGATACCTTCCTTTGCTGGTCAGATTCTAGAATCTGCAGTCCTTTGTTGTCTCCACATCACCTCCCAGCCTCTGTCTCTACCTCCACCCTTCATTCCTTCCACTTGACTCCCATCTGCCCATCATTCCCCTCCTCATTTGATTCTACCTGTCACCTGCCAGCTCCTGCTTCACTGGCCCCTCTCACCTCTTTATTACTTGCTATCTGTCCTCTGAATTCTCAGTACTGATGCAGAATCTCAACTCAAAACATTCACCATCCCTCTGCCTCCACAGATGCTGCCTGATCTGTCGAGTTCCTCAGCAGTTTGTCTTTTGCTCCATTGCTAGGCTATGTATTACCAGGATGTATATTAAACATAGTGGTTTGAATTTTAGAATGGGCCTGATGCTGAATGTCATGTGGCCTTTTACATTATTAAGTCATATAGATTTGAAACATCTGCCTTAGCTTCCAGAGCGAAAATGCATTTCATGTGGACCAAACAGCCTCAACCCTGCTTTTTATTTTGGTGAACATAGTGTGAAATTGTGCATGACAATGGGGCTGGTGGGTAAGGATCGGACCGTGTTGAAGGTTAGACTTCTGTTTTGGGGTCTTAACAACTACTAATGAAGTGGAGTTGGATCCTAGGTTAAATAATTGTGACGTTTTATTAATATTAGATTATAAATGCACATTTTCTGTTGTAGAATAAATGAGTTTCTGATTGCATGTGTGTCCAGCTAGGCAACAAAGCTCAACATAATGTCTTTCGAAACCAGCATTTAAGATCAAGCACAATTTCATTTTTTTAAATTGTAAACTGTAATATTGACCCAATACAGCTATCGCATCCAGTCTTCTGTGTAAGATAACTCTTTAGAACATTTAACACAACAATCTAGTCTGGATACGGTGGTGGCTTTAGTGATTAATTAAAGCACAGAAGGCTGGTATGCAGTTACTGGGAAAGCTAACAGAATGTTATAGTTTATTGCTAGGGGAACTGGATATAAAAATTGAGAGATTGCACTTCAGTTATATCAGGCATTGGTGAGAGCACATCTCTTTGGACTGTACAGTATTAGAGTCGTTAATTAAGGAAAGATTTTTGGAATTGGAATTGGTTTGTTGTTGTCACGTGTACTGAGGTACAGTGACAAACTTTTATACAGATCAATTCATAACAGTGCATTGAGGTAGGACAAGGGAAAAGAATAACAATGCAGAATAAAGTGTCACAGCTACAGAAAGTGCAGTGCAGGTAGACAGTAAGGTGCAAGGTACGAGGTAGATTATGAAGTCCATTTTGGTAGATCAAGAGTCCATTTTGTCATACTAGGGAACCGTTCAATAGTCATAATACGGGGACCAAAGCTGTCCTTGAGCCTTGTGGTATATGCTTTCAGGCTTTTGTATCTTCTGCCTGATGGGAGAGGGGAGAAGAGAGAATGTCCTGGGTGGGACCTTTGATTATGCTGGCTATTTTACCAAGGCAGTGAGAAGTGATATGCTGAGCTGTGTCCACAACTCTGCATTTTCTTGTGGTCACGGGCAAAGCAGTTACCATACCAAGCCGTGATGAATCCAAATAGGATGCTTTCTCTGGTGCATCGATTAAAAATTGGTGAGTGTCAAAGGGGACATGCCAAATTTCTTCAGCCTCCTGAGAAGTAGAGGCACTGGTGAGCTTTTTTGGCCATGGAGTCTACGTGGTTGGACCAGGACAAGCTTTTGGTGATGTTCACTCCTAGGAACTTGAAGCTCTCAACCCCCTTAACCTCAGCGCCATTGATGTAGACAAGAGCATGTACACTGCCCCCCCCTTCCTGAAGTCAATGACCAGCTGTTTTGTTTAGTTGACATTGAGGGAAAGGTTGTTGTCATGACACCATGTTACTTTGCTCTCTATCCCCTTCCTGTACTCTGACTCATCGTTATTTGAGATATGGCCTACAACAGTGGTATCATCTGCAAACTTGTAGATGGAGTTAGAGCAGAATCTGGCCACACAGTCATAATTGTATAGGAGTAGAGTAGGGGGATAAGGATGCAGCTTTGTGGGGCATGAGTGTTGAGAATAATCATGGCAGAGGTGTTGCTGCCTGTCCTCACTGATTGTGGTCTGTGGGTCAGGAAGTCAAGGATCCAGTTGCAAAGGGAGGTGTTGAGTCCCAGGTCTCGGAGTTTGGTGATGAGTTTGCTTGGAATTATAGTATTGAAAGTGGAGCTGTAGTTAATAAACAATAGTCTAATGTAGGTATCTTTTCTGTCCTGATGCTCCAGAGATGAGTGTAGGGCCAGGGAGATGGTGTTTGCCTGTTTTGGTGGTAGGCGAATTGCAGTAGGTAAAGGTTTTCTGGGAGGCTCGAGTTAATGTGTACCATGATAGTGGTCTTCTTAAAGCAGGTTGAAACCTCAGATTGAAGCAGGGAGAGATTAAAAATGTCTGCAAATACCACTGCCGGTTGATCTGCGCAGGATCCAAGGACACGGCCAGGGACACAATCCCGGGCCAGATGCTTTCTGCAAGTTCGCTCTCCTTAATTTGTTGGAAGCAGTTCAAATAAGATTTACTGGATTAATATCTGGAATGGGCAGGTTTCCTTTGGGAGGACAGGTTGGACAGGCTAGGATTGTATTTGCTGGAGTTAAGGAGAGTGAGTAGGGACCTGACTGAAACATATAATGTCCTGAGGATCTTGACAGGGTGGGTGTGGAGAGGATATTTCCTCTTTAGAGAGAATCTAGAACTAGGGCTGCAGTTGGGGGTGGGCGGGCGAACTTTAAAAATGTGGTGAAATTTGTTCTTTCAGAGGGTGGTAAGTATTTGGAACTGCCTGAAAGAAAGATGATCACAGGATTACTGAATCTTTGAATATTTCTTAAGACAGAAATACAGAGACATTTGATAAGGTTGCAGTGGGGGGGGAGAGAGGGGTATGTGAAGGGCAGATTTAACATTACAATCAGATCAGCTGCTGATGCAGGATTTCGACCTGAAATGTTGCCCATCCCTTTGCCTCCATAGATGCTGCTTGACCCATTGAGTTCCTCCAGCAGTTTGTTATTTTGCTCTAGATTCCAGCATCTGCAGCTTCATGTGCCTCTGTTGGAGGCAGTCCAAAGTGATTCACTAGGCTTATTCCCTGGATGAGAGGGCTGTCCTAGCATGAACAGCTAAAGAAGTTGGATCTGTATTCTTTGGTGTTTAGAATCAGAATCAGGCCCATTATCACTGACATATGTCATGAAATTTGTTGTACGGTGCATAACAATTAGTACAGGTTACAAAAATAAATAGTGCAAAAGAGGAATAACAAGGTGGTGTTCATGGACTGTTCAGAAATCTGATGGTGAAGGGGTATTGAGATGTTTCCACTGTGGGAGGGTCTTGATAATTGCAGTCATTTAAACAGGTGTGTCGGGACTTCTCACAGAGTGTGGTGAACCTCTGGAAGTCTCTACCCGTGATAGTTGTGGATGCTATATCGTCAGAGCTATTTGAAGAGGTAGATACATTTTTGAAAGATTGGGGAATTGAGGGATATGGGGAACAGGCACAGAAGAGGAGTTGAGGCCTGGAGCATATCAGCTATGATCATATTGAATGGTGGAGCAGGTTTGAGGTGCCAGGTGACATACTCGTACTGTATTCTTGTGTTGAGGGGACAAAATTTGCACTTACACAGAACCATTGACTCTGTTGCCTTCTAAAATGGTGTGGCAAATCATTAATTGGTATCAATCTACCACTTAGGACAAGGTCAGGCAGGCCACCTCTCTAACCTCTGGGCCTTCCTCAACAACAGATGGGCATTGCTGTCTCACAGAATGGTCAAGCAACATCCTGATATAGGCATACTCACAGAATTGTACCTCATCCTCCATCGCAATCCATGGAAGGACAGGCCCACAGAGATGGTGAAATACAGATAGAAGATAGAGAGAGGATCTTCAAAATTAATTCCATGAAGTTTCATTAGCAGCAGGCCAAACATGGGCAAGGAACTTTGCCTGATCACCAACTCCTTTAGATGGGCCATTAGTCAGCGACTGGAGAAGAATGCTCTAAAAGCATGTCCATTCTTGACAGTGATTGTGCTTGGCATGCAAATGCTGAAGGGAAGACTGAAGCATTCACAGTATGTTTATTCAACTAGGAATATTTTTTTTATTTCAAAAATGAACTTTATTCATAATAAAAAGAATACAAAGAAAACAGTGCAAAATACAAAAACTTAACTGTTAGATTCAGTGGTGTAAAACTTCAAGAGGAAAAAAAACAAACATAGCACCATTGCCACTAATGTGGCTCCCTGAGGTGATAACCCTTTCACTGTTCGAGGGGCTTCTTCACCCAACTCAGCCCCTTCATGTGCAGTAGCAGAAGGACCCTAGAATGTGGTCCTTCCCCACAGAGCCTTAGCATTGGCTGCACTGAGCTTCAAAGCATCCCTCAGTATGTACTGCAGCCTGGACTGTGCCAGTCTGCAGCATTCCCTTATGGATACCTCGCTGTGCTGGAAGACTAACAAGTTTCAGGCAGACCAAAGGGCATCTTTCACCAAGTTGATGACTTTCCAGCAGCACTTGATGTCTGTCTCAGTGTGTGTCCCTGGGAACAGCCCGCAGATCAGAGTCCTCTGTTATGCAGCTGCTGGGGATGAACTGGGACACGGACCCTTGCTTCTGTCTCCACACCCTCTTTGCAAATCCACAGTCTTCAAAGAGGTGAGTGACCATTTCCACACCCACCACGGCGCCCCCCCCCCCCCCCCCGCCCCACAGCCTTCCTGAAGGCAGTGTGCATTGGGGGTGATGCCTTGTTTGTAGATGAAGGCTCTGACTGTGAGGGCACCTCTCGCCACCAGCCAAGCGAGGTCTTGGTACTTGTTGGATAGACCTGACAATGAGGCATTCTGCCAAATGGTTTGGACCATTTGCTCAGAGCAAACCCACAGATTCCATAGTATCCCTATCCCACAGTGTCTGCAGTAGATTACGCACTGACCACTGTTTGATGGACTTGTGGTCAAAGGTTTTTGCTTGGAAGAACTCTTCCTCAAAGGACAGGTAGTATGGCAATGTCCAGCTGACTGGGACATTGCGCAGTAGAGGGGCCAGGCCTATATTCTGCAACACCGAGGACAGGTAGAACCTCAGCACTTGGTGCGCACGTACTTTGGGTCCACACACTGGCTGATACAGCCACACATGAAGGTGGTCACAGATAATCCATCTTTGTTTCCTCCTGAGTTCCCCACTATCACAGAAACTAGTCAGCTGATCCAATTCAGTCCACATGAAACATGAAGCAGCTGAGAGCAAAGTCAATGTGCCAGTTGTGGTACTGAAGACCTGTGCTTTAGAACGAGCTGCACCTCAGCTGAAGCTGCAGTTATAACACTGGCATCTACCTAACAATGTGGAAGATTGCTGAATTACATCAGCTCAATCAGTCTACTGTCAATCAGTGATGGAAGGTGTCATTGACAGTGCTACCAAGTTATGCTTTCTACTAACCCATTGAGTTTCACCAGAATTGCTCATCTCCACACCTATTCGCAGTCTTGATTCAAACGAGGGCGACTAAGTTGCATTCTAGAGGTGAGGTAAGAGCAACTGCCCTGGACATCATTTGACCAAGTGTGGTATCAAGGAGCCTTGTAAAACTGAAGTCAGTGGCCATTGGAGAAAATACTTCAGTGTTTGGAGTCATAAGTAGCACAAAGGAGGTTAATCATCCATTCCCAAAACATCACTGTGGGAGTTCCAGGCCCAACTTCTCAGCTGCTTTTATAATGTCAGAAGTGGGAATATTTGCTAATGCTTGCATAATGTTTGATTCCATTCCCAACTCAGTAAACAAAACAGTCCATACTCCCTGAGCAAATATGTGGCAAATAAAATGTGTCTCAAAACTATCAAGAGATGACCACCTCTATCAAGATAGTCCAACCATCCACCCTTAATGTTCAACGGTATTACCATCATTGAGTTCCTCTAAATCAACATCAAAAACTCAACTGGACCAGCGACACTGTAATGTGGTTACAAAAGCAGTTCACGAGGTGGCTATCTCCCAGCAAGTGGCTTGACTCCTGATACCCTATTGCCTTTCCATCATCTATAAGGAACAAATCAGGAGTGATGGAAAGCACTCCTTGATGCCACACACAAATGCTTGCTTCATGTCAAAGGGAATCGATTTTGCCTTGCCTCTGGAATTCAGCTCCATGTTTGGACAAAGAAACTCAGCACTATTCCAGGACAAAGCATCCTGGTTGATCAGTATCATATCTGCCATCCTGAACGCTCTCACTCCCTCCCATTACTGGCATACTGCCACTGTAATGTGCCATCTACAAAATGCTCTGCAAGTTATTCATGTAAGCTGTAAGGCAGCACCTCCCAAAACTGAACACTTCCACCAAAAAAGCCAAGGATAGCAGGCATAGTAGAACTTGACCACTTGCAGGTTCCCTTCCAAGTAACTCACCTCCCTGACTTGGAAATATGTCACTGTTCCTTCATTAAATCCTGGAACATCCCATCCTGGGAGTACCTCCAGCAGACAGATTGCATTGTCGCAAGAGGTGGCTTACCAACACCTTCTCAAGCACAACTGAGGTTGGGCAAGAAATAGTCTCCTTGTGAGTGATGTCACATCCCAAGAAATAAGTAGAAATAATTCTAGAGGCAGAACGGATCATCTGACAACACTGGATTATGCCAGAGCTGAGTATTACCTGGCCATAATAGGAACATATTTTCACTATCGCATGAAATAAAATAATGCAGATTTAAAAATCAGGAAGACAAAAGTACATATATTTTGGGCCGTTCACAGCTGTTGGTCAACTCAGTATTTTGCAGTGCCAGTGCAGTACTTTAGAAGAAGTGTGGTGACAGCTACAATAGAGGCATTATGATACCTAAATTGCACATCTCGAGCTTCTATATAACAGCAATGTTGTAATGACCTAACAGACTATTTCTTGGTATGGTTTTAAGATTCTTCATTCAATTCATATTTAAACATGAGATTTTAAATAAATAGAACTACTTATGTAAAAGCAACAAAGCTATGGAAATCTGAAATAAAAGCAAAATACTGGAAATACTATGGAGTTAAAAAAAAATGTTTCAGGTCAGTGACCTTTCATCAGATGAAGTGTTGGGAGAAAGCCTATATGATAAGTGTTTTTAACTTGATTCCATCAACTCCTTGACAAATATTTCCTGTGTTAAAATTGTATTAATCTGTTTTTTCAACCTCAGGATCAAAATATGCTTCCAAAAAAATACTTTGAAGTTGACTTTCCAATGATTGTCATGAGAAAAATACACTTAATTAAGTAAGTTCATTTGATTGTTAAATGACCAACTTAATTTACAATTTCATATCCCTTCAGGAGCAGGTCATACAGTATTTGCACAGTATAACAATATAATGAGTCATAGATTCATTTAATGGTTTGTTTATTCTCAAGTTAGAGAATGAGAAATTGTAGTACTGTTTCCATAAACTTGATTTGCTGTAATTACACACTTCCCCCAGAAGAGGTACTGCAGTCCTGCTGATTGAGTGAGACACCAACTGCAGATGACAAAGGCAATGTTCCTTTTATATTGAACAAGGGAATATATTCCAGATGTTGGGAATACACACAGAAATATTTTTTAAAATGCAAGTGCATTGGTACCAATTCTGCCTGGAAGACAAAACTATTTACATTCTCCAGTGTAAGAATAATTTGAGAATCTTTACTTTGTTTCCTGCATTAATTCATTACTGCTTAATTTTATCAATAGACTCTGTGGCATCTTGTAAGATAAATGCTTTCCAACTTCCCCAAATTTGCCAAGATGTTGATGTGCCTTTTGCACATCTATTATAGCTGCTCATAATTACCCCATATACTTAGAAGTAAGAAATAACCTTATTCCATACTGTGTTGTCTCAGAACTTAATATTAATGTAAGCTTACAAATTACTTAGAACATACAACAGTACTGCACAAGAATGGGCCCTTCAGCCCACGATGTTGTGCTGAACTAATTAAATACTTGGTTAAATCCCTTTGTTTTTGAACAGACATATCACATTGACAACCCCTGTACAACTTCCATTGTGTAAGGAGGGATGGTGGTCAGAATTGCTGTGTTACGTTATTTTCTTTGTTTACAGAAAGCATTTTAAGCATGTTGCGTGTTAGGTTTTAAAACAGTAAATTTTTATGTTTGTTTAAAAAGACTGCAGATGTGGTAAACCGATATTAAAGTCAAATCTATAGAAGATCATTAATGTGCTTCAAATGATACAAATGTCAGTTATATAATCATCAGGTAAACTGAAATACCTATCAGTGAGAAACAACTTCCACTGATGAGCTAGACTTGGAGCGAGCTACTATATTTTTACCATGATCAGTTAACATTAAAGCAACAACAGTAGATTTTAATTTTTTTTAATTTAAGTTTTATTTACAGCGTGGTAACAGGCCCTTTCAGCCCAACGAGTCCGCACCACCCATTTTTTTTTAAACCCCCAAATTAACCTACCCGTACGTCTTTCGAATGTGGGAGGAAACCGGAGCACCCGGAGGAAACCCACGCAGACACGGGAGAATGTACAAACTCCTTACAGACAGCGACGGGAATCGAACCCTGATCGCTGGCGCTGTAGTAGCATCGCGCTAACCGCCTCGCTATCGTGCCGCCCAGGTACGCTACTGTGCATTCTAGGTGAGGTTGTATAACTCAGCTGGCTAAAATCTACTGATGCAATTAAGAAAAATTATGCACACTACAAATTCTGTTTATAGGTAATATTCTTTTGTTTAAGAATATTGTCTAAACAAGGGTTATAAAAGACAGTGGAGTGGACAAATGCAACTATTGTAAGGATTTATATTTTGTAAATTAATGATACTTTGGACAATCAAAAATTTCTGTTATTGAGGAATAGTATTTATTTACAAACATAATTTTCCAGTGATTGTTAGTCTATGGTCAGGATTTTTGTTTATATTGATTTGATTTAATTTTGCATAGGTGGTTTAAAGTTGTATGAATAAGTATTAATAATATGCAATGGGAGATTAACGGGGTTTCTCAGTTTGCAGTATGTAGATTTGGGCACGTTACTTGAATTTTGAATAGCTACAAAGATTGTTGCTAACCAACTAGAGATGTTGCTTTGACATTTTAATTGTGAACCTGTTGTTATTCAAGCACATTTGTGTGAATGATGCTGTTGATGTTATTAAATTGGTATTTTGATGTTGAGGTGAGTCATTTCCCATTGTTGAATCCTTTTCTTCTGTAAACCAATTAGAGTGTCATCTCATTACCAATAAACCACATTTAACTGTTTACTCTTTCCTCTAGAACAAAGCCTCCATTGTCAAAGCCAATTATAGAAACACATTCAAGTAGTAGCCTGCTGATAGGTGAGAAAGAAAAAAGTTTTATACCTTATCTCCTTCAAATATTAATGGCACTTAAATGGCGAACATGGACTGTTCTTTGCTCCAAAGATATAATTTCTTCCCGAACTAGCTGTACAAATGAATCATGAATCTCAGTTGAACCAATCCTATTGAGAGCCACATCTCACACCATAAAACATCATGAGTTACATTTTTTCAATTCTGGGCCTGAATTGATGAGTTATGCAACTTTAGCATGCTTCATTGATAAATGGTATTGCATGACCATATTATGCTTGTTGGTTATTATCTTATCAGCATGCCTAGCTTGGTCTGGTAGTAAGACACGCGGACTCTCCAAGGCCTTGCACTGTTTCAGTGCAGCAAACTGCTTAACGTCAGATCCCTGTCAAGAATGTTGTGTAGTTCAAATAAATTTTTAACTTTGTTTTAAAACTGTATTTGTTTGTAGTAATGAAGAATGTTCACTTAAAAAGATTATTTCGTCCATTTGCCAGATGGTTCCAGCATGAACTCTGATCGCTATGCCATTATTGGGCAAGACCTCCGTGACCTTCCCATGCTGTTGGAAAGGTTGAAGAGATTTGGTCTGGATACAAAGTGAGTACCTCTGATTGTCATTGTCGTGCCACAACACTAACTCCAACAAAAGTCATGCATTATGATCTCACCTCTCTGTGGGTATTTCCAGATAGGTTCACATCATGAAAGGATATCAGACTGCTTTTAAAAAAAGGGTAGGCCATTTGGCCCCTCAAGTCTTGTGTGTCATTCAATAACATCATGGCTGGTTCAACTTTCCTCCCCTCTTCCCATGATTCCCAATTAAAAATTTACCTCAGCTTTTGAATATTCAGTCTCCATGGATTTCTGGGGAAAGGAATTCTAAAGGCTCAGCCCTTTAAGAATTTTTTTTCTTTTCATACCAGGAGAGAACCTGTTTGTTAGAGAAGCAGTTCACTACAGCACGGAAAACAGGCCATTCGGCCCTTCTAGTCTGTGCCGAAACGTTATTCCACTAGTCCCATTTACCTGCACCCAGTCCATAGCCCTCCAGACCTCTCCTGTCCATGTATCTATCCAATTTATTCTTGAAACTTAAGAGTGAGCCCGCATTTACTACATCAGCTGGCAGCTCATTCCACACTCCCACCACTCTGAGTGAAGAAGTTTCCCCCTAATGTTCTCCCTAAACCTTTCCCCTTTCACCCTAAAGCCATGTCCTCTCGTACTTATCTCTCCTAATCTAGGTGGAAAGAGCCTACTCGCATTTACTCTGTCTATACCCCTCAATTTTATAAACCTCTATCAAATCTCCCCTCATTCTTCTGCACTCTAAGGAATAAAGTCCTAACCTGTTCAATCTTTCCCTGTAAAGATTGGGGGATGGGAACTGGAGGAGTAGGTCAGAGGAAGGGGATGGGGAAAATGTCAGATCTAATAGGTAGAGAGGCTTTGAGGAAGGAGAAGCAGAGCCCAGGCTATAAAAGTAGTAAGGTGGATGGGCTAAAGTGCATTTGTAGCGGTTGCTACCGCGATGTGAAAGCAAGACACTAGTTGGTGGGCTGCAGAACAAAAACTGATTTATTTTCCTGCCTTGCGTGGGCCTTTTAAGAGGAACGGTTCCCGCAAACCGAAAACGGAAATGACGTATGCGCTATGTCAAACTTTTCCTGCATGCGGGTTCTCCCCGTCGCTCGGGGAAGATGAAGGCCCAACACCATCTTGGGCCTCGCCACTCCGACGCACAACCCGGTTCACTTGCTCAGACGGTGAGTCGCTACACAACCCCCCCACCCCCCAGAACCAGCAATACGGTCCCCAAGGTTCGCGGGCTGTGCTAGCCGTTGCTTAGAAGGTCGGCCTCTGCGTCGCAGTGTTGGGACCTCGACCGGTTGTTGTAGATCTAAATGGGCCAGTTTGAGGCGGTCTGTCGTGAAGACCTCTTCCTTGCCCCCAGTGTCGGAAATAAAGGTGGACCCATTATTCCTGATGACCCGGAACGGCCCCTCATATGGTCGTTGCAATGGTGCCCGGGGTGTGCCCCATGAACGAAAATGAACTTAGTCTTGTAGTTCCTTGGGCTCACAGGACGGGGCTTGACCATGCTGCGAAGTGGGAATTAGTGCCAAGCCTCTTGCGCAGTCTTCCCAGGACTGCCGTGGGTTGTTCCTCTTGGTCCTGAAGGGCGGGTATGAAATCCCCTGGGACAACCAGGGGCGCACCGTACACGAGTTCAGCTGACGAAGCGTGGAGATCTTCCTTGGGGGCAGTGCTTATGCCGAGCAGGACCCAAGGTAGTTTGTCGACCCAGTTAGGACCTTTCAGGCAGGCTGATTTCAGATGGCAGTGGAAACGTTCCACCAATCTGTTTGATTGAGGGTGGTAGTCCATGGTGGTGTGCACCTGTGTCCCTAGCATGTTCGCTAATGTAGACCAGAGGCTGGAGGTAAATTGGGTGCTCCTGTCTGAATTGATGTTGGCTGGAACACCAAAACGTGAGATCCAAGTTGTGAGCAGCGCCTGGGCGCAGCAATTAGTCGCGATGACGGATAGAGGGGTTGCCTGTGGCCACCTTGTGAACTAGTCCACGATGGTAAGGAGGTACCGCGCTCCTCTTGAAACAGGCAGAGGACCAACGAGGTCAACGTGAATGTGGTCGAACCTTCTATGGGTCGGCTCGAACTGCTGTGGTGGGACCTTGGTGTGTCATTGGATTTTTGATGTCTGGCAGTGCGGACAGGTCCTGGCCCACTCACTGACCTGCTTGCACAGGCCATGCCAGAAGAACTTGCTGGCAGCCAGTCGAACAGTTGATCTGGTGGACGGGTGCACCAACCCGTGTACAGAGTCAAAAACATGTTTCTGCCAGGCTGCAGGAACTATAGGGCGGGGTTGACCTGTTGCGATGTCACAAAGGAGGGTCTGCTGACCTGGACCGACTAAGAAATCTTGGAGCTGCAGGCCCGAGACTGCGGTTCTGTAGCTGGGCAGCTCATCGTCGGCTTGCTGTGCGTCAGCCAGGGCCGTGTTGTCAACACCGAGGGACAAGCTGTGGATGGTTGATCTGGAAAGTGCGTCAGCAACGACATTGTCCTTTCCAGAGACATTTTGGGTATCCATTGTGAATTCGGAAATGTAGGACAAATGTTGCTGCTGATGAGCTGACCAGGGATTGGAGATCTTGGAGAAGGCGAAGGACTTCTAAAAAGTACTGGAAATGCCAGACCGCCAGGTACAGCGCTAGAAGTTCCCGATCAGAAGCACTGTATTTTAGTTCGGGTGGTCTAAGGTGCCTGCTGAAAAATGCCAAGGGTTGTCAACAGCCTTCAATTAGTTGTTCCAGTACTCCTCCAACCGCACTGTTGGATGTGTCCACTGTGAGGGCGGTTGGGATGTCTGTCCAGCATCACGGCATCTGCCAGGGCGTCCTTGGCCTTAAAGGCAGCCGCAGCCTCGTTGTTCCAGGTGATGTCCTTGTCCTTGCCTTTGCCAGACATCAGCGAAAACAAAGGGGCATGATACGGGCTGCTGCAGGGATGAACCGATGATAAAAGTTGACCATCCCCAGGAATTCCTGCAGGCCTTTGACCGTGTTGGGACAGGCAAAATGGCGGGTAGGGGTGTTGCTTCTTCGCTGGCGATTCTGTGGCTGAGGAAATCGATAGAGTCAAGTCTGAATTGACACTTGGCTGGATTGATAGTGAGGTCGAAATCACGGAGACAGGAGTACAGTTGGCGGAGGTGGGAAAGGTGTTCTTGTTGGTCACAGTTGGCGATTAGTATGTCATATAAGTAAATGAACACGAAGTCCAGGTCTCGGCCTACCGCACCCATCAGCTGCTGGAAAGTCTGCACGGCATTCTTAAGGCCGAACTGCATTCGAAGGAATTCAGAGAAGCCGAATGGAGTGATAAGCACAGTTTTGGGGATGTTGTCAGGGTAGACCAGGATTTGGTGGTATCCCCAGACGTGGTCCACCTTGGAGAAGATGTGGGCCCTGTGTAGGTTTGCTGCGAAGTCCTGGATGTGAGGGATGGGGTAGCGGTCTGGAGTGGTGGCGTCATTCAGCCTGCGGTAGTTGCCGCAGGGCCTCCACCTGCCGGTGGCTTTGGTGACCGTGTGTGGACGGGGGGGGGGGGTGGGGGGAAGGCCCAGGGGCTGTCTGACCTGCAAATAATCCCCAGCTCCTCCATGCAGCAGAACTCTTCCTTTGCCAGGCAGAGCTTGTCTGGAGGTAGTCGTCATGCTTGGGCATGAAGGGGTGGCCCTGTGGTAATGATGTGGTGCTGCACCCCATGTTTGGGCATCGAATTTGTAAACTGAGGTGCCAAAACTGATGGGAACTCAGCTAGGAGCTTGGTGAACTCGTTTCCAGACAGGGAATTGGAGTCCAGGCATGGGGCTGGTAGGCTGGCTTCTCCCCAGGGGTAGGTTTGGAAAGTTCTGGAGTGCACTAGCAGCTTCCCTCGCAGGTCGACTAACAGGCTGTGGGCCCGAAGGAAGTCGGCTCCCAGGAGTGGCTGGGCGATGGCAGCAAGGGTAAAGTCCCAGCTAAAATGGTTGTTGCTGAATTGTAATTGATCTGTATGGGTGCCAAAAGTCTGTATCGTTGTGCTGTTTGCAACGTTGAGTACAGGACCTTGTTGCCTGTTACGAGCGTCGCAGCTGGTCAGGGGCAAAATACTGACCTCTGCTCCAGTATCGATGAGGAAACAACGCCTGGACTGCTTGTCCCGAATGAATAGGAGGCTGTGTTGGTGGCCAGCCATCGTAACCATCAGTGGCGGCTGGCCCTGGCATTTCCCTGAAACTTGCAGGGTGGGCAGCATCAATGGGCCTCTATGCCCCACCTCTGATGGTAGAAACACAGCTGGTCGCCAGTGTCATTGTCTGTGTTTCTGGGGTGTGGTCACTCAGTTGCTGGGACTGGTTAACGTAGGTGTTGGGCTCGCAGCCTGGCGATTTGGCCGACAGACGACCTGCTCTCACGTTTGGCCCTCCACAGGACATCTGCCTGGGCAGCTACTTCACGTGGGTTGCTGAAATCGGTGTCAGCCAACAGCAGGTGAATGTCATCGGGTAGTTGTTTGAGGAAGGCCTGTTCGAACATTAGGCAAGGCTTGTGTCCCTCAGCCAAGGCCAGCATCTTGTTCATTAGGGCCGATGGGGATCTGTCTCCCAGGCCATTGAGATGAAGCAGGCGGGCGGTGCACTTGCGACGGGAGAGGCCGAAGGTCCAAATAAGAAGGTTTTTGAAAGTCAGGTACTTATTCTCCTCCAGAGGAGACTGGATGAAGTCTCTGACCTGGGCGGCTGTCTCCTGGTCCAGAGAGCTGACCACGTGGTAGTACTTTGTGGAGTCGGAGGTGATCTGCCGAAGTTGGAATTGTGCTTCAGCCTGGTCGAACCAGATACTGAGCCAAAGCGTCCAAAAGGTGGGCAGCTTGAGTGCCACTGCATTGGCTGCTGCATTGTCATCCATTGTGCGGGTCCAAAATCCGTTTGGACCGTCAGGGTCACCAATGTAGTGGCT
The DNA here is from genome assembly GCF_009764475.1 of Pristis pectinata. NCBI lineage: Eukaryota > Metazoa > Chordata > Chondrichthyes > Rhinopristiformes > Pristidae > Pristis > Pristis pectinata. Next base: position 44,122,096 of record NC_067412.1, read on the forward strand.
GCTACCACGATGTGAAAGCAAGACACTAGTCGGTGGGCTGCAGAACAAAGACTGATTTATTTTCCCGCCTTGTGTGGGCCTTTTAAGAGGAACAGTTCCCACCCACCAAAAACAGAAATGATGTATGCGCTACGTCATCAAACTTTTCCCACACGTGGGTTCTCCCCGTTGCTCGGGGAAGACGAAGGCCCAACGCCATTTTGGGCCTCGCTGCTCCGCTTGCTCGGATGGTGAGTCGCTACACATTTACTTAAATACAAGCAGCATCAGGAATAAGGGAGATGAACTGAGAACTTGGATAAGTACATGGGACTACGATATTGTGGCTATTACAGAGACATGGCTGACATCAGGGCAGGAATGGATATTGAATATTCCTGCTTTTCAATGTTTTAAAAGGGATAGGGAGGTGGGGAGAAGAGGAGGGGTGGTGATACTGGTCAGGGACACTGTTACAGCTGCAGAAAGGGTAGATAATGTAGAAGGATCCTCTCTAGAGTCAGTATGGGTGGAAGTTAGGAACAAGAAAGGAGCAGTTACTCTACTGGGGGTATTCTACAGGCCCCCCGGTAGCAGTAGGGATACTGAGGAGCAGATTTTGGAAAGATGCAAAAATAACAGGGTGATTATCATGGGAGACTTCAACTTCCCAAATATTGATTGGCACCTTCTTAGTGCCAAAGGTTTAGACAGGGCGCAGTTTAAGTGTGTCCAGGACAGATTCCTGTCACAGTATGTTGACAGGCTGACTAGAGAGAATGCCATATTAGATCTAGTTTTAGGTAACGAACTGGGTCAGGTGACAGATCTCTCGGTGGGTGAACATTTGGGGGACAGCGACCACTGCTCCATAACCTTTAGCATTGTCATGGACAGGGATAGGAGCAGAGGATGGGAAGATATTTAATTAGGGAAAAACAAATTATGAGGCTATGAGGCTAGAACTTGAGAGTGTAAATTGGGATGACTTTTTGAAGGGACATGTACTTATGGAGATGTTCAGGGATCTCTTGCAGGATGTTAGGGATAAATTTGTCACGGTGAGACAGAGAAGGAATGGCAGGGTGAAGGAACCATGCATGACTAGAGAGGTGGAACAAGTAGTTAGGGAGAAGGCATCAGCATACATAATGTGTAAGCAGCAAGGATCAGATGGGGCTCATGAGGAATATAGAGTAGCAAGGAGGGAACTTAAGGGGCCGAGGAGAGTGAGAAGGGGTCATGAAAAGGCTTTGGCGAGTAGGGTTAAGGAGAATCCAAAGGCTTTTTTCCTCATACATGAAGAGTAGAAGGATGGCTAGAGTAAAGGTAGGAAGATGTGCCTGGAAGGTGTGGAAGTGGGTGAGGTTCTCAATGAATACTTTTCTTCAGTATTCACCAAGGAAAGGGGTCTTGATGACACTGAGGACAGTGTTGGTAAGGGTAATGTTCTAGAGTATGTAGATATAAAGAGAGAGGATGTGTTGGAGCTGTTAAAAAAATATTAGGACAGGTAAGTCCCTGGGGCCTGACGGAATATTCCCCAGGCTGCTTCGTGAGGTGAGGGAGGAGATTGCTGAACCGTTGGCTAGGATCTTTGAGTCCTCATCCACAGGGATGGTACTGGAGGATTGGAGGGTGGCGAATGTTGTCCCTTTATTCAAAAAAGGTAGTAGGGATAGTCCAAGGAATTACAGACCAGTGAGCCTTAAGTCTGTGGTGGGCAAGCTGTTGCAAAGGATTCTTAGAGATAGGATCTATGAGCATTTAGAGAATCATGAACTAATTAGGGACAGCCAGCATGTCTCACAAGCCTGATAGGGTTCTTTGAAGAGGTGACCAGGAAGATTGATGAGGGTAGTGCAGGAGATGTGGTCTACATGGATTTTAGTAAGGCATTTGACAAGGTTCCACATGGTAGGCTTCTTCAGAAGGTCAGAGGCCAAGGGATCCAGGGAAGCTTGGCTGTGTGGATTAGGAATTGGCTTGCCTGTAGAAAGCAGAGGGTTGTGGTGGAGGGAGTGCATTCAGATTGGAGGGCTGTGACTAGCAGTATCCCACAAGGATCAGTTCTGGGACCTCTACTTTTTGTGATATTTATTACTGACTTAGATGAGGGGGTGGAAGGGTGGGTTAGCAAGTTTGCAGATGACACAAAGATCGGTGTTGTGGATAGTGTGGAGGGCTGTCAAAGCTTACAGAGGGATATTGATAGGATGCAGAGCTGGGCTGTCAAGTGGCAGATGGTGTTCAATCCAGAGAAGTGTGAGGTGGTACACTTTGGAAGGACAAACTCCAAGGTGGAGTACAAGGTTAATGGCAGGATTCTGGGCAGTGTGGAGGAGCAGAGGGATCTGGGGGTTCATATCCATAGATCACTGAAAGTTGCCTCACAGGTAGTTAAGAAAGCTTATGGGATGTTAGCTTTCGTAAATCATGGGATAGAGCTTAAGAGCTGTGAAGTAATAATGCAGCTTTACAAAACTCTGGTTAGACCATACTTGGAGTACTGTGTCCAGTTCTGGTCATCTCATTAAAGGAAGGATGTGGAGGCATTGGAAAGGGTGCAGAAGAGATTTACCAGGATGCTGCCTGGATTAGAGAGTATGGATTATGAGGAGAGACTGAAGGAGCTAGGGCTTTACTCATTGGAGAGGAGGAGGATGAGGGGAGACATTATAGAGGTATACAAAATATTGAGAGGAATAGATAGTGGACAGCCAGCACCTCATTCCCAGGGCACCAATGCTCAATACAAGAGGGTATGGCTTTAAGGTAATGGGTGGGAAGTTCAAGGGAGATGTCAGAGGGAGGTTTTTCCACCCAGAGAGTGGTTGGTGCATGGAATGCGCTGCCTGGGGTGGTGGTGGTGGTGGAGGCTGATATGTTGGTCAAGTTCAAGAGATTGTTAGGTAAGTATATGGAGGAATTTAAGATGGAGGGATATGTGGGAGTAAGGGGTTAGGTAGCCTTAGGTGTGGTTTGAAGGTCGGCACATGGTGGGCCAAAGAGCCTGTATTATTCTATGGTTACTGAACTCCTGAAGACCCGGCAACATTCTTGTAAATCTCCTCTGCACTCTTTCAATCTTACAAATATCCTTCCTATTGTTAGGTGACTAGAACTGCACACAATACTCCAAATTTGACCTCACCATAACATCCCAACTCCTATACTCAATACTTTGATTTATTAATGCCAGGATGCCAAAAGCCACCTTTACAACCCTGTCTACCTGTGACGCCACTTTCAGGGAATTATGTATCTGAACTCCCAGATCCCTTTGTTCCTCTGCACTCCTCAGTGCCCTACCATTTACTGTGTATGCCCTACCTTGATTTGTCCTTCCAAAATGCAACACCTCACTTGTCTGCATTTAATTCCATCTGCTATTTTCTGGCCTATTCTTCCAGTTGGTTCAGATCCCTTTGCAAGCTTTGAAAGCCTTCCTTGCTGTCCACTACGCCTCCAATCTTAGTATCATTAGCAAACTTGCTGATCCAATTTACCACATTATCATCTAGATCATTGATATAGACAACAAGCAACAATGGCCCCAGCACAGATCCCTGAGGCACAGCACTAGTCACAGGCCTCCAGTCTGAGAAACAATCATCCACTACCACTGTCTTCTCCCACACAGCCAATTTTGAATCCAGTTTACAACCTTTCCATGGATACCTAGTGTCAACCTTCTGAACTAACCTCCCACATGGGACCTTGTCAAAGGCCTTACTAAAGTCCATGCAGACAACATCCACAGCCTTTCCTTCATCTACTTTCTTGGTAACCTCCTCAAAACTCTTCAAGATTAGGTAAACGCTATCTACCACGCACAAAGCTATGCTGACTATCCCTAATCAGCCCTTGGCTGTCCAAATACTTGTATATCCAATCTCTCAGAACACCTTCCAATAATTTACCCACTACTGATGTCAGGCCCACTGGCCTGTAATTACCTGGTTTACTTTTAGAGCCTTTTTTAAAAGGATGGAACAACATGAGCTACCCTCCAGTCCTTCGGCACCGCACCTGTGGCTAAGGACATTTTAAATACATCTGCCAGTGCCCCTGCAATTTCTACACTCATCTCTCTCAATCTCTGAGGAAATATTTTATCAGGCCCGGGGGATTTACCTACCCTTATTTGCTGTAAAGCAGCAAGCACCTCCTCCTCTTTAATCTCTGTATGTTCTATGACACTACTGCTTGTTTCCCTTCCTTCCATATCCACTATGCCAGTTCCCTGAGTAAATACTAATGCAAGAAAACTGTTTAAGATCTCCCCCATCTCCTGAGGCTCCACACAGATGACCACTCTGATCTTCTGGGGGACCAATTTTGTCCCTCACTATCCTTTTACTCTTCATATACTTGTAGAAACCCTTCAGGTTTACCTTCACATTATCTGCCAAAGCAACCTCATGTCTTCTTTTTGCCTTCCTGATATCCTTTTTTAGTATTTTCTTACTTTTTCTATACTCCTCAAGTACCTCATTTGTTCCTAGATGCCTATACCTGCTATACACCTCTTTTTCTTAACCAGATCACCAATATCCCTTGAAAACAAAGGTTCCCTATGCTTGTTAACTTTGCCTTTAATCCTGGCAGGAACATGCAAACTCTGCACTCTCAAAATTTCACCTTTGAAAGCTTTCCATTTACTGAACACATCCTTGCCAGAAAACAACTTATCCCAATCCACTCTTCCTAGATCCTTTCTCATTTCCACAAAATTGGCCTTTCTCCAATTTAGAACCTCCACATGGGGACCAGACCTGTCCTTATCCATAATTAACTTAAAACTAATGACATTATGGTCACTGGATCTAAAATGCTCACCTACACATACTTCTGTCACCTGAAGTGTCTGGTTCCCTAATAGGAGATCAAGTATTGTATTCTCTCTAGTTGGTTTAGAAAACCTTCCTGAACACATTTGACAAATTCCAAGCCATCCAGCCCTTTCAGTGTGGGAGTCCCAGTCAATATGTGGAAAGTTAAAATCCCCTGCTATTACAACTTTGTTTCTTACATCGGTCTCTTTCACGGCAGATTTGCTCCTCCAATTCTCTGACTATTGGGTGGTCTATAATATAACCCTATTAGTGTGGCCACACTTTTCCTGTCCCTCAGCTCCACCCATATGGCCTCTGTAGACAAGCCCTCTGGGCTGTCCTGTCTATACACAGCTGTGATATTTTCCCTGACTAGTAATGCCACTCCTCCCCCTTACATGCCTCCCCTCTATCACATCTGAAACAACAGAACCCCAGAACAGTAATCTGCCAGTCCTGCCCCTCCTGCATCCAAGTCTCACTAATAGCAATAATGTCATAATCCCACGTGCCAATCCACACCCCAAACTCATCTGCCTTACCTGCAATACTCCTTGCATGGAAATAGATGCACCTGAGAACATTTCTATCATGTACAAACCATTGATTTCTGTCTATACCTGCAGTCCTCACATGACCTTTAACCTCCTCCACCTCACTATCTGCTTTAACACTCTGGTTCCCCTTCCCCTACAAATCTAGTTTAAACCCCCTAGAGCAGTACTAGCAAACCTACCCGCAAGTAGGTTAGGCCCCCTTCAGTTCACGTGCAAACAGTCCTGTTGGAACAGGTCCCACCTTCCCTGGAAGGAAGACCAATTGTCCAGAAACATGAAGCTCTCCCTCTTGCGCCATCTCCTTAGCCACATATTTAGCTGCATGATCCTCCAATTTCTTGCCTCACTAGCTCGTGGCATGGGTAGCAATCCTGAGATTGCAACCTTGGAGGTCCTGTCCTTCAACTTTGCACCTAATTCTCTAAACTCTTTGCAGGACCTCCTCCTCCCTATCCACATCACTGGTTCCTACATGGAGCACAACATCTGGCTGCTCACCCTCCTTCCTGAGAATATCGAGAACTCAATCAGAGATATTGCAGACCCTGGCACCAGGGAGGCAACAGACCATCCGGGATTCTCGATCTCTCCCACAGAACCTCCTAACTATCGAATCCCTTATCACTACTGCTCTCCTCTTTTCCTTCCTTTGAGCTGAGGGTCCAGTCTCAGTGCCAGAGACAACTTGTCCCTGGTAGGTCATCCCCACCAGCAGTATCCAAAACAGCATACTTATTGTTGATGGGAACAGCCACAGGGGTGCTCTGCTCTGTCTGTCTATACTCCTTCCCTTTCCTAACAGTCACCCAGCTACCTGCCTCCTGACTTTTAGGGGTGACTATCTCCCTGAAACTCCTGTCTATTTTGCCTCACAAATGATCCTAAGTTCATCCAGCTCCAGTTCCCTAACTCAGTTTGTCAGGAGCTGCAGCTAGATGCATCTTTTACGGGTGTAGTCATCAGGGACAACTGTGCTGTCCCTGACTCCCCACATACTGCATATAGAGCACACAACTGCCCTAACTGCTGCCTTCATTACCTACTCCTTAGTTAATTAAATTAATTAAAGGAACTTATCCAGCCTTATCTCATTGGGAGCAAGCACATCCTTAAATCTCTGCTCACCAAAGCCTCAAAGCTCCACTCCTACCCTGAGCCACTCACACACTGGCCACTCCTTTTCAGTTACCCCTCTTTATATTTGTCCCTGCCAATTATCTCAAGTACTCACTCCCTCTAATCAACCAATCAACACTGTTTTAACTACTCTGTCCCTATCTGCTAGAGACCTGCTGCTCTTACTTCTCCCGAGCCGATCCTGTAAGAGAAAAGCCCACAGAGAAAACACAGCTCATGGTCTGGCATTATGGAAGCATGAATATTTGGAGCATTTGACCCTTCAGCAGAAAGGAAAAGGAGATGAGTAGATCTGTTAATGTCAGATGAGATCACTGCAGTGGTGAGCAATGATATTGGCTCAGAAGCTCACACTGTAGAATTAGTTTGAGTGGAGATAAGAAACGATAAGGGTAAGACGTCACTGGTGGGAGTAGTGTATAAACCCACAAATAGTAGTTATACTGTAGGACAGAGTGAAAATTAAAAAAAAAGTAGTGGAGGCTGGAAAGAAGGGTACTGCTAAAATTATGGTCTATTTTAATCATCAGTTGGCCAGGCCAGACCAGACAGGCAAGGGTAGCCTTGAGAATGAGCTAGAGTGTATTGGAATGGCCTCATAGAGCAATATGTTGAGGGAGCAGACTGCTCTAGACCTTGTACTACATAATAAGACAGGATTAATATGTGATCACATAGTAAAAGATCCTGTTGGAAAGAGTGATCATAGCACAGTAGAATTTCAGATTCAGTCTGAGAAACTTGGGTCTTGTGCCTGAAGTTAAATAAAAGCTATCATAACAGTATGAAGACAGATAAAGTGTATGGAGAAAATAGATTAAAGAGAAAGAGGGTAGATCAGCAGTAGTGGACATTTAAGGTATATTCCAAAAAGAAAGAGAGGCCCTATGAGATGTATGCACCATCTACGGCTAACTAAGGAAGTTAAGAATGGGATCAAATTGAAAGAAAAGGCATTCAGTTTTGCAAAGATTAGTGATAGGCCAGAGGATTGTGAATTTTTTTTTAGAAACCAGCAAACCGTGACTTAAAAAATATAAAAAGGAAGAAGATGAAAGTCAACTAGCAAACAGAGGTTAAGAGCTTTCACAGAAAAGGCAGCAAGTCACTATGGAAAATGTTGGTCCCTTAGAATGTGGGTCTGGAATTTGATAATGGGAAGGAGATAAATTACAGAGATTGATTGCAAATAAATATTTTGAATCTGTCTTCATAGTGGAAGACACTAAAAACATCTCAATAATACTTAATCAAGGGACTATAGCAAGGGAGAAACGTGCTAGTCCATCAGTAAAGAAAATCTACCAAGCAAACTAATGGGGCTCCAAGCTGATGAGTTCCCTGGACTTGATGGCCTGCATCCTAGCATCTTTAAGAAAATGGCTGCAGATGTATTGGTTGTAATCTGCTAAATTTTTGAGTTCTGGAGAGGTCCTTGGAGATTGGCAAACTGCAAATATAACACCACTATTTGAGAAAGGAGGGAAACAGGAAGCAGGAAACTGTAGGCCAGTTAGCCTAATGTCTGCCATTGGGAAAATGCTGGAATTCATTATTAAGGAGATAATGGTAGGACATTTAGAAAATCATAAGGAAGTTAAGCAGAGTCAACAGGGTTTTATGAAAGGGAAATCATGTTTGACAAATTTACTGGAGTGTTTTTGAGGATGACAAACAAGCTGGCTAAAGGATAACTGGTAGATGTATTATATCTGCATTTCCAGAAGGCTTTCAGTAGGGTGTCACATAAAAAGTTACTGTACAAGATGGAGTAGTATGGTGGCATGTATAGGGGACTGGCTAACTAATAAAAAAAAGTAGAGATAAGTGGGTCATTTTCAGATTGATAGACTATAACAAATGGGGTGCCACAAGGAGTCATACTGAGGCCTCAACTATTTACAATCTATATTAACAACTTAAATTAAGTAACAGAATGTATTATTGTAGCCCAATTTGCTGATGAACAAAGATAGTTGGTAAGCAAGTTGTGAGGAGGACATAGAGTCTGCAAAAGGTTAAATGAGTGGGCAAGAAGTTGGCAATGGAGTGAAATGTGAGAGAAACTGAGGTTATCCATTTTGGAAGGAAGGATATAAAAACAAGTTACTACTTCAATGGAGTGAGATTACAAAAGCTCGCAGTGCAAAGAGATCTGACAGTCCTGGGACATGAAGCACAAAACATTATCATGCAGGTACAGCAAGTAATTCAGGTGACTAAGGCTATTGGAATGTTGGCCTTTATTACTTGAGGTGCAGGGTAGTATAGTAAGGAAATTTGATGCAGCTTTACAGAGCAGTGGTGAGACCACGCTTGGAGTACTCCATACTGTCATGGATGCAGCATGGAGAGGGTACTCTAGGTTGTTTCTTTAAATGAAGAGGTAGTCATATAAGAAAAGGTCAGGCTTATGCCCATGGGAGTTAGAAAAATTGAGAGATGGTCTTAAGGAAATGTATAAGATTTTGAGGAGTTTTGACAGGGTGGACATGTTCTTTTAGTTGAGAGTTAGGGTGGAGAGCAAGTAAGTAAGGGAGAAAAGGGGGTTGCCCACTTAAGATGGAGAGCAAGAGTTGCTGGCCCTGCCCATCCTTCAGCCATGTCTCCATGATAGCAATCTCCCACTATCAACATCCTTACCATGGTCCTTTGCCATTCTCTATTATTAGAGCCTCCTTTTTCTTTTGTGTGTCCTTACTAAGCAGAAAATACCCTGGAACACTTAAATTCCATTATTGGTCACTACCACTATGTTTCTGTAACTGATTTTAGATTCAGAACATGTCTTCCTCTATTTGTGTTTTAGTTTTTCTATTTTCTTGCAAATATTTTGTACATTCAGAATGTCTGACTTTTTTTCTTCATTTTTCCTTGATGATTAATTATGCATTCTTGCATATTAGCATTGTCCCTTCCTGTTAGCCCCTGCCTGTTATTACCTAACATTGCTGTTTTCCCTGTGTCCTTGACATGCGTAAATGTGTAGCTATATCGACATCTGAATCCTCTTCCCCACTCCCACCCATCTCTTGAGTTTAAGGACTTGTTGACAGTCTGAGTTGCCTGATTTTTTCTTTTCTGTGACACTAATCTTAGCCAGGTTTAATTGCAGTATGTCTAAAACAGAACAACTTTCTTCCCTATATTGGTGCCAGTTTTTTGTGAATCAGAACTCTTGTCTCCCATAACTGTGTGCAAATTTGCATAAACTCTGAGGTAACTATTCAGATCTTGTTACCCTGAGATTCTGTATTTTCATCTTTGACCATAGCCTCTCAAACTATGTTGGCAGAGCCTCTTTCCCAGGACTGCCTAAGTTGCCATTTCCTACGTAGACCATGTAAACTGGATCCTCTCCATGTTTTGAGACTGCTGCCACCACTAACATCCTAGGGGGGGGGTCATCAGAAATTTATTTGGACCAGCCAATCTGCTGCAGCTGTAAGTGCAGGGCAGGGGCTCCGTATTCTGTAGTGAGTGGTTAATCTCCAGATTCTTAAGCTTTTCCACGTCTAAAGGTACATGTCAATACGATGGAATGCTCGACACTTGCCCAGTTGAGTGTAGTTCCAATGATACTGGAGAAACTCAAACCCATCCGGAATAAACTGGTCAGCTAGATTGACAGCCAATGTACATCCTGGCATCTACCACTAATGTACTTTGGTTACAGTATGTCAGTTACAAAGTATATGCTAGCAGCTCACTAAAGTATTCTCCAGATTTGCTTCCTTAAGAATCAGGAGAGACCTGGGCAACAGGTACACAGGCACAGTGTCACCTCCTTCAACCCCTCCAAATCTTGTACTATCCATTCATGCATATATCATCATTTCTCAATCATCACTGGCTCAAAGTCCTGAACTTGCTCCCTAACCACACAGAGGGAGTGACTTCAATATTTGCACCATAGCAGTTCAAGAAAGTGGCTTAGCAACACCCCATTTAAAAGGCTGGCCATGAAATACAAAATAATTTTCTACAAATAATCTACAGTTTCCCATTTAAAATTCATATTCTTGTGTTGGGACAGCATCTTGGTGATGTATCGCTGTAATCTTCTCCAGCCCTTCAAGTCACCTTAAGAGCTTGCCATTCCTCCGATCTAATCTGTTTCAAGTCTCTCCTCTTGCAACACATTGGTCTGAACCACAATTCTGTTCTGCCAACTGTTCCAGAAAGATCAGCTGGCTAACAGTGCTTCATGGGTCCTGGCTTGCAGTCCTGTGCATTGAAATGCATGAATATGGAATGAGCTGGAGGTCGGGTGCTAGTGCATCTGACTGCGCTGCCTGTGATCTGCGTTGCCCATGGACTACACTCTGTACAGGGGTGAAGCTCAGTTGTGCGGAGCTGAGGGGCAGATACACCTTGTATCTGGCCTCCCAGCTTTATGGCACAACTTCATTCATCTAAATCCAGTGGCCAGCCTGGATGAAAGAGGGCAGTGAAGGTAACTGATGCGATTTACTGCTTTTAATTAATGTCATTGTTTTTAAATAGCGAGATGGCACCGGAGTGTGGCGACTCGTTGCAAGCTGCTCTCAGCAGATCTACTCATTACTTTTACTATAATCATTCTACTCTTTAAATTTAAATTCTGTGTCACTAAGTATTCTCTGTATTCTGTTATTGTTTTTATCCTGTACTACCTCAAGGCACTGTGTAATGAATTGATCTGTACGAACGGTATGCAAGACAAGTTTTTCTCTGTACTTTGGTACAAGTGACAATAATAAACCATTACCAAAACCAATACCAATAATTTATATCAAATGAATGTGATTTAAAATTCAATTTATAAGAAACATTTTTAATTATGTCTATTTTGACTGTTTTTTAATATAATGAGGCCAATTGCCACTTGTGAGGCCCCCAACTCATTTGGGCCAAGGGACCATGATAGACCCATCCTGAGGTCCCATGCGAGAATTCCCTTCCAGAACCTCTCTTCCACATATCCTTTAGGGCACATCTTTTATGACATTTGTTGTCCACGTCTCTTTTTTATTACTTTATTACACGGTCAGTTTTGTCTGACCGTGTAATAAAGTGCCTTGGGATGCCTTTGCTCTTAGTGTTGTTGTAGTTGAAAGGAGAATGATGGTGAGTGATAAGTAAAATGACGAAAGGGATCTTCTCACCTGGCAAAATCTATACCCTCAGTTGATGAAAATCAAAAAAAACTGCTCATGCCAAAAACTTTGTCTCAGTGCTTTTAGGTGTCTATTGTTTGTGTTATTTCCCTCCAAGTGCCTTCATTAATCTTCTGTAAACTTATCCCTACAGCAATCCTGTCCTCACCTAACAGAGTGACTCCCTCCCTCCCACATTTTCTCAGCAAATTAAAATTACTTTGTTTTATGTCGTTCCTCATTCTGACACAGGGACCTCAACCTGAAACTTTAACTGCTTCTCTTTCCACAGATGCTGCCTGACCTGCTGAGTGTTTCCAGCATTTTCTGTTTTTATTTCATATCCTTAGATATGTGCTGTATTGTTCTATGGTTTTATGGTTAACTGGAGTGTGAGAAGCTGAGCATTTGAATATTTTCAGGATGATTATTTTTGTTTTCTGTTAAGAATGGTATGTCTGTCAAGCAAGTTCAATGTAACTGTGCTCAAGACTAAGATTGAAGGTCTTGAAAGAGAAAGCACAATCAATGAGATTGAGGGGTAGGGCCTGCATATATTTCCTAACAGGATTTCAGCATTGCATTTGCTGGATAACATGTGCAAGCACATAAAGTGAGCAATTTTTGAGGAAGACTTTCTAGAGCGTCCTGAGCTGATGGAATATTGAATGCATTTGACGGATGCCGTGGTCGCTTCAGATTCAGAAGGTTCTGGGTTCAAGTCCCATTCTGGAGACTTGACCGTGAAAATCTACCTTAACTGAAGTACTGAAGGGGCATCTTTCAGAGGAGGTATTAAACCAAGATCCTAACTTGGGTAAATGTAAAAGATTCTACAGAGTAATCCTCATGTCCAGGCCAGTATTTATCCATTCATAACATCACAGAAAGCACAGTTTATCTGCTCCTCACCTTGCTGTCTGTGGGAACTTGACACCCATAAATTGGCTTGCACGAGTCCAACTTTGCAACATTGTCTCCACTTCTTAAGCATTTAATTTGCTGTGAAACTTTTGGGATGTCCTGATGCCATGAAAGGCACTAAGCTTTTATTTTTAAAGCTGGAGTCTAACCATTGTTTACTTTTATAAATAAAATGTCTACTAACATTGTTGACAGGCCGACTAGAGGGAATGCCATATTAGATCTAGTATTAGGTAATGAACTGGGTCTGGTGACAGGTCTCTCAGTGGGTGAGCATTTGGGCAACAGTGACCACTGCTCCCTAACCTTTAGCATTGTCATGAACAAGGAGGGGAGCAAAGAGGACAGGAAAATATTTAATTGGGGAAGGGCAAATTATGAGGCTATAAGGCTAGAACTTGCAAGTGTGAATTTGGATGACATTTTTGAAGGGAAATGTACTATGGAGATGTGGTTGTTGTTCAGGGATCTCTTGCAGGATGTTAGGGATAAATTTGTCCCAGTGAGGCAGAGAAAGAATGATTGACAAGAGAGGTGGAACATCTAGTTAGGAGGAAGAAGGCAGCATACGTAAGGTTTAGGCAGCAAGGACCAGATAGGTCTCTTGATAGGGTAGCAAGGAAGGACACATGAAAAGCCCTTGGTGAGTAGGGTTAAGAAAAACCCCAAGGCATTTTTCACTTACGTGAAAAGCAGAAGGATGATAGGAGTAAAGGTAGGACCGATTAGCAATAAAGGGATAAAGGTGTGCCTGGAAGCTGTGGAAGTGGGTGAGGTCCTCAATGAATACTTCTCTTCAGTATTCACCAAGGAGAGGGGCCTTGACGCTGAGGACAGTGTTAGTAAGGTTAATGTTCTAGAGAATGTTGATATCTAGAGAGGATGTGTTGGAGCTGTTAGAAAATATTAGGATAGATAAGTTCCTGGGGCCTGATGGAATATTCCCCAGGCTGCTTCGCAAGGTGAGGGAGGAGATTGCTGAGCCTTTGGCTAGGAACTTTGAGTCCTCGTTGTCCACGGGAATGGTACTGGAGGATTGGAGGGTGGCGAATGTTGTCCCCTTATTCAAAAAAGGTAGTAGTGATAGTCCAGGGAATTACAGACCAGTGAGCCTTATGTCTGTGAGGGGCAAGTTGTTGGAAAGGATTCTTAGAGATAGGATCTATGGGCATTTAGAGAATCATGATCTGATCAGGGACAGCCAGTGTGGCTTTGTGAAGGGCAGATCATGTCTCACAAGCCTGATAGTGTTCTTCAAGGAGGTGACCAAACAGATTGATGAGGGTAGTGCAGTAGATGTGGTCTACATGGATTTTAGTAAGGCATTTGACAAGGTTCTGCATGGTAGGCTTCTTCAGAAGGTCAGAGAGCATGGGATCCAGGGAAGCTTGGCCATGTGGATTCAGAATTGGCTTGCTTGTAGAAAGCAGAGGGTTGTGGTGGAGGGTGTGCATTCGGATTGGAGCGCTGTGACTAGCGGTGACCCACAAGGATCGGATCTGGGACCTCTGCTTTTCATGATTTTTATTAATGACTTGGATGAGGGGGTAGAAGGGTGGGTTGGCAAGTTTGCAGACGACACAAAGGTTGGTGGTGTTGTGGGTACTGTAGAGGATTGTTGAAGATTGCAGAGGGGCATTGATCAGATGCAGAGCTGGGCTGAGAAGTTGCAGATCAAGTTTAATCTGGAGAAGTGTGAGGTGGTACACTTTGGAAGGACAAACTCCAAGGCAGCGTACAAAGTTAATGGCAGGATTCTGGGCAGTGTGGAGGAGCAGAGGGATCTGGGGGTCCACATCCACAGATCCCTGAAAGTTGCCTCACAGGTGGATAGAGTCGTTATGGGGTGAAAGCTTATGGGATGTTAGCTTTCATAAGTCGAGGGATCGAGTTTAAGAGCCGTGAGGTAATGATGCAGCTCTACAAAACTCTGGTTAGACCACACTTGGAGTACTGTGTCCAGTTCTGGTTGCCTCATTACAGGAAGGATGTGAAAGTGTTGGAAAGGGTGCAGAGGAGATTTACCAGGATGCTACCTGCTTTAGAGAGTGTGCATTATGAGGAGAGACTGAGGGAGCTAGGGCTTTACTCTTGAGAGAAGGAGGATGAGAGCAGACATGATAGAGGTGTACAAAATACTAAGAGGAATAGATAGAGTGGACAGCCAGCGCCTCTTTCCCAGGGCACCAATGCTCAATACAAGAGGGCATGGCTTTAAAGTAATGTGTAGGAAGTTCAAGGGAGATATCAGAGGAAGGTATTTTACCCAGAGAGTGGTTGGTGCATGGAATGCGCTGCCTGGGATGGTGGTGGAGGCAGGTACATTGGTCAAATTCAAGAGATTATTAGATAAGCATACAGAGGAATTTAAAATAGAAGGATGTGTGGGAGGAAGGGGTTAGGTAGTCTTAGGCGAGGTTTGAAGTTCGGCACAACATTGTGGCCGAAGGGCCTATATTGTGCTTTAGTGTTCTAACTAAATTGTGCAATTAATGTTAAGGTAACATTGTCATAATTAATGTATAAAGTTAGAAGGCTAATGAGACAGAATAGTACACATCTTAATTAGGTTTGCTTTCTGTGATGCTTTTACAATTCTTAAATCTAGGCTTTATTTCTATGTTACCAATCAAATTGCCTCTGCAGTCTTTAGGGAATTGTGGGGTGGCTACTTTAATCATTTTGTGTGGGAAAGGTTTAATTGTTCATTATGAAAGTACACCTGATTGCCCCTTCAATGATTAATGAATCTGTTTTGATAATTGCTGTTGTGTTTAGACAAATCTATTCACTCTGTAGAGTATGTGATATTATTAGGCAAGCTTTTCAGGATCATTAGTCATATTGCAGCATTAACCATAGTTTTTGTGACAAAACAACAAGATTTTGTGGCTTTGTGTGGGGAGGCCATGTCTAACAAACTCGATTGAGTTTTTCAGGAGGTGATGAAGATGATTGATAAGGGTAGGGCAGTGGATGTTGTCTACATGGACTTTAGTAAAGCTTTCAGCAAAGTCTGTCACGACAGGCTGATCCAGAAGATTAAGGCACATCAATACACAGACATGGTAGGTTGGGTTCAAATTCGACATTGCCATTGAAGACAGAGGAGTGTTATTCTGACTGGAAGTCTGTGACCTGTGATGTTCTGCAAGGATCAATGCTGGGACCTCTGTGTGATAAGTTGGATGAACATGTAGGTGGGCTGATTAGTAAATTTGCAGAGGACACAGGAATTGGTGGATTTGTGGATAATGAGGAAGGTTGTCAAAGGATTCAGCAGGATATAAACCAGTTGGAAATATGGGCAGAAAAATGGCAGGTGGAATTTAAACTGGATAAGTGAGAGATGCTGACCTTTGGGAGGTCAAATGTAAGCAGCAAGTATACAGCAAGACCACTAGGAGCATGATTGTACGAGTGATCTTGAGGGGCAAGTGCATATTTAAAGTCAAAAGTTGAGTTTGCTATTATATGCACAAGTACACGTTTGCACAGGTGCAATGAAAACTTACTTGCAGCAGCATCAGGGGCATATAGTATATAAGCAACATTCATAAGAAAAAACATAAATTAAACAAATTATACACAATTTTTATAAGAAAAAACAATTGGAACAAATAAAATAAAGTCCTTTGTAGTGCAAAATGGTCATAGTGTTGCTATTACTGAGGTAGTGATTAGGATTCTGGTGGTTGGTTCAATAACCAAATGGTTGAAGCTGTTCTTGAACCTTGTGCTGTGGGACTTCAAGTTTCTGTACCTCCTGCCCGATGGTAGCTGTGAGAAGGTGGCATGGCCCAGATGGTAGGGCTCTTTGATAATGGATGTTGCCTTCTTGAGGCAGTGCCTCCTGTAGATACTACTGATAGTAGGGAGGGATGTGTTTGTGATGTACTGGGCTGAGTCCACTACTCTGCAGCTTTTTGCTTTCCTGCG
The DNA here is from genome assembly GCF_009764475.1 of Pristis pectinata. Classification (NCBI taxonomy): domain Eukaryota; kingdom Metazoa; phylum Chordata; class Chondrichthyes; order Rhinopristiformes; family Pristidae; genus Pristis; species Pristis pectinata. The sequence goes on from NC_067412.1 coordinate 44,138,608, forward strand.
CATTCCAATTGCTGTACCAGGCAATGATGCAACCAGTCAGGATACTTCCAGCAGGACATCTGTAGAGGTTTTTTAGAGTAGCTCTCTGAAAGTGGCAACACAAGTAGATAGGGTGGTAAAGAAAGTGTACAGCATACTTGCCTTCATCGGTCAGGGCATTGAGAATAAAAGTTGGCAAGTCATGTTGCAGCACATTTGGAGTAAAGTGTGCAGTTCTGATCACTATTACAGGAAGGATGTGGAGGCTTTGGAGAGGGTGTGGAAGAGGTTCACAAGGATGCTGCGGGGATTAGAGAGTATTAGCTAAAAGGAGAGGTTATACGAACTTGAATTGTCTTCTCTGGAGTGTCAGAGGCCGAGGGGCCACCTGATAGAATTACATAAAATTCTGAGAGGTATAGATAGAGTAGATAGTCAGGGTCTTTATCCCAGGGTAGAAATGTCAAATACTAGCAGACATAGCTTTAAGGTGAGAGGGGGAAAGTTTGAAGGAGATTTGCGTGGCAAGTATATTTACACGGAGTGGTAGGTGCCTGGAATGCGTTGCCAGGGGAGGTGTGAAAACAGATACAATAGTAACATTTAAGAGGCATTTAGGGAGACACATGAATTGGCAGGGAATAGAGGGATGTACACATGGGCAGGCAAATGTGCAGTTTAAATTGTCAGCACAGATTGGTGGGCCGAAGGACCTGTTCTTTATTCTGATTGTTTAATGTTTGCCGATTAGAACATAGAACAGCACAGGAACAGGCCCTTCAGCCCATGATATCTGCACCAATACAATGCCAAATTAAACTAAATCTCTTCTGCCTGTACATGATCCATATCATGCCATTCCCTGCATCTTATGTATCTAACAGCCTCTTAAACATCACTATCATATTTGCTTCCACCATGACCCCTGGCAGACCATTCCAGCCACCTACTGTTCTCTTTGTTTTTAAAGCAAAACTTGCCCCACACATCTCCTTTAAGCTTTCCCCCTCTCACCTTAAATGCATGTCCTCTAGTACTTGACATTACTACCCTGGGAAAAAGATTCTATCTGTCTACCGTGTCTTTGCCTCCCATAATTTTATAAATTTCTATCAGGTCTCCCCTCAGCCTCCAATGTTCCAGAGAAAACAGCTCATGTTTGTCCAACCTCTCTTTATAGCTCATACCATCTAAACCAGGCTGCATCCTGGTAACAAACAAAGGAGCTGGAGGAACTCGGCGGGTCAGGCAAATGGACAGTTCACATTCTGGGTCGAGACCCTTCACCTAGACATTGAGTCCTAGACATTGCGGTTAAGGGGCTTGACATTAACTGTATACTTTTCCCTTACATTTGACCTTCCAAAGTGCAACATGTCACATTTGCTCAGATTAAACTTCATCTGCCATTTTTCCACCTATATTTGTAATTGATCTGTATTCTGCTGTATCCTTTGACAGCCCTCTACACTATCCACAATGCACCAGTATTTGTGTCATTTGCAAACTATATCACAAACAACAGAGCCCCCAGCCCAGACTCCTGCAGAACACCATTGGTCACGGACCTCCAGCCAGAATAACCCCCTTCCACACTACCCTCTGTCTTCTCTGGGCAAGCCAATTCTGAATCAAAATTTCCACGTCACCATTCTACAAATTTCATCTGAGCCCTCTTGCGTTGAGCTGGCTGCCAGACTGCAGCTCTGTAGGGGACTGTTGGCTGCCAGCTGCTTGTGGTTCAATGTGTTTCACTCATCTTGTCCCACCACTGGGCTTTTCATTGAGTTGAGTGGAACAAGGCAGAGCGGGCATTGGAAGGCTGAATGCGTACAGAAGGCAACTCCCTTCACTTGAATAGGGTGGCTGACCCGGTGGAAAACAGTAAGTGCAGGGGAAATGCTTGAATTATTTTGCACTACTTCTAATCTTAAAATACATTAAAATAATTGTTCGGCATTCTACAGGTTATAATTGTTTTTTGATTATTTAAAACATTTTTAATCATTCTTCCAATGATTTGTTTCTAAATATATTTGAAAAACTCAGGCTGTCTGGATGTTGGAAAGCAGCAGAGCCCAGTGATACACTACTGGAGGCTACTCACCTCTCACAGGATCAGGTCCCTCAGCCCTCTGTGTCCAGGTGAGGGTGGCCAGGCACCTTAGGATGTGAGACTGGGCAGCAGTCTGGTCCCAGGACCATCCTGCCCAGCATTAAGTAACAAACAAAGTGCTAGAGGAACTCATTGGACCAGGCAGCATCCGTGGAGTGAAATGGACGCCAGGTTGACTGTCTATTTCCTTCCACAGATGCTGCCTGACCTGCTGAATTCCTACAGCATTTTTTGTTTGTTTCTCTAGTTCTCTTGTGTCTCCATCATTCCTGGCAGTTTTCATTACTTTCTTGATCTTTTTGCTGTAAGTTCTTATAAAGCTTATTTATTTAAAGAAGAGCAGGAAAATTATGCCAGATATCCTGGTCATCATTTGTCCCTCACTCAACATTATTGTGCAAGAAATTATTTGGTCACTTTTATGGTTTGTGGGAGCTTGTGTGTGTACATCCTACTGTGACTACAATTCAACAATAGCTCAACTGATTGAGATATGCTTTGGGACATGCTGAAGAGATGTTAAGAAGGAAATTAGGAGGGCAAAAAGAGGTCATGAAATATCCTTGGCAGGAAAGACTAAGTCATTCTGGAAGTATATTGAAAGCAAGAGGGTAGCCAGAGAAAGAGTGGATGCCCTTAGGAACCAAAGGGGTAATCTGTGTGAGTCAGGAGATGTGGGTGAGGCTGTATCGTTCTCCTTGGTGAATACAGACATGGAGAATAGCGAGTTCAGGGAGGGATACTTTGATTGCCTAGAGCATGGAGGTATTAAGAAGGTGGAGGTGTTAAATGTTTTGGAACGCATAAGGGTGGATAAATTCCCAGGGCCGGATGGGATCTATCCCAGAATGCTACGGGAAATAAAGGGAGGAGAAAGCTGGGGCCATGACACAGATTTCTGCATTTCATTAGCTGCAGGAGAGGTACCAGAAGACTGGAGAATATCTGATGTTGTTCCTTTGTGTAAGAAGGGCAGCAGGAATATAACCAGGTAACTACAGGCTGGGGAGCCTAGGGAAATTATCGGAGAAAATCCTAAGGGCCAGGATTGATCTACATTTGGAAAAGCAGGGACTGATCGGGGGTAATCAACATGGTTTCGTGAGGCAGGGTGCCTTCTCACTAATTAGAGTTTTTTGTGGAGATGATAAAGAGATTGATGAAGGCAGGGTGGTAGATGTTGGTTATATGAACTTTAGTAAGGCATTTGAGAAGATCCCGCATGATGGGCTGATCCAGGAAGTTAAGGCACATGGGATCCAAGGTGAGCTGGCTGATTGGAGCCAATGTTGGTTTGGTGATAGGAAGCAGAGAGTAATGGGGGAAGGATGTTTTTCTGATTGGAAGTCTATGTCTAGATACAGGACTTGGTGCTGGGACCTTTGCAGTTTGTGGTATATATTAACTTGGATGTGAAAGTAGTAAGTTTGTGGATGACATGAAAATTGGTGGTGTTAACAGCGAGGAAGGTTGACAGAGACTACAGTGGGATATAGATCAGTTGGGAAGCTGGTTAGAGCATTGGTAGATGGAAGTTAATCTTGACAAATGTGAGGTGATGCATTTTGGCAAGTCAAGTAGGGGTAGGACATATAATGTAAATGGTAGGGCACTAAGGAATGTTGATAAACAGAGAGAACTAGGGGTCCAAGTTCATAGTTGCCTGGAAGTGGCAACACAAGTGGATGGGGTGGTGAAGAAGGCAAATGACATGCTTCTCTTCATAGATTGGGGACAGAATATCAGAGCTGGGTACTATATTGGTTAAGCTGCACTTGCAGTATTTTGTGCATTTCTGGCTGCCACACTATAGGAAGGATGTGGTTCTGGTGGAGAGAGTGCAGAGGAGACTCGTCAGGATGTTGCCTTGATTGGAGGACTTAGTTATAGGGAGAGATTGGAGAGGTTGGGTTTCTTTTCCCTGGAGCATAGAAGGCTGAGGGATGACCTGATAGCAGTATATAAGGTCATGAAAGGCATAGATAGGGTAGATCGGAAAAAGTCATCTTCCCATGGTAGGGATATCAAAAACAAGGCATCATTTTGTTAAGGAAGGGGTTTTAAAGGGGATCTGAGAAGTAAGTTTTTTCTCACAGAGAGTGGTTGATGTCTGGAAATTGCCACAGGAGGAGGTGGTGGAATCAGATACAATCATTACATTTAAGAGGCACTTAGACACTTAAATAGGCAAAGTATAGAAGGGTACAGTTCTAATGGAGATTAATGGGATTAGTGTAGATAGGCATGGACGTGGTGGGCTGAACGGCCTGTATCGGTGCTGTACCACTCCATGACAAGTTTATCTCCTACCTCTTCATTCCTCTGTCTGCTGTAAACCAGAGACCAAGTCGTTAATACAAAGAGGAGACCCTACAGAGCAGTAAGAAAGACCAGTAGTTCTAATGCCAATCCCCAGAGAACACCACAGCATACTTTTTCTCCAGCCTGGACAAAACTGCACCACTGTCTGTCTAACTAAGATGCATACTGCTGCTGCCCATTTAATCCCATGGGCAGTAATTTGGCTATTGTATAGTACTTTGTCAGATGTCTTTTTAAAGTGCGTACCCATAACATCAACTGCACCACCCTCATTAACCCTCTCCACTATGTTATCAAAGAACTAGATTTAATAAGCATGATTTATCCTGTACAAATCATTTATTACACTGTATATAGGGGACTCAGGGTGTTTTACTTTACTGTAAATGTTTTAATTGGGCTGAAGAGGGTTGAGATCAAATTTCAAACTCTACTTACAGAAGCTCCAAGACAGTTAATGTTCCTGTTCCTGTGCATTTTCCTGCCAGAGATCATAGTTATAAATATAGCCTTTATATTCAAACACATAATTATTCAGTGGCAAAATATGTTGGATTTTAATGTTTAATTTTGCAGGTTTAGATGTTTTATGTAACTCATTTTTGTCTCTGAAATATTCTTCCTTAATCAATGTACAAACTTTACTACAAAGAACTTTCACTCAAATTTTTAGAATTTCTTTAATTTTCTGCATAGTTTTTTTAAATGTATTGTACCCTGACAGCAAACACTTTTCTCCCCCAATTCAGCATTTAGTGAAGATGTAGTTTAGCATTCATTTTTTCCTAAATCAATTATCGTGGCTGCTTACTGTTATATGATTAAGCTATATTAGCCTTGATGATGCCCACATTTTTTTTCATGAGTATAAAATACTCCCCTAAATAGGGGAGTGCAAATAATGTTATTTGCTTCTCTTACTATACCTCGGCAATGTCTAACTGGCAAAGTGACAAGGAAAAACAAAGCATTTCAATAATGAGATTAAGTTATTATGTCAGATTGCAACCTCCTTTATTTTCTACCTTCTGCAATCGCCACTGTTTCTGGAACATGCACTGCTAATTTACATTTATACTTTGTTCTCTCTTCTCACTCAGTAAACCCAAATTTCCACTTCTTTCCTGGTTTTAAGCTGCCTACTTAATCTTACAATGGTCTCCTTTTGTACTCTTCCATTATCTCACAGACCTTCATTCGCTAACCCCTCAGCCTTCTTCCTGGTGAAGAGAACACCAGCTGATTTATTATACTCTCTTAGCATTGGTGTCACTTGTTGTTTAACTTTTTTGCATTTTTTCCATGTCTTTATTTCTCGGGATTTTAGCAGTGCAAGATTAGTTAATCTCTGAACTATTGGGCATTATTTCTATTTAAACCTCAACACTCCTTGAATTCACTTATTTTTAAGATGGTACATCATTTAATAATAAATAGTCCAGTGAACCAAGCAAGTTGAAAGGGAGTGCAGGAACTGGGTCACCTTGTGTTAGAGTGTGGGAACTGGGGCCCCAGTGTGGTAGAGGGAACGTGGGAACCGAGATCCCAGTGAGTGGGAAGGGAGTGCAAGAACGGAGCCCCAGTATGTTAGAGGGAGAGCATTGCCTGGTGAGCCTGATGGTGAACCATTGAGATTTCCGGTCTAGCCGAAGTTCAAAACAAGCTTATAGGCCTTCACTGTTTTTCAGTTCTCAAAACGAATGTGTAGTTGATTTTGGTATATATTGCAACTTCTAGTTACCTACCAATTTTCTGTGTGGTCTGAAATTGGACTGAATCTAGAATACTGCAGCACAGAAACAATCAATGTATCCTATCAAGTCAGTGCAAGTGTTTTACTCCCAATAAGGCATTCTTGCAATTCAATTCTCCTGCTTTTTTCTCTACCCTTTATTAAAAAACTTTCTTTATACAACATGGTAACAGGCCCTTCCGGCCCAATGAGTCTGTGCTGCCCATTTAAACCCGTGTTAACCTACCCATACATCTTTGAAATGTAGGAGGAAATCAGGGCACCTGGAGGAAACCCACGCAGACACGCAGAGAACATACAAACTCCTTACAGACAGCGGGAATCGAACCCCGATCGCTGGTGCTGTAATACCGTCTCGCTAACTGTTATGCTTAATAAGCCTTTTATTAAAGATAACCATGTATTTCCCTGTAAAAGGAATTAAGCATTGTCTCTGGCTGGGCATGGCACTTCCTGACAACTCTTGACATAGAAACATTTTTCCATACTCCCTAGCTTTGTTGGACACCTGCTTCACGAGGTATTTACTAAATATACCTGCACACTGGGCATTATCAACACAGGAAGGTGTTGATATATTCCTTGCTGTCTGCCATATATTTGCATATTTTCCACTATAGAAAAGCATTCTGGAGAAGAAACATTAATTATGTGTCAAATGTCTCATGTTTTCAATACACTAGTTCGATGACTGTGAACTAAATTTTGACTCCTGTTCACAATACTTACAGTCGAGGAATCTTGTGGGATTAGGTGCATTATAAAATTGCAAGCATCTAATGTATCACTGTTTTCTATTTAGAATGTCCTGTTCTTGGCACAAGCATGTTAACCTTCCATTATTTTTCACCCAGGTTGCCAACATTGCTAATGGCAGAATGTGTTCTCGTGTACATGACACCTGAGCAATCTGCAGAATTGATAAAGTGGGCTTCAAGTACTTTCAGTACCACCATGTTTATTAATTATGAGCAGGTAATAATATTGATAATTTTCCCAGGCAGTTGTTTACTAAAGTTGGACTTGCTGGGAAGCCCATGTCTTTCCTCACTATTGAAAAGTGGAAAGGTTAACTTAATTCAGCAAAGTTGTGGGGTGCATATGAATATGCTGTGCACTGTATAGAAATTTGGAGAGATAATTACTACCTGTACTAAAGCATTTGAAATCCTTTGTATTTTTAAATTTAATAACTTCAGCTAAGATTTTCATGGTTGTAGTTCTTTATCTCAAGATGATTGCTCCCCGCGTTACAGATGACCTGACTTACAAAAATCTAGCTCTCTATATTTTTCAAGATAGTAATAATAATGAAATATTTCATGGTATTCATTAATGAATGGAAACAATTGGTTCAATTATGGGTAGTGTTAGGGTGATTATTAAATGAACTGAAAGAATTATAGCAAGTATGTGTAGCGTGTTAGAGTGGTGGCTATAGAAAATGGATGTTTCTGACTTGCAGAGAAATCAGCTTACAGACAATTCTCAGGAACAGAACCCAAATGCAAACCGTGGACTGTCTCTATAGTATTTGGGTGGCAAGTGCCACTGTTAGTAGAGCTGTTGTCTCCCAGTTCCAGCGACCCAGTTTCAATCCTGACCTCCGGGGCTGTGTGTGTGGAGTTTGCATGTTCTCTATGTGTCTCTGTGGGATTGCCCCGGGTGCTCGAGTTTCCTCCCACATCCCTAAGATATGTGGGTTGGCTGCTATAAATTACCCCTAGTGTAGGTGAGTGGTAGAATCTGGGGGGATCTGATGGGACAGTGGGGAGAATAAAATAGGTTAGTGGAGGATTAGTGTAAATGGGTGTTTGATGGTTAGCACAGCCTCGATGGGCTATTCCTATGCTGTATGACTCAATGACAATGTTTTTCCTTTAGTCCATGTCACTTGTAGTCAAATGAACTTAATCCTCTGCTTTTTGAGAAATTGTTGGCATAGCTGGTTGTCATGTTTGCCAGCTTTGAAGTCACTGCTTCACAAAAATTAATGAGAACGTTCTACTCATTTCAAATGTTTCAGGTGAATATGACTGATCGCTTTGGCCAGGTGATGATAGAAAACTTGCAGCGACGGCAGTGCAACCTTGCTGGAGTGGATGTCTGTCATACTTTGGAGACACAGGTCTTGTACAGCTTTGTTGTAATTACATGCATACTCTCCATTAACCAAGGGCAGATTTGATCTTTCATTGTCAAATACTATTAAAAATACTTAAGCAGAATCTGTAATAATAACATACATTTTGCATTTGAAAATCATGTAAAAATAGAGACTAAATAATTCATTTGATGGCAGGATCATCTGTGAGGCAATGAGTTATGGATTCAAGCTTCCACCGGGACTTCAGTGTTTAATGTGAGGCTGGTGTTCCACCGAGAAAGGCAACATCAGCAGTGGCGTCTTAAGATGAAATCTTCCAACTGCCTGTTCAGACTGTCTGTAAAGATCTCACAGCACAACTTGAACAAGAATAGGAAGTTCCCCTTATCTGTGGGCTAACATTGCTCCAACACCACAGTTAGATAAGATTGTCATTTATCTTACTGGTGTGTGTTGAAACAAAATGCCTAGAACTTGTATACGTTAATGCATTCTAAGATGCAGACATTTTGAGTAGCAGGGTAGGATGTTGCAAATACAAATGTTCTTTTTATATTACATTTTAGATAATTTTGCAGCCATCTATTCCTAAATATTGAATAACATTGTTAGTAAGGTCTGTGACTGCACCTCATCAAATTATTCTTCCTTCACAGAAGGACCGGTTTCTTTTGAATGGCTGGAATAATGCGAATGCCTTGGACATGATGACTGTATATAATAGCTTACCACAAACAGATGTTCAGAGGTACATTTAACGTGGATGCATTTTTGTAGGATTACTCTGCTAGTTTAATGGATGAACTTACTATCAGTAAAATCAGAGAAAACCTTTATATGCTGAAAATCTGAAACAAAATCAAAAAGTGATGGAAACACTCAGAAGGTCAGGCAGCATCTGTTGAGAGAAAAACAGTTTCAGGTAGAAGATCCTTCATCAAAACTCTGGCACCCTTTACAGAAATCTCAATGTAGAGGCATTTATGCAAATAAATTACTTAAGCATCTGATTTACAATAATTTTTTATTAGTAGCCTACTATTGCTGTCATTATGATGACCTTGGGATTAGAGTTTCCTGAGCTTCCCCTTCCTCTGATGTGTTGGCGCTAGATACTCCTATCACTATCGCATCCAGTGGCCTTAGGAAGAGTACTTTTAAACCTTAGAATCATAGAGCAATACAGCACAGATACAGGCCCTTCAGTCCAATGAGTCCATGCCGACCATGGTGCCCATCCAGCTAGTCCCAATTTCCTGTGTTCAGCCCATATTCCTCTAAGCCCCACCCCTCCATGTACCTATCCAAGTGCTTCTTAAATAATACTATTGTACCTGCCTCAACCACTGCCTCTGGCAGCTCCTTCCATATACTCACCACCCTCTGCATGAAAAAGTTGCCCCTTGGGTCCCTTTTAAATCTTTCCCCTCTTACCCTAGTTTTGGACTGTCTGGGGAAAAGAGTGTTACCATCCACCTTTTCTATGCCCCTCATAATTTTAAATATGTCTATAAGGTTGCCCCTCATTCTTCTAAGTTCCAAGGAATAAAGACCCAGCCTTGCCAACCTCTCCCTATAACTCAGGCCCTCATCCTGGCAACATCCTTGTAAATCTTTCTTCCAGTTTAACCACGTCTTTCCTTTATCAGTTTAACCACGTCTTTCATTTAACAGGGTGACCAAAACTGTACACAATATTCCAATTGCAACCTCACCAACGACTTGTACAACTGCAACATAATGTCCCAATTTCTATACTCAATGCTCTGATCAATGAAGGTCCGCATGCTAAATGCCTTTTTCACCACCACAACGAACTATGCACTTGTACCCTTAGGTCCCTCTGTTCCATTACACTCCCTTGTGCCCTACCATTCATAGCATAAGTCCTACGCTGGTTTGACTTTCCAAACTACATCACCTTACACTTATCTGTATTGAAATCCATTTGCCAGTCTTCGGCCCACTTTCCCTAACTGATCAAGATCCCCCTGTAATCTACAATAACCTACTTCACCATCAACAATGCCTCCTAATTTAGTGTCATTCACAATCTCACTGATCAAGCCTTGTGCATTCACATCCAAATCATTTGTATAAATAATGAATAACAAGGGTCCCAACACCGACCCCTGCAGCACACCACTAGTCACCGTCCTCCATTCCGAGAAACAACCTTCTGCTTCCTATCTCCGAGCCAATTTCTACCTAACTAGCTCTTCCTGGATTCCATGGGACCTAACCTACAGACCAGCCTACCATGTGGGACCTTGTCACAGGCCTGGCTAAAGTCCAAGTAGACAACATCCACTGCTCTACTCTCATCTACCTCAGCAAACCATGGGTTCATTCATCCATTCAGTAACTTTACTATTTTAAATGAAACTATTTCTCCTAAGCTTATTGGTTTTCCCCTAGGATAGAGCAACTGGAATTCTTGGATGAGAAGGAACTTTTACAGCAGCTGCTACAGCATTATTGCATCTGCTGGGCCACGAAAGATAGTGAAAATTTTGGTAATTACTTTTTTTTGTATAATATCCACCCTATAGAGATCATAGTTGGCAAAAGAAACTTGTACATGCATGGATGTGAAGCTAGGATGAGTTCAGGTTACTGGACTGAGTTCCAGACCTAAGCCCAATATCTAGAAGGGAAATCAGAGGTAACCTGCTGTTATCCTTGAAGGAAGGGAAGGGCAGGGCACATTGGTCAACATCTCCGACACTGAAGCAACAAACAGCTGGTTCAGAAACATTATTCGGAAACAAGCAAGTGTGGAAAGAGTGGAAAACACAGTCTGAAAGAGTGGTAAAACAAAAGGACCAAATAAATTATAGGCCCATAAGTCTCAAAGTTACTTTTGGTGATTTAACTTTGTTCCTCACTATCTTTGCTAGTTTTGCTTTACATTATGGGAGTGGGTGATTGAAGCCCTGCCTATTGTTAACATTGAGAGTGGTGATTGAAGGATGTTGGAAACAAAATGGGATTAGGACCAATGTAAAGGATTAGCTGCAGCAAGCAACTTGGCCAGAGAGGAGATGAAATGGGAACAAACAAAGAAGGCGGCACCAGACCAGGTGTACTGCTTTAGATGTGCACACAGTGAGCTCCTCATGTGCTGTATTATTCCAGCCATGTACGTGCTGCTCCAAACCAGCGGGCTGATAATCTCAGCAAAATAGCTTAGAAAAGAAATCAAGTAAAGAGAATCAAGTTAATTCTTCTAGGTGCAATGCTGAAATTCCCTCTTTAAGGTGCGAGTGAATAGAAATAAAAATGAACGTGGGAGTATAGTGGGCTTGAAGTACGGACAGACAGATTTGATGTACGATATGTCCTACAGCGAACTACCATCCTTAATTACCACCCACTGTACTCCCACATATGTAAATGTCTTCTGTCTGTTTTCAGGTATTGGTGACATTATATTTGGGAGCATTTGATTTCCATTGACAAGCTACTTCAAGCCTGAAATGACAAATCCTGCAATCAGTGTGCATGAAAAAGGAAATCTACTAAAGCTGTAATAGGACAGTGCCTTTGTGATTAAGTGTTTGTTGATGTGTAAAGCAACGGAAAAGGCTGATATTACATCATTTTGTGAACACAGCCTATGATGTATGTCAGATTAACAAGCTATTGTTTTGTATTAAAAATACTGATCTGTTTTAATTTGTGACATCCAACAAAATTCTGAGTTGCAATTGAAATGCTTAAAGTATCAGGTTTGCTAGTATCATCAATAATTTGTCTTTAAAAGCATCAATTCACAAAGACAGTATGCCACAAATGCAGTAGCTGTTAATGAACATTTCTGCATAGTATTGTTATTGATCATTTGAATGAAATTTTATTTGGGATGCATCTGAACTGAGTGTATGAATTGGTGAGCTGATGTGATTGATTAACACTGGTAATAGCCTGGACCTTTCTGTTGACATTAGCAGGCTCTGCCCACAGAATTGAGAGCCAGCCTTAGGCTCCCTGGCAGTTGCTTGACCCATCAATAAAACTGAATATTGGTGAATATTTCTAACGTTCACGAATGTTCAGACTATTAAAAAATGACAGAACACTTTTAAAACAAAATTATGTGAAACAATCCACATAAAAACACTGGAAAAACAATTATTACATTGATTTAAGTTTTAAAATTAGAATGAAAGGAAATTACTTTGCACTCACCAGACTCCCCAAAGAGGTTATGCTTCTTCAAATTCATGTGCCTGATTACCCAGCCTAAGCTCTAGGAATGTTGGAAGTTTTCACTCCCTGTATAGTTGTCCAGAGGAGCAATTAGCTGAGCAGAATTTCAGGATGTCACGTCCCCACAGTTGCCCGAGTAAAAGCCACCCTAGTGTCAGCTTTTTAGTAAATTAAGTTGCTTTTGTTATTGTCTACTATGTACTCCACAAATCCTAAATTGCCCATCCCAGGTCATATTTATTACATTAGTTTGATCAATTCATCACTAGTTCATCACGTACAGTGATTAGTCAGTTGGCATTAATTATGGCTTAATCACCAGTGCACTCATCTCAGAGTCAGAGTATCCCAGGTTCAGGACCCACTCCAGCAACTTGAGTACTGAAAGTCTGGATAATGCTTCAGTACTGAGGGGGTGCTGTATGGCTGGGAGTTTTTTGCGATATAGAGATTTCCTTTGTTGTCATGGATACATGTAAATGACCCCATGATACTGTTTCAAAGGAGGGAAGAGGTATTACTACTGGTTCTTGGTCAAATTGGTGTTCATTAGCACATGGTTGTGAAGTCTTGCTGTGCAATAATTAGGCAGCTGCATTTTTTACATCTCAGCAGTGACTGCACTTCAGAGGTGTAAAGTGCTTTGGAGTATATTGGAAGGGACGTGTAAGGTGCTATATAAATCTGTTTCAAATAGTGCTAATTATAAAGTATACTATTGGAAGCTTATTGAAATTAAAATTCACAAGCCTTGAAATTCAACCACTTAGAAATGTGTTCTTTCAATATACCTGATTAAATATTAACCTTGCCCAGAGTGAAATGTCATAATAATGGGTTATGATGTATTTTTCAGAAATTTGATTGGGCATTTCCAGCACATAACCCTTGTGTGCATGATGTAAAGCATTTCGAAAGAACCAAGATGGTCCTAGGACAGCCATAGTTTATGTAGTGTTGAATTGAGGGTCCTGTAAGGCCCTTATTTACCTAATCTCACTCCTGACCCTCCTAATCCCGAGGCCCCAACCATTCCCTTCCCCCAACACCACCACCTCATCCAACCATTCTTCTCCAGTCCACCAATGACCCAATGTTGCCCCCAATGGAAGCCCTGACATCCACCCTTTCCCCACTCCCCCAGACCTCTTACCTGACTGTCTCTCCAATTCTAGAGCTGTTCCTTGCTGAAGACCACCCCTGCCTTTTGCAGACCTCAATTGTCGACATTCAGCCACCTGCACTTTTTTTGGCACACCCTCTTCCCTCAGCACACACCATCCACAATGATTTCCTGGCCCTGGTCCGTTGCAGAAATGCACAACATCCCTTCAGTTGTGCCTGGTGAAATCTACAACAGGTGTCCAGTTCCTAATCGAGCTTTAGTAGCCCACTGTGAAGCCCATTTGGTGCATAAAAATTTGTAGCTAGGGTATTTAAAGAGGTATGACAGCATAGTCAGAAAGTTGGTTAAAGAATGAAGATGTAATGTCCATTGCATATTTTGGCAGTGGGAGTGTTAATCGTGTTGTGCCCCAGGTGTCAGTGTTTGGCTATGTTCTCAGTTGATCAGCTGGGGGATGGAAGGTACAAGCTGGTGAACTGCCACAGGATATTCATGGCAAGTGGGCAGCTGGTGGTTAATGTTATTGAGTTGAGCTGGAACTGGACCTCTACCTCTTTGTTGTTTCACTGGATAAATATAGCCTTCTAGAAAAAGAGATGAGGTCGGAAGTCGGCCAGAACCATTAACATACGTAATTTACAGAATTTTTTGAGTAATTTCTAAGGTATATTAAGTAGTTTTATAACTGCATTATCGGTCATTTGGCTATACATTTGTTGAGTAAATTGCTGGAATGCAATACTGCTGGATTTATGTCCTCACTTGGAATGAATCTGACTTTTTGAAAGGCTTCTTTTCCTTCATGAACTTTCTACCACACTATGCCAAGTAGCAACATAAACACCCAGGAGTTAAATTAACTGCAGTGTTTTCCCAAACATCAGCTGCATCACCAACTGAAAGAACTGTCATGTGAGGTTATAAATAACATTTAATTTCTTTGTTCTGAGTTTCCATGGACCTTCTGCCCACTGGTCTGTTGGAGGAACCCTGAGGAAATATAACTGGAATTGGTCTTCTCTGTAGTTCAAATATTTTCCAGTCATCTGACTTACTGCAAAAAAAACAATATGCAGGAGGAGCTCAGCAGGTCGAGCAGCATCTGTGGGGAGAGGTGCCAGGTACCAGATTGGTTCCATCTGCCATCTGCCTCCGCAGCTGGTTCCATCTATCACCTGCCTCATCCCTCCCTCCCTCTCACCTATGTATACTGGCTATCCTCCCTCTACACTCTGTCCTGTTGCAGGACATGAAATGTCGACCGTCCCTTTGCTTCCACAGATGAGTTTCTCTAGCAGGTTGTGTGTTGCTCCAGATTCTAGCATCTGCTGACTAGATTGCACTTTTTTGTGAAGCCAGTCTAATTTTCCCCACAGTAGCTTCCCATCTGGTTTTCAATGTATTAAGTTCAGGAAATACGTGGTTAAACTCAGAGATTTGAACAATAAGATAAATTGTTACTTGCTGTCAAGGTAACGATTGAGGAACTGTGCACTGAACACGAGTAGGTTATCAGGTATGAACAGGAGTTATGGCACCAAGTATGCTAGAGCCAGCAGTCATGACATAAAGCATGATATTTTGTGAATTGGAACTCAACAAATATTTATGTATTAACAACAAAAATCAATGAAGTGACCAGATGTGGACCTGACTAATGGACACCCCATACATGCAAATGAGCATTTGAGGGACCAGCTGGATGGATGGGGATGAATTTGCTGGCTGCTGCAGGGTCACTGGCATCTTCTGCTGGGTGGGAATGGGACATTTCCCCGTGTCTCCACTCCCCACCCCACCCTGCGCTGCAACAATCGAGCTGGGTGGAACCGAGCAGAGCTGAGAATGCTGAGCAGACTCACTCACGGAGTCAGTGAGATCGGCTGACGGTCCTCTTCCCATGCCTGCTCGCTTTGGAGACTGCCTGTACTCAGGTTCTGCATGAAAGGAACCTGCCTAGCTCTGCTCTGGCTTTCATACACCTCACGACCTGTTTGGAGTGGTCAGGTAAGCTGCCCAGGTATACAGACGATCACTGCCCACTGCCTGCCTTCAGGAGAGTTTGGAATTGGAATGAAGAAACTGTGGCTTAAAATCCACAGTGCACTGATATGCACGAAGCTTAAAAGAAGAATTAGTCATGATCAATAGAAGTAGAAAGAGGCAATCTGTCTCTGAAGTTTTGCACCTGCCAATGAAATGTGAAAATTGTATCTGCATTTTTTATGCCAAATGAAGCATTCTTGAGGAGGCTTTGTTTCACCTCAGGAGGTGAAGGAGACATGTTTCCATATGCAGCAGAGAGCTAGGCCATGACAAAAGCGCTGTGGCAGTAGTCAGATGCTTGTAGAATATGCTTCACAAAATAACTTTTGACTGCACTGAACTTGCCGAGAAAGGAATGACATAAAAGGAATTGTTGTTGACACTGATTAACTTTCTTGAGATCACAAGCTGAAAGCATTCTGCATGAGAAGATCTATAAGCTATTAAATAATTAAATGATTAAATGCAGACAAGTAAGTTTCAAAGGAAAAGGATACTGCCAATGAGTGAGGAAAGAAATTCCACCAGTAAGAAAGCAGAGGATGACTGCAGGAATTTGAGGCTTAATGCTAAAGGGTTCAGAGGTTATGGTGGGGAAGGAAGGAGAGAGAGCATGAAGGCAGGAACAGGGCAGTGATTATGCTGAGTGGTGGGGCAGGCTTAAAGGGGTGAATGACCCATTCTTGCTCCCATTTTCCATGTTTTTCTGCAATAAGAAAACACTGAAGTTCAGTGCAACGGGGAGAGATAACGGAGCCGGAGAGTCTGCAAAGGATTAGAATGTGGCATTTTTGGGCAGTTGCTTGTGAATAGTTTGTTCAAGATCAGTGCAGAAATAAATGATTAAAAAGCAACTGGATGGATCTCTTTACCCATGGAAGTTTAGTGTCAAAGCTACATCACCACTGTACACACAAGCAGCAATTAGCATCAAAATAAACTTTGTAGGAAAAAACATTAAATAATTGGCAGGCAAAAAAAATTAATGAACCAATTTTATTTCTTTCAGTTTATACACTCTATCATGAAGAAAATTTGTACTGTGAATCAGGACACTTTTAGATACATTGTTTGAAACAAGTGTTCTAGTTCACCAACAGTAAAGGTTAAGTTAAAACAGGGAAATCAAAATTGATTTTCCTGTTGCCTGGGAGCACATATTTGTAAATTGAGCGCACTAGATGCTCAATGCATAATGTTCCATCAATTAATCTTCACACACTCAGTAGCGCTGATAAACAAAGCTCTTCATACTCCAGCATCCACACACACACAATCCTATGGATCTTTATATCACACTGACAGCTGCAATATCAAATACTGTAAAATCTGTATTTGGATATAATTTCTAACACATAAAAGAGAAACACTCCCAAAATTGCATCAGTACTTGCACAAATCACCTCGGACTCCTATCTCACTGCTCCCCATCCCCTCTCTATATTGGCCATCTCCCCTCCCCACTCTCACTCCTGATGCAGGGTTTAGACCGGAAATGTCAACAATTCTTTTCCCCTCACAGATGCTGCTCGACCCACTGAGTTCCTCCAGCAGATTGTTGCTCCAGATTTCGGCATCTGAAGTCTCTTCTGTCTCCAAAGAGAAGGGATAATTGTCTGAACTGTTAAGCATAGCTAATTAATGCAGCAAGTTATCATAACATCCATTCCTTTCTCGTACAGGAGTGTGAATGCAGTCCAGCTTTATGGAATAATACTGAGTTGTTCCAATTTGGCTCCTTGTATCAAAGTTATAGAGAACCTGCAGTTTGCTTTTTGCTGCAGTGCAGATCACTGCCTCTTCTGAAGGAATGGAGACACAAGAGACTGCAGATGCTGGAATCTGGAGCAGCAAACAATCTGCTGGAGGAACTCAGTAGGTGGAGCAGCATCTGTGAGGGGGAAGGAATTGTTATCATTTTCAGTCAAAACCCTGCATCCTCCAGGAATGCTCACCATGCCAAAGCTCTGCACCTCTCTCCAGTGGGATTTTGTGTTTGTCTCTATTACATGGTTGACTGACACAGTTGTAGAGCACAAAAACAGGCCCTTCAGCCTATCATGGCTATGCTGGCCATTGCACCCATCTATGCAAATCCTATTTACCTACATTATAGCTGCTCATGCCTTGGCAATTCAACTGCTTATCTAGAGATGCTTCTTAAATGTTGTGGGAGTCTCTGCCTCCACTACCTTCTCAGCCAGTTGATTCTAGATTCCAACCATCCTCTGTATGAAAATATCCCCTCCCCCAGATCCTTTCTAAATTTCCTACCTCTTACTTAAACCTTTACCCTCTTGTTTTAGAATGCTCACTATGGGAAAAAGACTATTACTATGTACCCTATCTATACGTTCAATATTTTATATACTATGTCTCCATCAGATCACTCCTCAGCCTCCTCCGCTCCTGGGAAAACAAACCCAGCCTATCTTATCTCCTTATAACTGAAATGCTCCATCCCATTCAACATCCTGGTGAATCTCCAGCTCAGTCACATCCTTTCCACAGTATGGTGACAGAGTTGTATGCAATACTCAAAGTGCAGCCTGACCAACGTTTTATAAAGTTGTAGCACGATGTCCCAGCTCTTGTATTCTATGCCACGGTCAATGAAGGCAAACATCCCTCATGCCTTCTTTATCACCTCATCTACCTGTGCTATCACTTCCAGGGATTTATTTGGTTTATCAACACTCCCTAGGGTTCTATCATCTTCTGAGTCTGACCTACCCTTGCTTGTCTTGCCAAAGTGTATCTCCTTCTACTTGTAAGGATTAAACTCAATGTCAGTAAAACAAAAAAGCTGGTCATTGACTTAAGGAAAGGGGGCGGTGCACATGCATTTGTCTACATCAATGGTGTGAGGTCAAGAGGTTTGAGCGCTTCCAGTTCCTTGGAGTTAACATCACCAATGGCCTGTCCAGGTCCAATGCGTAGTCAGCACTGCCAAGAAAGCTCACCAGTGTCTCTACTTCCTCAGGAGGCTAATGAAATTTGGCATGTCCTCTTTGACACTCACCAACTTTTATCAATGCACCATACAAAGCATCTGGATGCATAATGGCTTGGTACAGAGAGTTGTGGACATAGCCCAGCACATCACAGAAACCAGCCTCCCCTCTATGGACTCTGTCTATTCCTCTTGCTGCCTTGGTGAAGCAGCCAGCATAATCAAAGACCCCACCCACCCGGGTCATTCTCTCTTCTCCCCTCTCCTATCAGGCAGAAGATACAGGAGTCTGAGGGCACATACCACCAGGCTCAAGGACAGCTTTTATGCCACTGTGATAAGACTATTGAACGGTTCCCTTATATGATGAGATGGACTCTTGACCTCACAATCTACCTTATGACCTTGCACCTTATTGTCTACCTACACTGCACTTCCTCTGTAGCTGTGACACATTACTCTGTATTCTGTTATTGTTTTTATCCTGTACTAGCTCAAAGCACTGTGCAATGGATTGACCAGTACAAATGGTATGCAATACAAGTTTTTCACTGTACCTCAGTAGAAGTGACAATAATAAACCAATACCAATATCATTAAATTCCATTTGCCATAGCTCCACCCAACTTTCCAGCTGATCTTTATGATGCTGCAGCCTTAAACAACCTTCCACACAATCTACAACACCACCAATTTTTGTATCATCTGTAAGCTTACTTATCATACCACATACATTCACATCCAAGTCATTTGTCTATATCACCAACATGAAGCACCAATCCTTGTAGTATGCCACTGGTCACATACTTTCATTCAGAAAAGCAACCATCCACCACCACCCTCTGCCTCCTATTACCAAGCAAATTTCAGATCCACGTCGCCAGCCTGCCCTGCATCCCACGGGCTCAAGCCTTTTTGAAGGAAACAGCATGGGAAGGTCTTTTATTTTAATCCATCTAATAATCGGTTCAAAAGTGACTGAACTAAGCAGACAGACCGTTGTCACTGGTGTGTTCTGGAATTATTTTTCAAGCATAAGGAGATAACTATAGTCATTATTTCAGCACAAATGAGCCTTGCGAGGGAGCACTCAAGTTGCAGTTCTGTTTTGATTGGGTATCCAATGTGGATGGACCTCAAGTGCCTGTGGTGCAGCTCAGGCAGCAATCTGGGCCATTTCCTGACAGACATTGCTAATGAATGACTTGATTAGCAACAGCTCTGAAATCATATTGTGCTTTAGCTTTTAAGTGACACTCTGGGGATTAATTGGATTCCTCTACCACCATCCCTAGCCTTTGAGTCTCATGAACACATCGTTACTTAATGCAACTTATAGAGTTGCACAGCACAGAGACATGCCCTTCCATGCTGACCATTTAGTTTATGTACATTATCCCATTTGCCTGCATTAGGACCATATCCTTCTATGCCTTGGAGATAGAAAAGACTGCAGATGCTGAAATCCAGAGCAACACACAAAAAGCTGGAAGAATTCAACGGATCAGGAGGCATATATGGAGGGAAGTGGACAGATGACATTTCAGGTCAAGACCTTTCATCTGAACTCAATCCAATAACATAATAATTGTATCTGATTCCACCACCTCCTCTGGCAGCCCATTCAAGAACTTCCTCTCACCTTAGATCTCTGCCCTCTTGTTTTTGATACCCCTATCATGGAAAAAAGATTCTGACATTCTGCCCCATTTATTCCTCTCATAACCTTACATACTTCCATCAGGTCACCCCTTGGCCTCCTTCACTTCTCAGCCTGTCCAAGCTCTCCCCATAACTGAAGTCCTCCATTCCAGGCAACATCCTGGTGAACTTCCTCTGCACCCTCTCCAGCACAACCACATCCTCCTTATAGTGTGGTGACCAGAACTGCACACAATGCTCCAAGTGAGGTCTTAACCAGTGTTTTGTAGAATACTATGGGATATTTACCCAGAGATTGCACTACATTGTATTTGCATTTTTTAAGAATGGAGGGAGTGCTCTGGTGAACCTTCTCTTTAGTTTCTCCAATACAACATGGAGACTAAAACTACACAGTACTCCAGGTGTGACCTCACCTGTATAGTTGCATCAAAGTTCACCTACTTTATGCCCTTTGTAATAAAAATCCAACATTCCATTTAACTTCCTATTTACATGCTGTAGCTGCATGTGAACACCGTATCTGTCATGTATTAGCACTCCACATCCCTTTGTACCACACATTTTGTGGCCATACTCTATTTGAATAATAATTTGTTTTTGCATTCTTTCTTTCATTGTGGATAATCTCACATCTTTCCTGGTTGATTTCCTGCTTCCTACCTCCCTCTTCTTTGCAGTTATGTCTTTGCAGTTTTCCATTCCTCTGAGGCCTCTCTGGAACCTAAGGAATTTTGGAAGCTTACAACCAATGCATTCATTACCCCTGGGGAAGTGAGGATACAGGCCTTCAGCTCCAGCGGTCTTGTTGGCCTTAGCACCATTGGTTGATGATGCAAAGTGCTTTAAGTTCCTCCCTCTCTACAGATCCTTATCTCTTACCATTGGGATATCTGTAGTGTCTTCCATCATGAATTATTTTAAATCTCTTCCATTTTTCAATTAGCTATGATTAATTTTACATCTCAGCCTCTAAGGCACCAACGTTTGCTTCAGCTACCCTCTCAGTTTTTATACACCACTAGGAGATCTATTTTCATGTTGTTTTCATGTTGTTTGCTGCTTTACTCTCATACTCTGCCTTCTTCTTCTTTATAATGTTTTCAGTCATCCCTTTGCTGGTTTCTACACATTTCCCAGTCCCCTGGCCTACCAGCAACCTCTCCTATTGTGCTCCTGTGTCTCTCTACACTAGGTAACCCACTGCTTCAGTGAAGGGGAAACCCCCTCATGCCCTACAGAGACAGAGCAGAAGGTGGTTGCAGTGACAGGCTGCGCCCAAAACACCTTATGGTGCCACAGCAGCCTCCATGATAATGAAAAGGGAATAGAGTGATCACAGAAATATTGTTAGTGAGCAGAGCTGGTGGTGATCAGGACCATCTGCCTCTCAGTAACCCCTCTGCCCCGAGGAAGATCATCCCCTGCAGGCGAGTGAGGTGCTGGGTACAGGAGTGTTGCCTCCCATACATCTGGCTTCCGTCCCTCCGATCCTCACTGTTCTTAGCCCAAATGAAATTTATGAGTCATCTTTATATTGCTCTGTGTTTGGAGGCTTTACTCTGGAGATGGAATGTGTAGAAGGTCAGTGATGAGGTTGGGGTAGGTGTAGGTGAGGGGGTAGATGTAGTGTAGGTGGGGTTGAGAATGAAGTAGGTGAGGGAAGGTTGGGGGTAGTGTGGATAGGGTAACAGTTTGTGTGGGTGTGGGTGGAGCTGGACCCTTGATTGACAGTGGTATAGCTTCCGACCTGATAGGCAATGCTATCATTCGACCATGGGGGTCAGTAGTGTTGTCACTGCCATCTGACCACTGGCCTTTCATACTACAGACAGGTAGATGGATAAAAAAGGTTTAGAGGATATGGGCCAAATGCGGGCAAATGGGACTAGCTTAAATGGACCAATTGGACCAAAGGGCCTGATACCATGCTGTATGACTCTATGACTCTGTGTGCTCCTCTGCTGGTGTACAGGCCTCCATCTTACCACGTATCCCCTTCACCAGGACTTCAGAGTTTTCACAGGGACCTAAGAGCTCTCTCCCTGTCCCCTGCTGCCTCTCCCTCCTCCATAACAGTGTGAGTCACTGCTGTCTCATTGCAATGGGGAGTGCACCTTTAGGTCCTGACATCCTCCCTGACTCCTGCATGCACCTCCAGGTTTGCAAAGTGTCAGCAGCTATGCTGAATTTAGTCTGGTCTTAACGGAGATTGTATGCTGCACTTTATGTGCGTAAAGCACACTGACTCTTGCATGTTTGCTTTTGATCAGTTTTGCATTTATTTTGGGGGGCCTCAATATGGTCACAGTGTGGGCACAGCCCTCCAGTTTCTGGGGAGTTATGTCTAACTGTGGATCCATACTGAACCAGGAAGTCAGTATTCACTCCCCTCATCAGCACCACTGGACCTGCCCCTCTCCAGAAGAAGAATCCCTATGGATGTGATAAGTCAATAACTATGGAAAATAAGAAAGGAAAGCAGAATACTGTAACTCTGCTGTGTTGGGAGGAGGAAAGGTTTGAACTTGGATCACATGGCAATGTCTATGTAGAGCAATACACATGAAAGCTGATGTTGACGACTAACACTAGTTTCTGGGTCATTTCTCTGTTTCTGTCATCTGGGGAAAGACCTCAGGAACATTGACTGACTGAGGTCAAATTTTTGTCTGTGCATTCTCTGCAAACCTTGAAAGAGTGGCCTTTGAATATATGTACATTAAACACCTCTGATTCATAACGTGAAATGCAATATTCACCATTTAGATTTCAGGGGCTTAAAAAGTGCCTGTGAATTTAACCAGCATCGCACGTTTCATTATCGACTGTTACAGAGGATGCCAGGTCAAAGTGGGCATCATTCTACAATTCTACCATTGTGGCGGTGGGTAGTTGGGAGAAACACTATGAAATTAACCCAGCTGGTCACCAAACCGTCAGCCTCTCCCAGTCATCCGTGAGGGGACAGGGAGAGTCATCAAACAACATCCTTATGAATTGGAGCACAAAGCAAATCTATTTCTAATCTGGTGATGCATCCCCTGGTAACTCCCATTTAATGACAGCTCGTGCCTTACAAATGCTCTGTCTTCATTTGTCGTACCATTTTAGGACAAGTAGAATCATAGACTCTAATCAGCCAAAAATGCTGTCCTCACTGAGATGATCCGGAACTGTCTGTGAGTATGGAGAGCTACCACAGCCAAAGGCAACTTCTTCAGGAGAGAAATAGCGTAGAGGAAAACATCAGCAGAAGACATCACTGTGGAGCTACAGCACCTATTGTTAAGAGAAAATGTCACATTTCCTCCACATAAATCTCACAATAGTTTGGTCTGACACTGACACTGGTGTCCTTGTGGAACAGTCAGTGAGGTTTGGTGATATCTCCACTGCTTAGAGTGGGGAAGATCAAAAAAACTGCAGATACTGGAAATCTAAAACAGAAACAAAAAATGCTGAAACTACTCAGCTGGTCAGGCAGTGTCTGTGGGAAGAGAAACAGAGTTAACTTTTCAGATCAAAGACCCTTTGTAGGAACAGAACTTAGGGTGGAGTTTGCCTGAAGGTCTCGGGCCATGTTGGACGTGCAAAGAGTGCTCCTATTGCACTGAATGCAGGAGGTGGCTCCAAGTGAATGGGGTAAATAATTTGTTAATACAGTCTTTTGACAATGTTTTAGCTTGTTTTAAAGTGTTAAATCTTTTAATACTTTGGTTTTCTTGATCATTTGAAGATTTCATTTTTTCATGTTGTTAAGAGCTGTTGGGTTGTCTTGAATGTTTTTGAACATCTGTGAAACACCTGATCTTTGGCAGTTTTGACTGTCAGGTGGGATGCTTTAGCTG
The DNA here is from genome assembly GCF_009764475.1 of Pristis pectinata. NCBI lineage: Eukaryota > Metazoa > Chordata > Chondrichthyes > Rhinopristiformes > Pristidae > Pristis > Pristis pectinata. The sequence goes on from NC_067412.1 coordinate 44,162,735, forward strand.
CTTTCAGATTTTTCTCCTTTTTCGTAGTTAAGGCTGGGTTTGTGTTTATATCTTAACATGCAAAAAAGGATGCTGAAGTTCATCCTTAAGGAAGTTTACTTAATTTCTTCAAGCCTGCAGAGTTCACGTGACTATCAACACATCATCTTATCTTATCTTATCTTATCTTATCTTTTCTTAAGTCCTTGCAGAAATCAACCAACATGGTGTCTGTCATAGATCCAGACCATGACACAAGTCTTTCTGCTGGCCTGGAGGAGAACCACTATCAACCATATACAGGTCCTCCCCAGGTTATGACAGATTCTGTGAACTGTTTGTAACTTGAACAGTTCGCAAGTTGGAAATGCGGTCATGAAGACCATAAGACCATAAGGTATAGGAACAGAATTAGGCCATTTAGCCCATCCAATCTGCTCCGCCATCTGATTATGGCTAATTTATTTTATCCTCTCAACCCCATTCTGCTGCCTTTTCCCCGTAACCTTTAACGCCCTTACTAGTCAAGAACTTATCAACCTCTGCTTTAAATATACCCAATGACTTGGCCTCCACAGCCATTTGTGGCAATGAATTCCACAGATTCACCACCCTCTGGCTGAAGAAATTCCTCCTCATCTCAGTTCTAAAGGAATGACCTTTCATTCTGAGACTGTGCCCTCTGGTCCTAGACCCTCCCACTACTGGAAATATCCTCTCCAAGTCCACTCTGTACAGACCTTTCAATATTCAGTAGGTTTCAGTGAGATCCCCCTCGTTCTTCTAAACTCCAGCTAGTATATTAAGTGCTCCTCATATACCAACCCTTTCATCCCCAGGATCATTCTCGTAAACCTCTTCTGGACCCTCTCTAATGCCAGCACATCCTTCCTTAGGTATGGGGCCCAAAACTACTCCCAATACTCTAAATGTGGTCTGACCAACGCCTTATAAAGCTTCAGCATTACATCCTTGCTTTTATATTCTAGTCCTCTTGAAATGAATGCTAACATTGCAATTGTCTTCCTTATTACTGACTCAACCTGCAACTTAACCTTTAGGGAATCCTGCACTAGGACTCCCAAGTCCCTTTGCACTTCTGATTTCTGAATTCTCTCCCCATTTAGAAAATAGTCTACGCCTTTATTCCTTCCACCAAAGTGCATGACCATACACTTCCCTATGCCGTATTCTATCTGCCACTTCTTTGCCCATTCGCCCAACCTGTCCAAGTCCTTCTGCAGACTCCCTGCTTCCTCAACACTAGCTGCCCCTCCACCTATCTTTGTATCATCCACAAACCTGGCCACAAAGCCATCAATTCCGTCATCCAGATCATTAACATATAACGAGAAAAGTAGCGGACCCAACACTGACCCCTGTGGAACACCACTAGTCACCAGCAGCCAACCAGAAAAGGCCCCCTTTATTCCCACTCTTTGCCTTCTGCCAGTCAGCCAATCTTCTATCCATGCTAGTACTTTTCCTGTAAATCCGTGGGTTCCTATCTTGTTTAGCAGCCTCATGTGCGGCAACTTGTCAAAGGCCTTCTGAAAATCCAAGTAAACAACATCCACCGACTCTCCTTTGTCTATTCTGCCTGTTACTTCCTCAAAGAAGGTATTGACTGAATTCCCACCGGGCAGAAGATGCCTGCAACCCTGTAGGAGTTGGCAAATCCACACCCCCACCCCCCACGATCTCCCAAACACTTGCTTGTATGTAGGGGCTGTACAGAAGTCAGGTGTTCATAACCTGGGAAGAACCTGTAAATTCAATTATATATAAATAACAAACATTACTGCTTAACCCCTTCCCAATCAAATTGAAATATTATTTAACAAAATCTTTTAAATATGCTGGGAATCTCTTCTCTCTGGTAGAGCAACTGACTTCCACTTGAGGCAGAATAGTTTGCTTCTTCATCCCCTTGCCTGTGATGGAAACCTGTTCCAACCTGTGAGATGTCCCAATGGTGTAAAAGCACCGAAAGACACTTCACAGACCTGCTCGTTCCCTGGGCCCTGTGATAACCCAGTGATCGTTCTTCATTTCTGACAATAGTCCTGCAGTCTTCTCAACCACAGCAGGAACCCACTCTGCTCCAGATCCAAGCAAGTATTTCATCTCCAGGAAGGAACCTCCTTAGTTTTACACCTTTGTCAGGGTGTTCTTTCAGTTTTAATTGTCTATTCTGTATTTTAGTTTTCAGGTTGGGAAGGATGAAATCTAAGGCTGACCTCAGTTCCCTTGCCATTGGTAACAGTCCAGTGGTAGACTGCAGCATAACGTGGGAACGGAACAGGAACTGAGACACTTTGTTTTAGTGCTGCCTCCTTGCATTTTCTTGATTCCTGCTCTGAAAGTCAGAACAGCTCTTTCCACTAATCCATGAGAGGAAGGATGAAATGGGGCAGATGTTACATTATTTATGTCATTTCATTTTGCAAAACCCTCCAATTCCACACTCATGTAGCAACTTCCATTGACTGATATTTACATGTGTAGTGTGAAAGGTCATGGCTGTTATGTGACACCATTGAGCACATGGCCAAAAGCGACACCACTGTCAATCAAGGTCTGGCTCCACCCACCCATTAGTGCACACCCTTGACTGTTGGCTCCTGTACACACCTTTGTACCTGGCTGTGAATCATTGGATCATTTGAATTACCTGGGCTGGCTCCACCCAGCGTCCAGCACCATAAAGAATGCCACATGTGCGTGGTTCACTCTCTTTTGATTGCTCCAGGAATCAAACAATGCTGAAAAGACCATTGGTAAGGGTGTGCACTTCCACAGGGGTTAGGAGCATCCTAAGTAGAATACCGGGAGCATAGAGCTGATGCTTGCACTGAGTTAGGCATGGTATTGTTTCTTCCCTGATCATTTGTAACCAGTTTGTTGTGTGTGTGTGTGTGTGTGTGTGTGTGTGTGTGTGTGTGTGTGTGTGTGTGTGTGTGTGTGTGTGTGTGTGTGTGTGTGTGTGTGTGTGTGTGTGTGCATGCGTGCGTGCGTGTGCATCCTTTCCCCTTCATTCTGTCCCCACATTTGTCTTTGTGAATAAATCATTTTTAAACTTCAAAGACTGTGTCCAGAGATCTTGCCCTTTGAGACCTCAAAGAACCTTTCTTACAACAACAATCTGTGAAAGAGGGAACTTTTCCTTAGCTTTTCAATTGGAGCATGTGGACTTGATGTATTCAGTGGATACACACCCAACTACACTAAATGAGCAGCAGTTAATAACAGGAACCTTTTCCCTAAAGGGGATCCATTATAGTCAACATAGAATCCAACTGCACAGCTGCTTGGGACACTCCTAAAGGTCTGAGGGAGCAGATGCAGATATGTTCCTATTTCCTTCACACTTGGTGCAGGACTGTACTTCATTTTGGAGCCGCACATGTACAAGGTGGCTGACCTCTTCCTCCCAGTGATTTCTGTCGTTTCTGAAGCAACACGTGGCCTTGTGAGGAGTAATAATGTGCCCATTCCGAACACCCAGTACTAACTTGGGCATTAACTGTCCTTCCCTTTCTCCCTTCAGGTCACCCTTCCATAACATACTCATGGATTTGAGACAGGAGGGGATCATCACAGGAGTGTCCAGATGATCCAGCCCTGTTTTCCTTCATCAGCAGTATTCTCTGGCAACTGGGAACATCTCCGTTTCCATAGTGTTTTCTGGATTTGAAAACAATAGTGTATGCAGGTACACTCATGATTGAAGACCACCTTGGAAACCACTTGAGCTGCTGATTTCATTCCATGGTTTGTGATCCGTGTAAATGGGAAAGTGACATCCAGTAATGTAGTGCAACTGCTGCAATATCCACAGGGTGCACTTTCTCTCAGTTGCGGTCAGCATTTTGGATGCAAACGTTATTGGCTTTTCAGAGCCATCTTCCATCTGATGAGACAACATCAACACTGGGTTGTGATGCATCATAAGATAAGATTAATTCTCTCTCCGTTGAGTCGTGGACCAACAATTCTTTGGAATGCACAAAATCCCTTCAGTCCATCTCCACCTCAGTTGAAGCGCTGAAGCTAAGAATGTTGCTGGATTTAGCAAGAGGTTCTTGCAATGATTCAACAATCCCAGCTCAGTTACATTAGTTGGGGCTGGAGCATTAGGTACTGGACTTTATCTTCTCTTGAACTGGGTGTAGTCCTTTAGTCCCGCACAGTGTCGAAATGCTGTACATCATTTGCCAAGGATGTACTTCATTTTAAACATAGACCTCCCTTTTGCAGTCCATTTGAGGTTCCAGGTTCTTCGCTATTTAATGTTGGGGATATCATCCAAGTATATAGCAACCCTAGGCACACTCTACAGCAACCCCTCCATGGTTCTCTGAAAGATAACAGGTACAATGAAACTCTGATTGGCAGTTGATTATGTGTGAACAAGTCCTTGTGTGAGTTGACAGTCAAAAATTTCCTAGACTGACCCTCCAGCACTGTTCATTGATAAATGTAACTTATATCCATTTTAGTGAACTGCTACCTTCCAGACAAAACTGCAAATAAGATAAGATCTTTATTAGTCACATGTACATCGAAACACACAGTGAAATACATCTTTTGTGTAGAGTGATCTGGGGCAGCCCTCAAGTGTCGGCACGCTAACAGTGGGACACTTTTTTTGATATTCATTCAAGGAATAGGGCTTTGCAGGCTGAGCTGCCCGTCCCTAGTTACCCTGAGAAGGTGGTGCTGAGCTGCCTGCCTGAACTGCTGCAGTCCTTGAGGTGTGCTGTTAGGGAGGGAGTTCCAGGATTTTGAACCAGTGCTGGTCAAAGAATGGCAATATGCTTCTGTTCCAGGGACAAGTCCTGAGTAATTGTCAGCTTGTAATTGCCATGTCCTGCTTTAACACTGGTACAATGAGTGCTGCACAGTCAGGGTAAGTTCAAATATTTTCACCCTGAGAAACCCGTCAATTTCTGCCTCCAATTTTTGTTTCACTGCAGAAGGCATTGACCTCAGTGTGAAGAACTGTGGTGGACCACTGGAATTAACATTAAATTTGGCCTGGGTGAATTTCTTCAACATGTCCAGCTCATCAGTGAAAATCTCTTCATGTCTCCCGTAATGTTCCAGCCTCACCATCTTAATGTGATGAATCTTCCTCCAGTCCAGGGTGTTTTTCAGCCCTACAGGTGTGGTCTGGGTTCTGCACAAACTACTAGGGGTAATGTTGTGGTCCACCTGTGGTGAACATAGAACATTACAGCGCAGTACAGGCCCTTCAGCCCATGATATTGTGCTGATGTTTTATCCTGCTCTAAGATCCATCTAACCTTTCCCTCCAACATAGCCCTCCATTTTTCTATCATTCATGTGGCTATCTAAGAGTCTCTTAAATGTCCCTAATGTATCTGCCCCCACAAACTCTGCTGGCAATGCATTCCACACACCCGCCACTCTCTGTGTAAAAAACTTATCTCTGACATCCTCCTTATACCTTCCTCCAAACACCTTAAAATTATGCCCCCTTGTGTTAGCCACCTTCACCCTGGGAGAAAGTCTCTGACTGTCCACTCGATCTATGTCTCATCATCTTGTACACCTCTATCAAGTCACCTTTCATCGTCCTTCTCTCCAAAGAGAAAAGCCCTAGTTCACTCAACCTATCCTCATAAGACAGGCTCTTCAATCCAGGCAGCATCCTGATAAATTTCGTCTGCACCCTCTCCAAAGCTTCCACATCCTTCCTATAATAAGGCAACCAGAACTGAACACAATAATCCAAGTGTGGTCTAACCAGAGTTTTAGAGAGCTGCAACATTACCTGGCAGCTCTTGAATGCAATACCCCGACTAATGAAGGCCAACACACCATATGCCTTCTTAACAACCCTATCAATCTGCACGGCAACCTTGAGGGATCTATAGACGTGGACCCCAAGATCCCTCTGTGCTCCACACTGTTAAGAGTCCTGCCATTAACCTTCTTCAAATTCGATCTTCCAAAGTATTTTACTTCACAATTTTTTCCGGATTGAACCCCACCTGCCACTTCTCAGCCCAGATCTGCATCCTATCAATTACCTGTTGTAACCTGCAGCAACCTTCTACACTATCCACAACACCACCAACCTTCGTGTCATCAGCAAACTTACTAACCCACCCTTCCACATCCTCATCCAAGTCATTTATAAAAATCACAAAGAGCAAAGGTCCCAGAACAGATCCCTGCAGAACCCTACTGGTCACCAACATCCAGGCAGAATATGCTCCATCTACCACCACCCTCTGTCTTCTATGGGCAAGCCAATTCTGAATCCACACAGTCACGTTTCTCTGGATCCCAATTCTGCTGACTTTCTGAATGAGCCTCCCAAGAGGAACCTCATCAAATGCCTCACTAAAATCCATGTACACCACATTGACTGCTCTCACATCAATCTAAGAATTCAATAAGGCTCGTGAGGCATGACCTGCCCCTCACAAAGCCATGTTGACTGTCCCTAATCAGCCTATGCTTCTCCAAATGCCCATAACTCCTGTCTCTAAGAATCTTCTCCAGTAATTTGCCCACCACTAAAGTAAGACTAACTGGTCTAATTCCCAGGGTTATCCCTACTCCCTTTCTTAAACAAAGGAACAACATTTGCCACCCTACAATCATCTGGCACTACTCCTGTGGCCAGTGAGGATGCAAAGATCATCGCCAAAGGCACAGCAGTGTCTTCCCTCGCTTCCCATAATAACCTTGGATATATCCCGTCTGGCCCCAGTGACTTATCTATCCTAACATTTTTCAAAAGTTCCAGCACATCCTCTTTCCTCACGTCAACATGCCTTCGTGTATCAGCCTGTCGTACGCCATCCTCACAAACGTCAAGGTCTCTCTGAAGCAAAATATTCATTAAGGACCTCCCCTACCTCTTCCAATTCCAGGTGCATGTTTCCTCTTTTATCCCTGATCGGTCCTACCCTCACTCTAGTCATCCTGTTACTCTTCACATACCTGTGGAATGCCTTGGGGTTTTCCTTAATCCTACTCACCAAGGCCTCCTCATGCCCCCTTCTAGCTCTCCCAAGTCCATTCTTAAGCTTACTGTAACTGTGTGTCACTGTCATGTCAGTAACTCCAACTACCTCAATGCTTTTGCCTGGGTGGTCTTCGGATTTTGCTGTGTTGTGTTAAATTGGGGTGTGGTGTTCCAGGCCACACTATTGTTTACTCACTCTGGCCCTTAAGTGTAATGTTGCACTCAGTGTCAAGCTGAAATGTCACGTCTCTGCTCATTCACTTCCATCACAACAATCAATGGTTCTAGAGCAACAAACAGTCTGCTGGAGGAACTCAGCAGGTTGAGCAGCATCTGTGGGAGGGAAGGAATTGTCGATGTTTCTGGTCGAGACCCTGCATCAGTTCCAATGGTTCTACGTTTGTTAAGCTGGGCCCTCTTCCGCTACTTCCATATTACACGTTGTTTGTGGTTGGAAGTGCCTTCCTTTAATTTCTTACTTTCATGTTGTTGTTCAACTTTATACTAATTCACAAGCTCTGGTGAGATGACTTTTTAAACCACAATGTGAAATTTTTTCTTGTCTGACCTGGCAGTCAGATGGCAACAGCAATAAGAGCTTTTGTTTAGCTTTTTAAAATGACATTTGCTTCACTTCTGAACAGTATGCTTTGCTGCTGGAGGAACTCATTGGGTCAGGCAGCATCTGTGGAGAGAAATGGACAGTTGGATCAAGGCCCTTCATCTGGACTTGAAAGATAGAGAGGAGATAGGCAGTGTAAAGAGGAGAGGGGAAGGGGTGAGGCAAGAGCTGGCAGGTGATAAGTGGATCCAGGTGAGGAGGATGATAGGTGAGAAGGGATGGGTGGAAATAATGACAGAGGCTGGGAGGTGATAGGCAGGGACAACAAAGGGCTGCAATTTATGGAATCTGACAGGAAAGCAAGGTGGAGTATGGAACCAAGTAAAGGAGGTGGGGTCAGCAGATGGGAACCATGTTTTGCCACTGGTTCACATGCACGCTGTGACACGGAATGACTATCTCACTTACAAGTCCTGCATGTTTTCAATGCCAACTCCACTGCTGGGAAATTTTCTGAGGTCAGATTTACCTCTGGTTACAACTGCCTCTGAATCCAGTTATTGTTGACTCTGCACACAGACCTAGTGCTCAGCATCTGAGAGAGAGTGTTGCCACAATGATAATCTTGTGATAACTTCCTCGATGTCACCACATACTCAGTTACAGTTAGGCTTATCTTAACTGTGAATCAAACTTAAGTCTTTGGAACATCTCGCTGGGCTTTGGAGTAAAGTGATCCTTCAACACATCCATCAGCTCCTTAAATGTTTATCTCCGGGTTCCTCCAGGCACAGTAGGTCTCTCATTAAACTTTATGTCGAGGCTCCCTCCACACTAATTAGGATCGACCTCTGTTTATTTTCAGGCCTGATGTTATCTTCTTCAAAGAAGCTTCACAATCTCTCACAACATTCCTTCCACATGCGTGTTTGAGAGTTACATGCTAAAATTGAGGTTAGTGTTGGGGCCATTTCCCTTTCCATTTTTTTGGAACAGTCATTGGGTCATCCAGCGCAGAAACAGGCCCTTCTGCCCACCATGTCCATGCCAACCATTAAGTACCCATCTATACTAATCCCACTTGACCAGTTAGCCTGACCTCGATGGTTGATAAGATTTTAGAGTCCATTGTTAAGGATGAAATTTCAGAGTACTTGGAAGTATATGAAAGGACAAAGTTAAGGGGAGATCTTGCCTGACAAATCTGTTAGAATTCTTTGAGAAGGTAACAAGCAGTTTAGACAAAGAAGAGTCAGTGGATGTTTTTTACTTGGATTTTCAGAAGGCCTTTAACAAGGTGCCGCACACAAGGCTGACTGGCAGAAGACAGAGAATGGGGATAAGGAGGTCCTTTTCAGGAAGGCTGCCGGTGACCAGTAGTGTTCCACAGGGATTGGAACCACGGCTTTTCACTTTATACATTAATGAACTGGATGAAGGAACTGATGGCTTTGTGGCCAAGTTTGCAGACAATACCAAAATAGGTGTAGGAATAGGTAGTGTCACAGGGGCAGAGAGACTACAGAAGGACTTGGACAGGTTGGGAGAGTGGGCAAAGAAGTGGCAGACGGAGTACAGCATAGGAAAGTGTGGGGTTACACACTTTGGTAGGAAGGATAAAGGTGTAAACTATTTTCTAAGTGGGGAAAAAATTCAGAAATCAGAAATGCAAAGGAACTTAGAAGTCCTAGTTTAGGATTCCATCAAGGGTAACTTACAGGTTGAGTTGCTAGTAAAGGTCGGCACAACATTGTGGGCCGAAGGGCCTGTGTCGTGCTGTACTGTTCTATGATTCTATGATAAAGAAGGAAAATGCAATGTTAACATTCATTTTGAGAGGACTAGAATATGAAACAAGGATGTACTGCCAAGGCTTTATAAGGCATTGGTCAGACCTCATTTCGAATATTGTGAGCAATTTTGGGCCCCATATCTAAGGAAAGATGTGCTGGCCCTTGAGCCGGTCAGAGGAGGTTTACGAGAATGATCCCAGGAATGAAAGGGTTAGCGTATGAGGAGCGTTTGATGGGTCTGGGCCTGTACTCGATGGAGTTCAGAAGGATGAGGGGGGAATCTCATTGAAACCTACTGGATACTAAGAGGCCTGGATAGAGTAGATGCGGAGAGGAGGTTTTCATTAGTAGAAGAGTCTAAGATCCAAAGGCTCAGCCTCAGAATAAAGGGACGTCCATTTAAAACTGAGTTGAGGAGGAATTTCTTCAGCCAGAGGGTGGTGAATCTGTGGAATTTGTTGCCACTGAGGATTGTGGAGGCCAAGTCATTGGGTACATTTAGGTTCTTGATTGGGAAGGGGATTAAGGATTACCGGGAGAAGGCGGGACAATGGGGTTAAAAAAATCATTCACTATTGAATGGTGGAGTAGACGCGATGGGCCTGATGGCCTTATTTTGCTCCTATATCTTCAGGTTCCATTACTTCTCTGCCTTGCAAGTGCTCACCTAGATATTTGTTGAATTTTGTGAGAGTCTTTGCCTCCACCACTCCCTCAGGCAGTGCGTTCCAGATTCCAACCATCCTCTGGATGAGAAAGTTCTTCCTCATATCACCTCAAACCCTCTTCCCCCTCACCCCTGGTTGTAGATCGCTGTGGGGAAAAGTATCCTCCTATCTATCCCATGCCACATTCTGATGAGTCTCCACTCCACCCTCTCCAGTGCCCCCACATCCTTCCTACAGTGTGGTGAGTAGAACTGTACACAGCTGAGGCCTGACCAATTTTTTATAAAGTTGGAGCACAACCTCTCTGCTCTTGTATTCTATCCTCCAGCTACTGAAGGCAGGTATTTGAACATCATTTGTGCATGAAAAAGGGATTGGTTTTCTGGGCTAAGAAAACAATGAAATACATTTAAAATAATACAATTAAATCAAAAAGAGGCAAGCTCCTTATACTGATGCTGTTTTCCCAGCTGTTTTTTCCAGTTGTTGCCAGGCTCAGGTGTGTGTGTCCAACCAGTGTCATGGGTAGCTCCTCTGCCAGTTCCCAGGCCGTCTCCAACACTCACCAAACTGTGGCCCTTCTTTGTCTCCACAGCCCCCACACAACCTCGTCATCAGGTGCACGAGGAGGATGAGGAGGAACTCAGCTGTGTACATGGGAGGTAGAGGATGATGATGGAGACACAATCACGCAGCATGGAAGCAGATCCTTCAACACACCAGTCCACACAAACCATCAACCTCCCAGGGCAGGTGCTGGCAGAGGAAGACCCTCTCTGCATCCACTATCAAGTGAACCCTCCAAGACACCTATTCACAGGCTGCTTGCCCAGGCAGTAACTGTGGGACTGAGGGTCACACCCAAAGCACCAGCCCAGGACCCATGGTGAAGGGTGCACTGCCGACAGTAAATGCCAACACAACTCTCACCTTGCCTGCAGAGTGAGATGGCAGAGACCGAAGATTATCAGTGGCTGGCAGCTCAGCCTTCAATATCATAATACCTAATAAGCTATTCTATAAACTCTTGGACTTGGAGCCCCCATCTGCAACTGGCTTCTAGACTTCCTGACCAGCAGGCCTCAATTGGTTAGAATTGGTCATATCCTTTCATCCACCCTGACCCTCGACCCTGGTCCTGCATGCTCAGTCCCCGGTCTATTTCCTGTACACCCATGACCGTGTGGCCAGATACAGTGCCAACTCAATGCTGAAGCTCGCCGATGACACTGCTGTTATCGTCCGGTTCAACAACAATGATGAGATGGAGTACAAGAAAGAGATCACAAACCTTGTGTCATAGTGTCAGAAAAACAACCTGGCCTTAACGTCAGCAAGACGAAAGAGCTGGTTGCTGACCTCAGGAATTGGGGGTGCAAGGGGGGTTTGTGGGTGAACGCAACCCTGTCCTCATCAACAGAGTTGCTGTAGAGATGGTTAGCAGCATCAAGTTCCTTGGTATCCATCTCACCAGCAACCCCAGCAATGTATGTTCTTTCTTAGGCGTCTGATAAGATTGAACTTGTCAACAAAGATTCTCTTAAATTTCTGCAGATGCACTAAAGAAAGTATCCTGATGGGTTACATCTCAGACTGGTATAGCAACTGCTCTGATCCGGACCAACAGAACCTCCAGAGAGTCGTAAACACTGTCCAGTCCATCACAGGCTCGTCACTTCCTTCCATCCAGTCCATCCTCATGGTGCGTTGCTTCAGGAGGGCTAACAGTATCCTTCTCCCCTTCTGGGAGAAGATACAGGAGCGGACGTCCAGACTTAAGAACAGCTTCTTCCCCACTGCTGTCAGACCTCTGACCCAATCACCTCTTTCACATCCCCTTCCCGGCGGTGCTGCCACATTCTCAGACTCTTAATTCTACCGCTCTTGATTATTCCGTTACCATAATTTCAGCATTTTGCACTACTTCAGTTTGCACAACTATGCTTTGCACCATTCTGTTAGTTTGTGCTCGTCGCTGCATTTATTGTTGTATTTATTATTACCATGTATACTGTTTACTCCGTGAGAGTCACAGGAGCAAGGAATTTCATTGTTCCCTGGTATATGTGACAATAATCTAACCTAATCTGTTTCGACCAAAGAACACTCAGAACTGACAATTACCAGGATTAAACTCCACCTGTCATTTCCCGACTCATCTCACCAACCAATCAATATCGATTGGTTGACCACCTGATAACTGAGACCACCCTTCTCATTATCAACAACACCACCAATTTTCCTGTCATCTGCAAACTTACTTATCATATTCCTATATTGATACCCAAATTGTTAATGTATACAACAAACAGTACAGGTCCCAACACTGATCCCAGCGGACACCACTGGTCACAAGCTTTTTGCCACGTCACAGGAAAAGCCTGAGTAGACAATGGGCAAAAGAGATCCATTCCAGTGAAGCAAATCACAAAGGACTCGACCCGTCACTGGTGGTTTTGTGTCGTGAATCCTGGAGTGCAGATGTCTCCGCAAGCCGGCTTTTATTGCTTTAGCTCTCCAAGTAAAAGTAAAGGCAGGGACTTTGATTGTCATTGATTGTCCTTAGAGTGGAATAGAGCCCCTAGCGTAATTAGTTACCCACTTTAGCTTGGAGCACTAAGATAATTCAAGGGTGATCCGTGGCAGGAGAACTTGTCCCTGTGGAGTACTCCCCCTGCACTATGTGGGACATGTGTGACCCATGTGTGCAGGAAGTGTGTCCCGATGCAGCTCCTGACTTGACGGCATTGTTGGAGTTGTAGATGGATTCACTATGGAGCATCCATGATGCTGAGGACATGGTGGAGAGCAGGTTTAGTGAGCTGGTCACCCCACAATTATTGGCTGCACTGGCAGGAAAGTGGTGGGTGACCACCAGGTGGAGCAATAGGAGCAGGCAGATAGAGCAGGAGTCCCCTGTGACCATCCCCCTCACAAGCTTGGATACTGATGGGGGGTGGGGGGGGGGGGGGTCTCCCAGGGAAAGGCAGCAACAGCCAAGTTTGAGCCATCACAGCTGGCTCTGCTACATGAGGTGGGGCGGGGGGAGGAGGGGTGCAGGGGAAAGATTAGGAGAGCTATAGTAATAGGAGGTTCAACTGTAAGCGGAGCAGACAGACGTTTCCGTAGTTGCAAATACTAGAATGGTATGTTGCCTCCCTGATGCCAGGGTCAGGGATGTCTCAGAGTGTATGTGGGACATTCTAAAAGGGGAGAGTTAACAGTTAGAGGTCATGGTCCACATTGGTGCTAACAGCATAGGTAGAAAGAGGGATGAGGTCCTGCAACATGAATTTAGGGAGTGAGGTCATAGATTGAAGAGTAGGATCTTTAAGGTTGTAACTCTGAATTATTTATGGTGCCACATGCTAGTGAGAATTGGAATAGGAGGATAGATCAGATAAACATGGTGTAGGAGGGAAGGCTCTCTATTTTGGTGATCTGTTTTTTGGAGGTCAAATAAGGGTACAACATGAATGGTAGGGCCCTAGGGAGTATTGAGGAACAGAAGGATTTTGACGTATATGTCTATAGATCCCCAAAGGTGGCAGCGCTGGCATATAAGGTGGTGAAGAAGTCATATGGGAAATTGGCCTTCATTAGCTGGGGTGTAGAATGTAAGAGCATGGAGGTTGTAGTACAACTTTATAAACCATTGGTTAGACCACAGCTAGAGTACTGTGTATAGTTCTGGTCACTACACTCTAGGGAAGACATGATTGCACTGGAGAGGGCACAGGGGAGATCTCATGCAATCCCACCAACAGTCACATCATCCTCTTCCCCCCCCCAATCACTTCCTGCTTTCCACAGGGACCACTGTCTTTGTGACAACCTGATCTGCTCTTCCCTCCCCACCTCTGTCCCCTGACACTTTCTCCTGCAACCATAGAAGATGTAACACCTCTCACTACACCTCCCCCCTCATCACCATCCAGGGACATAAACAGCCCTTGTGCTTTCATTCCAGATTCCAGCACCTGCAGTCTCTTCTGTCTTCACCACAATGTTGCCTGGGATGGACCTTTTGAGTTGTGAGGAGAGACTGGATGCAGTAAGATAGTGAGAAACTTTCCCTCATAATGGAGATGTCCAAAACTAGAGGCCATTGGTTTGTGAGGAACGAGAGAGTACAAAAGGATCTGAGGAAGAATTTCTCCCCCCTGAGTGTGATTGGAATCTGGAACGCACTGCCTGAGGGGGTGGTGGAGGGAGAGACTCTCATAACATTTAAGCAGTGTTTAGATGAGCACATGAATCACCAGAACAGAGAAGGCCACGAGCCAAGTGCTGTAATTGGGATTTGAGCACTCGGAGACACAAGAGACTGCAGATGCTGGAATCTGGAGCAACACACAAAGCACTGGAGAAATTCAGTGGGTCAGGCAGCATCTATGCAGGGAAATGGACAGTCAATGTTTCGGGTCAGAATAGTTTAGAATAGTTGGGTACTTGATGGGTGGTATATGCATGGTGGGCTGAAGGGCTTGCTTCTGTGCTGGATGACTGTATGACTTATAGAGGAATTGGGTCCCAAGATGGCAGGGATTCTCTAGAACAGAGCATCACTTTAATGGAGTGAGAAGTATTTCCAAAGTCTGCAGTGGATTCAGTGCTGCAGTAATAGTGTGGAACCAGAAGTGAAATTGGCTTCATCTATCCACGCCCTAATGCCCATATCTGACTGAATTTGTATCCTCAGCAATGGGTCACCCCCAGGAAATGGAACTGTAGCACAGGGTCGTGTGTGGTCGAGGACCTCCCTGCTAAGACCAAGAAGGGCCTCTCCTTAACACAGGACATCTGAGGCACATTTGTTCTGACACATGCTGGAAAACACAGAGCATCCTGACATGCTGAGGAAGGACACAATTCCACACCCTGCAACACCAATGGACCTCTTGGGATCAGACAAACCACAGGCTGCCTTGCTGCTGTGACCTTGGATCACATAACCACTCCTAGACCCATGGCCACATTGCCCAAATCTCATTGTATGTCAGTCCCCTCCCTCCCTCCCTGAGGCAACCAGCTTCCCTGACTGCCTCGGTCACTGAGAATGGCAAGGTACTCACAGGTTAGAATAATCTGTTCTCTGGTGCTGAGGAACAGCTGCATGCACTTGCTGAGGGTGAGGACACTCGCACAACTACAGTCTGCTCCAGGCTGGCCATTTCAGAGTCCTGACTGGAGGGGCTGACACTCCATGGGTGCTATCTGTATGGACCACCTGTTGTGTGCAGGTGACATACTCCTTTGTCTGCAGGGACTCCTACACAAAGTTAGGATGCACTTCATGTTTTTGCCACGTTTTGCAGATGGGCAAGGCACCTCCACTTGATAATGAATGCACCTACGTCAGTCTTATTGCGCATGCTCCCACAACACCATCTTCATTGGAATCCTCCAGGGCAGAACCAATCTGAAACTCATTAGTTTCTCTTTGTCTCCGGCCTAATGAGTTATGGGAGTTGCACCCATCCAGGAAAGTGGAGAGTGTGCCATCACACTCCTGACTTGTACCCTATAGAGGGCGGAAAGGTTTGGGGTGTCAGGAGGTGAGTCACTTGCCACAGATACCCAGCCTCTGACCTGCTCTTGTAGCCGTGGTATTTCTTTGGCCAGTCCAGCTGAATTTCTAGCCAAGTCTGACCACTGGGATGTTAATGGTGAGGAGCAGAACAATGATGACACCTTTAAATGTCAAGGTTAGGCTCTCCTTGGTGGGAGGTGGTCATTGCCTGGTACTTTTGTTACTTGCCACTTTCTAGCCCATGCCTGGATGTTGTCTGGTCTTGCTGCCTGCAGACATGGGCTGGTTCATTTTCTGGGGAGTTGTGAATGGAACTGAACATTGTGTGATTATTGGTGAACATCCCCATGTCTCACCTCATGGTGGCAGTAAGGTCATTGAGGAAGCAGCTGCAGGTGGTTGGGCCTGGGACACTGCCCTGAGGAAGTCTTGCACCGATGTCCTGGGCCTGGATGATGGACATATGACAACAACAACTGCCTTCCTTTGTGCGAGGTCTGACTCCAACCATGGGAGTGTTTTCCTTGTGACATCCATTGACTTCAGTTTTACCAGGGCTTCTTAATGCTACACTCAATTGAGTGCTGCCTTGGTGTCCAGGGCAGTCACGTTGTGGGAAAATATGATGGGTGCTTGGTTGGCACGGATTTGGTGGGCCGTAGGGTCTGCTTCCATGCTGAATGACTCTGAACCTCACTTTTGGTATTCAGCTCTTTGGGCTAAGGCTGTGATGGGATCTGGAGTGGAGTGGTCCTGGTGAAACCCAACTGGGCATCCGTGAGCAGGTTATCGGTGAGTGAGTGTAGTTGGACAGTACTGTCGATGATAGCTTCCATCAGACTGAGAGTAGATTGACTGGGCAGTAATTAGCTGATCTGCTTTTCGTGAACAGGTTGTTCAGTAGATGCCATAGTTGTAAGTACACTGAAACATATTAATCTACACTCTTACCTTAAATTTACTTTGGACCTATTATTAATGCTCTGTTTTCTCACTGAACCCTTCCCCGCAAATCTCTTTGCCTCTTTAAAGTCCTTGCCCATCACCCTGTTCATCACTTCTGCTGGGATCCAGGTGGAAACCCTCCCTGTGTTCCTTCCTGTTCCAGAGTTAGTGAGCCATAAAGTTGAACACCTGTTCCCCACACCAGTCCTTTAGCTATATGACAGCCCGCTGACATGTTTGTGCTTATGCCAGGTTGTACACAACATGGGTACTAATCCTCCAAACACTTTATCTCTAATGTTGACAGGCCGACGAGAGGGAATGCCATATTACATCTAGTATCAGGTAATGAACCGGGTCAGGTGACAGATCTCTTAGCAGGTGAGCATTTGGGGGACAGTGACCACTGTTCCATAACCTTTAGCATTGTCATGGACAAGGATAGGAGCAGAGGGGACAGGAAGGTATTTAATTGGGGAAGGGCAAGTTATGAGGCTATAAGGCTAGAACATGAGAGTGTAAATTGGGATGACATTTTTGAAGGGAAATGTACTATGGAGATGTTGTTCAGGGATCTCTTGCAGGATGTTAGGGATAAACTTGTCCCGGTAAGCCAGAGAAGGAACGGCACGGTGAAGGAACCATGGGTGACAAGAGAGGTGGAACAACTAGTTAGGAGGAAGAAGGCAGCATACATAAGGTGTCGGCAGCAAGGATCAGATAGGACTCTTGAGGAATATAGGGTAGCAAAGAAGGAACTTAAGAAGGGGCTGAGGAAAGCAGGAAGGGGATGTAAAAAGGCCTTGGCGAGTAGGGTTAAGGAAAATCCCAAGGAATTTTTCACTTATGTGAAGAGCAGAAGGATGACGAGAGTAAAGGTAGGACCGATTAGAGGCAAAGGTGGGAGGATGTGCCTGGAAGCTGTGGAAGTGGGTGAAGTTCTCAATGAATACTTCTCTTCAGTATTCACCAAGGAGAGGGGTCTTGATGACGCTGAGGACAGTGTTGGTAAGGTTAATGTTCTAGAGCATGTAGATATCAAGAGGGAGGATGTGTTGGAGCTGTTTGAAAATATTAGGACAGATAAGTCCCTGGGGCCTGACGGAATATTCCCCAGGCTGCTCCGCGAGGCGAGGGAGGAGATTGCTGAACTGTTGGCTAGGATCTTTGAGTCCTTGTTGTCCACGGGAATGGTACCGGAGGATTGAAGGGTGGCAAATGTTGTCCCCTTATTCAGAAAAGGTAGTAGGGATAGTCCAGGGAATTATAGACCAGTGAGCTTTATGTCTGTGGTGGGCAAGCTGTTGGAAAAGATTCTTAGAGATAGGATCTATGGGCATTTAGAGAATCGTGGTCTGATCAGGGACAGCCAGCATGGCTTTGTGAAGGGAAGATCATGTCTCACAAGCCTGATAGTGTTCTACGAGGAGGTGACCAGACAGATTGATGAGGGTAGTGCAGTAGATGTGGTCTACATGGATTTTAGTAAGGCATTTGACAAGGTTCCACATTGTAGGCTTTTTCAGAAGGTCAGAGGGCATGGGATCCAGGGAGGCTTGGCCGTGTGGATTCAGAATTGGCTTGCCTGTAGAAAGCAGAGGGTTGTGGAAGAGGGAGTGCATTCAGATTGGAGGGCTGTGACTAGTGGTGTCCCACAAGGATGGGTTCTGGGACCTCTAATTTTTGTGATTTTTATTAATGACTTGGATGAGGGGGTAGAAGGGTGGGTTGGCAAGTTTGCAGATGACACAAAGGTTGGTGGTGTTGTGGGTAGTGTGGAGGCCTGTCGAAGATTGCAGAGGGACATTGATAGGATGCAGAGCTGGGCTGAGAAGTGGCATATGGAGTTCAATCCAGAGAAGTGTGAGGTGGTACACTTTGGAAGGACAAACTGCAAGGTGGAGTACAAAGTTAATGGCAGGATTCTGGGTAGTGTGGAGGAGCAGAGGGATCTGGGGGTTAATATCCACAGATCCCTGAAAATTGCCTCACAGGTGGATAGGGTAGTTAATAAAACTTATGGGATGTTAGCATTCATAAGTCATGGGATCGAGTTTAAGATCCGTGAGGGTAATGATGCAGCCCTACAAAACTCTGGTTAGACCACACTTAGAGTACTGTGTCCAGTTCTGGTCACCTCATTATAGGAAGGGTGTGGAAACTTCGAAAGGGTGCAGAGGAGAGTTACCAGGATGCTGCCTGGATTGGAGAGTATGGATTATGAGGAGAGATTAAGGGAGCTAGGGCTTTACTCTTTGGAGAGAAGGAGAATGAGGGGAGACATGATAGAGATATACAAAATATTAGAGGAATAGATAGACAGCCAGCGCCTCTTTCCCAGGGCAACCAATTCTCAATGCAAGAGGGCATGGCTTTAAAGTAATGGGTGGGAAGTTCAAGGGAGATATCAGAGGGAGGGTTTTTTACCCAGAAAGTCATTGGGGCATGGAGTGCGCTGCCTGGGGTGGTGGTGGAGGCAGGTACATTGGTCAAATTCAAGAGGTTGCTAGATAAGCGTATGGAGGAATTTTAAATAGAGGGATATGTGGGAGGAAGGGGTTAGATAGTCTTAGGTGAAGTTTTAAAGGTCAGCACAACATTGTGGGCCAAAGGGCCTGTATAGCGCTGTACTGTTCTATGATTCTATGATTCTAATACCATCTGAACAGGACCTCTTGCCTACTTGTTCCAATCTTGGTGGTTCCAACATGGATTGGGATCCTTCCCTTCCTGATCCTCTCAAGGAGTTTTCACCCTGGCAATCAAGTAGGCAGCAGACAGACTATTGGGAATCTTGGCCCTGCTTACAAGGACGTTACCTGTCTCCTAAAAGCTCCCTGTGTTGTGGAAAGTCAATAGATTGAAGACGCCGGAAAGCTGAAATAAAATCAGAAAATGCCAGAAACCCCCAGCAGGTCAGGTACCAACTGTGGAGAGAGAAACAGAATTAATGTTGTAGATTGTTGACCTATGTATAATTCCAAAGCAGGTAAGGCAGCTGGTGAGACCCAACACATGCTGAGCCTCATTCTCCACAATTCCTTCCATCAACCCCAGAGTCATAGATTCACACACATGGAAACAGGCCTTTGGCCCAACATGTCTGTACTGACCCTGATTTATTCTCCCCACATTCCCATCAACTCCCCCCACATTCTACTTCTTTCCACGTGTTCTCCCTCTTCAGCATGTGACCTTCTGTCCCTCAGGAATCCAGATCGAGTCCCTCCTGATGTGCCTGAGACCTGGAGATCAAAATCTCCCTTCCACAATTCTCCCTTCATTCCCAGATAATCCTCTCAGTTTGTGGACACGGTTCAATGTTTCTTGATCTCAGGATTTCCTCTCATCTATCCCAAGTCCCAGGACCTGAAATACATATTCAGTGCTCACCTCCCAAAGTGTGCATAGGTTCTGAAAACCTTTGCCCTTTCTGCTCTGGTCATAATTAACTCAGGAATGAAACTGTGAGTTGCCATTAGTGTCCTCATCAGTTTCTGCTGGGCACTGTAAACAGCAAATTGTTGTAGGACAATGCACCGTGACCCCATGAGGAACATCAAGGAAGATCAGCAAATAAGTATAACGATTTACATTTACTGGTGCCAGCTCTCTGCTACAGCTTAATTGTCTCTACCTATCATAGTGTTTCCATCAGACCCAATGTCATAATTAAATTTACTTCTCTGATCTGGGCTCTCACAAGCCTGGCCTCCAGGGTAGCGAGTAGTTATTTAATTATTTCCACCTGTTTCAGCTCCATCTCCAGATGAGAGCACTGCAACATTGGCAATTATTCAAAAATGTTAAAATGTTACTCATCAAAACGATGCATCTAAACTCTTATGCAAAAATTGATTTTTCTGAACAACAATCTTTCCCAGAGTTTCGGTGTACCAACAACAGTTATTAAGGAGCGTTCTTACACACCATTACAATGAAATACCAGCAGCATAGTCTCCTTAAATCCTACATTTGAAATAATTAATCACCATTTGAAGGCTAAAGTAATAATATCACAATTTAAAAATTCAAGTCTGGTTGGTTTGATATGAATTATTGCATAAGTTCAGATGTGGGCAGTTTTATAAGTAAATTAATGACGCATTCAGGTTGGTTATTCATTAAAGTGCTGGTTTCCATTAGTAATGCAGTTTTTTCTGGGAATGGGATGTGTCTTTTGGCTGCAAGACAGAGCCCTTGGTCACCTCTACCACTCTAAGCTCTTTAAATTACGTTATTTTATTCCTGAAGGCATTCAGAACCAATTAGAAACTTTGAGCAGGTGCATCGCTTCCATCACTATTAAAGCTGACCTTCGCCATTTCACCATCCCAATATCTCCCTTTCATCCAGTGACACACTCCCACTGAAAAATACAGCTGACATTCTATTCACAGCTTATTGATGCTGACAAGAGGGAAAAAAAGTTATACCTCATCTAGTTGTATCTCCCCCACATTCAGCTCAGAACACACAAATGAAGCACCGAGGACAGTCACAAAAGTTTCAAAAACAAAACGCAGTGTGAATTTCCAGAGAGAAAAATGTTAATTTTGACAGGAACATTTTGAAAACACTAATTACAATTTCTTATCTCTGGTAACAAGGTATTTATGTTAGAGAATTTAGACACTTAATTACTGGTCAGGAGTTAGAAATTTTGCAATAGGTAATTTCAGATGGGATTTACGATGGATGTGAGTCACATAACACCAGCAACATTTCATAATATGTTATTGCGGAAAGTAATGTATATGCCACACGTCTTCTATGAAACCAACCTTTGGATCAAATGAATTTATAAATTGAGACAGGATTATTCTTACAGTGATTGCAAACATGTACTACAGTGAATAATATAATCCATATTATTGGCCAATTTTAGCAATGTATCATCGATAACTGTGAAAATCAGGCATACTTTATTGTTGCAGTGATCAAATGATAAGAGGTGTGCATGAAGCAGAATCATGGTCCCACTCTTTGTCCTGTTTACAGGTGGATTGTCTGGGCCACATTGGGTCTTCTTGATGGGCACCATCAGGGCCTTTCATTGTGTCCCCAGGATCGGTCAATGATCGTAGAAATGGTACAGACCTTGTGATCAGCAAAATATAATTTACTAAGCCCACTTTACTGAATCTGGGACTATCATCAATTACAAGTGTGCATGCAACCCACACACTAAACATGCACAAAGACATTTCCTGTTCACTGATTGTAAAAGAAGACAATAATGGGGTGGTTGGGGTGGTCATATTTACCCAACACTGGTAAACTTCCCAGTAATAGAAACACTGTCCCTGTGCAGTCCCTGAGTAGAATCACTGCCCCCGTGCAGTCCCTGAGTAGAATCACTGCCTCTGTGCATCCTGTTGAAGTTTAACTGTAAAAAATGTCCAGACCGAATCTGATTGAATCTCTTGTGTTGGTCAGGAAAATATCAGAATATCAGTGAGGAAACACAAATGATTATTATTAGGAAAACGTGTTTAAAGGTCATTTTATTCCAGAATCAGAAACAGGATCAGAATCAGGTTTATTATGACTGACTTGTATGTTGTGAAATTTGTTGATTTGTGGAAGCAGTACAGTGTAAAGACACAAAATTACAGTCTCGTTTGCTGCTGCACACTGCCATTATGAGGGCAGCCTCTCCCTCTGTCACATAACTATCAGCAGCGTGACATGACCCCTGATCTCTGGAAGAAGTGACCACCCACCCTGATCTCCATAATTAACAGACAATGTGATCTCTTGGCTTTGTCAGGAAAGTAGTCATTTCCCAATGATTCAAAGACTGAAGAACAGTGGGCAGATCTTAACATGGCTGCTTACAGGTTAAAATTAACCAGTAACATTTATATTATTGAAAGGGAAAGGATTTTGGAATTGGCCAATTATTGAAAGGGATGAACAATTCTGAGACCTGTGGTCAAATCCCACCACAGCACCTGTGGAATTAACTTCAGTTAAAATTAATCTGGAAAGGTAACTAGTCAACCAATTGTGACAATGAACATAAACTCACCTGGTTTCAGTTGAAGAAGACCATAAGTCTTGGGAATGGGAGGAAGCCATTCAGCCCCTCGAACCTGCCCCACCATTCAATAGAATCATGGCTTTACTTCCCTGCCCTTTCCCCATAACCCTTTGTTCCATCACTGATCAGAAATCTGTCTCAGCCTTATAAACTTTCCCTTTTCTGACCATGGGACCTACATTTTTCTTCAATATTTTTCTCTTCAGATATCTATTATCTGCCTTGCAAGCACACTCTCACGTTTCTCTTTGTCCTCCTTTGCCAGGTTCTAAATTGTTCCCAGGTTTGCTGCTTTTGCAGGATAATTGATATCTTTTCTCCTTGGACAAAATACTATCCCTAATTCACTTGTTAGCCATGGTTGAGGAACTTTAGTGCTTTATTTTAGTCCCAGACAACATTGAACAACTGTTGGTAGTTCATTCATGCACCCTTTATATCCACTGATCCTTGTACCCTTACATGCAGCCCATGTAGCAAGATTTAGGCACATTCAGTCAAGGGCTGATAAGTGGAAAGTAGCAGCCACACCAGTGCCAGGAAGCTACCCTTGGCATCCAGTGCCTAGTCTCCCACCATTAACTGGAAACTCCCTGGGACCAACCTATAGCTCTCGAGTATTTGCTGCAGTGAGTGACTCACCTCCTGACCTGCATGGCACAAATCAGGAGTGCGATGAAGTACTCTTTCCCTTGCCTGGATGAGTGTAGCTCCAACAACTCTCAAACTTCAACATCCATGACCGAGTTGCCTTCATCCACCACTGGCACTGCATCCACCACCCTAAGCATTGATTTTTCTCCACAAAATGTACTATATTTACAAGCCTTGTCTACACTGACAGCATCTTCCAGGTTCCCCTCTAATGTCATGACTTGGAAATATATTTCTCTCTCTCTCTCTCTCTCTCTCTCTCTCTTTTATATCAATAAAATTATATATAGAGAGAGAAAGAGAGTTGACGTTTTCAGGTCTGAGACCTGTTGTCAGATTTTTTTCCGCTGAGTGTTTCCAGCATTTTCTGTTTTTACTTCAAGACTTGGGTTCAGGAATGTAAAACTTGCTGCCAGTAGAACCTGAAGTGGGACTCCAGGGGCTGAAGTTGTCACGTACAGTATCAACAGTCACCCTCTAATACAAAGGCACAGGGACTTCTTTCAATTCAAATAATTCATCAGTACCAATTAATGCATCCTTCATGACTTCCAACATTCAAATCTAATAAACTTGAAGAAAATTTGTTTTTACAGGCTTTGTCACCTTAGACTATTGTGGCAAACATCTACCAACTGATTATTAAAAAGAAATGAAGACAGGAGAATAACAGGTTTGGCATCATAACAATGCCAGTGTTCAACCTCTTATTATTCTAAGGATCAGAGGTTGTAAATACTGATACTTGCATAAAGAAATAGTTTATCAGCTTATTCGCTGTGGGAGGAGGTGAGAGCTTCCTTCCTTTGTAATGTATTCAAAGAGGAAGATTACACATTATCAGAATCTTACCAGATCTGTTATGCTAATGCCATGGTAAAAAACAGCCTCCTGCTGGAATCAGACCAACACTGATTCTTCTGTGGCAATCAATAAACACCAAAAAGCAAAACAGGAGGAGGGTTAATGGACACTGTTTTTCTAAATTGCAAAGCAACTTGGTGAAAGATGGAAGTGTCACTTTTGAAATTTCATTAAAATCTGACACGTAAAAAATTTAGGAAATCATTGAAGGGAGGGTAGTTAAAGGCAGAAAATAAACAAAGTACTGGAGAAACTCAGCAGGTCAGTCAGCATCTGTGGAGGGAAATGGACAGCCAATGCTTCTGGATCAGGAAAGTTGAAGCTATCAAATTCAGCTGCAGCAATTCTATCATTCTACATTTGTTTGCAGTGAGCCATGAGCAACAGGTTTGGCCAATATAAAGAGGACCTTGAAATTCCCTTGTAAAGCAGTGCCTTGGAGTGGGAGGTCAGACCACACTCTGGTTCCAATGGTTGACCTTAGCTGCTCTCTCACAAGCCTTTCAGGCAGTTCACCCCTGGCAGATGGAAGCAGGAAGGCGACTGTCCAGGTGAGGTGATTGTGCAGTGTTAGACCACATCACCCATGTTAATGTAACCAAGCAGTAGCTGTCCTTGCCTTTCCAGGTCATATAGTTTGAGACTTCTGCTTGTGATGGAGAGGAGGCTTTCAGAAGTTGCTGCCATCCAGTTTGAAAGTGACACATACTGCAGACTTACATGATTGTTGGGCTTGCAGTGAATGCTCAAGCGCTTCTGGGACTTTGGTGCTGGGGGCCTTGTACTGAATGAGGTGCAGCACCTTTACTGTGGTGGGACTACATGTAGAATCACGTAGAGAGCGCTCTTCAGTGTCCTTTGAGATGTCCTCATGGAGGAGCCTTGGGAATATTCTTCACTGTCCTGGGAGCTTCATTCCCTGAGGAAAGGAGAACGATTTCTTCTTCCAATAGGTGAGTGCTTGTACTTGCACCAGGCAACAATGAAGAAACTATGATATATGTGCAAGTCAAGATATTGCATAAGCAGGAGGAGGGGTTGAAGTGGTGGCATTTCCATGCCTGCCCTTCCTAGTGAGGGAGATCACAGCTTTGGCAGGGACTGTTGAAGAAAGCCATTGAGCTGCTGCAGTAAGAGGATAGCAAGCCTCAATGACAGAGGGAGTGAATGCCTCAGGTGCTGAATGGAACCAGCAGCTTTCTCAGATGATGTTGAAGCTGCACTCATCCAGTGGAGGATATTCCATCACACTCCCATAGAACATAGAACAGTACAGCACAGGAACAGGCCCTTCAGCCCACGATGTTGTGCCAAAACAATTAACTAGTAATTAAAACCCCTAACTAAACTAATCCTTTCTGCCTATACAATGTTCATCTCCCCCCATTCTCTGAACATTCATGTGCCTATCTAAGAGCCTCTTGAACGCCTCTATCATATTTGTCTCCACTACCACCCCTGGAAACCTATTCAAGGCACCCACCACTTTGTGTAAAAAAACTTGACCCGCACATCTCCTTTGAACTTACCCCCCTCACCCTAAATGCATGCACACTGGTATTATTCATTTTGACCCCTGGGAAAAAGATACCAGCTGTTTTATCTATGCCTCTCATAATCTTATAACCCTCTATCAGATCTCCTCTCAGCCTCTGCCGCTCCAGAGAAAACAACCCAAATTTGGTCCAACCTCTCCTTATAGTACATGTCCTCTAATCCAGGCAGCATCCTGGTAAAGCTCTTCTGCACTGTCTCCAAAGCCTCAACATCCTTCCTATAACAGGGCGAAAGGAATTAAATGCAATACTCCAGATGCGGCCTAACCAGGCAGTTTTATGTTGCAGTTTTATAAAACTGCAACATTACTTCCTGACTCTTGAACTCAGTGCCTCAACTAATAAAGGCAAGCATGCCATACGCCTTCTTTACCACCTTATCAACTTGTGCAGCCACTTTCAGGGCGCTATGGACTTGGACCCAAGATTCCTCTGTACGTCAACATTGTTAAGGGTTGTGCCATTAACAGTGTACTGTCCCTTTACATTTGAACTTTCAAAGTGCAACACCTCACACTTGGCGGATTAAATTCCCATCTGCCATTTTCTCTGCCCATATCTGCAAACTGATTTGTATCCTGCTGTATCCTTTGGCGATCTTCTACATTTATCCACAACGTCACCAATCTTTGTATCACCTGTGAATTTACTAACCAACCTATCCATGTTTTCATCCAAGTCATTTATGTATATTGCAAAAGGCAGAGGTCTCAGTACAGATCCCTGCAGAAAACCATTAGTCAAGGACCTCCAGCCAGACTAAGTCCCATTGACCACTACCCTCTGTCTTCTATGGGCAAACCAATTCCGAATCCAAATGGCAAAGTCACCGTGGATCCTATGCATCTTAATCTTCTGGATCAACCTACCATGAACAACTTTGTGTAACACCTCTACTAAAATCCACAAATACAACATCACAGCTCTACCTTCATCAATCACCTTTTGTCCCCTCCTCGAAAACTCCATCCAAAGTTATTAAGACACAACTTGCCCCGCACAGAGTCATGCTACCTGTTCCTAATTAGGCCATGGTTCTCCTTAGGCTCATACTGTATATCCCTATCCCTAAAAATCCTCACCAGTACCCTACCCTCCATTTCCCTACCACTGATATGAGACTCACTGGTCTATAGTTTCCAGGATTATCACTATTTCCCTTCTTGTATGATGCAACAACATTAGCTACTCACAGTCATCTGGGACCTCACCTGTGGCTGCAGAGGACACGAAGATCTTGGTCAAGTCCTCAGAAATCTCATCTCTGTGCCTCTCTCAATAACCTGGTGTATATCCTATCAGGCCCTGGGGACATCCACCTTTAACGTTGTTCAAGAGACCCAACACTGCCTCCTTCTTTATCTCAAAATATTAGCATGTTCCACCCTGATCTCCCTATCCTCTACTTCCTTCACCTTGGTAAATACTGATGCAAAGTACTCATTCAGGACCTCACCCACATCCTTTGCCTCCAAGTACATTTTTCCTCCTTTATCCTTGGGTGGTCCTACCCTCTCCCTTGTTATCCCCTTGCTGCGTGACGTATGTAGAGAATGCCCTGTTATCTCTTTAATCCTTCTTGCCAAGGACTTTTCATGTCCTCTCCTGGGTTTCCTAATTCTTTTCTTTAGTTCTTTTTATAGCTTCTTTATAATCCTCAATGGCTCTGTTTGATTTTAGCTTTCTAAACCTTACATACATGTGCTTCCTTTTTCTTTTTGACTAAATTCACCATCTCTCTCAATATCCAAGGTTTCCTTACTTTGCCATCCTTGTCCTTCCTTCTTACTGGAACTTATCTGCCCTGTATGTTCTGCACTTGGTCTTTAAACACCCTCCGCATGTCAGATGTGGACTTGTCCAAAAACTAGACTGTTCCCAATCAATTCTCCCTAGTTCCTACCTAATATTCTCAAAATTATTCTCCCACAAGGTCCGTACTTTTCCTTATTCATTGCTATCTTAAAACTTAATGAGTTGTGATCACTGTTCCCTAACTGACAGGTGGGCTTCCACTGTTGCCTCCCAGTGTGACTTGTGGAATGGTGGAAATACTTTGGAAGGCAGCAGGTGAATCACATGTTGTGGATACCCACTTTCTGTCTTGAAACATCTGTAGGATTGGCTATTCAGCTTCTTCTCCACATCAGTGAGAGCAGGTGTAGATTAGGTGACTGCTTTGCCGAGCACCTATGCTCTGTCCACAACTACCATCTTGAGCTCCTGGTTGCATGTTATTTCAACTCCCCTTCCCATTCCCACACTAACCTGTCTGTCCTCAGCCTTCTCCACTGCCAGGGAGAGGCCCAACGCAAATTAAAGGAACATTACCTCATACACCCAGGTCGCCTACAACCCGACGGCATGAACACTGAATTCTCCAGTCTCAGGTAACCTTCTCCACCTCTGTTCCTTTCTCACTCCTCCTGACCTACCCAGGTCCTCTCGCACACTCACTTCTTTCAAGCCCCCCACCCCAGACCCATGTTACCCAGTTTCTTTCTCCTCCCCCCCGGTTCCATATGTCTATCACCTACACACTCTACTCACTGGGTCCCCTATCCCCTCCTCCAACTGTTCCCATCTGCCCACATCCATCCCTTATCTGGTTCCACCTCATCACCTCCCTTTCTTATCAGCCCTTTGTTGTCTCCACTCATCACCTCCCAGCCTCCCTCCTCCACCTGGCTCCATCTGCCCATCATCCCCCTGTCACCTGTCACCTACCAGCTCCTGCCTCACCCCTCCCTCTCACCTCTTTTATACTGGCCACCTCCCCTCTACACCCTCCTGATGCAGGGTCTCAGCCCAAAATGTTGACCATCTCTCTGCCTTCACAAATGCTTCCTGACCCACTAAGTTCCTCCAGTAACTTGTTTCTTGCTCTTTGACACAAAGTCATGGCTGATATTGTGCCTCATCGCCTTTCTTGCTTTATTCCCAAACTCCCTGATTTCAATAGTGGTCAAAGGTCTATCAATTTCACTATTGACCGTTCTCAAATGACTGAACACCTATAGAGTCCTAGAGTCATACAGCACGGAAACACGTCATTCTGCCAACCACATCCACACCAACCACTGGGCACCCATCTGTGTTAATCCCATCTGCCAGTACTTGGCTGGTGCTTTTCTATGCCTGGACAATTCAAGTGCTCATCCAATCACTTCTATAATGCTGTCGGCATTTGATGGAGGTTGAGGTCTGACCAATGTTTTACAGAGTTGGAGCATAACCTCCCTGCTCTTGTGTGCTATGCCCCGACTAGTGAAGGCCAGCATCACACACGCCTTCTTCACCACTCTTTCTGCCTGTGCTGCCACCTTCAAGGATCTTTGGACTTTACACCAAGGTCCCTCTGTTTCTCAGTAGTTCCTAGGTCCCTACCATTCATGGGGTATGTCCCAGGCTTATCCGTACTCCCAAAATGCATCACCTCACATTGATCTGGATTAAACTCCATCTGCCATTTCTCAGCCCACTTCACCAACACATCGATATCAGCCTGTATTCTAAGACCACCCTCCACACTGTCAACTCCACCAATCTTACTGTCTTCTGTGAATTTACAGATAATGCCTCCTACATCCACATCCAAATCATTCACATATATTGCAAACAGTAAGGGTCCCAGCACCAATTCCTGTGAAACACCACTAGTCACAGGCACCCAGTCACAAAACCCTCTACCATCAGCCTCTGTCTCCTATTGCTAAACAATTTTGGATCCAATTTTCCAAATTGCACTGGATCCCATGGGCCCTAACTTTTTGGACCAGACTCCCATTTGGGATTTGTCAAAGACATGAAGTCCATGTGAACCACATCTACTGTACTGCTTCCATCAATACACTTTGTTACCTCTGAGTTAAATATTTCCAATAATTCCAATTTCTCTCCATCTCTGTCCTAAATAGCCAACCCCTTCACTAAGGCTATGGCACTAAAGTGTTCAAAGAGAAGAAACAGCTGCTTGGTATCTACCCTGTTAGTCCCTTCTAAAGTCTTGTGTGTCTCAATGAGAACACTTCTCAATCTTCTGTACTGCAGTAAGCATTGATCAATTTCCTTCATCCTCTCCTCGTGGCTGACCTGCATTCTATTGATTCTAACACATTTCCTCCAAACACAGACCACATAGTGCCCCAAATGAGGCCCAAATAGTGCCCCAAATCACACTAAACTTCAGCAAAACTGTAGTTTTCTGTTTCCACCTCTTGCAATGAAGGCCAACATTTCATTTGCCTTCTGAATTGCTTGTTGTACCAATATGTTTACTTCCTGCATCTCACAGAGCAGTTCACACATGTGGTTTCTCATCTGACTTTGTAAATTTGGATAAGTTATACATGTTCTTCACCTGCTGTCAATATAAATTAGTAAGTTTGTGGATGACATGAATATTGATAGTGTTGTGGACAGTGAGGAAGGTTGTCTGAGGCTACAGCAGGATATGGATCAGAAGAGAAGGTGGAATGTAATACTGTGTGGGATGAATTGTGAAGTAAATGCATTTTGGGAAGTCAAATAGCAGTAGAACATATACAGTAAATGGTAGGGTGTGAGAGAATGTTGATGAACAGAGGTTCAATTCTGTAGTTCCCTGAAAGTGGCAACACAGGTCAATAGGGTGGTGAAGAAGAAACATGGCATGCTTGCTTTCATATGTTGTAACACAAATTGGGATGTTATGTTTCAACTTTACAAAACATTGGTTAGACCACACTTGGAGCATTGTGTGCAGTTCTGGTTGCCACACTGTAGGAAGATATGGTTACACTGGAGAGAGTGCAGAGGAGATTCACCAGGATGTTGCCTGGATTGAAAGAATTTAGTTATGGGAAGAGATTGGATGGGCTGGGCTTGTATTCCCTGGAGTGAATGAGACTGAGAGGTGACCTGATATATGAATATAAAATTATAAGAGGCATAGATGGAGATAGGTAGTTCGAATCCTTTTCCCATGGGAAGAGAATCAATAACAAGAGGGCATAGGTTTCAGGTGAGAATGAAAGAGTTTTAAAGGATAGGTTTTTTTTTACACAGAGATTGGTTGATATCTGGAACGTTCTGCCAGGGGAGATGGTGGAATCAGATGCAATCACTGTTTAAGAGGCATTTAAATAGACACTTGATTAATCAAGGCATAGAAGGTTAGAGTCCTAATACAGGCAAGAGGGGTTAGTGTAGATGGGCACAATGGTTAGCATGGATGTGGTGGGCTAAAGGACCTGTTTCTGTGCTGTATAGCACTATGACTCTATAAATTATGAGTAGGTAGAGTGCCAATATTGATTGTGGCAGCACCCTACTGAACCAGAAGCAGACCCATTTATTCTACTCCTTGCTTTCTATCCTTTATCCTTGCCAGTACATTACCTCAACCCCAAGAGCTTTTATTTAATGAAACCTTCTGCTTGGATCTTATCCACAGACATTTGAAAATCCAGAACTGTTACATCCACTAATTCTCCCTTCTTTACCCTGCTTGTTACACCCTCAAAGACCTCCATTAGATTATTGAACACAATTTCCCATGCATACACCTGTGTTGACTTTGCCTAATCCTATTCTGTTTTTAACTTCTTGTTCACACAGTTATCAGAATCAAAATCATTATCACTGACTTATATGATGTGAAATCTGTTGTTCTGCAGCAACAGTACAGTGTAAATATATAAAATTACTATAAATTACAAAAATAAGTAGTACAAAAAAAAAGGAATAATGAAGTAGTGTTCATAGGTTCATGGACAATTCAGAAATCTGATGACGGAGGGGAAGAAGCTATTTCTGAATCGTTGAGTGCGGGTCTTCAGGCTCCTGTATCTCCTCCCCCAAGGTAGTAACAAGAAGAGGGCATGTCCTGGATAGTAAGTGTCCTTGGTGATGGATGCCACCTTCTTGAGGCACCGCCTCTTGAAGATATCTTCGATGGTGGAGAAGAGAAAGAGTTATAGAAGCTCTTTCTCCTCTCCTTATCAATGCTTGGTCACTTGTGCTGCTTCCTTGCACTCTCTCAATCCTTGGGCATGCTGTTATTCATGACAACATTATAAACCTCAATTTTTACTCTATCCTTATCATCTGTAGTTAGCTGCAGATGGTTTTTTTCCTGTGGAGCTTTTATTTCCCAATGCACATGATTATGTTGTAATATTTCTTTAAATTCCGTTAACCATTGGCAAATATTTTAATCTAATTTGCCAGTTTACCCCACAAATCTAAATAATTGGCATAAAGTTAAAACTCTTGGTCTGCAAATGATTAGTTTCCTGTTAACTTCCCTCCAGAATGTTGCCTCTGAGAATCTGACCCTTCCTGATATGTTGGGGCTTTGTGCATCCATGGAAGGTGCATGCACCACATTGTTAAATTGCAAATAATCATCATTTGAATGCTGAATTTGCAGGCTTCTGGTTTACAGCTTCCAGGCATACTAATTATTATGTTGCTACAAATTCACTGGTTGAAACCATGTGTGTCTTTTAACACAGTGTGTGGTTAGCACCTGTTTTTTCCCTATCCCCAAAATAAAGCCCAAAACTTTATAAGATACAGTATTCAAATATTGTAGCGGTTGCAAAATGATGCATATACCCACAAATTGGACACAGATATCCTTTATATTGAGGTGCAGTATGCTAATATTTGAACCTCTGCTTATAATTACAGTTTTCAGCAGTGTGGCTGATATTAATGGATTGAAGCAATACAAGTGGTATGCTGTTTTGAAACTAACATATTTGAATTATGTTTGATGTAGAAATCTCTGGTGCTTGCTTCTATTCAGTTCCTTCTGCAATAAGTTGCTTGTGTTCTTCCATTCTGTTTGGTTTTATTAGGATGTGAATCCCCAAACAGATCAATTGTAATACGTACAGCAACATTTTGTTTAATACACTGCTGATAACTCTTAATTGCCCATCTCCTCTTACATGGCACCAAGTCAAGTAACATATCAGGATGTAATGCTAGAACGATCCAATAACAGAGACTCCTATCTAATACCATTTTAGACTAATTGCATTATGGTGCAGTCAGACATCCCCAAGTAGATTCCCTGAGTAGTTCTCTGTATAGTATTTCGGAAGAATAATTGGAGAAAAGTGCCAACAGCCATTAAGAAACATGCTGAAAATTGAGAACAATAAGAACACTAATTAGAAGAAAGCATTCACTCAATTAAATGGACAGTACATTTATGGCATACATAAATTTACTGGCTGTTTCTTTCTTAAACCTAAAATTATTTCATAGTAGAAGGGAAGTATAGAATATAATGATCAGTGTATGGGTTCAAGTCAGGCCCTTCGGCCCAACATGTCCATGCCAACCATCAAGTGCCCATCTGTACTAATCTCATTGCCCTTTATACTACTTCAAATGCTCATCAAGATACTCCTTAAATGTGATGAGAATTTCTGCCTCCTCCATCTTCACAGGCAGTGCATTCCAGATTCAAATCACCCTCAGATTCCCTTTAAACCCTTTACCCCCATACCCAAAACCTATGTCCTCTAGTTTTAGACCCCTATGGAGAAAGGTTTCCTACTATCTACCCAATTTATGTCTCTCATAATTTTGTACACCTCTGTCAGCTCCACTCCAAGGAAGATAAACCCACTCAAGGTTTGAACAGTTTATATTTAATTTTAATCTTAATCTACAATTATCCAGTTTAAAATAATTTACATGTTTCAGAGTGTATACTCAATAATTTCATTTGTTTTCAAGTCCATTGACTGACAATGTCACTTGTTGACCATTGGTGCCAACGTAATGGGCTGGGAACTGTGCATCCTTAAGCACAGACCACAGGGAGACTGCCGGAGCTGCTTCATGTGAAGGGTCCATGTCCCAGAGCTGTATGGAAGACTTCTCTTCAGGGAAGGAGAAAGGCCCAGCTCACTTCTCTGTTTCTGGAGGTAATTCCCTTGTCTAAAGAACCATCGCTGGAAATGATGCTTGAACCAAAGTCTACTATTCACATGTGCGTCCTGCACAGAGACCGCTGGTGCGGGTGCATTGGTATGAGTTATAGGTTGGAAGAAGACTTCTGTTTTACTAAAGCCCAAGAGGTGTAAAGTTTTGGGAAATCTGTCAACAAAAACCTGATGATTGTATACTGGTGGTTCACCAGAGCAGAAGTCTCAGTGAGGAATCTGAACAGCCTCTGACTCTTAGCTTAGATTCCTAAAGATCAAATCAAGAGCCACTGGGTCAGAACTGGTTGCATCTCTCCTGATCCAAGACCTGTTGACATGATAAAGGATACAGGGAAGTTGCTTTACAGCCCTTGGTCAAATACACTGGCTTGCTTCACTCAGTGAGAAATTTCACGTGGTTCAACAGGGGACCATTGGGAGCACTTACTCGGTCATAGTCATAGACAGAGACATATACAGCACAGAAACAGGCCCTTTAGACCACTGGGTCCTTGCTGACCATTAACCACCCACTTTTACACTAACCCCTTCATAACCCATTTTATTCTCCTCACATTCCCGTCACCTCCCCCTAGATTCCACCACTCACCTACACAGAAGGGTAATTTACAGCTACGAATTAACCTACCAACCTACACATTTTGGGATGTGGGAGAAAACCAGAGCACCCAGGGAAACCCACGTGGTTACAGGGAGAATGTGCAAAGTCCACTCAGACAGCATCCAAGGTCAGGATTGAACCCAGGTCTCTGGTGCTGTGAGGCAACAGCTTTACCAGCTGCACCACTCTGCCACCAGTTAATAACATGGATGTGTGTACTGGTAATTATTTTATGTGTTTCAAAGAGGGATTCCAGATTAGCTCGAGCATTCCAGTATTCCACCAATCCTCTAGGGTGACTAATGTTGTTCAAGAAGGGTAGCAAGGACAGGCCAGGGAACTACAGACCAATGAGCCTGACTTCAGTTATAGGCAAGTTACTGGAGGGAATTCTGAGGGATAAGATCTACTATCACTTGGAGAGTCAAGGCCTGATCAGGAATAGTCAGCATGGTTGTGTGTGTGGGAGGTTATGTGTGACAAATCTTTTGGAGTTTTTCAAAGAGGTAACTGAGGGGATAGATGAAGGTTGTCTACATGGACTTTAGTAGTGCCTTTGACAAGGTCTCACATGGCAGGCTGATCTGGAAGGTTAGGTTGCAGGGGATTCAGGGAGAGTTAGCGAGGTGGATTCAGAATTGGACGATGAAAGGAAGCAGAGGGTGATGATTGAAGGTCGATTCTCCGACTGGAGGCCTGTGACTCGTGGGGTAGCCTAGGGGTCAGTGTTGGGACCTCTGTTATTCATTATGTTTGTAAATGATTTGGATATGAATGTACATGGCACAATTAGTAAGTTTGCTGATGATACTAAATTAGGGGCTCTTGTTGATAGAATGAATTGCAAATAGATCTTGATCAGTTAGGGAGATGGGCTGAGGAATGGCAAATGGATTTCAACTTAGTTAAGTGTGAGGTGATGCATTTTGGACATTCAAACCAGGGTAGGACTTATACAGGACTTATACAGGGCACTGACGAGTGTTGTAGAACAGAGGGACCTGAGAGTACAAGTGCACAGTTCGCTGAAAGTGGCCGCGCAAGTAGACAGGGTGGTGAAGAAAGCATTTAGCATGCTGGCCTTCATCAGTCAGGGCACTGAGTTTAGAAGTAGGGATACTATGTTGCAGTTATATAAGTTGTTGGTGAGGCTGCTCTTGGAATATTGTGTTCAGTTTTGGTCACCCTGTTATAGGAAAGACATTGTCAAGCTAGAGAGGGTGCAGAAGAGATTTATGAGGATGCTGCCTGGACTAGAGGGCCTGAGTTATAGGGAACAGTTGGCCATGTTGGATCTTTATTCCTTGGAGCGTAGGAGAATGAGAGGTGACCTCATAGAAGTTTATAAAATCGTGAGGGGTATGGATAAGGTGAACGGTCATAGACTTTTCCCCAGGGTTGGGAGTCTAAAACTGGAGGGCACAGATAGAGGATAAGAGGGGAGAGATTTAAAAGAGACCTGAGAGGTAACTTCTTTACACAGAGGGTAGTGAGTACCTGGAATAAGCTGCCAGAGGAAGTGGTTGAGGTGGGTACAATTGCAACATTTAAGAGGCATTTGGATAGGTACATGGAGGGGGGGGGGTTTTGGAGGGTTATGGGCTGAATGCAGGCAACTGGGACTAGCAGAGAGGATGTTGTGGTCAGCATGGACCAGTCGGTCTGAAGGGCATGTTTCTATGCTGTATTACTCTATGACTCTCCTTCCATCTACTTTCCCTGAATGAGACTGGGGGTTCCTTGTTTTCCAACTGTGAAATAACCTGATTCCAAGGATTAATCTCCCTGTAAACCTCTTGCTGTGTTTGCTATCCCACCATGAGCAGTCTTGGAATGTTGAACCAGGGAAAGTGGCTACAAGTGGTTAAATCAAATCCTTACATTTTCTCACAATCTGAAGAGCATATGTGCAATAATTACATGCTGTCAGTTTGCTTTTATGTTCCATTAATACATTGTTTTGAAAGATTATCCAAAATTAGGATGAGTAGAGAGTGCAGGCAGACTCTCCTCTCCTGCATCTGGTGATCTTAGTTTTCTGGGTGGAGCTAGTGCAGATAATTAGATGAGAGAGGGACAAGGAGCTTGTTTCAGCAGAGAAAATGCATCACGCTGTAGCCAGGTGTTTGTATCACCCACTTTTTCTATATTGGCTGGGTTTAACTGGCAGCTTCCTTGCTGGTGCTGTTTCCCTTCCAGCTCCCTCATGTTCTGAATGGTGTCAGACCCTAAAAAGCCACAAAGGGGTCATAGAGTTATGGAGCATAGAAATAGGCCATTTGGCCCAGCATGCCCATGCCAACCCATGTCTTTTAAGGGTCTAATTACTTCCTACACCACAGAAGGCAAATCGACCCATCGGGTCCACACCAGCTCCCATCTGTCCCTTTCCCCCTCTCCATGTTTCCCTGGAGCCCTGCAACTTACTTCCTCTGACATACGTATTGACTCTCCTTCTATTATTTTGCTATTTACCTACTTTGGGATGTCGGAGGAAATCGGAGCACCTAGGGAAACCCACACACCCACAGGGAGAACATGCAAACTCCACACAGACAACACCTGAGGTCAGGCTTGAACCCGGATCGCTGGAGCTGTGAGGCAGCGACTCTACTACCTGTATCACTCTGCACTTTTTTCTTTTTACATACACACCTGCACAAAGAGTCTTCCCATCTAAAATAAAAACACAATTTTAGTTCAATTCTCAATGACTCTGTTGGATTTTTTCTTGGGATGTGGGAGGAAAGGAAAGAACTTCTGACACTTTGGAAGTTTGGGCGTATTTAAACCCTTCTCTAAGGGTGCAGACCTGAAGCAGATCCACTGCCATCTCCTCCCGCTGACTCACGTCCTTGAGAGCTGTAGTATCTTCACCATTCCAGCACTGGCAGTTGTGTCTGGTAAATCTGTGGATACCATTGATTTACAGATGTGGAGCAACATTCTTGGACTTCCTGTAACAATTGTTCTTCAACATGATGATTGCATCTGTGAACTCAGAACTGACCTGCATTTGGGCAATAACAAGTCTGGAGTCCCATTGGCCCCCAATAGTTAATCCCAATGGCCCCAGTAGTTACTCCCAATAGCCCCCAATAGTTACTCCCATTGGCCCCCTTATAGTTAACCCAATGGCCTCAATGGTTACTCCCAACGGCTCCAATAGTTACTCCCAATGGATCCCAGTAGTTACTCCCAATAGATACCAATAGTTACTCCTAATGGCTCCAGTAGTTACTCCCAAGGGTCCCCAACAGCTATTCCCAATAGTTACTGAGAGAGAGGTTAAACTTTCAATGCTGTTAAATATGATAGAGCACTTTAAAGTACAAATGCTATTATCTAAACTGACCCATGTCCTAGACTGAGATAAATTGTTCTAACTTATCCACAGTTGCTCTTTCCATGAAGAAAAGTAGTTCAGAATGTTTCATATAATGAATCAGCTGAACTGATGGAAGTTACTTCATGCATTGTGAATGAGCTTTGTGGCAGAACTATGTCTTACACTGAGATAAAACATCTTACCAAACCAGTAATTCTCTTCACATGAAGAGTACATCAGAACATTTTCTATTACAAATTGATTCAGTTGACAGAAATGATGCCGTACATATGAAATGAGCTCTTCAGATAGTGTGGTCTCGTTCAGACTGCTGAATAAGATGGCGAGCTTCATAGGGTTACGGTATTTTTAAAGTGTGTTCAAGAGAGCTTTTTGAGCAGTAATTAGATTGTCTAACTCAAGAAGTGGCAGTACTGGATCTAATCTTGGAGAAATTAGTTGGGCAAATGTTTAAAGTGTCAGAGGAAGAGGATTTTGGAAGTAGTGACCGTAAATTTGTAAGGTTTAATTAAAAAGGAGAAGCTATGTCTTAGGATAATTCCCCAAGGCGT
This sequence comes from Pristis pectinata, assembly GCF_009764475.1. NCBI lineage: Eukaryota > Metazoa > Chordata > Chondrichthyes > Rhinopristiformes > Pristidae > Pristis > Pristis pectinata. The sequence goes on from NC_067412.1 coordinate 44,200,791, forward strand.
GATGAAATATATCCCAGGCTCCTAAGTTAATCAAGGGAAGAGATTGCTGGGGCCCTGACAGAGATATTTAAATCTGCACTGGCCGCAGGTAAAGTACCAGATGACTGGAAGACAGCAAATGTGGTACCTTTATTCAAGAAGAGCAGGAGGGATAAACCAGGTTATTACATGCCAGTGAGTCTAATGTCAATGGTAGAGAAGTTTGGGAAAAAGTCCTGAAGGACACGATTAATCTACACTTGGAAAGGCAGGGATTAAGCAACAATAGTTAGCATAGCTTTGTTAGGGGAAGATCCTGTCTGACCAACTTGATTGGATTTTTCAAAGAAGTAACACAATTTATTGATGAGGGTAGTGTAGTTGATGTGGTCTACATGGACTTTAGTAAGGCCTTTGACAAGATCCCACATGGGAAACTGGTCCAAAGGGTTAAGAGTCCATGGGATCCACAGCAAGCTGACAACTTGGATCCAAAACTGGCTTGGTAATAGGAGGCAGAGGGTGATGGTGGAGGGTTGTTTTTTTGATTGGAAGCCAGTGGTGTATCACAGGGATCAGTGCGGAACCCTTGCTGTTTGCTATATACTTAATATTTTTTTCCTGCATCTAATCTATCCGGTCCTGTTGGAATGTTGTAAATTTCAATAAGATCCTCCCTCAGCCATCTCAACTCTAGGTAATTTTTTCCAATGATAACTTGTTCTAGAATGTACCAATCCCCTCCTTGAATTCTCCCACTGCAATGTCTTTTTAGTGAATGCAAATGAGTCATGTCCTGGACTAATTCACAGGGAATCTTTTGAAAATGAAGGGCAAAAATGTTCTGCCTTCATTATGTTCTTGCATTGTTAGTGTTGAAGCTGGGAGATTAGAGATTTCTTGCAATCTTTGCTTTCTATCTGGCACTCTGTAAGCAGGGAACATTGGAAGTCATCAGACTCTGAGGTGTGGAAATGTGTTCTCACAATGGTGATGTGAGCAGTGCCATGAATGGGTGGCTCAGTGTGCTGGTTTTGTATCTGGTGGGAGATTCTTTCCCTAACTTTCCTCTGGGATTGTCATTGACACTGGAAATATGGTCCCGGTGTGAATCTTAGCCCCAGGGACGTCTGTAATTCCTCTTTTATGCCTTTCTATTCTTATCCAGAACACAGAAGCTGTTCATTACTTGCAAAGCAACTTCACTCTTCCTAAACCTCTACTTCCACAGACACTGCCTGATTTGCTGAGTATTCCCAGCATTTTCTGTTTTTATTTCAGATTTCCAGCATCTGCAATTTTTTTTTGATTTTCATCTTCTTAAACCCCACTCTTTAAAGGACCACTTATACTCCAAATACACTCTTTGTCAGGCTGCTCCACAACACTCTGGGAGATTATGTCTCAGTTATTGGTGAGAGGATTGTGCACTGTACTGGCTTCCTTACTCGGAAGCAGTTCAAAGATTGACTTGATGACTACACTGGGACCCCACTGAGTACTACCGTGCAGTGCTGGTTGGCCACACCCACCTCTCGGCCCTCCTATCCCAACACTCACAAATATGTACCTGCCAGGTTGTGCTGATAACCAGGCCTGAACCCTGCCCTCCCTGATCACCAAAGAATCGTGGCTGAGAGGCTGCACCTGGGGTCTAGTGATGGCTGGGCCGGGCAGTGCAGTATTGCTCAATGTGGGGCTCAGCACTGTTCCCTGGCCAGCATGGAGACTGTGGCCATTGCTGGGACTGGCAGCACCTGCCCCAGGTGTTCATGGATTGTCCAGATCCTGTGGTCTCCCTCATCACCACCTGGTTGAGGTGATGGAAGCCACAGTCTCCCCCTTCTCCTTGTCCATAGCTGCTCCTGTCCAGAGGTTTCACCATGGTACAAGCTGCCTGCTCTATCTATGTCCTTCATAATTTTGTGCACCTTGTTCAGGTTCCCCTCAGCCTCCTCTCCTTCAAGGAAAACAAACACAGCCTAACGATAAACTGAAAAGCCTCCTCCCAGGCAACATCCTCTGCACCTCTGTGAATCTCCCCTGCACCTTAGAAACATAGAAACATGGAAAAACTACAGCACAGTTCAGGCCCTTCGGCCCACAAAGCTGTGCCAAACATGTCCGTACCCTAGAAATTACTAGGCTTACCCAGAGCCCTCTATTTTACTCAGCTCCATGTACCTATCTAACAGTCTCTTGAAAGACCCTATCGTATCCGCCTCCACCACCATTTCCGGCAGCCCATTCCATGCACTCACCACACTCTGAGTAAAAAAACTTACCCCTGACATCTCCTCTATATCTACTCCCCAGCACCTTAAACCTATGTCCTCTTGTGGCCACCATTTCAGCCCTGGGGAAAAGCCTCTATCTACCCGATCAATACCTCTCATCATCTTATATACCTCTATCAGGTCCCCCTTCATCCTCCGTCTCTCCAAGGAGAAAAGGCCGAGTTCCCTCAACCTGCTTTCATAAGGCATGCTCCGCATTCCAGGCAGCATCCTTGTAAATCTCCTCTGCACCCTCTCTATGGCTTCCACATCTTTCCTGTAGAGAGGCGACCAGAAATGAGAACAATACTCCAAGTGGGGTCTGACCAGGGACCTATATAGCTGAACAATACCTCTCGGCTCCTAAATTCAATTCCCCGATTGATGAAGGACAATACACCATATGCCTTCTTAACCACAGAGTCGACCTGCGCAGCCGCTTTGAGCATCCTATGGACTCGGACCCCAAGATCCCTCTGATCACACTGTCAAGAGTCCTATCATTAATACTATATTCCGCCAACATATTTGACCTACCAAAATGAACCACTTCACACTTATCTGGGTTGAACTGCATCTGCCACTTCTCAGCCCAACTCTGCATCCTATCTATGTCCCTCTGTAACCTCTGACAGCCCTCCGAACTGTGCCCAACACCCCCAACCTTCGTGTCATTCACAAGCTTACTAACCCACCCCTCCACTTCCTCATCCAGGTCGTTTATAAAAATCACAAAGAGCAAGGGTCCCAGTACAGACCCCTGAGGTACACCACTGGTCACCAACCTCCACTCAGAATATGACCCTTCAACAACCACTCTTTGCCTTCCGTTGGCCAGCCAGTTCTGGATCCACACTGCAATGTCCCCTTGGATCCCATGTCTCCTCACCTTCTCCATAAGCCTTGCATGGGGTACGTTATCAAACGCCTTGCTGAAATCCATACACACTACATCTACTGCTCTCCCTTCATCGATGTGCTTAGTCACATCCTCAGAAAATTCAATCAGGCTCGTAAGGCAGGACCTGCCCTTGACAAAGCCATGCTGACTATTCCTAATCATATTATACCTCTCCAAATGTTCATAAATCTTGCCTCTCAGGATCTTCTCCATCAGTTTACCAACCACTAAGATAAGACTCACCGGTCTATAATTTCCTGGGCTATCCCTGCTCCCCTTCTTGAATAAGGGAACAACATCCGCAACCCTCCAATCTTCCGGAACCTCTCCTGTCTCCATTGACTACGCAAGGATCATCATCAGAGGCTCCTCAATCTCCTCCCTAGCCTCCCACAGCAACCTGGGGTACATCTCATCCGGTCCCGGTGACTTATCTAACTTGATGCTTTCCAAAAGTTTCAGCACCACCTCTTTTCTAATATCTACATGCTCAAGCTTTACAGGCAGCTACAAGTCCCCACTACAATCTCCCAGATCCTTTTCCGTAGTGAATACTGATGTAAAGTATTCATTAAGTACCTCCACTATTTCTTCCGGATCCATACACACTTTCCCACTGCTGCACTTGATAGGCCCTATCCTTTCGCATCTCATCTTCTTACTCTTCACATACTTGTAGAACGCCTTGGGGTTTTCCTTAATCCTGTTTGCCAAGGCCCTCTCATGTCCCCTTCTGGCTCTCCTAACCTCTTTCTTAAGTTCCTTCCTTTTCGCCTTGTACTCTTCCAGATTTCTAACATTACCTAGCTCTCTGTACCTTTTGTATGCTTTTCTTTTCCTTTTGACTAGATTTACTATAGCCTTCGTACATCACTTCAGTTTCACCTTCTCCAGTGAAATCCTGGTAGTGTTACACTGATACCATTTAGTGCTTTTGTTTATGGAGACACATCCTGAGTGCTAAGTAAGTTACCAGTGTGCCTGTAATAGGTAATACCCTAATCTTTCAAAAATACCCTAATCTTTCTCTCTGTAGAGAACTCCAGAGACTTAGATTGTGTTATGAAGGAAGGTTGGACGTGCTGCTGCAGTTTAGAAGAGTGAGAAGGGACTGTTTGAGATCCTGATGGTTCTTGATAGGGTGGGTGTACAGATGAGCCCCAAACCAAGCAGCTGTGAAAAGGCCTTGTTTCTGGACATGCTGTCAGGGAGCATCTTCCTCAAAGATTTTCATCAAGGCCGCCTCACAAACTCGTCTCACTCAAAGGCTGGCAGGATCAGTGAAACAGTTGCACTATTTTAGGAATAGACTTAAGCTGGTGCTGTTCACTCATGATTACACTCCAGGGTGCAAGGAAAGCACTTGGCTGAGAATGAATGCATGGGAGACAGAGGCCATGTGACCTTCCCTGCAATGACAAATCACTCAGAGCAGAGACAGAGATGCAGTGCCTGCTCTTTCACTTCTTCCCTTCCCATCGTCCAGTCACATAAACAGTCCTTCCAGGTGAAGCAGCAATTTACTGGCTCTTCTTCCGACCTAGTGTGCTGTGTTTAGTGTTCATAGTGTGGATTCAAACACAGATTGGGTGACTGCTTTAAGAACACATCTATACAGTGGGTAAGGGCCACGCTGAGCTTCCAGTTTCCTGTCACTTTAATTTTTTTATCCCACTCTCACTCTGACCTCTTTTTCTTTTGTCTCAACATTGTTCCAACAAAGTCCAAAATAAACTCAAACAACAAGTCATCTGTCATGGCACATTGTACCTCTCGGGACTCTACACAGAATTGAACAGTTTCAGATAACCAGCCTTCCTGTTCCTATTAGAACCTGTAACATCAGTTGTTGTCTCATCTGCGGAGTATTTCCACCATTCCATGTGTTACGTATTGCTCAGTTCCACCACTGTTGCTCTCCCTCCGCACTGCCCTCACTCATCTGCCTCCATTTACACTTCCTTCAGACAGATTAGCTGTGATGAACAGGCATTCCCCACCCTCCCTGAGATGGCACCAACAACATCTGTGTCACCTGGTATCCTTCGGTCCCTGCCCACTGCTCCCTCCTCCCCTCCTCCTCTCTGCAACCTCAAACACTTCTGACGTTTCCAGTTCTGATGAAGATTCATTGACTTGAAACATTAACTTTCTCCACAGATGTTGCCCGGCTTGTTTGTGCCATTTTCTGTTTTTATTTTGGATTTCCAGCATCTGCTTTTGCATTGCATTGGAAGGGACCTGGATGACACTGGAAGAGCCATCACCTCCTGGGTTCTGTTCCAGGAATATGGAGTGGGTCGAGCCAGCATGGACACAGTGGGACAAACGGCTGTTGCTACAGGTTTCTGTGAGGTGGTTTTCTTTTGTGTGGGAACCTTGAACGGGGGAACATGACCTCAGATTAAGGGATGCCCAGGGAGTTGTGAATCTTTGGAAGTCTCTCAAGTGCTCTAATGGTTGCGTCAATAAATATACTGAAAGTTGATTTAGCGTTTTAGGTAAGGTGATAAGGATTCTAAGGAAGGGACATGAGAATGGAGTGGAGACCAGGATCAGAGCAGCCATGATCCCATTGAAAGTTGGAGCAGGACTGAGAGGCCATGTGGCTAGGTCCTGCTCTTCCCACTTGTGCCATCAGTCAGATGTGAGATGGAATGATCTCCACCCCAACCACTCTCAAGAAGTTCAACACCATCCAGACAAAGCAGCCACTTGACTAGCTCCCCATCCACCACTGGTGCACGGTGGCTGCAGTCTGTCTACAAAATACACCACAGTCACTCACACAGGCAGGTTCGACAGAAGCTACTAAACCCACCACCTCTCCCACCAAGAAGGGCAAGGGCAGCAGATTCATGGGGAACACCTCCAGCTGCAGGTTCCCTCCAAGTTACACACCACCTTGAATTAGAAGTATATCACTAGTCCTTCATCATCGCTGGATTCAAGTCCTGGAACTCCTTCCCCAACAATACAGTTGGAGAATCTTTGCCAGAAGAACTGCAGAGTTTCAAGAAGGCAGCTCCCCACCACTCCCTGAAGGACAATTAGGGATAGGCAATAAATGTTGGCCTTCCCAGTTCCACCCACCAGATTAATGAATAAAAGAAATTTGAATGTTCTTATGTATTTCAAATTCTGCATGACACTAACATTCAAAGATTTTTGTGAGATAAACGTTTTTGCAATACTGAGAATGCAACATTTAGGAACAATAATATTCAAAATATCAGTGCTGTTTGCTGTGCTATGAGGAGGATCTTGATTTGGTTACCATGGAAACATTGTCTCTCTGAGCGTGCTCATTTTTGTAGCCTTGTCTGGAACAAAATATCATGAACATCCCTACCACAAGTGTGGCATGCAGAAGAAGCTTCCAAATGTGTAGAGGTTTTCAGCTGATGCCAAAATCTTTCCCCTCTTCTCCAACCCTCCATTAAACTCCTTGGGAAAGGTATAAAATTAAGAACTAATAGTAACTATCTTCTCGTGTTTGTGCTGACTGGCAACACAATTTTCCAAGGAAATTGACTTTAACTATTGCTGGCACTTCTCAACCTGATGCCAACTGTGTCTCCTTTCCCAGACAGCCCTGTGCTCAACTGAACTTAAATACTCTTTCCTTCATTAGAGAAGTATTTACCATTTATGTAAATACATGAATTATTCAACATTGGCTTGGTGGTAGAGGTCAGATGGTGGAGCTGGAGGGTTGTTTATCAGATTGGAGGCCTGTGACCAGTGGTGTGCTGTAGGGATTGGTGCTGGGTCCCCTGTTGTTTGTCATCTGTGTTAACAATTTGGAAGAGAATGTGGGTGGCATGGTTAGTAAGTCTGCAGATGACACCAATATTAGTGGTGTGGTGGACAGTGAAGAAGGTTGTCGTAAGTTACAACGGGATCCAGATCAACTGGGAAGGTGGGTAAAGGAATGGCAAATGGAATTTAACTTGGACAGATGTGAAGTGATGCATTTTGGGAAGTTAAACCTGGGCAAGACTTATACAGTAAACGACAGGGCCCTGGAGAGTATTGTATAATGGAGAGACTGAGGGATATATGTATGTAGTTCCCTGAAAGCAGTGATACAGGCAGACAGGGTGGTGAAGAATGCATATGCAATGCATTATGTAAAAGGGTTGTTCACCTCTCTTGTTCAGTGAAGTATGTCAATTTAGTTATTTATTGATCCATTAATTTATTAACATCTTTTATGCTCCAATAGCACATAAAGGAATGGATGCCTCGAAGGGTCTGAGCTTCAATCGAGGCAGCATCAGGAGAAACTATAATGGGAGAGCTCATTATTAAGAACATCATCAGTGAGTTGCTGACTCGCAGTTCCCTGGACTGTGAGAGTCTCTTAATCCAGGGTTAAGATTAGGGATCCAAGACTCAAAGATGCAGGCAACAGCAGCGTCTGTCTTGTCTTCAGGAAAATTTGTCTATTGTTCCTCCTAACTGTATCCTGCAGTGGTTCAGTGAAAGGAAAAAATGGTTGAAATGGCATGGGTGTCTGTTTGTGAGGCTGGAGGAAGTCCACACCTCGATGTAATAGATCCTTAACTGTCCCTACATAGTGGTTAGTGATATGGTAGAGGCTGTGCAACTTGAGTGAGCTGTTGGACAGAATGGTTGTGACTTTTTCCTTGGAGCTTGCAGTTTGACAGCATTAATTCTATCCCTTCCTGCAGACTGATGCAATGTGAAAGCAGTGGGTATAAGATCACAGATTGGTGGGAACAGGATCAGGCATGAAAGCTGTGCTCATGTCACACCCTCAGGACTACTTTTGAGCTAATTATGAAGAACTATAATGGTGTAAAACAAGTGATGAATCTCTGAGTCCTGTAAAACAGAAGCAGGTTGTCAGTTCCGAATTATTGATGGTGCAATGGTCAAATCTATTCTGTAAGATACTGCTTATCGCAACCAACGCAAGGTGAAATAGAAGTTCTCCCCATACTCCATATGCAGTATGTGCTCTGTATGCAGTATGTGGGAAGTCAGGGACAGCACACTCGTCTCTGATGACTACACCTGTAAAAGGTGCTCCCAGCTGCAGCTCCTGACAAACCGAGTTAGGGAACTGGAGCTGGAGCTGGATAAACTCCGGATCATTCGTGAGGCAGAGGCAGAAATAGACAGGAGTTTCAGGGAGATAGTCACCCCTAAAAATCAGGAGGCAGGTAGCTGGGTGACTGTCAGGAAAGGGAAGGGGTATAGACAGAAAGAGCAGAGCACCCCTGTGGCCATTCCCATCAACAATAAGTATACCGTTTTGGATACTGCTGGTGGGGACGACCTACCAGGGACAAGTTGCAGTGGTGGCGTTTCTGGCACTGAGGTGGGACCCTCGGCTCAGAAAGGAAGGAGGGAAAAGAGGAGAGCAGTAGTGATAGGGGATTCGATATTTAGGGGGACAGAGAGGAGGTTCTGTGGGAGAGATTGAGAATCCCCAATGGTCTGTTGCCTCCCTGGTGCCAGGGTCTGTGATATCTCGGATCGAGTTCTCGATATTCTCAGGAGGGAGGGTGAGCAGCCAGATGTCGTGGTCCACGTAGGGACCAATGACGTGGATAGGAAAGAGGAGGAGGTCCTGCAAAGAGAGTTTAGAGAATTAGGTGCAAAGTTGAAGGACAGGATCTCCAAGGTTGCAATCTCAGGATTGCTACCCATGCCACGAGCTAGTGAGGCTAGAAATAGGAGGATCATGCAGCTAAATATGTGGCTAAGGAGATGGTGCAGGAAGGAGGGCTTCATGTTTCTAGAAAATTGGGCTTTGTTCCAGGGAAGGTGGGACCTGTTCCGATGGGATGGTTTGCACTTGAACTGGAGCGGGACTAACTTTCTTGCGGGTAGGTTTGCTAGTGCTGCTCCAGGGGGTTTAAATTAGATTTGCAGGGTGAGGGGAACCTGAGTGTTAGAGCAGATAGTGAGGTGGAGGAGGAAAAAGGTCATGCGAGGACTGCAGGTATAGACAGAAATCAAAGGTTTGTATGTGATAGAAATGTTCTCAGGTGCATCTATTTCAATGCAAGAAGTATTGTAGGTAAGGCAGATGAGCTTGGGGTGTGGATTGGCACATGGGATTACGACATTATTACTATTAGTGAAACTTGGATGCAGGAGGGGCAGGACTGGCAGCTTAATGTTCCGGGGTTCTGTTGTTTCAGGCGTGATAGAGGGGGAGGGATGAAAAGGGGAGGAGTGGCATTACTAGTCAGGGAAAATATCACAGCTGACTACAGAGGGCTTGTCTACAGAGGCCATATGGGTGGAGTTGAGGAACAGGAAAGGTGTGGCCACACTAATAGGGTTGTATTATAGACCACCCAATAGTCAGAGAAAATTGGAGGAACAAATCTGTCATGAGATAGCAGACCGATGCAAGAAACAGAAAGTTGTAATAGTAGGGGATTTTAACTTTCCACGTATTGACTGGGACTCCCACACTGTGAAAGGGCTGGATGGCTTGGAATTTTGCAAATGTGTTCAGGGAAGTTTTCTAAATCAATATATAGATTTAGCAACGAGAGAGGATGCAATACTTGATCTTCTATTAGGGAACCAGACAGGTCAGGTGACAGAAGTATGTGTAGGTGAGCATTTTGGATCCAGTGACCATAAGATCACAGGATCACAAGACAAGGGAGCAGAAGTAGGCCATTTGGCCCATCGAGTCTGCTGCAAGGAAAAGGGAAAAAAGAAATGAGAAATGGGGGGGAAGGATAAAAAAAAACTATTCTAATCCCAATTTCCGGCCATATCCCCATGTCCCTTGATACCCTGACTATTTAGATATCTACCTATCTCTTCCTTAAACGCCTCCAATGATCTGGCCTCCGCTGCTCTACCTGGAAAGGAATTCCACAAATTAACCACCCTCTGGCTAAGGAAATTTCTCCTCATCTCTGTTTTGAAACTGTACCCTCTAATTCTAAGATTGTGCCCTCTGGTCCTGGACTCACCTACCAAGGGAAACAGCCTAGCCACATCTACTCTGTCCAGTCCTTTCAACATTTTAAATGTCTCTATGAGGTCCCCTCTCATTCTTCTGTACTCCAGTGAGTACAGTCCAAGAGCCGACAAACGCTCATCATACGTAAGCCCTTTCATTCCGGGAATCATCCTTGTAAATCTCCTCTGAACCCTCTCCAATATCAGCACATCCTTCCTAAGATAAGTCATTAGTTTCAAGTTAATTATGGATAAGTACAGGTCTGGTCCTCAAGTTGAGGTTCTAAATTGGAGAAAGGCCAATTTTATGGAAATGAGAAAGGATCTAGGAAGAGTGGATTGGGATAAGTTGTTTTCTGGCAAGGATGTGCTCAGTAAGTGCAAGGCCTTCAAAGGCGAAATTTTGAGAGTACAGAGTTTGCATGTTCCTGCCAGGATTAAAGGCAAAGTTAACAGCATAGGGAACCTTGGTTTTCAAGGGATATTGGCGATCTGGTTAAGAAAAAGAGAGAGGTGTATAGCAGGTATAGGCAACTAGGAACAAATGAGGTACTTGAAGAGTATAGAAAATGTAAGAAAATACTAAAAAAGGAAATCAGGAAGGCAAAAAGAAGACATGAGGTTGCTTTGGCAGATAATGTGAAGGTAAACCTGAAGGGTTTCTACAAGTATATTAAGAGTAAAAGGATAGTAAGGGACAAAATTAGTCCCCTAGAAGGTCAGAGTGGTCGTCTATGTGTGGAGCCTCAGGAGATGGGGGAGATCTTAAACAGTTTTTTTGCATCAGTATTTACTCAGGAAACTGGCATAGTGGATATGGAAGGAAGGGAGACAAGCAATAGTGTCATGGAACATGTAGAGATTAAAGAGGAGGAGGTGCTTGCTGCCTTACAACGAATAAAGGTAGATAAATCCCTCGGGCCTGATAAGATATTTCCTTGGACATTGAGAGAGACTAGTGTAGAAATTGCACGGGCCCTGGCAGATATATTTAAAATGTCCTTAGCCACGGGTGTGGTGCCGGAGAACTGGAGGGTAGCTCATGTAGTTCCGTTGTTTAAAAAAGGACCTATAGGTAAACCAGGTAATTACAGGCCAGTGAGCCTGACATCAGTGGTGGATAAATTATTGGAAGGTGTTCTGAGAGATCGGATATACAAGTATTTGGACAGCCAAGGGCTGATTAAGGATAGTCAGCATGGCCTTGTGCGTGGTAGATCGTGTTTACCTAATCTTGTAGAGTTTTTCGAGGAGATTACCAAGAAAGTAGATGAAGGAAAGGCTGTGATGTTGTCTACATTGACTTTAGTAAGGCCTTTGACAAGGTCCCACATGGGAGGTTGGTTCAGAAGTTTCAGACACTAGGTATCCATGGAAAGGTTGTAAACCAGATTTGAAATTGGCTGTGTGGGAGAAGACAGAGAGTGGTAGTGGATGATTGTTTCTCAGACTGGAGGCCTGTGACTAGTGCTGTGCCTCAGGGATCTGTGCTGGTGCCATTGTTGTTTGTTGTCTATATCAATGATCTAGATGATAATGTGGTAAATTGGATAAGCAAGTTTACTAATGATACTAAGATTGGAGGCATAGTGGACAGCAAGGAAGGCTTTCAAAGCTTGCAGAGGGATCTGGACCAACTGGAAGAATGGGCCAGAAAATGGCAGATGGAATTTAATGCAGACAAGTGTGAGGTGTTGCATTTTGGAAGCACAAATCAAGGTAGGACATACACAGTAAATGGTAGGGCACTGAGGAGTGTGGAGGAACAAAGGGACCTGGCAGTTCAGATACATAATACCTGAAAGTGGTGTCGCAGGTAAGACAGGGTTGTAATGAAAGCTTTTGGCATCCTGGCATTCATAAATCAAAGTATTGAGTATAGGAGTTGGGATGTTATGTTGAGGTTGTATAAGACATTGGTGAGGCCAAATTTGGAGTATTGTGTGCAGTTCTGGTCACCTAACTATAGGAAGGATATTTGTAAGATTGAAAGAGTGCAGAGGAGATTTACTACAATATTGCCGGGTCTTCAGGAGTTGAGTTGCAGGGAAAGATTGAACAGGTTAGGACTTTATTCCTTGGAGTGCAGAAGAATGAGGGGAGATTTGATAGAGGTTTATAAAATTATGAAGGGTATAGACAGAGTTAATGTGAGTAGGCTCTTTCCACCTAGATTAGGAGAGATAAGTACGAGAGGACATGGCTTTAGGGTGAAAGGGGAAAGGTTTAGGGGGAATATTAGGGGGAACTTCTTCACTCAAAGAGTGGGAGTATGGAACGGGCTGCCATCTGATGTAGTAAATGCGGGCTCACTATTGAGTTTTAAGAATAAGTTGGATAGATACATGGACGGGAGAGGTCTGGAGGGTTATGGACTGGGTACAGGTAAATTGGACTAGAGGAATAATGTTTCAGCACAGACTAGAAGGCCTGAATGCCTGTTTTCTGTGCTGTAGTGTTTTATGGTTCTTCTATGGTTCTATACACCCAACAGCGAGGTGAGAAAGAGGTTCTCTCCATACACTAAAAAGTGAGGTGAGATAGAAGTTTTCTCCATACATGCAACACTGAGGTGAATTGGAATTGGAATTGATTTACTATTGTCACATGTACCAGGGTACAGTGAAAAACTTGTCTTGCATACCGTTCATACAGATCAATCCATTACAATAGTGCATTGAGGTAGTACAAGGCAAAACAATAACAGAATGCAGAATAAAGTGTAACAGCTACAGAGAAAGTGCAGCGCAGACAGACAATAAGTTGCAAGGTCATAACAAGGTAGATTGTGAGGTCAAGAGTCCATCTTATCGTACTAGGAAACTGTTCAATAGTCCTATAACAGTGGGAAAGAAGCTGTCCTTGAGCCTGGTGGTACGTGCTTTCAGGCTTTTGTATCTTCTGCCTAATGGGAGAGGGGAGAAGAGAGAATTGTCCAGGGTGGGAGGGGTCTTTGATTATGTTGGCTGCTTTACTGAGGCAGTGAGGTGTAGACAGAGTCCATAGAGGGGAGGCTGGTTTCCGTGATGTGCTGAGCTGTATCCACAATTCTCTGCAGTTTCTTGCAGTCTCGGGCAGAGCAATTGCCATACCAAACCGTGATTCATCCAAATTGGATGCATTCTATGGTACATCAATAAAAACTGGTGAGGGTTGACGAGGACATGCTAAATTTCTTTAGCATCCTGAGGAAGTAGAGGTGCTGGTGAGCTTTCTTGGCCGTGATTGGACCAGGGCAGGCAACTGGTGATGTTCACTCCTAGGAACTTGAAGCTCTCAACCCTCTCGACCTCAGCACCGTTGATGTAGACAGGGGCATGTTTCCTGAAATCAATGACCAGCTCTTTTGTTTTGCTGATATTGAGGGAAAGGTTGTTGTCATGACACCATGTTACTAAGCTGTCCATCTCCTTCCTGAACTCTGACTAATCATTATTTGAGATATGGCCCACTACGGTACTATCATCCGCAAATTTGTAGATGGATTTAGAGCAGAATCTGGCCATGCAGTCATTAGTGTATAGGAGTAGAGAAGGGGGCTGAGGATGCAGCCTTGTGGGGCACCAGCATTGAAAATAATCGTGCTGGATGTGTTGCTGCCTATCCTTAATGATTGTGGTCTGTTGGTCAGAAAGTCAAGGATCCAGTTGCAGAGGGAGGTGTTGAGTCCCAGGTCTTTAAGTTTGGTGATGAGTTTGCTTGGACTTATAGTATTGAAGGCAGAGCTATAGTTAATAAACAATAGTCTAACGTAGGTGCCTTTACTATCCAGATGCTCCAGAGATGAGTGTAGGTCCAGGGAGATGGCATCTGCTGTAGACCTGTTTCCGAGATAGGCAAATTGCATTGGGTAGTCTGGGAGGCTGGAGTTGATGCGTGCCATGACCAGCCTCTCGAAGCACTTCATGATGGTGAATGTCAGAGCCACTGGGCAGTAGTCATTAAGGTTACCTTTTTTCTCTTAGATACCGGAATGATAGTGGTCTTCTTAAAGCAGTTGTGAATCTCAGATTGAAGCAGGAGAGATTAAAAATGTCTGCAACTACCCCCGCCAGCTGATCTGCACAGGATATAAGGACATGGCCAGGGCCACCGTCCAGGCCAGATGCTTTCCACAGACTCACTCTCAAGAAGACTGATATTATGTCCACAATGGTGACTGTGGGTTCAGGTGCATAAGAGGCTGTTGGGGTGGGTGGTGACATACCAATCCCCTTCTGTTCAAAACATGCATTGCATGTGTTATGCTCATTGGGAAGGGATGCACTGTTGTTGGTGATGTTTCCTGATATCGTTTTGTAGCCTGTTATAAAACTCTTCATACTCCCCATGGTGAACTGAGCTAGAGGTTTTTTCCATACACCCAACAGTGAGTTGAGATAGAGGTTCTCTCTGTACTCTCAATGGTGAGTTGAGGTGGAGTTTCCCTCTGTACACCCAATAATATGGAGGTTCTCTCCACACACCCAATGGTGAGCTGAGATAGAGGTTTTTTCCATACACCCAATGGTAAGCTGAAGTGGAGCTTCTCTCCATACACCCAACAGTGAGGTGAGGTAGAGGTTCCATTGATTTTTCTGCATGAGTGAGTACTTTTTCTTACCCTGTTGTTACTGAAGACCAACAAGTAGGGATAGTCTTGGAAGAGTTGGGCTTGTTTCCTGATACCACCAAGGACGTGCCTCATCTTTTCAGAGAATGATTGAAGAGCCTAACTAATCTTGTAGGAGACTGGAATCACAACCTCAATATTATATTTGTAACTGGGAGAAGTATACCACAGGATTTTGACTAATCAGACAAAATCCTTTCCAATTTGATCTCTAGGAAGGTAGGTGTCAGAATTATACTTTCATTTCATTGCCTCATCCCAAATATCTCTACCTCCATGCACACAATCCATGTCTTGTCTGTGTCTTGGAGTTCTCTCATTATGCCTGCCCATGTCTTGTGGTGACATCATGTTTCTACCTTCCATCTCAGCCCTCTGGTGAACAGCACTGCTCATTTCTTTGCATGTGTTGCACTTTTCTATTCCCCTGTTGTGACTTCTTTTAAAATGTTGATACGACCAGTTTTGGCCAAGGTCCCACACTATGGATGTTAATCCCTCTTCATTCAACAATTTTTGTTCAATGTGTTGGGCCCTTCCTTTGGACTGGTAAACATGGCATACAGTTTACACACAGCAACCCCTCACACATGGCAAGGAGACAAGTAACCACGACAAGGAGACAAGTTTTTGTTAGTACATGTTCAGACACCCGCTGATGTTATTAGTATTGGCTAGGAGAGTAATTGATATTATTACTATTGAATAGGACATTAACTGACATTACTAGTACTGTCCAGGATATTGTCAGGATTTCTCTTTGTTCTTGACCAAACAACACTGAACAAATAGGCGGCACATCAGTGCAATGTCTCTGAATGCAGATGGTGACCGACTGTGGAAGATGGTAACGGATGGATGGTAACTGATCTGGAAGATGCCCTTTAAACATCTTGAAAAGGTTCAGTAGCACAATAGGTTTATCTTCTCTCCAAGGGACAGGTGACCCTGTGTGAGACAGTGTTGATCAGTTCTGTCACAGCCTGGATTCAGTGAGGGTAGTTTCAACTGTTCTATGCAAAGGATGTTAAAAATAACTGACTCTAATGTATCTATTCCAGTTTTATATTTTCTATTTTGCCTGTGATTTTTTGTTTGCTTCTTGTATCTGTTATCATGGCTCTAGCACAAGTTTAGAATGAGTAGACGTTCCTTCTTCATAACTAACCCATGGGTTCTCTGCCCAATCATTGGTTAGCCTGCTTGTTGCCTGGTCAAAGTAATGTACTGGAATTTATTTAAAAATAGAACAACCCTGTACCTACGAAGATCTTGAGGCATGAGCGGCATTATGAATAACTGTTACCTGTTATTGAAAAATGCAGCCAACTAATCATTCATTCAACTATTTCCTTTTGGCTTTCTGAGATTGTGAATTTATCAACAATATTTTAACTCAATTTATGCCTTCTGAAAGATGATAAATGCATTCCTCAGTCAGTGAAATGCAAGTGGCTTTGTCACAGGTTGAAAGGGGAAGGTGTTGCATATTATTTATATATCAGTGTTCTGTGGTTGCTATTAATCTTTCTGTGCTGCCCTTTCCCTTTATCTATTTTTAAATAATAATGGGAAATTTATGCTGAAGCTGGCTAATTTAATTTCAGAACATCTCTGGATGCTCAGATACCCTGCTTATTAGGAAATCTCCTGCGGTTCCTTTATCAATGCTATTGCTGCTGGATATACCTGCTTCTGCCAACTCTCCTTGCCATGTACCCACTGGTGTACCCACTGCTGCCAGCTCTCTTCACTGTGTACCCACTGGTGTACTCACTGGTGTATCACTGCTTCCAGCTCTCCTTTTTACCCTGTACTACCTCAATGCTCTCTGTACTACCTCAATGCACTGTGTAATGAATTGATCTGTACGAATGGTATGCAAGACAAGTTTTTCACTGTACCTCGGTACAAGTGACAATAATAAACCAATGCCAATACCAATACCAATACCTTACTGATGATGTACCCATTCCTGTACATTACTAAGCTTGTGGTTCTCTCCACCATCTCCAAGCCCTGCAGGTGCTGGAGACACCAGTCTGACAGGAGCAGCTGCAGCTTCGCGAGGCTTGTCCTGGGCCATGTATGCTACTACCTCAGTGTATTGACTCCCATTCATTTTGCTTTGTTGATTTCTATTGGGCATGTTGTGGATCCCGTCAAAGTTTGATCATGTTGTTTGCGACAGGACTGGTAGTGGACTGTACATTTTCCGCTAATTCCTGAGCATTGATCACGAATTATGGACACATTAAATGTAGTCAAGTAATGTCCATTTTTAGATTTTGTCCAGCTCCATTTGGTGATTTCTGTACAGCCTTCTCAAGTTCCTCTGCTATCACCTGTTCATCCTCTACAGATCTGACCATTCCATACATAGCACAGATCTCTGCAAGGACAGCCCATGGGGAACTCCATCAAACTTTTGATTTTGAGGAGTACAGAGACATGAGTTCTTGTCTGAGGTTGCTTTAACAAACATGTGTGCCTGCAGCATCTGAAAGTGAAGGCCTCAGCGCCCCTTGCTCTCTGAGGCCTTGCCTCAGGATCCCTGCTGCAGCATGCAACACTTTGTGTTCTACCAACACATCCTTGATGAGTGTGAATTTTCACACCTGTCAGAGGCATGTGGCTGCATTGCGGGACACACATGTGCAGACATGTCCTCACAGACACACTGTTGGACAGGTCCTGCCGTAAGTGTCCTTTACACATGGAAGCTGCCTCCTATGGAGTTCAACCCTGGGAGGACTGTCACCCGTTACCCATCGCGGTAACATGCTCATTCTTCACTGACTCTCCCCCATAGCTGAATGGATATTGGCTGCATTGTAGCGTGTCTCTTTGTAGGCAACTTCTTGATGTCTGAGCTGTGAGGAAAAGCGCAAGTAATGTGAGAAATTCAATGTCTGCAGTGTCTGAAGCACAATGATGCTTCAGGAAGGAGCCTGCTCAGGCTGCTCCAGGACTGAGGCAGGCAAGTGGAGCTTTCAGGAGATTGCTAATGCTGTTCCAACTCTGGAAACATGGCACAAACGCATTTCTGCCCATTTTTATTTCCCCTTTCAAGTTTCAAATAATTCTGGTTATCCCTTTCACATTACACTTGGCCTAGTTTCCTTTCCGGTTTCCTGTAACACAGACACAAACAACCCTGGACATGCAGGGTTCTGAGGCCAGTTCCTGGACTTTGATTAAGATGGAGTATCACCCTGTCCACAGGTCACACCCCAGAAGCAGCTTTTCACTCGACTGTGAAGTCTGCCTCTGCACCATGTAGAGGGACCATACAGTGGTGATTGTCCCACTGTGTAGTAACTGGGTTGTACTGAAGATATTCTCAGCACATCTTTTTTAGAACATAGAACACAGTACACTACAGCACAAGAACAGGCCCTTTGGCCCACCATGTCTGTGGTGACCATGGTGCCAATTTAAACTAAACTCATCCATCTGCACATGATCCATATCCCTCCATGCTCTGCCTATTCATGTGCCTGTCTAAATGCATCTTAAATGCCACTATCGTTTCTGTACCACCACCTCCCCTAATGCTCATTCCAGACAACCTTCTTTGTGTGAAAAACTTGCCCAGCGCATTTCCTTTAAACTTTCCCCCTCTCACCGTAAACCTATGCCCTCAAGTATTTGACATTTCTGGAAAACGACTGTTTACCCTAATAATTTTATCAACAATATTTTAACTCAATTTATGCCTTCTGAAAGATGATAAATGCATTCCTCAGTCAGTGAAATGCAAGGGGCTTTGTCACAGGTTGAAAGGGGAATGTGTTGCATATTATTTATATATCAGTGTTCTGTGGTTGCTATTAATCTTTCTCTCATAATTTTACAAACTTCTATCAGGTCTCCCATCAGCCTCCAACGCTCCAGAGAAAACAACCCAAGTTTGTCCAACCTCTCCTTATAGCTAATTCCCTCCAATCCAGGCACCATCCTGGTGAAGTTCTCCTGCACTCTCTCCAAAGCCTCCACATCTTTCCTGCAATGGGGCGACCAGAACTGCACACAATACGCCAAATGTGGCCTAGGCAAAGCTTTATACAGCTGCAATATGACTTCTCAACATTTGTATTCAACACCTCAACTGATAAAGGCAAGCATGCTGTACACCTTCTTTCCCACCCTATCTAATTGTGTTGCCACTTCCAGAAAGATATAGACTTGAACCCCAAGATCCCTCTGTACATGAAGAAGAGATCCTTTGTCCTCCTTTCCCCTGTATCTTAAAATTAGTTTAACTCAGAGCTCTCACAGTTCAATGAATTTGATGAATTGAAGTTGCTCCAAAGCTGCCTGACCTGTGGAGTGGTTCTATTCTCATCTGGTTCACTTCAACTGAACTTATATTGGCCAGTCAGAACATCGGAGGAAATTCCTGCCATAAGTTACAATTTTCTAAATGACTTAAGTTCATTATTAAATCAGCAAAACGATGTATATGTATATTGTTTATCGACCACAGCTCTGCCTTCAATATAACAATTCCAAGCAAACTTGTCACCAAACTCCGAGACCTAGGGCTCAACAACTCCCTCTGTAACTGGATCCTTGACTTTCTAATAAACAGACCGCAATCAGTGAGGATAGGCAGCAATACCTCCGGCATGATTATTCTCAACACTGGTGCCCCACAAGGCTGCATCCTCAGCCCTCTACTCTACTCCCTATACACTCATGACTGTGTGGCCAGATTCTGCTCTAACTCCACCTACAAGTTTGCAGATGATACCACCATTATAGGCCGTATCTCAAACAGTGATGAGTCGGAGTACAGGAAGGAGATAGAGAGCTTAGTGGAATGGTGTCATGACAACAACCTTTCCCTCAATGTCAACAAAACAAAAGAGCTGGTCATTGACTTCAGGAAAGGGGGCGGTGTGCATGCACCTATCCACATCAACGGTGCTGAGGTCGAGAAGGTTGAGAGCTTCAAGTTCCTAGGAGTGAACATCACCATCAGCCTGTCCTGGTCAAATCACGTAGATGCCACAGCCAAGAAAGCTCACCAGCGCATCTACTTCCTCAGGAGGCTAAAAAAATTTGGTTTGTCCCCTTTGACTCTCACCAACTTTTACCGATGCACCATCGGATGCATCCTATCTGGAAGTATCACGGCTTGGTACGGCAACTGCTCTGTCCAGGACCACAAGAAGCTGCAGAAAGTTGTGGACACAGCCCAGCGCATCACGGACACCAGCCTCCCCTCCTTGGACTCTGCCTTTACCTCTTGTTGTCTTGGTGTAGCAGCCAGCTTAATCAAAGACCCCACCCACCCGGGACATTCTCTCTTCTCTCCTCTTCCATCAGGTAGAAGATACAGGTGCCTGAGGGCACATACCACCAGACTTAAGGACAGCTTCTACCCCACTGTGATAAGACTATTGAATGGTTCCCTTATACAATAAGATGGACTATGACCTCATGATCTACCTTGTTGTGACCTTGCACCTTATTGCACTGCACTTTCTCTGTAGCTGTGACACTTTACTCTGTAGTGTTATTGTTTTTACCTGTACTACATCAATGCACTTTGTACTAACTCAATGTAACTGCACTGTGTAATGAATTGACCTGTACGATTGGTTTGTAAGACAAGCTTTTCACTGTACCTCGGTACAAGTGACAATAATAAACCTATACCATATATCTTGTTAGTGCAAATTAATATTTCCTTTCACATTCTACTATGCAAATTTAATCAATACACAGGAATGCTACACAGCAATGTATCACAACACTGTCTGTCATCTAAGATTGAGATAATTTCTAGTGATAAATATTCGTTTTGTGACTCATCCACTGTTATAAATAGGAATTCCATCTTTTTACAGGGTCATTTTAATATCCCAAAAACAAAATATTTCAGATTATGGAATGTACTCATTTCTACAGGCAAATGTTAATGTTTATGAAACCCTCTTCTGTAAAAATGTGGCATATTTAGTAAACCTGATGTTGCACTCCCATTGGTATCCCTGCCTTTCTGTCCCCATCCTTATCGCACACTTGAACCATTTTCCTGTGGGGATTACCTGTGTCTTATGGATTCAGCCACTCTTGTTCGTGTCCCTGCTGATCTTTCTGCTACCTTTCTTTTATCCAGATATGTAACTCTGCTGGCAGTGAAATATGTCATATTTCATTTCCTCTTACTCATACTATTGTGTTTTGTTGCATCTGTGTCTCTGTTCATCTTCCTGTCACACAGGGCAAAAGAAGTATGAGACATTTATCTTTGTTCTTTCTCCACAGCATGGATCTATCTCAGTGAGTGAGGTGTCGGCAGCTGGATCTGCAGGTGCCATTGTTTTACAGTGTTTGCAGTGCTCCGAGGCACTGGTTATGGGAATAATATCAACAGATAATTTCCTACCTCAGTAAACTGCTCTGTCATTTGGGCAAAGTGGAGCATGAGGTGAATTCTAACCCACAGGTGCACTCGGTGCTGAGTTCTTACATAATGTGACATTTTTTGAGCACAGGAATCCAGAGAGAAACAGGGTAAAGGTATTTGTCATGAGCAGCGTAACCAGGTGACAAGTACACTGGATCATTTTGAACCTGGAACCTAATTTCATGCTGCACCAGAACAATGAAGTTACAATTTAAATGGGAATGAAAATACTGACACTTTTGTTTTATAAATGCCACTCTAAAAATACTTATCAAAATTGAAGCTGTCTAGGCAAACATTTCATTGCACAATTTGCAGCAGTTCACATCATGGCCACCTTAGCACAGAAGGGTGATTTACTGATTATCCCTACACCTCCAGGTTGGCTTGGGAAATTTGTCTTTGTTGGGTTGGAAGCTGAACTTTGACAAATGTGAGCTCAATAAGCTAGCTGTAGTGAGCACAATGGACATAGAGCGATACATCACAGAAACAGGCCCTTTGGCCCACCATGTCCATGCCGACTCATTTATACCAATCCTATCTTACCAGTGTTTGGTACATAGCCTTCTATGTCTTGGCAATTCAAGTGCTTGTCCAGAAGGATCTTAAATGTTAAGATATCTTTATTAGTACATCGAAACACACAGTGAAATGCATCTTTTGCGTACAGTGTTCTGGGGGCAGCCCGCAAGTGTCGCCACGTTTCCGGCGCCAACATAGCGTGCCCACAACTTCCTAACCCGTACGTCTTTGGAATGTGGGAGGAAACCAGAGCACCTGGAGGAAACCCATGCAGACACACGGGGAGAACATACAAACTCCTTACAGGCAGTGGCTGGAATTGAACCCGGGTCACTGGCGCTGTAATAGCATTACACTAATTGCTACACTACCATGCCTGCCCCGTTGTGAGAGCCTCTACCTCCACCAGCCCCTCAGGCAGTCCATTCTAGATTCCAACCAACCACTGGGTGAAAAGGTTCTTCCTCAGATCCCCTGTAACCCTCTTCCCTCTCAGCTTAAAGCTATACCCTCTGGTCTTAGACACCTCTGTCATGGAGAAAAGTTTCCTCCTAGCTACCCTGACTATATCTCATAATTTTATACACCACGATCAGATCCCCCCAGCCTCCTCCACTCCAAGGAAAACAAACACAGCCTCTCCATTCTCTCCTCATAACTGAAATGCTCCTTCCTGGTGGATCTTCTCTGCATCCTCTGCAGTGCAATCACTTCCTTCCTTTAGTGCAGAGACCAGAACTGCACACAGTACTCCAACTGTGGCCTATTCAATATTTTATAATGTTGTTCTGAGACCTCCCTGTTCTTAGATTCTATGCACTGGCTAATAAAGGTAAGTATCCTGGATGCCTCCTTCACCACCCTATCTACCTCTGCTGCCACCTTCAGGGATCCTTGGACTTGTACAACAAGGTGTCTTTTTTTCCTCAATATCCCTAATGCTCTACCATTCATGCTGTATGTCCTACTCTTTTTAGACATTCTAAAATGTATCATCTCATACTGACTGGGATTAAATTCAACTTGTCATTGAATGTATCATCTCATACTGATTGGGATTAAATTCAACTTGTCATTGAATAATCATTCTATAGCCCAAGACTATCCTCCTCACTGTCAACAGCACCAGTAATCTTCATGCCATCTGCAAACTTACTAACACCTACATTGACTTCTAAATCATTAATGCAAAGAACAAACAGCAACAGTCCCAACAGCAATCTCTGCAGAACACCATTGGTCACAGACTTCCAATCACAAAAACAACCCTCCAGCTTCACCTTATGCTCCCTATCACCAAGCCAATTTTGGATCCAATTTGCCAGCTTGCCTCAGATCCCATGAACTCTGAACCTTTTGGACAAGCCTTCCATGTGGGTCCTTGTCAAAGGTCTTACTGAATGAAACCCATGTAAACCACATCATGCACACTGCCCTTATCAATATACCTTGATACTTCAAAAAAAAATCAAATTAGTCAGACAGGATCTCTCACAACAAAGCTATACTGACTATCTCTGATCATCCCCTCCCTCTCCAATGTGTAGATTAATCCTGTTCCTCAGAATTTTTTCAATAACTCCCCTACCACTGATATTATACAGACACTGGCCTGTTATTACCAGGCTTATCCCTGTTGTTCTTCTTGATGACGGGTTTGCTGTCTTCCAGTCATCTGACACTTCACCATTTTCCCTTGCCTCCCATAGCAATCTGAGAAACACCTCATCAACCCCTGGGGATTAATCTATCTTCATGCCCATTTAGATATCAAATACCTCCTCCTTTTTTAATCTTAACATGCTCTAGAACATTCTATCTCAAATGAAATCTCCAACTACAACTACAAGGGCAGGCATGGTAGTGTAACGGTGAGTGTAACGCTTTACTGTGCCAGACATCTGGGTTCAATTCCAGCCACTGTCTGTAAGGAGTTTGTACGTTCTCCCTGTGTCTGCGTGGGTTTCCTCCGGGTGCTCCAGTTTCCTTCCACATTCCAAAGCTGTACAGGTTAGGAAGTTGTGGGCATGCTATGTTGGCGCTGGAAGCGTGGTGACACTTGCAGGCTGCCCCCAGAACACTACGCAAAAAGATGTATTTCACTGTGCATTTCGATGTACATGTGACTAATAAAGAAATCTTAAATCTTAATCTTTCTCTGGGTGGATGTGATGAAGAGTATTCATTGAAGACCTCACCCATGCCCTCTGTCTCCATCACTCCTTTGCTTCCTAATGTGTTCCACTCTTTCCCTTATTACTGGACACCCTTTTATTCTTAATATACTTATAAAATGTATTGGATTTCCTTAATCTGCCAGTGATATTTTCTGGCCCCTCTTTGCCCTCCTAATTTCTTTTCTAAGCACACCCTACACTCTCTATACTCCTGAAGGTCTCCTCCCAGTTTCAGTGCTCTGTACCTATCATATGTTTGCTTTTTTTTAATCAAACCCCTAATATTCCTTGACATCCAGGGTTCCCTGGACTTACTGTCCTTACCCTTCACCCTTACAGGGGCACATCGGCTCTAACTCTCACTGTTTTAATTTTAAAAGACTCCCACTTCCCAAATGTAGATTTACCTGCAAGTAGCTGCTCCATGTCCTGTCTAATGATCCTGAAATCAGCTTTCCCACAATTCAGACATGTCATTTCTGGGCTATCTTTACCCCTTTTCATAACTACTTCAATACTTACCAATTTATGGTCACTGGTGTTCTTCGCTGATACTTCATCCACTTGCCCAGTTTCATTCCCAAGGATTAGGTCGAGCACTGTCTCATCCTTGGTAGAACTATCTACATACTAGCACAAAAAGCTCTCCTGAATGCACTCAAAAAGTTTTTTTTCACCCTCAAGTGATCCAGTTAATATTGTTGAAATCCCCTCCTGCTGTAACCCTGTTCCTCCTATACCTTGTTATGACCTTGCACCTTATTGTCTGCCTGCAATGCACTTCCCTGTAGCTGTGACACTTTACTCTGTACTCTGTTATTGTTTTTACCTGTGTTACCTCAATGCACTCTGTACTAACTCAATGTATCTGCACTGTGTAATGAATTGATCTGTACAAATGGTATGCAAGACAAGTTTTTCACTGTACCTCGGTACAAGTGACAATAATAAACCAATACCAACATCAATACCACTCAGTGACTTGTCTACAAATCTGCTCCCCTTATCTCCCTCTGACAACGTGATCTCCCCTCTTTTATTTCTAATGTCTGTCCAGATAGCCTTATTTGATGAACCTTCTAGGACATTCTCCCTCATTACTGCAGTGATGGTCTCATTGATCAACAATGCAATGGCCTCCTTTTTTACATCTCCCCCATCACACCTGAAGCTTCTGCAACAGCTTCTGTAATGTTGGGTTTCCAGCCCTGCCCTTCTTTCAACCATGTCCCTGTGATTGCAACAATGTCATATTCCCATCTGCTGATGATTGATTTAAGTTCATCCGACTGACCAGTCAGGTTCCTTGCTGTAAGATAGATGCAGTTTATTCTTCCAGTCTTCCCATGAACCTTTACATGCCCACACATCCTCTGCTTACTGAATTGACCTGGTTTTTCTTCTATATTTGATTGAACCTCGCCCCCAATATCCCTGATTGAATTGGTGTTACCAACTAAAATTCTAATTCTCTCTTCCTTTTCCATGCCTTTGAATAATTTTCTTCATCATAAACTGCATAAAATTTCAATAAATGCTATCACTTAAAAGAATGTTTCTACATTACTGCCTGACTGATTTCAGTATTTACTATTTCCACAGCATTTTTACAAAATCAACACCCCAAAGAATAAAGCTATCAGTATGACTCTGATTTTCCAGATACGCAGTTCGACTCTGAAACAATTGGACATGGCGTATCTGCAGCCTGTAGGTTGCTATGCAACACATAAGAGAAGGTGATGCTGAGACATGACTTTAATTCCAATAATCTGAGACCCACATTTGATGTTGCCATTGTATCATGTTACCACTGATGAAAAATCAATGAAATATGTAAACATTTCTAACATGAAACAAGCCACCAATGATCATAATGATGTAAGTAATAGCACAGAAGTTGTGTGTTTTAGGGTACAGTTGCCTAGAAACTGGATCACATGTTGCTGATCCTCAGCACGGTGTAATTCAGTTTAGATATTTTCTTTGTGCAATCAGGAATCACAGCCATTTTGCAGATTGTGAGGTTCCTGTAGTGTGCACACTGTATACCCCAGACACTGCCCTTGGGACAGGCATGGACTGCTGTTGTCAGTCATGTGATGATTGTTGGCAGCTGGAACTGGTTGTTGTTTCTCTGCTTTGGAAATACAGTCGGCCATTGGTGGAGAACGGCAGTCTGCTGACTGTAGCTGTACCAATTACGGGGCTGCCCAGCTATAGGCTTGCCTGCAGTTTGCTGCACAATGGGCCTGGTGATCCACTCAGGAGGCCATGACAAGCCGACACAGCAATTCTGCCTGAAGATCCAGTTACTGCCCCTCTGCCTCGGCACTCATGTGGACAGGCTGTGTATGCAGCCTGATCTGGGGCTGGAAGACAGGCAGGTGTCCTGGGGCATGAGTGAGGAGGGTAAGTGGACCCTGGCCCTGTGGAGTGAGGGAGCCCAGGGCCAAGGCTCTCTTATCCAGTGGTACCAGGAATCCAACCTTTAACAGGGAGTGAGCCTCATTCCCTGAATCACAGTAGACCAAGCAGCACTGCCACACTGTGCCTGCCTGTAGGCTGCAGCACTGAGTCCATGGATCCTTTATTTAAGGGACTGCCAGGTTTGGGACCTTTAGATGATCCCTGACCTTGCTTTCCTTTTGGATTCTTACAGGGATGTATCTTATTGAGGTATCTACACTTGCACTTGGGCTAACATGTAGAATCTTCACTCTCTCAGTACAGGCAATGACAGTCTCAGCAGCCCAGGGTGCAGCTTGGTTTAGGCAGACCTGTTATTGGAGAGATTGAGATATGAAGCATTGTGTTAATTAATGACCCTGGCAAATCAGTGTTGTATTGATCACAAAGGTAGTTCTACACAAACCAGACAGTGCAAACACTGATCAACTCTAGAGAAAGGGATGAGATTGGGTAGACAGCTAAACACTGACACATTGGCATGTATTCACAATGCACTTACCAAGTACAAGTATGGAACTTGATCACGTCCTTGAACAGTGACTGTTGAGGGCCCAAAGACAAAACCAACCAAAGAAACTGCCCAGTCCATCTAACTTTGGCAACTTCTAGTTGTGGGATCACTTGTAATGATTTCCACTCGATGACCTGGATTGAACATATGAGCTTTGACTGGGAAGATGATCTCAAGATGGGTGTGGGGGAATGTAGTGTCCGACCCATCCAATTGCTCCAACTCTCTGCCATATTTGTGGCCAATTATTCAGACTTCAGAGGGTGCCTTCATCTCCAGAACACAATTAGTTCACATCTGGCATTCCAACAAAGCCTTGTGGATGGTTAATATCTGCAGGAAGACCCCGCATCACATGCTTCCTCCGAGAAACCCCAAGACTTCTGACCCTGAGGCAAATGACAGGGAGAAAATCCACTGATGTAGTTAATGAGACAACGTGAATTGGTCCCTGAGCCAAATCGGTCTACACACAGAAAGCTCACTCCCCCCGCACCAGTTCCTGTCAGTTGTTGAAGCAGTCTCTCAAGGTCCATCCATACTCACTGAATGAAAAGGTCACCTCCACACACAATAAATGAAAGATATAGATGACACAGACAAAGTCTGTTGCACTCTGTAGTGTTTCTCATTCTAAACCCTTCCTATCTGCAGATTTCACTGAAGGCTGAAGCGATTTGAAGAGTTCAATTAACATAAATTTTAGACAAGTAACGTTAGAAGAAAAGTACTAACTTTATAATGATATTAACTCATCACTGTTTAAATCCCATTAGTGACAGCCTTCCAAAACTTTTTGCTGATTCTGCAACTTTGATGTGGCTGCAGCAAGGACAGAGGAAAGCTGCTCTTTCACTGAGCTGATTGCAGATGTGAAGGACAAGTACAGGCAGGTGCTGACCTGCAGAGGCCAGTTGATGCCTTAGGCTGAGGGGTGCTGACTGTAGGAATGGCCAGATAACTAGAGATGTTGACAGGCTGAGACAGGACAGCAGCTTCAGCTGCACAACACCGTGGCAACTCTCCTGGGAACATCCATCCAAGGAGATGTGCATCTGCTGTGTCCCAGCTCACAAACCTGCTCTCAATATCTTCAGACCAATCCAGTATAAATGATCAACTCCATTGTACCAGCAGACTGCAGAGTGCTACAGGTTGTCTGCTCCCTGTTAGTAGCACTGTGCTTCAGGTTGCCTATTTCCTAGCTGGAGCACCAAAGATTGTAGTTACAGATTGTCAGTTCCCTGACGATAGCACTGTGCTACATGTTGTACGCTCTCCATTGGTACAGGTTATCTGTTCCTGTTGACAATACTCTGCTACAGGTTGTCTACTCTATGATGGTACCATAGTCTTACAGGTTGTCTGTTATCTGTAGATAGCACTGTGCTACAGGTCATCTGTCTCCTGTTGGCAGCACTGTGCTTCAGGTTGCCTACTCCCTATTTGTAGCACTGTGCTACAGGTTTTCTGTTCCCTGATGGTAGCATTATTCTACACATTGTTTTCTCCCTGTTGGTGGCACTGTGATACAGGTTGTCTATTCTGATTGACAACACTATATTACAGGTTGTAGGTTCCTGTTCACAGTACTGTGCTAGAGGTTATCTACTCCCTTCTGGTAGCACTGTGCTACAGGTTTTTTGCTCCCTGTTGTTAGTATTGTGCTACAGGATGCCTGTTCACTGATGATGGTAAGATGCCACAGGCTGTCTGCTCCCTGCTGGTGGCACTGCGCTACTGTTCATCTGTTTCCTTATGATACCACTGTGCTACAGGTTGTCTGCACCCTGACTGGAGCACTGTACGACAGGTAATCTGTTCCCATTGACAGTATTGTGTTACATGTTGCCTGTTCCTGAAGATTGTAAGATTTTAAAAGTTATCTTCTCTCTTCTGGTACATTATACTACAGGTTGACTATTCCGGTTGTTCACACTGTGTTTCAGGTTGCTGGTTTCCTGTTGGTAGCACTGTATTACAGGTTTCCTGTTCCTTGTTGACAGCACCATTTTACAGATAATCTTTCCCTGTCAACAAGACCATGCTGTAAGTTGTCTTCACCCTGACGGTAGCACTGTGCTACATGTTGTCTGTTACTAGTGAGAAACTATAGGTTTTTTATATCTGTTGGTAGCACTGTGCTACAGGTTTTCTGTTTCTGTTTTGCAACACTATGCAACAAGTTGCCTTCACCCTGATGGTAACAGTGTGGTCCAAAGTCTTCACAACTCTCCTGACATGTGGTGTTCCATATCGACCATACTTCCTTCATCGGTTGATCCTTTACTGTGTTACTTATGCATGATTTGCTGATAGTAAATTCATGCTGGATTTTTCTAATCATCCCACTCTTGTCCAAGTGATTCTTAACTCTGAACCTAATTATTGTTTCCAGAACATTTTCCACTGAGGTTAAACTAACTGGTCTGTAGTTCCTGGGTTCATTGCCAAGCCTATTTTTGAACAAAAGTATAACATTAGCAGTTGTCTTGCCGTCAGCACTGATAAATGCAGGAAGGTTATAGCCAGGTGTCTACAATTTACTCCTTTAGTGGCTGGATCAGATTTCTTGTTAATTGTCACAACCTGTCAAAGGCCTGTCAGGGATGAAGTGCCACCTGCCTGTTATACCACAATTATAACATCAAGTAGTGGGTGAAAGGGGATCATATGGCATGCTTGTGAGTATCTTAGAAATGACCAAGACTCACTATGAATCCACACACTGGAGACCATGTTACACAATGGTACCTACATCTGAATCAGTTGCCTTATGTTGATTGTCATAGTGTCACAGAGTCATTCAGCACAGAAACAGGGCCTTCGGCCCACCATGTCCAAACCGGCCATTAAATACCCATCCATACTAATCCTATTTATCAGCACTTGGTCCATTGTCTTCTAAGCCTTGGTGATTCAAGTGTTCATCCAGATACTTCTTAAATGTTGTGAGAGTCTCTGCCTCCTCCACCTCCTTAGGCAGTGTGTTCCAGATTCCAGTCACCTTCTGCATGAAAAAGTTCTTCCTCAGATTCCCTCTAAACCTTGTGACAATAATAAACCAATACCACTACCAATACCAATACCTATTACTCTGAACCTGTGCCTGTTAGTTTTAACATAACTATGCTATGGGGAAAAGTTTCCTACTATCTACCCAATCTATGCCTCTCGGAATTTTGTACACCTCTATCAAGTTCCCCCTCAGCCTCCTCAGGTCCAAGGAAAACAAACTCAGCCAATCCAGTCTCCCCTCATAATTGATAATTGGTTTATTATTGTCACATGTACTGAGATACAGTGAAAAGCTTTAGTTTGCATGCCACCCAGACAGATCATTCCAAACATAAGTACATCAAAGTAGAACAAAAGGAAAACAAAACAGAACTGAAACGTTCTATCCCAGGCAATATCCTGGTGACTCTCCTCTGCACCCTCTCCAGCACAATCATGTCCTTCCTGTCACCTGGTGACCAGAACTAGACACAACAATTCAGCTGGGGCCTGACCAATGTTTTAAAAGTTTCACCATGACTTCCCTGCTCTTATATTCTGTGTCCCAGCTAATGAAAGTCAGCATCCCACATGCCTTCCTCATCACCCAATCTACCTTCAGGAATCCTTGGACGTGTACACCAAGGTCTCTCTGTTCCTCAATATTCCCTTTGGCCCTACCATAGATTGTCTTGTTTTGAGAGAGCTGATGTAAATGTTGACATAGAAGAACTCCTGAGAACCAGTCAAGTTTTTTTTAATAACAACCACATTCTTTGCTATTATTGAATTTTATTTCATAACTTATCATGAAATATGAAGAGCTGAGCCCCAGGCTGTTGAATAAAACTATAACCACCAATCTGTTGAACCTCTACATTGTCCGTCTTCTTTATTGCTAATTCCCATTACATCTTGGGATTGGTCGTACTGCTCTTCCCTGGAACAACTCCAGTGTGGGTGCATGTTTTTTGAACAGATTGAATGTTTTATTCTGAGTATAATCCAATCAGTTCATTATTATTGTTTACATCTATCCTGGGATATGAACTAACACTCCTTTTACTTTTCCACTTTGCCCAGGCATTGAAAATAATGAGTTAATTATCACTCTCAGTTTTTTTCAATGTCTTCCATTGCTGTTAATGTACACCAATGTGGCTGATTTATTTGATTAACATTCAATAGTTACACAATAATATACAATAATATTTCTCAGTGTTGATTTTATCTGATAATTACCCACTTCTGAACTGATTGAATTAATTCTGCCAGCTCGCTGATCCTTATCCTGTATTTGTACATCAACCACAGATTATATACTATCCAAAAACAGACCTCCAAGTGATCTGCATTTACATCCTCACACACTGATGTTATTGTATTTGCAGAAGGTAGCTCAGAGAACTTAGGCTCAGAGTTGATGAGCTTCACATATTGCAAGACTTCAGGGAGGAAGGAGTTAACTGGACCCTTGCTTGGGGTGTCTATATACCCTTGAGGTGCAGTATATTAAATCTGGTTGGTGGTCAGAGAAAAAGCGAATGGCTGCTTTGGCCAGTGTGGGAACCAGGAAAGCTGTGTTGGAGGGTCTCAGTCCTTCTACAGTCCTTCCTGAAGTCTCATACCTGGATGACAGAAGCAGTGCAGAGAGGATGAGCAACTGACCTATCACCTGGTTATGCAGTGGGGGTGGGGGGGGGGGACTGACAAGGCATGTAGCAATGTTAGGGGACTATAGTTAGGGGGATCGGTATTATTCTCTGCATTCACGAGTGTGTGTCCAAAGGCTGTGTTGCCTGCTTGGTGCTGGGGTTAAGGGCGCCTTCTCAGTGTTGAAGGGGAACTTGGAGGAACAGATCCAGTTGTCACGGCCCACATAGGAAGCAGCAACCTAGGTCGGACAAAGAAGGAGGTTCCGCTTAGGGAGTATGAGGAACTGAAGTCTCTGATACAAAGCAGAACCACAAGGACAATAATGTTAGGATTACTGCCTCTGCCACATACACACTGGCATAGGGTGACGTAGAGGTGATGGAGAAGGGGGTTCCGTTCATGGAGCACTTATACCAGAACTGGGGAAAGACGGAGCTGTTCTGGTAGGATGGGCTTCACTTGAACTGTGCATGGGCCCGTATCCTGATGAATCTAACAATCAGGGCTTTAAACTGAGTAATGTATGGGAAGGTCAGGCAGAAGGGAATGCTTATTGATAATCAGAGTGTGGTGGGAAGGGGCAGGACATACAACGGTAGGAGAGCGCAAGACAGAGGGTCAGATAGGATAGTGATAACAAAATCAATGGCACAAAAAGAGGTAATAGTAGCAATGTAAAATCCATTATGGAGATGTGGGTGCAAGTCTGAGGACTGAAAATTCTGTGCGCTTGAGATTTCAGAAAGATGGGCATAATGGAAGAAGGGTGAGATAGCTCAGAGAGCAGAGAATGATGTTAGGGCAGCAGTGAGCAATTATCCTGGCTCAGGAGATGAAGAAGTAGGATCAATTAGGTACAGATAAGAAATAGCAAAGGAGAGAACATTGATGAGAGCAGTATTCAGGCATCCTAAGAAGGGCAGTACTGCTGAACGTGTATTCATCCAGAACTAGTGGCTGATTGTAACAAAAGGCAATGCTGTAATTATGGGTGACTTGTAACAGAGATTGGCCAATCAAAATCGGCAAATGTAATTGAGCACAACTTAATGGAATGAATTTGAGGCAGTTTCCAAAAACTCATCCAGATATCAGGCTATTTTTGATCTGGTCAAGTGTAATGGAGTGGGACAAATCGGTTGCCTTCTGGTAAAGGTCCTCATGGAAAAGAATAATGTAATCGAATTTCATAAACAATCTAAAATTCAAGTCATGAGGATAAAAGGAAAGCTGCCTAATGTGGGTTTGAAAACTAGAATGAAGTTTGTGACAGTAGGTAAAAAATGGCAGACATTAAAAATAACTTCATTATTATCACTAAGGTATATACCATTGAAAAATAAGAAGACTGCCTCCACCATCCAGCTGAAGATGTTAGGGATGATACTAGGATGAACAAAGAGGCACACCATTTTGCATAAGGTTGTTGTAGGCCTGAGGATTGGCAGTATTTTAGAAACCACGGGTAACCAAGGTAGATCAAAGAGTAATGCAGGAGAAAATAACACATGAGAGGAAACTGGAAAATGAAAACAGATTTTAAGACCTTCTACAAGGATATGCAAAGGAAGAGAGATAAACATAAGTCAAAGATGGTCTCTTGGAAGGGATAACTAATAATAAGGAATAAGGAATTAATAGAGATGTTGGATATCTTATACCTGTCTTCACAGTAGTAGACAAAACATACAAAAAAAAAAGAGATGTTGGGGTGCAAAGGTGAGAAAGGAAGTCAAAGCAAATCACTCTCATCAAAGGAAAACGGAAGTCAAAACTGGCATGGACATGATGGATTGAAATGGATTGAATGGCCTCCTGTGTTGGCCTGAATCTAAGCTTCCAAAGGAAGTGACATTGATGGTGATCCTCCAGAGTTCCATTGGTTCTGGGAAGCTCCCAGCAAATTATAAGTCCATAAGTTCAGGAAAAGAGGGAGAATGGAAGCCCAGAAGGACAAACTAGTTGGGACAGGCCAGTTGGGATAGGTCAAATGGGCAGGTCACTTCAGACAGGTCAATTGTGACAGGTCAGTTGGAACAAGTCATTTGGGGCAAGTCAGTTAGGCCGGGTCAGTTATGCCAGGTCAGTTGGGACAGATCAGTTGGAATAGGGCAGTTGGAGCAGGTCAGTTACAGCACGTCAGTTGGGACAGGTCAGTTGGAACAGGGCAGTTTGGGCAGGGCAGTTCGAACAGAGAAATTAGGGCAGGTCAGTTGGGACAGGGCAGTTGGGACAGGTCAGTTACCATCATATCTCTCCTTGAAAACATGCTGGAATCATTATTAAGGAAGTGGTAACAAGACACTTTGAGAATGATTAGGTAAATACCAAAGTCAAAGTCAAAGCTGAGTTTATTGTCATATGCACAAGTACATGTATGCACAGGTGCAATGAAAAACTTACTTGCAGCAACATCACAGGCACATAACATTAGAGCCACAACATTCACAAGCAAAACATAAATTAAACATGAATTATACAAAATAATACAAGAAAGTACACAATTAGAATATAAAAAACAAAGTCCATTGTTGTGCAAAACGATCAAAGTGGTCATAGTTTTGCAATACTGAGGCAGTGATTATGGTTGTGCAGGTTGGTTCAAGAATCAAATGAGTTTTAGAGTTATAGAATTGTACAAATGGAAAAAGGCCCTTCGGCCCATACTTGTCAATGCCAACCAACATGTATATTCAAGCTAATCCCATTTCCCAGCACTTGGTCCATATCCCTCCAAACTCTTGTTGTCCATATACCTGTCCACGTACTTCTTAAATGTACCTAATTTCCTAAATGCCTCAACCACTTCCTCTGGCAGCTGTCTCCATATATCTATCACCTTCTGCGTAAAAAAAGTTGCCCCTCAAGTTCTTATTAAACCTTTCACCTCAAACCTTAAAACTACGTCCTCCAGTTTTTGATTCCTCAACCCTGGAAAAAAGACCACTCACCCTATCTATGCCCCTCATGATTTTATACACCTCTATGAGATCACTCATCAGTCTTCTATGCTCAGAGGAGTAAAGGCCCAGCCTGTCTAATGTCTCCCTTTTTAATCAGTCCCTCAAGTCCTGGCAACATCCTTGTAAATTTTTTTTGCGCCCTTTACAATTTAATCACATCCTTCCTCTAACAGGATGACCAAAACGGAACACAATACTTCAAGTGTGGCCTCACCAACATCTTGTACAATTGCAACATAACCTCTGAACTTCTGTATTCAGTTCCCTGACTGATGAAGGCCAGCATACCAAAAGCCTTCTTCACTGCCCTGTGTATCTGTGACTCCAGATTAAGGGAACTATGCACCTGTACTCCAGGGTCCTTCTGTCCTACAACAGTGCCCAGGGCCCTTCCATTCAATGTGATAGTCCTACCTTGACTTGTCCTTCCAAAATGTAACACTTCGCACTTATCTGAATTAAATTCTATTTGCCATCCCTCAGCCCACCTACCCAGCCGATCAATATCCCGCTACTATACTCTTCTTCACTGTCTTTATTGTCATCTGCAAACTTACCAACTGTTCCTCATATATTCTCATCCAAATCATTACTATAGATGACAAATAACAATGGTCCCAGCAACAACCCCTGTGGCACACCACTAATCACACACCTAGTCTGAGAAACATCCTTCCACCATAACCTTCTGTTTCCTACCATCCAGCCAATTTTGTATCCAGTTTGCTAGCTCTCCTTGAATGTCAGGCGATCTAACCTTCCAGAGCAGCCTACCATGCAGGACCTTGTCAAAAGTCTTACTGAAATCCATATATACTACATCTACTACCCTCCCCTTGTCAGTCTTCCTTGTCACATCATTGAAAAAACTCAATCAAATCCGTAAGACAAGATTTCCATGCACAAAGCCATGCTGGCTACCCCTAATCAACCCCTGCGTTTCCAAATGTAAGTATATCTTATCCCTCAGAATACTTTCCAGCATCTTACCTACCATGGACGTTAGGCTAATGGGTCTATAATTACCAGGTCTATCCTTACAGCCCTTCTTAAATAAAGGCACATCATTTGCTATCCTCCGGTCTTCCAGTACCTCGCCAAAGGATAGCGATGTTGCAAATACCTCAGTGAGGGATCCCGCAATTTCTTTTCCAGCTTCCCATAGTGTTCTTAGCTATACCTCATCCAGACCTGGAGATTTTTCTACCTTCATACAGCTTAACACATGCAATACCTCTCCTACTGTAAAATGGACTGCTCCCAAAACATCCCCACTAACTTTGCCAGGTTCCCAAGTCTTCACATCTTTTGCCATGGTGTGAATGGTTAAAGGGAATTAGCTGCTCTTGAACCTGGTGGTGTGTGACCTCAGGCTTCTGTACATCCTGCTTTATGGTAACTGTGAGAAGATGGCACGGACTGAATGGTGGGGACCTTCTTGAGGCATCGCCTCATGTAGATACTCTCAATGGTGGAGAAGGATGTTCTGGTGATGTATTGGGCTGAGCCCACTACTCTCTGCAGACTCTTGCATCCCTGTGCATTCAAATTGCCATAGCAGACCATGATGCAACCAGTCAGGATACTTTCAACAGTACATTTGTAGAGGTTTGTTAGAGTGTTAGGTGACAAGTTGAACCTCCTTAACGTTCTAAGAAAGTAGAGATGCTGGTGTACTTTCTTTGTGATTGCATCTATGTGCTGGGCCCAGGACAGGTCATCTGATATATTATCACCCAGGAATTTAAAGCTGCTGACCGTCTCTACCACTGATCCACTGATGTAGACTGGCGCATGCTCATCCTCCTTCCCCTTCCTGAAGTCAATGATCAGTTCTTCAGTTTTACTGACGCTGAGCGAGAGGTTGTTGTTGCAGCACCATTCAACCAAGTGTCCTATCTTGCTCCTCATCACCACCTGTGATTCGTCCAACAACAGTGGTATCATTGGCGAATTTGTATATGGCATTGTAGTTACGTAATTGGAGTGTTTAACTACACAGTCATGTATGTATAGAGAGTAGAGCAGGGGGCTAAGCATGCAGCCTTGATGTACATCTGTGTTGATGATCAGCAAGGAGGAGATGTTGTTACCGATCCTCACTGACAGGTCTGCTGATGAGGAAGTCAAGGATAGTCATGGTAGTGTAGTGGTTAGCATCACGCTTTACAGCACCAGTGACCCAGGTTCAAATCCTGCCGCTGTATTTGTACGTTCTCCTCATGTCTGCGTGGGTTTCCTCCGGGTACTCCGGTTTCCTCCCACATTCTAAAGACGTACAGGTTAGGAAGTTGTTGGGCATGCTATGTTGGTGCCGGGAGCGTGGCGACACTTGCGGGCTGCCCCCAGAATACTCTACGCAAAAGATGTATTTCACTGTGTGTTTTGATGTACATGTGGCTAATAAAGGTATCTTATCTTATCTTATATCTTTGCAGAGGGAGGTACAGAGGCCCAGGTCTTGAAGCTTGATGATGAGTTTGGATGGGATGGCTATGTTGAACAGCTGTAGTCAATGACGTATGTGCTACTGTTGTCCAGATGGTCCAGAGCAGAGTGAAGAGCCAGAGAAATCACATCTGCTGTTGACCTGTTGTGGCAGTAGGCAAACTGAGTGGATCCAGGTCATCCCTGAGGAGGAGTTGATTCACGCCATAACCAACCTCTCGAAGCACTTCATTATGTTAGCGCTACCAGATGGTAGTCATGGAGCAGGTCACCATGCTCTTCTTGGGCACCAGTACAATTGATGCCTTTATGGGCAGAAATAGGCAGAACCAACATGGGTTTATGTAAGGGAAATAGTGATTGATGAGTTTAGTAGAGATCTTTGAGTGGGAGCCAATTGGTGGACAATGGTAAATCAGGGAATGTAGTTCACTTTTGGAGTTCCAAAAGGCATTCAGTAGGTCCCTCACAAAGATTCACCATCAGGATGCATGGTGTTTAGGCTAATGTAGATGATCGTTTCATTGACAAAACATAGAGAATAGGGATTGTTGTACTGAATTTGCACTGTGAATTTGCACTGAAACACACTGCTGACAACTGGTGAAAGGTAGACTTAGATTTATTCAAATTGTTAATTGCAAAGGTAAGGTACAATCACCCACAGCTTGCAGAGTGTACTGCCTGAGCCATGAGTTGATCAATCTCTGTCAGACTTGAGACTTCGCTTAGTTCTGCAAGTGCGAGGCTCAGAGACTCTCCTTGTGAGCGTTGGTGTTGGGATCTTTCTGCAACCCCAGGTTCTCATGCAGCCTCAGGGTGTAAGAAGTTAAAATGTGCTTTCAAGACCTATTTCCCTCTCCTGTTTCTTCTGTTCTCCTTTCATGAGACTGTAGTCCATCAATAGTCCAGTCCAGGTCTAACCCATTTCAGTATCTTCACTCTTGTGCAGCTGGACTATTGGTTGCCATACTATCATCTCCATTTTCCATTCAGCAGTTTTGTAGCATCCTAGTTATTGGGACTGAGCCAATAAAGTATTGAGGAGCGTGGAATCGATTGCCCCTAACAGTTCATTCAAGGACCTCCCTCCTCACAAAGATCTCATGACCAGGTCTCACCACATAGGTATTTCTGTGTCTTAACCTATAATCTTGCTTTTGCT
The DNA here is from genome assembly GCF_009764475.1 of Pristis pectinata. Lineage (NCBI taxonomy): Eukaryota > Metazoa > Chordata > Chondrichthyes > Rhinopristiformes > Pristidae > Pristis > Pristis pectinata. Next base: position 44,238,857 of record NC_067412.1, read on the forward strand.
TTTTACATAGTAACAGGATAAATAGATCCTTTTCAGGGTGACAGGCCACAGGGATCAGAATGAGGCTATTGTATCAAAGTTTGCTAACGATATGTGGATGGAACTTACAGAAAGTCTGTGTAGGCAAATGAGTGGGCAAAGTAATGGAAGATGGAGTATAATGTGAGGAAATGTGAAGCCATCCACTCTGGTAGGAAGACTAGAGAAGTGGAACATTATTTAAATAGTGTGAGACTATTGATACTGGCTTTCAGAAAGATCTGATGCCCTTATGCAAAAAACAAAAAATTAGCAAGCAGGTGCAGAAAGCCACTGCCGAGGCAAATGGAATGTTGTGTTTTATTCAGAACAACTTAAATCAATTAATTCAAAAATCTGCCTGAGAGCTGCAGAATTGCTCGAAGGGGATTTTTTCCCTCTATTTTTATCACCCCACTTGACCCCACCTACACATACTTTCAGGCGACCTGAAGCTACATTGCTTCAGTTCCAATTATGTTTTAACTCCACTCACATACTGTATTAATTTATTCTTTAATTTTGTTGTTTTTTTAGGAAGGATATTTGGATGCGAATACTTGTTCGTACTGCTGAAAGATCATCCAGCCATTCTATTTCTTAGATAATCCCTTGGGAATGAGGGTGACTTACTTCCATTCTCGTTCTGTGGGTTTGAGGTAGGAAGTACAGCCTCTTCCACAGATGGGGCAGGTGGTGGAGGATGGGGTGCTGGCTGGGTAGTTCATGAGGTGGTGTGTCCTTCTTCCACTGAAGCAGGGAAGCAGTGTGCTCCCAGTGCATGGACTCTCAGGATCATCCCAAAGGCTCCTCCTCACGGGGGTCAGGGGCCAGAGATTCCCAGGAGTCAGTAAGGATGCTGCATTTCTTCGAGGATGCTTTAAGCACATCCTCGAATCTTTCCCATATCTGCCTGGTAATCTTCTCCCAGGACAGAGCCTGGAACAGAGAGTGTGTTTCTGGGTCTGTTGTCAGATGGGTGAATAGTGTGTCTTACCCAATGTAGCTGACTGAGAGCAACTGGGGCCTCAGTGCTGAGGATGTTGGTCTGGGAGAGGGCACTGATGTTGGTTCACTTGTACTGTCAGTGGGATTGGAGGATTTTATGGAGACAACATTGGTGGTATCTTGTGGTGACTGCCCAGATCTCAGAACTGCATGGGAGACCAGGGATCATTGCAGTCCGGTGAGTTATGAGGTTTGTGCCGCATCTGTGCCAGTGCGTTGAGGACGATGGTGAATCCCACTATCGATGCCTGCCTTCTCCGAGATGGGACTCTGAGATGTGGAAGGGTCTTGTCATGAACTTCTATTGCTGGAGGTCAGTGTGGTGCCAGAAGGGCAAAGACCCACAATATTAATACAAGGAAATTCATAACTATATACAAAGAACATAAAACAGTACAGCACAGGAACAAGCCCTTCAGCCCACAATGTCTGTGCTGACCATGATGTCAAATTAAAACTAATTCCTTCTGCCTGCACATGGTCTATACCCCTCCATTCGCTGCTTGTACATCAGCTTGTCTGAATGCCTCTTAAACACCACTGTCCTATCTGCTTCCATGCCACCCCTGACAGCCCGTCCCAGACATCTACCAGACATCTGTGTAAAACACTTGCCCCGCACATCTCCTTTAAACTTTAAGGGTTAAAGCAGTGGGGTTAAAATGAGATTGTTGGAATTGGATAGGAGAGGCCAGGACGTAGGTGATCTGTCACTGACCGAGCATTTGTGCAGCCGTGGGGGGCGGTTGTTTGGTATCGCCAAGTATCAGTAACACTGAAATGGTTCCGACGATTATAATCGATGCTGAAGTTCACGTGACCATAATTAACCCCTGAAACCTCGGTCCGATATTATGTTGTAAAGCTCAGGGTTCTCCGTTGACCTGACTATGAAAGGCTCAGCGGGTCGGGCAGCATCGATGGAGAGGGAGAAGGGGCTGAACGTTTGTGCTCAGTGAGCCTTCTCTCAGGGAACGGTGAGTGGGTGACGGTCAGTTTAGTTGTTCACAGGTCTGGGGTTGGGGGGGGGGGGGGAAGAGGAGTTGGGAGGCGCCACTGGTCCCAGGGCAGGGGCAGCTGCTGGCAGGTGGTGCGTGGAGAGCACGTCCCGGGGGAGGGAGGAGGGTCCATCCCCGGGGGGAGGCGGGGAGAGGAAGAGAGGTCAGCCCCCGGGGAGGGGGCAGAGGGCAGAGGGGAAGGGCGAACCCCCGGAGGGAGGGAGGAGCGTCAACACTCGGGAGGGGGAGAGGGGCGGAACGAACAGCCCCAAACGGAGGGAGGGCGGAGCAAGGGGGTAGGGGAGGAGCGAGCTGACGTGCGGAGCGGCCCCGCTGCCTCTCTCTTTGCCGACCGGCGGGTTTGAGGCCACAGCTCCCGCTTCGAGTGGCGGCTGGATGGCGGATACGGCGCAGCCGATGGATGGCGAGGAGAACACGGTTCGCTTCGCCCGCAAGGGTGCCCTGAGGCAGAAAAACGTGCACGAGGTGAAGGACCACAAGTTTATCGCCCGCTTCTTCAAACAGCCCACCTTCTGCAGCCACTGCACCGACTTCATCTGGTGAGCGCCGCTCTCCTCTCTCCCCTGCCCTGCTCTCTCCCCTGCCCTGCTCTCTCCCCATGTCCTCTCTTACCTTACCCTCTCATCCTCGCTCCCCTACCCTCTCCCTCTCTCCGTTCTCTCTTCCCCCCCCCCAGCGTTAACCTTCTCCTTATCTTGTTTCCACAGGGGATTCGGCAAGCAGGGATTCCAGTGTCAAGGTGGGCGTTCCCGCGGCTTCAGCACCGCCCGGCTGCACTCCCTCCGCACCCGCCCGGGTCAACGCGTCCCCCGCTACCGAGCGCCGGGACACCCTCGCCCCTTCCCGGCCCTCACCCTCCCCTCTCCCGGCCCGCACCCGGGGACGGTGGCGATGGCAGCGGTCGATGCTCGGTGGTTGGGGATTATCTGGGATTGTTTGTCTAAATACAGGTGGCGCTTCTGCTTCACTTTCTCTCTCTCTCTCTCTCTCCCTCTCCCTCCCCCTCCCTCCTGCAGTGACCCGAGCACCGCACCCCTTCCCGGTGCCCTGCAGCCCCCCCCATGCTACCCCCGAGCGGATACCCATGTCCGGGAGTTTGTAAACTCCCTCGGATGGTCCCTATCCGGACACACCCCCTCCCCAGCTCCCTCTAACCTGCCTCTCGCTGGCTAACTGTCCCTCCTCACTTTATCTTTAATTTTTATTCTTTAATTTTTATTCTTTGTCTGTGCATTTTACAACCGGTTGCAAATCACGCCACTTTTTCCCCCTTCAGCGATGTTTTGGTGAGGATTTTACCGGAATATATGTTATTAACCCCACCCTTTCCTGTTTTCAAACGGAAATTTAACAAAAAAAACATGAAATCGTTTCCTATCTGACATCTCAAGGAAGGGTCTGTCTAACAGACAGCCCTGAGATGTTGTTTCAGAGTCTGACAGTGAAGCGAGTGTGGTGGGAGCGGGTGGCTGCTTTAAACCCATCTTCTCTTATCGGCGGCGTTCGGTTCTGTGCAGTCAGCGTGTCAGACTGCACCTGCTCCCTGATACATTAGATACTGGTTCAAAAATAAACGCGGTTCTCAGACGGTGTGGGTCAAGGCGACGTTAGTACTAGATCAGTGCTCCGGAGTGAGACTGGCAGGGTCCTGGAAACCAGCCCCCACCTTCACTCTCACGAGCAGTCCGCTGCCTGACATCAGGCGTCCGGGTCGCAGATCTTGCGGGTCAATGTGGCTGAGGAGGAGAGGGGTTTCCAGCGGTGGGGGTGACTCAGCCCAAGGTGAAATTCGCCCTCTGTCCGTGACCACAGAGTGACGAGGGCAGGAGAGTAAAAGTGGTTGCATTGAGGATGTCGCTACCTGTAGCCAATGACTTAGAAATCCACTGGGTGAGTGTTTTTAATCGGAAGTGGTCCACCCCAGTTCAATTGAAAGGAAGGAAAATGGAGGTGCTTTTGAGAGATGATCTCCGTTTCCTGTGGGGGGCGGGGGGTGCTGCAGGTAGAAAAGACAATGTTAGATTATTTAAATTCCGAGCGACTCCTCCACTGAGCTGAACAATAAGATATTGGACTCCACTTTAGAATTCAGCCTGAAGTTCCCATGCCAGTGGGCACTGATGTTTAGGTCAGCGTTGTGATGGCTTGCAGTGTCAAAGGGTCAGGAAGCACGTTGATCGCCGATCAACTCATTGGCAGTCGGTTTGCAAGATCTGACACAATGGCTTCTTGGGATCATTGCATTCCTGCTGTAGTATTTCTGGGATACCGGGGTCAGTATTACTCCTGATAATTTCTTCACCTGAAACATTGGGGAAATGAGGGAAATTTCACTCTTTAAGGAGAAATCACACCAGACATCCTCTTCGAAGTTCAGACCTGTTACAGGTTTGCAAATGAAAATTTCTCCATCTGTTCTGACTGTGAGTGAGTGGTTTCCTGGTGCTCTGCGTCTGTACGTGATTCACAAACTCAGTGTGAACAGATGGGGAGTGTCTTTGTTTATAAAATATTGACGTTTTAATTCCTTTTAAAACCTTAAAGTAGAATGGATTACATTGCAATTTGTGTTCTGAGTGCACAATTCTGGAAACCTTTAGGATTTACAGAATGAGTTGATGTTGCATGTTAAATTATGAATTTTGGGGATTTACTTCAGAGATTCACGTTCACCAAATAGTACGTCAAAGTGTAATTGCCTGCCAGTCGAAATGTGTGGAACTGCATCTTGTTTTTGCATTTATCTCCATTCAAAGTGCATTATAAACACCTGTTTGGCAAGTGGCTAAGGTTTACTGGTTTTGACCTATACTACTAGAAGAATATCAGGGCAGGGATAGGATCTTCACCTGTGGGGGGCATGTTCTGCTGTTCAGTGAACGTGATCACTGCAACAGTGTGTGTGTTTCCCACATCATGACCAGTGTGTGTCCTGATGGAAGCACTCCCTTATTGTGGCTGTTGTCATTTTGATGTATAACACGTGAGAAATCATTAACAGCACATTCCTGATGCCGGCAGAAAGCAGTGCACATTGTGGTTGCTGTGGAGGATTGAGAGGGGGAAGAGGCCATAGGGAGAGCACCAAGATGTTTTAAGATCACAAGATAAGGGAGCAGAAGCAGGCCATTCGGCCCATCGAGTCTGCTCCAAGGAAAAGGGAAAAAGAAATGGGGTGGGAAAAAAGAGAGAAAAAAAAACTATTCTAATCCCATTTGCCAGCCTTATCCCCATATCCCTTGATACCCTGACTATTTAGATATCTGTCTATCTCCTCCTTGAATACCCCCACTGATCTGGCCTCCACTGCTGTGCGTGGCAAGGAGTTCCACAATTTCACCACCCTCTGGGTAAAGAAACTTCTCCTCATCTCTGTCTTGAAACTGTACCCTCTAATTCTAAGATTGTGCCCTCTGGTCCTGGACACGCCCACCAAGGGAAACAGCCTAGCCACATCTACCCTTGAACTTCCCACCCTTTACTTTAAAGCCATGTCTTCTTGCATTGAGCATTGGTGCCCTGGGAAAGAGGCACTGGCTGTCTACTCTATCTATTCCTCTTAATATTTTCTATACCTCTATCATGTCTCCCCTCATCCTCCTCCTCTCCAATGAGTAAAGCCCTAGCTCCTTTAGTCTCTCCTCATAATCCATACTCTCCAATCCAGGCAGCATCCTGGTAAATCTCCTCTGCACTCTTTCCAACGCTTCCACATCCTTCCTATAATGAGGCAACCAGAACTGGACACAGTACTCTTAAGTGTGGTCTAACCAGAGTTTTGTAGAGCTGCATCATTACCTCACGGCTCTTAAACTCGATCCCATGACTTATGAAAGCAAGATACAGGCCAAGAGCAAGAACTTAGGCATATCAGAACAATTGGGGAAAAGATGATCTCAGGGTGATCTCTGCAGCTCTTTCAATGCTGCTCTTTGACGTTGTCTCTCACACATCTTGCACTCCTTTGTGTACTTTGGGGGAGCCACCCAGACTGAAGGTGATGGTGGGAGCCCCTGGTGTGCACCAGAATCATAGAACAGTACAGCACAATACAGGACCTTCGGCCCACAATGTTGTGCTGACCTTTAAACCTTGCCTAAGCGTATCTAATTCCTTCGTCCCACATATCCTTCTATTTTAAATTCCTCCATATGCTTATCCAATAATTTGTTGAATTTGACCAATGTACCTACCTCCACCACTGCTCCAGGCAGCGCATTCCATGCCCCAACTGCACTCTGGGTAAAAAAAAAACCTCCCTCTGATATCTCCCTTGAACTTCCCACCCATGAAAGCCATGCCCTCTCATATTGAGCATTGGTGCCCTGGGAATGGCAGGATTTTGGGTAGTGTGGAGGAGCAGAGGGATCTGGGGGTTCATATCCACAGATCACTGAAAGCTGCCTCACAGCTGGATGGGGTAGTTAAGAAAGCTTATGGGATGTTAGCTTTCATAAGTCATGGGATCGAGTTTAAGAGCCGTGAGGTAATGATGCAGCTCTACAAAACTCTGGTTAGACCACACTTAGAGTACTGTGTCCAGTTCTGGTCGCCTCATTATAGGAAGGATGTGGAAGCGTTGGAAAGAGTGCAGAGGAGATTTACCAGGATGCTGCCTGGATTGGAGAGTATGGATTATGAGGAGAGACTAAGGGAGCTAGGGCTTTACTCATTGGAGAGGAGGAGGATGAGGGGAGACATGATAGAGGTATAGAAAATATTAAGAGGAATAGATAGAGTAGACAGCCAGTGCCTCTTTCCCAGGGCACCAATGCTCAATGCAAGAAGACATGGCTTTAAAGTAAAGGGTGGGAAGTTCAAGGGAGATATCAGAGGGAGGTTTTTCACCCAGAGAGTGGTTGGTGCATGGAATGCACTGCCTGGGGCGGCGGTGGAGGCAGATATATTGGTCAAGGTCAAGAGTTTGTTAGATAAGCATATGGAGGAATTTAAAATAAGGGGATATGTGGGAGGAAGGGGTTAGATAGTCCTAGGCGAGGTTTAAAGGTCGGCACAACATGGTGGGCCGAAGGGCCTGTATTGTGCTGTATTGTTCTATGGAAAGAGTCGCTGGCTGTCTGCTCTATCTATTTCTCTTAATATTTTGTATACCTTTATCATGTCTCCCCTCATCCTCCTCCTTTCCAATGAGTGAAGCCCTAGCTCCCTCAGTCTCTCCTCATAATCCATACTCTCCAATCCAGGCAGCATCCTGGTAAATCTCCTTTGCAATGCTTCCATATTGGTATTGGTTTATTATTGTCACTTGTACCAAGGTACAGTGAAAAGCTTGTCTTTCAAACTGATGTTACAGGTCAATTCATTACACAATGCAGTTACATTGAGTTAGTACAAAGTGCATTGATGTATTACAGGTAAAAACAGTAACAGTAGAGAGTAAAGTGTCACAGCTACAGAGAAAGTGCAGTGCAATAAGGTGCAAGGTCACAACAAGTGACGTGAGGTCATAGTCCATCTCATTGTATAAGGAAACTGTTCAATAGTCTTATCACAGTGGGGTAGAAACTGTCCTTAAGTCTGGTGGTATGTGCCCTCAGGCACCTGTAGCTTCTACCTGATGGAAGAGGAGAGAAGAGAGAATGTCCCAGGTGGGGTCTTTGATTATGCTGGCTGCTTCACCAAGACAATGAGAGGTAAAGACAGAGTCCAAGGAGGGGAGGCTGGTGTCCGTGATGCACTGGGCTGTGTCCACAAATCTCTGCAGCTTCTTGTGGTCCTGGGCAGAGCAGTTGCCGTACCAAGCCGTGATGCATCCTATGGTGCATTGGTAAAAGTTGGTGAGAGTCAAAGGGGACAAACCAAATTTCTTTTAGCCTCCTGAGGAAGTAGATGCGCTGGTGAGCTTTCTTGGCTGTGGCATCTACGTGATTTGACCAGGACAGGCTGGTGGTGATGTTCACACCCAGGAACTTGAAGCTCTCAACCCTCTCGATGCCAGCACCGTTGATGTAGATGGGTGCATGTACACCACTCCCTTTCCTGAAGTCAATGACCAGCTCTTTTGTTGACATTGAGGGAAAGGTTGTTGTCATGACACCATTCCATTAAGCTCTCTATCTCCTTCCTGTACTCCGACTCATCGCCGTTTGAGATACGGCCTACAACGGTGGTATCATCTGCAAACTTGTAGATGGAGTTAGAGCAGAATCTGGCCACACAGTCATGAGTGTATAGGGAGTAGAGTAGAGGGCTGAGGACGCAGCCTTGTGGGGCACCAGTTTTGTGAATAATCGTGCCGGAGGTATTGCTGCCTATCCTTACTGATTGCGGTCTGTTTATTAGAAAGTCAAGGATCCAATTAGAGAGGGAGGTGTTGAGTCCTAGGTCTCAGAGTTTGGTGATAAGCTTGCTTGGAATTGTTGTATTGAAGGCAGAGCTGTAGTCAATAAACAATAGTCTAACATACGTGTCTTTACTGTCCAGATGGTCCAGAGCTGAATGTAGGGCCAGGGAGGTGGCATCTGCTGTAGACCTGTTTCGCCAATAGGCGAATTGCAATGGGTCCAGGTTGTCTGGTAATGAGGTGACCAGAACTGGACACTGTACTCCAAGTGTGGTCTAACCAGAGTTTTGTGGAGCTGCATCATTACCTCATGGCTCTTAAACTCAATCCCACGATTTATGAAAGCTAACATCCCATAAGCTTTCTTAACTACCCTATCCACCTGTGAGGCAACTTTTAGGGATCTGTGGATATGCACCCCCAGATCCCTCTGCTCCTCCACACTACCCAGAATCCTGCCATTAACTTTCCAAAGTGCACCACCTCACACTCTCCAGATTGAACTCCATCTACCACTTCTCAGTCCAGCTCTGCATCCTATCAATATCTCTGCAATCTTCAACAGTCCTCCACACTATCCACAACACCAACCTTTGTGTCGTCTGCAAACCCCCTCATCCAAGTCATTAATAAAAATCAGGAAAAGTAGAGGTCCCAGAACCGATCCTTGTGGGACACTGCTAGTCACAGCCCTCCAATTGAATGCACTCCCACCACCACAACCCTCTACTTTCTACAGGCAAGCCAATTCTGAATCCACACGGCCGAGCCTCCTTGGATCCCTTGCCCTCTGACCTTCTGAAGAAGCCTACCATGTGGAACATTGTCAAATGCCTTACTAAAATCCGTGTAGACCACATCCACTGCACTACCCTCATCAATCTGCCTGGTCATCTCTTCAAAGAACCCTATCAGGCTTGTGAGACGTGATCTTCCCTTCATGAAGCCATGCTGGCTGTCCCTAATCAGTCCATGATTCGCTAAATGCTCATAGATCCTATCTCTAAGAATCCTTTCCAACAGCTTGCCCACCACAGATGTAAGGCTCACTGGTGTGTAATTTCCTGGACTATCCCTACTACCCATTTTGAATATGGGGACAACATTTACCACCCTCCAATCCTCCAGTACCATTCCCGTGGACAACAAGGACTCAAAGATCCTAGCCAATGGTTCAGCAATCTCCCTCCTCGCCTTGTGGAGCAGCCTGGGGAATATTCCATCAGGCCCCAGGGACTTATCTGTCCTAATATTTTCTAACAGCTCCAACACATCCTCCCTCTTTATCTATGTGCTCTAGAACATTAACCTTACCAACACTGTCCTCAGCGTCATCAAGGCCCCTCTCCTTGGTGAATACTGAAGAGAAGGATTCATTGAGGACCTCACCCACTTCCACAGCTTACAGGCACATCTTCCCACCTTTGTCTCTAATTGGTCCTACCTTTACTCTCGTCATCCTTCTGCTCTTCACATAAGTGAAAAAAAGCCTTGGGATTTTCCTTAACCCTACTCGCCAAGGCCTTTTCATGTCCCCTTCTTGCTCTCCTCAGCCCCTTAAGTTCCTTCCTTGCTACCCTATATTCTTCGAGAGACCTATCTGATCCTTGCTTCCTAAACCTTATGTATGCTGCTGCCTTCCTCCTAACTAGTTGTTCCACCTCTTTTGTCACCCATAGTTCCTTCACCCTGCAATTCCTTCTCTGCCTCACTGGGACAAATTTATCCCTAACATTCTGCGAGAGATCCTTGAACAGCGACCACATCTCCATAGTACATTTCCCTTCAAAAATGTCATCCCAATTTACACTCGCAAGTTCTTGCCTTTATAGCCTCATAGTTTGCCCTTCCCCAATTAAATATCTTCCTGTCCTCTCTGCTCCTATCCTTGTCCATGACAATGCTAAATGTTAGGGAGTGATGGTCACTGTCCCCCAAATCCTCACCCACCAATAGATCTGTCACCTGACCCGGTTCATTACCTAATACTAGGTCTAATATGGCATTCTCTCTAGTCGGCCTGTCAACATACTGTGACAGGAATCCATCCTGGACACTTAAACTCTGCCCCATCTAAAACTTTGGTACTAAGCAGGTGCCAATCAATACTTGGGAAGTTGAAATCTCCCATGATGATAACCCTGTTATTCTTGCACCTTTCCAAAATATGCCTCCCAATCTGCTCCTCAGTATCCCTGCTGCTACCAGGGGGCCTACAGAATACTCCCAGTAGAGTAACTGCTCCTTTCTTGTCCTACCTTCCACCCATATTGACTCGAGAGAGGATCCTTCTACATTATCCACCCTTTCTGCAGCTGTAATAGTATCCCTGACCAGTAACGCACCCCTCCTCCTCTTCTCCCACCTCCCCCCCACCCCCCCCCCCCCCCCCCCCCCCCCCCCCCCCCCCAAAATCCTTTTCAAAACACTGAAATCCAGGAATATTCAATCACCATGCCTGCCCTGGTGACAGCCAAGTCTCTGCAAGAGCCACAATATCATAGTCCCAGGTATTTATCCAAGGCCTCAGTTCATCACCCTTATTCCTGATACTTCGTGCATTTAAGTAAATGCACTTTAGCCCATCCACCTTTCTACTTTTATACCCTATACTCTGCTTCTCCTTCCTCAAAGCCTCTCTACATGTCAGATCTGACTTTACTCCATGCACTTCTTCCACTGACCTACTCCTCTGGTTCCCATCCCCCTCGCAAACTAGTTTAAACCCTCCCAAACCACACTCGTAAACCTGCCTGCAAGGATATTGGTCCCCCTTGAGTTCAGGTGTAACCCATCCACTCTATACAGGTCCCACCTTCCCCAGAAGAGATACCAATGATCCAAAAATCTAAATCTTTGCCCCCTGCACCAGCTCCTCAGCCACGCATTCATCTGCCATCTCCTATTCTTCCCTTCACTATCACATGGCACTGGCAGCAATCCTGAGATTGCTATCCTTGAGGTCCTGTTCTTCAGCCTTCTGCCTAGCTCCCTGAACTCCCTCTGCAGGACCTCATCCCCTCTTTCTACCTATGTCGTTGATACCAACATGTACCACGACTTCTGGCTGCTTTCCCTCTTGCTCAAGAATTCTGTGGATCCAATCAGAGACATCCTGGCACCTGGCACCTGGGAGGCAACATACCATCCGGAATTCTCGCTCACGTTCACAGAACCTATTGTCTTTTCCCTGACTATCGAGTCCCCTATCACTATTGCCCTCCTCTTCTCCCTTCTGAGCAGCAGAACCAGTCCCAGTGTCAGAGACCTGGCTTCTGCTGCTTGATCCCTGTAGATCATCCCCCTCAACAGCATCCAAAACGGAATACCTGTTATTGAGGGGAGCAGCCTCTGGGGTCCTCTGCACTGTCTGCCTGTTCCCCTTCTCCTTCTCTCCCCTGACAGTTACCCATCTCTCTACCTTCTGGACCCTAGAAGTATCTGCTCTCAGTGGAGTGACTGCCTCCCAATGCACAGCATCTACACATCTCTCTCCCTCCCTGATGCTCTGCAGTGTTTGAAGCTGCGACTCCAGCTCATCAATTCTGAGCCGAAGTTCCTCCAGCCTCATGCACTTACTGCAGATGTGGTCACTGTGCAGTACAGCAGGGTCCACTAGCTCCCACATCATGCAGCTGCAGCACATCGTCATGCCCTCTATCTGACCTAGTTTTTTCCCTACCTAACTGTAATCTACTTAAAAATTTATGATACTAACAGTAAACCTTACCTTTACTTACCAGCTACTCACCAATGTTGTTGCAGATGGCCTCTGCCTCTTGATGCTGAAGAGAATGATAGATAAGTGGATCCCACCTCTCCCCATCACCGTCAAAGCCCAATCACTCTGCTCCCTCTCACTCCGCTGCCCGCTCCAAACGCTGCCCGCTGGTTATGGCGGTCTTTTTAAGCTGCTCGTGTGCTACCTGCTTACATCATGCGCCTACGCAGTCTCGCCCCACTATTCCCAATTAGAGAGAAAATAAACACTTAGCTGCTCCGAAGTCTGAAGTTCACCGAAACGACCCGAAAATGACCTGTAACCTCTCCACCAGGCTGGAGGAGAGGCTGCTTCTCCTCTTGGGCAAAGATGCCCAGTAAGTTTGTGGGTTTTTAAATTCTCAACGGACTACTCTCTACTAGTCTGAGCACCTTGGGACATGTGAATAGTCTGTGTTGTGGAGCTGCCTTGTGGTTTGTCCATTTGTGAGTTTAGCAGCCTTTTTGAATGGGGTCTAGCAGTGGAACTGCATGGGCTATGCTGTTTGATTTAACAAACAAGTTGGATTATGATCCTGGAGCTCCGGTTTATGCCTAGAAGGTTTCTGACATGTCAGGTGGTTGATTGATGATATGAGTTGCATATGCAATACTTGGAAAACATTGGACTTGCTTGAGTGGCAGCTGACTCAGTTTAGTTATTTCACCCAGTAATGATCACCAGCATGATTTACTCCAGCTCTTTGAATCACAGAACGCTATAATAAACATTGCTCTCTAGGCATTAATGACTTGCTTTAATAAAGCTCATTGTCACATCTCTTGATTATTAATAAACGAGGTGATTTTCTGCTGCAATGACTGATATGTGGACACACAGCAGCCATTTTCCCTTGGCAACGTGGTAGTGCAAATAGCAGTAATGTAAATGGCCACTGTTTGGTGATGTTAATCAAGGCTGAGTGCTGTTAGTTTTTCAACAGATCTTCGGACACTATGCATGATTGTAGCTGATCACTTATTAACCAGTATATCCGAAGGACGGCACTGTTGCTAATGCTGCACGCCCTCAGTATTGCATGAATCTAAATGGTTCTGAGATGAGGTTTGTTTCCCTAACCTTTCAATCTGCTACTCTTAGATCTAAATGGGCACAGGTGATTTTTAAAGTTAAGATTACATTGTTTTTGTTGCTTTTAACTGCACAGGTAAACCAAAACTCCCCTCTTGGAATATGATCTTGATGAAAAAGTTAGTGGCATTATTCATATTTATCAATGACAATAACTTCCAATGTCTTGGGTTGTGTTTGGGTACTGGGTTTATAACTGGAGCTTGTTACTCCCAAGTGTCCTCCCTGTCCAAAAGCTTTTTGCATGAGGAATTTCTGTGAATTCATGTGGGTTGGTTTTGGTCTGGTTGAGAACCCAGAACCTGGTATTGCTTGCAATGTTTCACACTGCTGCCCAGGAAGTGACTCCCACATTGCTGTTGGCTGTAGTGCACCAGGCTGTGAGCTGTCCCCATGGATCAGTGCAGGAATATACCTCTTTGGATGTAGTGATGCTACCGTGAAAGGATGCCAGGTGGAATAAATGGCTTCCCTTATCTCTTCTAACTTTTGTGATCTGATGGCTATTTGAGCAGTTGTGGAGTAATGAATACTATAGAAGTAATAAGGTGATTTAACACCTCCACAGCAAAGCTGGAGGATCAGGCCATTAGCATTGGGTGAAGGAATGTACAATGTGAACTGGACTTGTCAGCAAAGATGGAAGACACGTGCTAGGGTTCAGAAAGGGACTGGGCAAGTCCCTTAGAGCAGGTTTAAGGATGTTTTAGTGCTCTTGGGAGCTAAACATTACATAGAGTGTAACATATGATGCTGGATAAAATCAGTGGGTCAGACAGTATGTGGAGGGAAATGGGCAGTTGATGCTTTGGGTTGAGACACCACCTGGACCAGATGAAGGGTCTCAACCTAAAACCAACTGTGCATTTCCCTCCACAGATGCTGCCTGATCTGCTGAGTCCCTCCAGCATCTTCTTTTTTGCTGCAGATTCCAGCATCTGTAGTCTCTTGTCTCCATTACATAGGTTATGCTTTTCTGACATTTTAATATGTTGAGACTTTTTCAATCAATACTGTCTCATAACTATCATTTGCAGATGACACAAAGGTTGGTGTTGTGGATAGTGTGGAGGACTGTCGAAGATTGCAGAGGGACATTGATAGGATGCAGAGCTGGGCTGAGAAGTAGCAGATGGAGTTCAATCTGGAGAAGTGAGGTAGTGCACTTTGGAAGGACAAACTCCAAGGTGGAGTACAAAGTTAATGGCAGGATTCTGGGTAGTGTGGAGGAGCAGAGGGATCTGGGGGTTCATATCCACAGATCCCTGAAAGTTGCCTCGCAGGTGGATAGGGTAGTTAAGAAAGCTTATGGGATGTTAGCTTTCATAAATCGTAGGATCAAGTTTAAGAGCTGCAAGGTAATGATGCAGCGCTACAAAACTCTGGTTAGACCATACTTGGAGTACTGTGTCCAGTTCTGGTCACCTCATTATAGGAAGGATGTGGAAGCATTGGAAAGGGTGCAGAGGAGATTTGCTAGGATGCTGCCTGGATTGGAGAGGATGCATTATGAGGAGAGACTAAGGGAGCTAGGGCTTTACTCTTTGGAGAGAAGGATGAGAGGAGAAGTGATAGAGGTATACAAAATATTAAGAGGAATAGATAGAGTGGACAGCCAACGCCTCTTTCCCAGGGCACCAATGCTTAATACAAGAGGGCATGGCTTTAAAGTAATGGGTGGGAAGTTCAAGGAAGATATCAGAGGGAGGTTTTTTTACCCAGAGAGTGGTTGGTGCATGGAATGCACTGCCTGGGGTGGTGGTGGAGGCAGGTACACTGGTTAAATTCAAGAGATTGTTAGATAAGCATATGGAGGAATTTAAAATAGAGGGATATGTGGGAAGAAAGGGTTAGGTAGTCTTAGGCGAGGTTTAAAGGTCGGCACAACATTGTGGGCCAAAGGGTCTGTATTGTATTGTGCTGTACTGTTCTGATTCTATGATCAAATACTTGGGTTATAATAAAGAATCATTTAAACTGAGGAGATATGTTGTTATTTACACAAAGGATGGAATTGTGTGTGGACTACAACCAAAGAATGAGATCACTGACTTAAAAATTGAATTGACAGAGCTGTTATTTTTATGCTTTGTTTATTTTGAACAATTTTTTTGGAGCCATCCTTATGTCAGAAATGGTTGTCAGTTCAGTAAGTGTGTAACATGTGTCACACATGTTAAGAAATCACTTGGTATTTAGCAGCAAACATAGAATTCTAGAATAAATTCCAAGCTCTATAATTTATAACCCAGAACTATTAAAGAACAGATATATAGACATATAGCAGATAGAGGTAGGAAAAATAAGGTTATAGTGCTAAGGGATTTCAGTTTCCCAAATACCTACTGTGATTGCTTCAGTATTGAAGGATCAGAGGGGTTGAATTTTTGAGGTGTCCAGGAGAGCTTTTTGATACAGTATGTAGATGGATCAATGAGGGAAGGAGCATCACTGCACCTTGGGGAATGTAGCTAGTCAGGTGGAGAGTTTGTCAGTGGGACCATTTTGGGGATAATGGCCATAACTCTGTATATTTTAAAGTGGTTATGGGGAAAAAGATGGGAATGGACTGGAAATAAGTCTTACATTGGGGGAAGGCCAGTTTCATTAAAATAATACAAGGCTTGGCAAAGATAGGACTGAGAGCATCTACTTGCAGACAAGTCTACAACTGTACCATGGGAAGGATTCAAACAAAATATGACAAGACTTCAGGGCCAATGTGTTCCTGTGAAGGGTGAAAGCCAAGAGTATCAAGTACAGGGAACCTTGGATGTCGAGCGATATGGAGGATTTGATAAAGATAAAGAAGTGTATGGCAGGTAGGGAACTAAAGATGAGGGAAGCCTGTCAAGGGTGTAAAAAAAAATGTAGAGAGACACTAAAAAAAGAAATTTGGAAAGGTAAAGAGGGGTCACAAGAATATCACTGGCAGACAGGATTAAAGTAAATCCAAAGGTGTTTTATAAGTATTTTAAGGACAAAAGAATAACCAGGGAAAGAATAAGGCTAATTAGGAACAAAGGGGGCAATCTGTGTGTGGAGTCTGAAGGTATAGGTGAGCTCCTTAGTGAATACTTTGGTATTCACAAAGGAAACAGACTTTATAGTTGAAAGATTCTGTGAAGGGGCAGGTGAAATTCTAGTGCAGGTCTCCATAAATAAAGAGAAGGTACTTGATGCCTTTGCAGGCTTAAAGGTGGATAAATCCTCAGGGTTGGATGAGATTTATACTCGTCAGCTATGAGAGGCAAGTGAAGAGATTGCTAGGGTGTTGGCTGACATTTTTTTAAAACTTCACTGGCCATGTGAGGTACTAGATAATTGGAGGACAGCAAATGTAGTCCATCTTTTCAAGAAAGCAGCAGGGAAGAGCTGGTAAATACAGACTTCTGAGACTAACATCTGTGGTATGGAAGTTATTGGAAAATATTCTGAGGGACAAGATTACTGATGACTTGGAAGGGCAGGGACTGATCAGAGATAGCCAGCATGACTTTGTCAAGGGCAGATCCTGTCTGACCAATTGGACTGAATTTTTTGAAGAGGTGATAGTGTATTGATGAGGGCAATGCAATAGCAGATACTGGACTAAATGCACGTAGCATTAGGAATAAAGTAGATGACCTAGTGGCACAACTACAGGTTAATAAATATGACATTGTGGCAATCACCGAGTCATGGCTTTATGACGGATGGGATTGGGAATTGAATGTCCAGGGGTACACAGTGTATAGGAAGGATAGGTGGGTAGGTAGAGGGGGAGGTGTGGCCATGATGGTTAGTAATGATATAAAATCAATAGAAAGGAAGGACATTGGGTCAGAAGAGGTGGAATCCTTATGGGTGGAGCTAAGAAATAGCAAGGGTAAAAGGACAATAGTAGCAGTCAGGAAGTGGACGATAAGTTGCAGTTTGAAATAGAAAAAGTGTGCCAGAGTGACAATGTGAAGATAATTGTGGGGGATTTTAACATGAAGGTGGACTGGGAAATCCAGCAAGGCAGTAGATCTCAGGAGAGTGAGTTTGTGGAATGTCTACGGGACAGTTTTTTGGAGCAACCAGGGGATCAGCTGTTTTGGATTGGGTGCTGTGTAATGAACCGGAGATGATTAGGGAATTAAAGGTAAAGGAACCATTGGGAACTAGTGATCACATGATTGAGTTCAGTTTCAAATTTGAGAAGGAGAAGCTGATGACTGGTGTATCGATATTTCAGTGGAACAAAGGAAATTACAGTGGTATGAGAGAGGAGTTGGCCCAAATTGATTGGAAGAGTAAGCTAGCTGGAGGGACGGCGGAGTGGAAATGGAAGGAAATTCTACAAGTAATAAGGAAAATGCAGGATAGATATATTCCAAGAAAAAAGGTTTTGAATGGGAAAAAAGGCACAAATGTGGATAACGAGAGAGGTGAAGGCTAAAATAAAAGCCAAAGGGAGGGCATACAAGGAAGCAAAAATTAGTGGGAAAACAGAAGACTGGGAAACTTTTAAAAACCTGCAGAAAGAAACTAAGAAGATCATTAGGAAAGAAAAGATGAATTATGAAAGGAAGTTGACAGATAACATTCGAAAGGATACTAAGAGTTTTTTTAAAATATATAAGGAGTAAAAGACAGACACGGGTTGATATAGGACCAATTGATAACGTTGTGGGAGAGATTATAATGGATGATAAAGAGATGGCAGAAGAACTAAATGAGTATTTTGCATCAGTCTTCACTGTGGAGGACATCAGCAATATACCGGCTAGTCAGCGGTCTCACGGAATGGAACTGAGTTCAGTTAAGATTACTAGAGAGAAGGTGCTAAGAAAACTAAATGGGCATAAAGACTGATAAGTCTCCCGGACCGGATGAGGTACATCCCCGGGTTCTGAAGGAGGTGGCTTTAGAGATAGCGGAGGCATTGGTGATAATTTTCCAGGAATCAATAGACTCCAACATGGTTCCGGAGGACTGGAGGGTCGCAAATGTAGTTCCGTTGTATAAGAAAGGTGGGAGGCAGTATAAAGGAAATTACAGACCTATTAGTCTGACGTCAGTGGTGGGAAAGTTATTGGAATCTATCCTCAAGGATGGGGTTATGGAATACCTAGAGGTGCAAGGCAAGATAGGTCCTAGCCAACATGGTTTTGTGAAGGGAAGATCCTGCCTGACCAACTTATTGGAGTTTTTTGAAGAAATCACAGGTAGGGTGGATAAGGGAGAGGAGGTAGATGTTGTGTATTTAGACTTTCAAAAGGCCTTCGACAAGGTGCCACATAAAAGACTGATTAATAAGATGAGAGGTCATGGAATTACAGGTAGTATAACAGAATGGGTGGAGCATTGGCTGGTTGGCAGGAAGCAAAGGGTGGGAATAAAAGGATCTTGTTCTGGTTGGCTACTGGTTACTAGTGGTGTTCCACAGGGGTTGGTGTTGGGGCCACTTCTTTTTACCTTGTACGTTAACAATTTGGATGATGGAGTAAATGGTTTAGTGGTTACGGTTGCGGATGACGCCAAGATAAGTGGAGGAGTAGAGAGTATTGAGGAGATAGGAAGGTTGCAGAGAGACCTAGATAGTTTAAGAGAATGGGCAAGGAAATGGCAGATGAGATTCAATGTTGAGAAATGTGCAGTTGTACACTTTGGAAACAGAAATAAAAGGGCAGATTATTATCTAGAAGGAGAGAAAATTCAAAGTACAGAAGTACAAAGGGACTTGGGGGTACTCGTGCAGGATACCTTAAAGGTTAACCACCAGGTCGGATCGGTGGTAAAGAAAGCGAATGCTATGTTGGTGTATAAAAGTAAGGAAGTGTTGATGAGGCTCTATGGGGCACTAGTGAGGCCTCATTTGGAATACTGTGCAGTTTTGGGCCTCATATCTTAGGAAAGAAATGCTAATGTTGGAGAGGGTTCGAAGGAGATTTACGAGGATGATTCCTGGAATGAAAGGGCTTGCGTATGATGAGCGTTTGTCGGCTCTTGGACTGTACTCACTGGAGTGCAGAAGAATGAGAGGGGACCTCATAGAGACATTTAAAATGTTGAAAGGACTGGATGGAGTAGATGTGGTCAACCTGTTTCCCTTGGTGGGTAAATCCAGGACCAGAGGGCACAATCTTAGAATTAGAGGGTACAGGTTTAACACAGATAAGGAGAAATTTCTTTAGTCAGAGGGTGGTGAATTTGTGGAATTCCTTGCCACGTACAGCAGTGGAGGCCAGATCATTGGAGGCGTTTAAGGAAGAGATAGATAGATATCTAAATAGTCGGGGTATCAAGGGATATGGGGATAAGGCCGGAAATTGGGGTTAGGTTTTTTTTGCCCCGCCCCCAATTTCTCATTTCTTTTTCTTTTTTCCTTTTCTTTGGAGCAGACTTAATGGGCCGAATGGCCTACATCTGCTCCCTTGTCTTGTGATCTTGTGATGTGGGTTACATGGATGTTGGACAAGTCTTTGACATGGTCGCACATGAGACACTGGTCCAAAAGATTTAGGGCCAATGCGATCTAGGTCGTTGGTAAATTGGATCCAAAATTGGCTTGGCAATAGGAGTCAGGGTGATGGTAGAGAGTTGTTTTTGTGATTGGAATGCTTGTGACTGCTGGTGTTCCACAGGGATCAGTGCTGGGACCCTGGCTGTCTGTTATAAATGTGAATGATTTGGATGTGGATGTTGGGGACATTATCTGTGAGTTCATAGATTGGTGGAGTTGTTGACAGTGTGGAGGGTGGTCTTAGACTACAGGCTGATATCGATATGTTGGTGAAGTGGGCTGAGAAATGGCAGATGGAGTTTAATCCAGATCAATGTGAGGTGATGCATTTTGGTAGTACGGATGAGGCTGGGACATACCACATGAAAGGTAGGGTCCTAGGGAGTATTGAGGAACAGAGGGACCTGTGTACAAGTCCAAAGGTCCTTGATGGTAGCAGTTGGTAACATGGTTAAGCAGGCAAATGGGATACTGGCCTTCATTTGTCAGGGCATCGAATACAAGAGCAGGGAGGTTATGCTCCAATAAATTGGTCAGACCTCAGCTGGAGTACTGTGTGAAGTTCTAGTTACCACACTATGGGAAGGATGTTGTAGTGCTGGAGAGAGTGCAGTATGTTGCCTGGGATGAAGTGCTTCAGTTATGTGGAGAGACTGGAGAGGCAGGGTCTGTTTTCCTTGGAGCAGAGATGGTTAAGAGGAGACATGATTGAGGTGTGTAAAATTGAGGGATATAGACTGCAGTAAACCTTTCCTCATATCAGAGGTAGACAACTAGAGGCCATAGATTTAGGGTAATGGATTAAAGATTTAGAGGGGATCTGAGGGGGACCTTTTTCACTCAGTGGTGAGTACCTGGTGGAGTGGTGGAAGCAGAATCACTTGACAGTATTTAAGAGGTGTCTAGATGAGCACTTGAATCTCCAAGGCATGGGAGATGGGATTAATATAGATGGGTGTCCACTGGCTGGCATGGATGTGGTGGGCTGAATGACTTGTGTCCCTGACTCTAGGATTATACAGCTCTTTGAAAGTACAATTTGATTACTCTGGGTCTTTGCCTGGGGCCCCGCTTTGACAGTCAGGCATTGTGAACCATGTGGACAAGTCCTTTGTTTAAATTGCTGCTGTAATTTTGCTCCGTGGTTCATAGCTGTAATTTTTTTTATCCAAGGAAATAATATTGCTCATGACATTGAGATTCACACATCCTGTGTTATGTTTAATACTTGCCTGTAATCCAGGTGAAGTCATCTGTTAGGTATTTTGAATTGTGTACAAAGTAATCTTGACACTGGTTCAAAGGACTGTTTTGCTTGTGGTGGCCAGTGACCACCATTGAGCCTACCACCATGGAGAAATCTCTGGGCTGGGGGAGATGGGGAGGCGGGCTTCCATCTCACCCACCAGGTGGAGATTTGGGAGATGCTGGGATCTGGGCCTCTGTCAACATGGAACAGGAGCTCCCTGTCCCAGCGGCCACACTCACCGTGAGGCCGCTCTTCAGCTCAGCCTGGACCACCCAATGCCAGTCCCCACCACAGCTGCTCCACACTTAGCCACGGGCTGTTTGTTGCTATGGGAGGTTTGGTGGACAGCAGGGGTTCACACAGTCCCAGTACAGTAGCTCACAGCCCAAGGGGTGAAGTGTGTAAGGTACAGGGGGCTGGGTACGTGGTATTAGGGCTGGAGGATTGAGGGTGTTAAAGTAATTTGGCACCATGGGGTGGTTGCTAAGTAGCGTTTTCCTCCAACCATTGAGGCAATATTCAAACCTTTGTACAGCTGTAGTTATGTGACCTTAAACCCACCTGTTGCTTAGTACACAATTTTGGTGTTCAAATATGTTGCAAAGTTCTGCCTCCAGTTACATGGTGGAGTATAAAAAGGACTTTGGTTTATCTGTCCTCTTTTCTCAAACAGTTCTTTGGGATTGAGGATAACACATCTGCTCCAGTTTTGTGGGGTGTGAGATGGATGATGAGGCTGATGTGGGCCCCCTCGGGCTCTGCCATAGATGGAAGAGGAAATGCTCAGCAGGGTGACTGGGTGGTTTGTGAGATGGTGCACTCTGTCCTCTGCATGAATTGGGCTTCTGTGTGATCCCAACGAATGGCCATGAGTTCTCAGCACCACCATGAATGCTCGTGTTCCTCTTTGAGCAATTGTAAACCAGAGATTCCTGTGGGTCGGTGGGGGAGTTATTTTTTTAAATATCCTTTGATCACATCCTCAAATCCTTTCTGCTGTCCATTTGGGAAGCTCTTCCTCTGACAGAACCTTGAAGACAGTGTCTGTTTTGGGAGTCTGCTGTTGGATGTGTGAATAATGTGAACTGACTGAGTGCAACTTGGTGCTGGGGGCATTGGCCTGTCTGAGGATCTCTCCAGTAAAAGGGAGCCAGATCACTGCTATGTAGTGGTTCATGAGCTGGGTTGGAGGCCTTGATCTTCCAACATGCTCTTCCTCAGATGGCTGGATGCTGTGTTGCTGTAGTGGTGAATGTAATCGCTAGTCTTGGCCTTCGTGGAGAGGCGAGAGATGAAGCAGTCCATGTTTCCCAAGGTGTCTCTCTGGAAGTTTATTGTGAGAGGATTGTGTTGTAGAGTCTGACGGCTCATTCTTGTATGGTTCAGTGAATGAGTTGACAATGACTTGTGGTGAGGAAGATTGAGAAAAGTGTAGGGGCAATGAGCCAGAGACCATGTTTATCTGTGACATTCACAACCTCCACATTTCCTAAAGCAGTATTTGACCATCAAATTAATTAAGTGCTGCAAAACACTGCACAAGATGTCTGTTTTTGCCCTCCTTCACTGTTCCAATGTAAGCTCGAGGCACAGTCCTACAATCAGTCTGAGCATGTTACTGCCCTCAGGATACAACAGTAACTTCCCCAGTTTCAGGTAGACAGCCTTTTTGCTGAATATTTCAGCTTGTTCCTTTGTCTCTTTCCTCTTCTGTCTCTAACTGCTGCTTTTTACATTAGATGTTACCTTGACAACCTTTGTCTCCACCCTGTCAGCCATTACCTCTGTTCTCTCCACCCCTCCCCCTCCCTGGCAGCTTAAAGCACACTTGTTTTCTCACCTTTTCAGTTCTGACAAAGGGTCCTTGGTGAGAAACATTGACCCTGTTTCTCTCCCCACAAAGCCTGCCTGATCTGCTGAGTATTTCCAGTGTCCTGTCTTTGTTTTGTGGTCACTGTTGCAATGGTTCCTAATACAACCTGAATTATATAGAAACATAGAAAAACTACAGCACAGTTCAGGCCCTTCAGCCCACAAAGCTGTGCCGAACATGTCCCTACCCTAGAAATTACTAGGCTTATCCAGAGCCCTCTATTTTATTCAGCTCCATGTACCTATCTAACAGTCTCTTGAAAGACCCTATCGTATCTGCCTCCACCACCGTTTCCAGCAGCCCATTCCACGTACTCACCACACTCTGAGTAAAAAAAACTTACCCCTGACATCTATATATCTACTCCCCAGCACCTTAAACCTATGTCCTCTTGTGGCCATCAATTCAGCCCTGGGGAAAAGCCTCTGACTATCTACCCTATCAATACCTCTCATCACCTTATACACCTCAATCAGGTCCCCCCTCATCCTCCGTCTCTCCAAGGAGAAAGGGCCGAGTTCCCTCAACCTGCTTTCATAAGGCATGCTCCACATTCCATGCAGCATCCTTGTAAATCTCCTCTGCACCCTCTCTATGGCTTCCACATCTTTCCTGTAGTGAGGCGACCAGAACTGAGCACAATACTCCAAGTGGGGTCTGACCAGGGACCTATATAGCTGCAACAATACCTCTTGGCTCCTAAATTCCACTCCCCGATTCATGAAGGTCAGTAGCTGTCAGGACGGAGTGACAGTTTTATGGTATTTATGAATGGGGACATCTGACAAGAAAACCTAATTTTATTTCTCTTAAAGGGCTAGGAAATTTCACAAGTGAACTGAAGGTCCTACCAGTAGATTGGTCACTGAGCTGGAACTGATGCTCTGTCCACACAGTTGTGTGTGCTGCCTTGTAGGAGCACTGATCTCGTTCCTGTGCACATTTACTTTTACTCTCCTGGGGCTTGTCCTTGCCTGCACTGTTGCTGTGAACTAGTCAGTGGGTGTGACAGTAAACTTGGGTGTAAAGTCATGTTTGGATATGGAGAAAAATCCAGACTGCACCAACTGTGGCTGGTAGAGCTTGTAGGTACAGTGTCCCTGGGAGGGAAGTGTCACATCATCCCCACTCTCCAAATAAAAGCGCAGTTAGTGGTTTAATGGAAAATAACTCTAGAATGAGGACTTCTCCATTTTCTGTTTGCTGTTGGTTCTACATGAGTAGTAGTTACTGAGCCATGATGGTAGTCAGAGAAACTATAGTTGTGGCATGTTTTGCTTTAGTCTTGTGTTTGAGCACATGGTGTTGGAGGAAACTAGTCCACTGGAGAGTTGCTGATACGATGAAGCATGTTTCTTGTTTGAAATTGTGGTTAAACTATCACTCCATCGTTATAATGAAGTGAGGGAAATGCCATGGCCTGAGGTGCTGGTGTGCTGAGATGTTATCTCCCATCTCTCTGAGCTGTCAAACATTAGAAGTTGTTATTGGGTTCTTGTACTCTACCGTGGAGTGTTACGTAGCTTGCCTTCCGAGTATTGTGACAGCTAGGTCTCTACTGAAGTGACACGTGTAAGGTGGCAGTAGTTAACTCTGTGATCAAGTACTTCAACTAGTAGTGACCCTAACATCCTTAACAACAAAGAGTCTTGATTTCCTATCTTGTCCCTTTTCTGCTTGCTGTAGGGTAAGGTCACCTGAGTCTTTACTAATTTATGTTAGCTGTTAATTGCACCTGTTACTTTAAGATTACAAGGGCCACTGCTCCCTTAAGATGCTGAGTCACATGGCTAACTAGTACATGGTCTTCCCTTCAGTAGGATGTCAGTTGATTTCGGACTGACCCCTGGTGTATCATCATCCTGTTAGTGCAGAGCAAGAGGTGACTGGCCTTTGACCTGATGGTGTCAGCAGTAAAAATGTCTCATTTGCTGATTAATGTCCGGCTTACATCTCATTGAGTGTCATTGGTTTTCTAGATGGTGACTGCTTCTGGCTCTAGGTATCCTAACTGGTGTGGGAACTGTTGTTCACAGTATTCCATGGTACTCCATCCAGGAGTGGGAGCCAATGTTGGTCAGGCACTCTGTGCCTTGAATCCCACTTCTACAAGAAATGATCAATGTCATAAAGAAGTAGGATGATGGCCACCCATACCTGTTGTTTAACTTCATGCCGCTGGTACTTTTTCATGAGGGAGAGTATTTTTGTGCTATGTTGTTTTATGAAAGGATTCACCAGAACTGACTTCCAACTAAACTTGCTGATCATTTTTGTTTCCATTAAGAATAGCCAATAAGGCCAAGTTCCACCAGCTCTTGTTTCACTGTGTGAGAAAAATGATCACTCTATTAATTTTTTTCTGACTGTTTTGTGTTAGGAGAGGCAGCACGTTCAAATGGCTGCATTGTTGAGCCTACTGTGCCCTCTCTCTGTAACACAAACAAAGCATCAGCAATGTATGACTTTAATCAACAGGCACTGAGGAAGGAAAACCTTTTTTCTTAACTAAGTTGATCTGTTTTAGAGTGGAGATAAGAAATACAGCATTTCCCATTACATAATTGTACCTAAGACCTGTAAATTCATTTTGATGATGAATCAGTACTTTAGTACAACCTATTTCTGCACTTCAGTTCAAACTGAACTATTAACTTCCTGCCACCCTTGGTATGAATATTCAAGTAATTTAGAACTACAGTTTCAGACTTTCGACTTGCTAATCATTGTTGAACCTGTCTCCCATTCTCCTGTCACCCTTGGGTCTCACCATGCAGTGGTCCTGGAGAGCTGACAAACCTCCTCAGATCCTGGATTGCTGGGAGAGGAGGCTTCCTGATCAGGGTCAGGAGATTTGCACCCTAGCAGTGTGGTGAGAGACCCATTTTGACAATGGTCAGAAGGTCAGTGGATTGGAGGTTGCTGAAGGGTCTTGCCTATTCACCCACCTTTTGACTTGTCACCAAGGTAAGTGCAGGCACGTGCAGTATTGAATGATCTAATCCATATGTACGGCACAGGTTAGAGCGGAATCCACAATGTATCTGTATGCAATTAACTGGGTTTATTCCTTTGTTACTGTGTGCTCTGGGATGAGAGGGATGTGCCTGGGCAGCTTGTACCTGACAGTAGCTTTCATTTCACCATCAAGTGTACTTTGACTGAGGGTAACGGAAAAGAGCACATTTAGTATTGTCAGGGGTACTAATATTGGCAATGCTGTGGCACATTTCCAAGGAATTGTCAGTCCTTTGTGCTTCCCTGTGTGTGTTTTCCTTGAAGCTTTGGGTCTGCTCGACAAGGTGATATTTGATTGGCCCTTTCCTCATCCTATGATTAGTGTTTAACGCTGGTGTCCATACTACCAGCGTGGATGTGGTCGGCCTGGTTCCGATTTCTTTTCAGTTGTTGCATGAATGAAATTCTGAGTTTCCCAGTATTACCTCCCACAATAGGCTGAATGGCAGCCCTCTATGCTGTGATCAGAGGTTGAATGGGGTGGGAGTTAAAGGATCTTTGATCAGAGGTTGTGTGACTATTTTGGAGCTTGCTTTGACAGATTGGGTGTGACTGTGACTTTGTTCTCTGCTATGCTCCATAGTGTGGGTGCTTTGCTTCGGGATGTTTAGCATCCTGGGGGCCCTTCCTGACATGAGGGTTCACATCTGACCTGGGGCAGAAGGAGGCTCCCTGCTATGCCATCCAGTACCGTTCTGGCTTGTGTCTCACCTCAATGCCACTTTCCCCTCCCAAAATCTGTCCTCCACCTCCGTTCTGGAGAGAATTCCAAAGATTTTGCACCCTCGTAAGGGAATAAATTTCTTCTCTTTTCCTGAATGGCTGCACCCTTATTCTGAGACTCCTGACCCCTGCTCTAGACACACATCCAGATGAAATGATGTCCTTGCAACTACCTTGTCAGGCTCTAGAGGAATTTAAGTTTCAAGAAGAACACCTCATTCTTCTAAACTCAAAGCACAGGCCTATTCAGTTCATTGGAAAAATGCCTTCCCACCCCAGGAATCTGTCTGGTGAACCTTTGTTATCCAAGATCACAAGTATGTTCTTCCTTGACCTGTACACTTTATTCCAGGTCCAGTTCTACTAGGACCTATGTAGTTTCAGTAAAACATCTTTACTCCTGTACTTAAATTCTTTTGAAATAAAGACCAATACACTGCTTACCTTACTAGCTGTAACTGCATGTTAACTTTCAGTGATTCATGTACAAGGACACCCAGATCCCTCCGAGCACCAACATTTTTTAATTTCTAATCATTTAAAACATACTCTTACTATTTTTTTCTACCAAAGTGTTTGACCTCACATTTTTTCCCACATTATATTCTGTCTGCCATGTCCTTGCCCATTCACTTCACCCATCCATATCCCCTGAAGCTGCTTTGTATTGTCCTTGCAGCCTAGACTGCAACAACAGACTTGGATATATCACACTTGATCCCCTCTTTGATATAGATTGTGAACAACTGGGGCCCTAGAACTGATCCCTGTGGCATCTCACTCCTCACAGCTCCCCATTCTGGAACTGTGCCTTATTCCCACATTTCCTGTCTGTTCCCATGGTGTGTCTCCTGGTTCCCATGCTGCAGAGGATGTCCTTCCTGGTAGGAGTCTGGCATGTGTACTGTTTGTCTTCCTCAGTAAAGTGTAGACCTCTCCTCTGTCTGGTGGCCCTTGTCTGTCCTTCACAGTAGATACCATGTTGCTGGTCTGGCTGGCATGGGGAGTGTGTCTTTAAGCGCTGATATACTACTCTGTACCATGAGGTAAACTGTTGGTCATTGAAGAAAACTCACAGTACGAGTATTGACAAGAATGCATGCCTTGCCATTCAACCTGCAGCTCACCAAAACACACAGTACTGCAGGTGCTGGAAGTCTGAACCAAGAGCAGGGAATGCACTGTGGGCCTGGCAGCATCTGCGGAGGGAAAAGCAGAGCTGCAGTTGAAGTGTTTGGAGGGAGTTCTCAGGCTGTCTCGCTGCTTCCTGACGTTATGAGCATTTCCAGTCCCCATTTCAAACCTGCAAGTAGTTGATCCCCTTAAATCAGGGAGGGGCTGGAGTGACCCTCCTGCTCTTGAACACTTGAGGTGAACAACATTTTGTGGTGGTCTAGTTAATGCATAAATGGGGGTTGGGGCCTGAATGGTGGTGAGCCCTCCCCCCTTTCCCACCCAGTGATGGACCCTCCCTGCACTGCTGGCACCAAGTACTGTGAACAATGTGGCCTTGCAGTCTGTTGCCATGGTGGTTCTGTAGATGGCAGGCCCTTGGAGTGGAGCTGATGGGGCAAGTGTGGGGCTTTGTGTTATCAGTGGGGAGTCCAGTAAAGGTGGGATCTAAGTGACTACAAATACTGGAGAGACTTGGACTGTGTTTGGTTCTTTGAATTGTCGGCAATACATTTGTGTGGTTTAAAAGTTGCTGCAGTCATTTCCTGTCACATGATGAACTCGGTAGTGCACTTCAGATGTACCAGCCATCTGTTTACATGAGCTGAAGTTCCATTTTTGTTTCAAAAAGCTTTGATATGTTTTGGTTGATGGTCACATGATTTGTTTTAGTGTGACATTTGATCATTTTAACATGTAGCTCCAAGAAAGAACTGTAATTTAGAAGTGCCTTTGATGTGGTTCTCTGAGGTGCTGTGGGGTAGATGCAAGTGAAATGGTAACTAATCCATTGAACATCTAAAGTCACCATTTTAGAACAGTTTCTCACTTCCAACTTGTCTCCTTTTATTGAATCAACTAGTTTGATCATGGGTGTATGAATAATGGAGACGTAGTCAGTGAATTGAAGTTTGTACCAACTGTGCAATGTCCCATAGTATGTGTGCAAGAACACATGGGCTGTGGAAAAGCGTGTGCCCCTGGGCTGTGTGAGCGTGCGTGCCCCTGGGCTGTGTGCATGTGAGTGCGCGCGCCCCTGGGCTGAGAGTGCCTGGGGGCAGCGTGTGTGTGAGCGCGGGTGGGCTCTTTGGGTTGGGCGGATGGAGACTGAGGTTGTGGTTGTGCAGTGTTTATGTGGTGGCTTTTCTTGGTGGTCATCTGCTAAACCAACCCAAGGAAATGCATTTTTTTCAAAGAGGGAATTGTGCCCCTGTGAGGATGATAAATCAGGCCACTTGATTCATGTTGAAGGCTAGGGCAGTTAGAAGCAAACACCAGCCACGGAGTGTGAGGTGTGTGTCCTGGGCCTGTGTGTGAGCAATCGCTACTCAGGAGAGAAGATAGAAGTGTGAGCACACAGGATGGAGAGGCTGGAAAGTCATTAAGTGTTGATGCTTCTCTCCTGGTTCAGCCAATTTAGAATTCTGCACGTGTCCCACTAATTGCATCTGGGTGCAAAGTGAAGGGATGAATACATGAGGCAGTGTGGGTGGAGAGCTAACCCTTTGCAATGCTAAATCTCTGCTGGAGCAGCACTAGGCTGCTTACTGTCACTTTGCAAAGAATTAGGTGGCTGAGTTATATAATGGCAAATATCGCAGTGTTCCACTCCACATAACTACCCATTTATTCTCAACTACTTACTGTTATTACTCATTATTAACTGCTGCAATTTAAGTGATTGATGGGCAACCCTGAGCCCCTCTCAATGAGGAAGTGTAGACACTGAGTTTAGCACGGCTAGTGATACACACCCTTCGCCCCTGGAGTTGTGCTGCTCAGTTGCAGGGACCAAGGACTACAGCAGGGGACGGGGGAGCTGGCTGTCTTGAACTCTGGTACTGGCTGGGTAAATCAATTGTGGCTGTGTTATCTTCTCTGTTGCCTTCCACCGACACAACTACAACTACTAACTGAAGGCAGTGAGAACGGTGAAGATGGCACTGCTAATGAAACAGAAAATACTGAAAACTAGAGGGCCTGCCATCTATAGAACCACCAGTGGCAACAGACTGCAGGTCAGGCAGCATCTGTGGAGGCAGAAATGGAGTTAATGTCAGAACTGGGAAAGCAGGTTAGTATTGAGATGCAGAAAGGGTGGGAGAAATGCAGAGGATGATGGGAATATCTGTGGTAGGGCAAGTCAAGATTGTGGTGGTGGTGAGCAATTGATGAAGTCATCTGGTTGATAGGTTAGAACCATGCAGCATAAAACAGGCCCTTCGGCCCACTGTGTTGTGCCGTCCATCAAACCACCCTCACACTATCTAACCCTTTCCTCCTGCATATCCCTCTATCTCACATTCCTCCATATGCTTATCCAACAAACTCTTGAACCTGTCCAATGTATCTGCCTCCACCACCACCCCAGGCAGTGCATTCCATGCACCAACCACTCTCTGGGTGAAAAACCTCCCCCTGACATCTCCCCTGAACCTCCCACCCATAACCTTAATGCCATGCCCCCTCGTCTTGAGCATTGGTGCCCTGGGAAGGAGGTGCTGGCTGTCTACTCTATTTATTCCTCTCAATATTTTATATACCTCTATCATGTCTCCTCTCATCCTCCTCCTTTCCAGCAAATAAAGCCCTAGCACCTTAAGCCTTTCCTCATATTCCATACGCTCTAATCCAGGCAGCATCCTGGTAAATCTCCTCTGCACCCTCTCCAACGCCTCCACATCCTTCCTATAATGCAGTGACCAGAATCGAACACAGTACTCCAAGTGTGGTCTAACCGGAGTTTTGTAAAGCTGCATCATCACTTCATGGCTCTTAAACTCAATCCCACGATTTATGAAAGCTAACATCCCATATGCCGCCTTAACTGCTCTATCCACCTGTGAGGCAACTTTCAGCGAACTATGAATATGAACCCCTAGATCTCTCTGCTCCTCTACACTGCCAAGTACCTTGCCATTTACCCTGTACTCTGCCCTGGAGTTTGTCCTTCCAAAGTGTACCACCTCACACTTCTCTGGATTGAACTCCATCTGCCACTTGTCAGCTCAGCTCTGCATCCTATCAATATCCCTCTGTAAGCTCCGACAGTCCTCCACAACACCGCCGATCTTAGTGTCGTCCGCAAACTTACTAACTGAACCTTCCACCCGCTCATCTAAGTCATCTATAAATATCACAAAAAGTAGAGGTCCCAGAACCGATCCCTGCGGGACACCACTAGTCACTGCCCTCCAATCCGAGGGCACTCCTTTCACCACAACCCTCTGCTTTCTACAGGTTAGGAGAGAGTGAGAAAAGGAAAGGCAGTGGTGACTGCTCAGGCAGTGTTTGTGGAGAGTGGAAATGTGAGATACTATTACAGCTGACCTACAGTAGAATTGTCCACTTCTGATACAAACAGAAAGAGCAAGTTACCTGAAGTTGTGAAATTTGATGCCAAAGGCTACAGCTTGCCCAGATGGAAGATAAGGTGCTGTTTCTCAGACTTGCATTGAGCATCATTATAACATGCAGGAGGCCCCAGATGTAAAGGTCGGAGTGGAATGGAGATTTAGTGGTTAAATTTCTGTTTGCTTCTCAAATTCTGACATCCTCTTCTGTGGATTTAATCATTTCATTATCAAAGACATGACTTGAGTGGCCAAAGTCCAAAACTGTGGAATTCGTTCCCTAAGCCTCCTTGCCTCTCCAGCCTTTTGAGATGTGCCTTAAATCCAGCTCCTTTGACCAAACTTTTGATCATTAGTCCAATTTCACCATCTGGCTTGATGTCCAATTTTGTTTGGTAATGGTCCTGCAAAGTGCATGGGGACTTTGGTAATGTTAAATGCATAATATCCACTGTGCCATATATAATGATACAGGAGTCTGGTAGCATCCTGAATACAGTTGGTTTCTTACCACGTACAAGTATTTTTTTTGTGTAGTTCTATGTTCTTTAATGCTGCTGGGGGGGGGGGTCACCTGTGTAACTTTATTCACTAGAGGGAATACAGAATATACCACGGTACATTTCTCTCTGCCAATGGCTGTCAGCCTGTATTGTACCACGCAACTTGCTGGCAAGGTTTGTCGCCATCCACTTGTACGTCACTATCCACCACAGTGAACAGACCCTTTGGCCCACTGCATCTATGCTGACCTTTATGTCCATATACATTAAATCCCATGTGCACACATTAGGATGATATCCTTCTGTGCTTTGCCTATTTAAATACTTGTCTAAATGTCTCTTAAATGTAGTGATTGTATCCGATTCCACCACCTCTGCCAGAGCAGATATCAACCACTTTGTGTAAAAAAAACTTTCCTCTCAGATCAGAGGCGCAAGTGACTGCAGATGCCGGAAACTACAGCAAAAAATAAACTGCTGGAAGAACTCAGCAGGTCAGGCAGCCTCCAGAGACTCTGCTCAACCTGCCTGAGTTCTTCCAGCAGTTTATTTTTTCTTTACTCCCTATCCCTTTGAAATTGCTTTCTCTACTTTAAAACCGATGCCCTTGTGTTTTTGTTACCTCTTCCGTGGGGAAAAAGATTTTAACTATCTATGCCTCTCCTTAGTTTATACATCTCCACCCCTCAGCCTCCTTCACTCCAGACCTATCCAATTTCTCCCTGTGACTGAAGTCCTCTAATCTAGGCAATATCTTGGTGAATCTCCTCTGCACTCTCCAGTACAACCACATCCTTCCCCTAGTGTGGTGACCAGACTGCATACAATACTCCAATTGCAATCTAACCAGTGTTTTGTGAAGTTGCAACATGATTCCTCAACTTTTATGTTCGAAGCCCTGACCCAATGAAGGCAAGTATGCCATTCACTGCTTTCTTCATCCTTCCAATGTGTGGGAAGGGAGGCAAGCAGGTTCCAGTCTAGTACATCTTGTGGCTGGGCACCAGAAATAAGCTCATGAATATTTTCATGAACACAGATGGAACTCTCACTTCCTAAATCCTCGGATTTGCTCAACCTTTTGAACAAATATGCTGTCAGATTTGGAGGAATGTCACCAGTAATCCACCAGCTTTGACGCTCCCTTGTTTGCACCCTGAACAGTCTGATAGGGTAAGGGGTGGTTAATCGCTTGGAAGCTGTCACCTCTGAAGTTGTCGTGTACATGACTACTTCACTGATCCTCCATGGAACTGCATTGACAAACTGAAGCTCAGTGCCTAACACTGCCCACCCTTGGTGCACAGATTGCACCAGACCAAACCCAAGGTTCACCATTCTCTTCTGGAACAAGACATACCAACCTTGGCAGTAATACCCATAATCTGGAGAATTAAACTGATGTTAATGTGATCCAGGCTAGAGTTCAATATCTAAGCTTGTGTAAAACACTTGGACTCGGTCATTATTGCGGTTGTTTCACACTGTTGCCAATTGATGTATCATGTATTGTCACTTCTGATATGGTCATCCCGATGTCCCTCCCACTCCAAAATTGGTTCATCACTAATTAGTCCTTTACACAAATAAGCAAACCAAATTTTAAATAGCCTTTCACGTGCTCAAGATTGACATCTGGCTTTGTATAAAAATAATTGATCACCCCAGGAGTTGTGATTCAGCGGGAGAAGCCATAGAGTGGTAGTAGATGGTTGTCTCTCTGACTGGAGGCCTGTGACTAGTAGTGTGCCACGGGGATCGGTGCTGGGCCTGTTGTTTATCATTTATATTAACTGGGTCAGCAAATTTGCAGATGACACCAAGATTGGGGGTGTGGTGGACAGTGAGGAAGGCTATCAAAGCTTGCAGAGTGATCTTGACTAGCTAGGAAAATGGGCTGAAAAATGGCAGATGGAATTTAATGCAGACAAGTGTGAGGTGTTGCACTTTGGGAGGACAAACCAGGGTAAGACTTGCACAGCGAACGGTAGGGCTCTGAGGTGTGCGGTAGAACAGAGGGACCTGGGAATACAGATCCATAGTTCCTTGAAAGTGGTGTCGCAGGAGAGATTTTGGCACTTTGGCCTTCATAAATCAGGGCCCTGAGTACAGGTGTTGGGATGTTATGTTAAAGTTGTACAAGATGTTAGTGAGGCAGAATTTGGAGTATTGTGTGCAGTTCTGGTCATATACCTACAGGAAAGATATCAATAAGCTCGAAAGAGTTCAGAGCAAATTTACAAAGATGTTGCTGGGACTTGAGGACCTGAGCTATGGGGAACGGTTGAATAGGTTAGGACTTTATTCCTTGAAGCGCAGGAGAATAAGGAGAGATCTTATAGAGGTATACAAAATTGAGGGGTATAGATAGGGTGAATGCATACAGGCTTTTTCCCTTAAGGTTGGGTGAGACTAGAATTAGAGGACATAGGTTTAGGGTGTAAGGCAAAATGTACAAAGGGAATCTTAGGGGTAACTTCTTCACTCAGAGTTGTGAGAATATGGAACGAGCTGCCAGTGGAAGTGGTAGATGCAGGTTCAGTTGTAACATTTAAGAGAGGTTTGGATGGGTACATGGTTGGGAGGGGTTTGGAGGGGTATGGTCTGGGTGCAGGTAGATGGGACTAGGCAGAAGATCAGGTCGGCATGGACTGGATGGGTCGAAGGGCCTGTTTCTGTGCTGTAGTACTCTGACTCAATCCGTGCTACAGCACTGCTTTCTCTTATTCGGCAAAGGCTCCACAGCTGCCCAGCTACATTCTGGTTTCAAGTTCCTATTTAACTTTTGCAGTTTCTCGGTTTATATTTTCAGCCCTTTTTCTTAAAAAAAAGTAACCAACGTGAAAGTCAGTGTCACTGGTTTTCAAATCCTCTTGCACTGCTTTCAACTGCTTAGTCATGTGATGCCAGTCTTGAACAGCATTGAATGTGTACTTGCTGTTGTAAAACATTTCCTTAACTTCCTACATTTTGAAGATTAATTTTGACACATTAAGTCAGCTGTCAGCAACAGACATTTTTAGTCTTTGCGTTTGATCTTTTCACTGAGAGTAAATAAGCTGAGAAATCCATTCTCACTTGAAGTCTTGTTGGAACGACACTGTACCAGTTTACTCAGCTGCTGCAATGAGAAATGTTAATGCCTGTAGAAGGCTTTCTATGTGTGTTAGCACTGTGATTTCTGTTTATCTTTTCCAAGACTCTGCAAATTAACCAGGTGCATATTCGAGAGTGATGCCAGAGAATCAGGGGAGTTAATGTTACTCCCTTGTTTGAAAAGAGGTTAAGGATAAGTCCAGAACTACAGACCAGTCAACTTAACCTAAGCTTTCAGAAACATTGAGCTGGGACAAAATTAAGAGTCACCTGACAGAAAATAGATTAATTAAGACAAGTCAGCTTGGATTTGTTAAGAGCAAATTGTGTGTAACCAATTTAATAGAATTTTTTGAGGTAACAGTTAATGGGGGTGATGAGGTACGTGGACCTCTACAAAGTCTTTGCTCAGATGCCACATGACAATAGATCTGTCAAAAGTGAAGCTGGTAGCATAACAGGGACATGGACAGCATGGTTAGGAGGTTGGTCAGGTAACAGACACCTGAAGGACATGGTTGTTTCTTAGACTGGAGGAAGATGAATAGTCGTGTTCCCAAGAGTGGTGTTATATTATTACACCCATTGCTTATATTAAAGACCTAGACGTGGTGTGAGCCACAGTTTCTAAATCTATGGATGACACACCCTCATTCAAAAAAGGTAGTAGGGATAGTCCAGGGAATTACAGACCAGTGAGCCTTATGTCTGTTGGAAAGGATTCTAAGAGATAGGATCTATGAGCATTTAGAGAATCATTAGGGACAGCCGGCATGGCTTTGTGAAGGGAAGATCATGTCTCACAAGCCTGATAGGGTTCTTTGAGGAGGTGACCAGGAAGATTGATGAGGGTAGTGTAGTAGATGTGGTCTACGTGGATTTTAGTAAGGAGTTTGACAAGGTTCCACATGGTAGGCTTCTTCAGAAGGTCAGAGGGCATGGGATCCCTGTGGATTCAGAATTGGCTTGCCTGTAGAAAGCAGAGGGTTGTGGTGGAGGGAGTGCATTCGGATTGGAGGGCTGTGACTAATGGTGTCCCACAAGGATCGGTTCTGGGACCTCTAATTTTTGTGATGTTTATTAATGACTTGCATGAGGGGGTAGAAGGGTGGGTTAGCAAGTTTGCAGATGACACAAAGGTCGGTGGTGGTGTTGCATAGCGTGGAGGACTGTCGAAGATTACAGAGGGATTTTTTTAATTTTTTTTTTATTTACGGCGTGGTAACAGGCCCTTCCAGCCCAACAAGTCCACGCTGCCCATTTTTTTTAAAACCCAAATTAACCCACCTGTACGTCTTTGGAATGTGGGAGGAAGCCGGAGCACCCGGAGGAAACCCACGCTGACACGGGAGAACGTACAAACTCTTTACAGACAGCGACGGGAATCGAACCCCGATTGCTGGCGCCGTAATAGTGTCGTGCTAACTGCTACGCTATGTGATAGGATGCAGAGCTGGGTTGAGAAGTGGCAGATGGAGTTCAATCTGGAGAAGTGTGAGGTGGTACACTTCGGAAGGGCAAACTCCAAGGTGGAGTACAAGGTAAATGGCAGGATTCTGGGCAGTGTGGAAGAGCAGAGGGATCTGGGGGTTCATATCCACAGATCACTGAAAGTTGCCTCACAGGTGGATAGGGTAGTTAAGAAAGCTTATGGGATGTTAGTTTTCATAAATCATGGGATCGAGTTTAAGAGCTGCGAGGTAATGATGCAGCTCTACAAAACTCTGGTTAGACCACACTTGGAGTACAGTGTCCAGTTCTGGTCGCCTCATTATAGGAAGGGTGTGGAAACATTGGAAAGGGTGCAGAGGAGATTTACCAGGATGCTGCCTGGTTTAGAGAGTATGGATTATGAGGAGAGACTAAGGGAGCTAGGGCTTCTCTTTGGATAAAAGGAGGATGAGGGGAGACATGATAGAGGTATACAAAATATTAAGAGGAATAGATAGAGTAGACAGCCAGCGCCTCTTTCCCAGAGCACCAATGCTCAATGCAAGAGGGCATGGCTTTAAAGTAAAGGGTGGGAAGTTCAAGGGAGATATCAGAGGGAGGTTTTTCACCCAGAGAGTGATTTGTGCATGGAATGCGCTGCCTGGGGTAGTGGTGGAGGCAGGTACGTTGGTCGAGTTCAAGAGATTGTTAGATAAGCATGTGGAGGAATTTAAAATGGGGGGGATATGTGGGAGGAAGGGGTCAGATAGTATTAGGCATGGTTTAAAGGTCGGCACAACATGGTGGGCTGAAGGGCCTGTATTGTTCTATGGTTGGTGGCATTGTGAACTGTGGAGAGGATTGGAGCACTCTGGAATGCACCAGAAATGTAGAAGCCTTGCTTGGGTGATTAACAGAACTGTTCCCTTGTCATAGCTCTGCTCCTTATCACGTAAACTCTGATGTAGAAGTCACTTTCTCTGGCTTGGGTGTCTGTGCCCTTTTCTGATGGTCTGCTCATTGGTGTCGTCTGCACTGTTCCTTCTGCTGGATTGGTGTTGGGTCAAATAATGCACAAAGTGACACAACTGAGTGCCCAGCATATTTTCAGTGTTACACACAGGAAACCACATAGTCAAAAACTTGTGTGTGCAGGGAACTCTGTACCAATGTCATTCAGCAATCAACTTAACTCAATCCTGTGGAATGTATGTTGTGTACTAAACATTTAAACCTTTAGATCTCTGGTTTGTTGTTGTTCATGCTTTGAGATCAAAGTGTTGCTGACAGGGCTGGCATTTATTGCCCATCCCTGATTTGCCCTTGAGAAGGTGATGGTGAATTGCTACCTTCAATACCAGAAGGATTGCAGACGAAGTACTCCCATAGTGTTGGTGGAGAGGAGAGTTTCAAGACCTAGACCCAGAGAGAGATGAAGGACCAGCAATATCTTTACCAGTCAGGGTGGTCTGTGACTTGGAGTGGTGATGTTCCCATTCTCCTGATCTCCTTGCCCTTGGTGGCAGAGGTGGTGGGTTTGGAAGGTGATGTTGAAGAAGCCTGGGCAAGTAACTGCAGTTATCTTTAGATGGCATGCCTGCTGCTGCTGCTGCTGTTGTGTTGGTAGTGGAAGGGATGAATGTTTAGGGTGGTGGATGGGGTGTCAAAAGTAGGCTACTTTACCCTGGATGGTGTTGAGCTGCACTCATCCAGGTAAATGGAGAATATTTCATCACGCTTCTAAATTATGTTTTGTAGATGGTGAGAAAGCCATGAGGTGTCAGGAAGTGAGTCATCTGCCTCTGGACTGCTCTTATAGCCATGGTATTTATGTGGCAGACCAGCAACTCAACTGGACCGGTGGTGACCTCATGGATATTGATGGTGGAGCACTTGCCAATGGGAATGCCATTGAATGTCAAGGAAAATGGGTTAGACTCTTGTTGGAGATGGTTATTGCCTGATGCTTCTGGGGTGTCACTGTTACATGCCAATCATCAGTCCATGCCTGAATCTTGTTAGGCCTTGCCGCATGTAGGTATAGGTTGCTTCATTTGCCTAGGAGTTGTGAATGGAATTGAACCTTGTGCAATCATCAGTAAAGTTCCCGTTTCTGCCCTTGTGATAGAAGGAAATTGAATCAGCTAAAGGTGGTTGGGCCCAGGACACTGTCCTGAGGATGTCCTGCAGTGTTGTGCTGGGGTGATTGACCTCTAACAACCACACCTGTCTGTCTTTGGGTGAGGTATAATTTTTCCAACAATTTGATTGTTTTCTTTTTGATGTCCATTGACCAAAGTGCTCATTTCACTCATGACATTCACTGTTTCCATCCTCAAATGCTGGCCATGTTGGCTGATGTTGTAAATAGTTCCCCCTCAAATACTGTCGCCCTCCCTCCCTTTCTGCTGACATCATTCTCAAAAAAATCTAAGACTGCATTTTTGCAGTCTACAAACCCATCTCGACTGCTGTCCCTCATTGTATTTCAGATTCCCAAACTGGTGCCATCTCTCCAGAAATCCTTATTTAATCCTTCCAGTCACTTCCTGTCCCTGTGCTTTTGGTACTGTATGATACACACTTCTCAAAGGCACTCCTGACGTTCTATGATTGTGTGCAGGAATTTTCTACAACTAAACTTGGAAAGACCCATCCCTGTTATAAGCTTCTTTCCCAACCAGCCCCCTCCCAGGCGTCAGCCTCAAACACTTGCAACTTTGGTATCATGATTGACCACATGTCCACGAAATCAAGACATGAGAGCACTCATTCCCCTCCTGTCTCCATAAATATCAGAGAATGGTTACAGTGCAGAAGCCACTTGGCCCATCCTATCTGTGCCAGCTCTCCACTGTTTCCTGGAGGTTCTCCATGAAGCTAGACATGCACTTAATTTCGGAAACACATTTATCTGTGTTTACTTATTACCCAATATAATTTTTCCTGTCTCAATTTGTTAGGCTGATTTTTAAATTTTTTTTCGCATATCTGCAGAAGCTTTTCCAGGTTTTGCTCTCTCACCAACTCTGCTCATTAATTTCTTGGCCCTCTGAATCCTGAAATTTTCCCAGTCATTGGCTAGGTGATAACTGATCGATCTAAATGCTTGTTTGGTCCTGGTCTTTTTAGTTTTGATTCTAATGCTCTGTGATCTTCATCTGGGCAATCATAATAAACCAGGGAAAGTACATGTGTTTAAATTTAACAGAGCAAATATAGCAGTCACTTTAAAGTCTTGGTTAGTATCCAGATGAGTAAATTATAAATGAAAATCAAAATGTTAGAAATCTGAAATAAAAATGGAAAATGTTGGAAATACTCAGCAGGTCAGGCAGCATCTGTGGGAATAGAAACGGTTAATATTTCAGGTCAAAGACCCTTCATCAGGACAGGTTTTGACAAAAGGTCTCTGACCTGAAACGTTAACTGTTTCTCTTTCCACAGGTAAATTATAAATGTTGAAGGAGCAGAAGGTTTCACTTTGTTGCAATCTCAAATTTAATATGCGTCATTGTGGCATCGTATGAACTCCAGCAGGTATTACTATCCACAGTTCTCAACTCTTGACCTGAGACCTTTCTTCTCAGGTGTCAGCAAGCGTCCAGGCAAATGGTATAAACCACAAATACCTGCTATTGAAGTCACTCACCATCTGGGTAATGTGGCCTATCCAGACCTGCGTTTTAAAAATAACCAGCTGTTGATGTGTAGATGTGGTATTGGGATACAGTGCAACACTTGTGAAAACGGACACCTGGCACCCGTCTTAAGGGAGAGATTCTTGGTTTGTCCTGTAACCCTTCACATGATTATGATTCACAAAGCAAACACTGGCTGCACTAACAGCAGGCCTGTTATCAGACCTGCCTGGCATCAGATCCCATATTACAGTAGGGGTGCAGATACTGCAGGTTATGGTGTGTTTGTACACTGCAATGTCCACAGACTATCTTGTACCTCCCTGTGAAAGCTGTTCTCTGGACAACATCATATATCGAATGGATAACTAGGAAGATGCTCTCTCATTGCTACTATCAATCTGTTCCTGGGGTGAAAACATGTATTTAGCTTTATTGTGAAGGATTTTGATTTCCATGTAAGGTTGCTTTAGAATGATTTTTAGCAGTGGCTCAATTCTCATCTTGAAGCCTGAACATGGCTACAAGTCTCACTCCAGAGACTTGGGCATAACCCTGTGCCACCATGTTGCTGAGCTTTGGTGGTGTCTACTACCATCTGAGAATTAAATGGAGGTGGTTTCTTCTGTTTTGGGTAAATTTAAAATATCCCATGTGCTATTTTGTGGAATATTTCTGGGTAGGTAACTTTCTTTACACAGGGTGTGTTAGATGCCTTGAATGCGCTCTTGGGGGAACTGCTGGAAGCAGATACGATACCAATATTTAAGACTCATTTAGACAAACATGAATGGAGGAATATAGACCATGTGCAATTTAAATTGGCATCCTGGTCAGAGCAGACATCATGGGCGGAAGGGCCTGTGCAGTACTGTTCTATGTTTCAGAAGTAAGAGGCAAGAGCTCTTGCAATGGTTGTAAAGCACTCAACATGTTGCTTCGTAAATGTATCCTTTGTATTTGGTATGTAGAGTCTGGAAATGGGCCATTCGGCCCAACTGTTCCATGCTGACACATGGTGATTACCAAACTAGTCTCATTTGC
Organism: Pristis pectinata; assembly: GCF_009764475.1. Lineage (NCBI taxonomy): Eukaryota > Metazoa > Chordata > Chondrichthyes > Rhinopristiformes > Pristidae > Pristis > Pristis pectinata. Next base: position 44,279,652 of record NC_067412.1, read on the forward strand.
CATGTTTGGCCCACTTCCCTCTAAACCCCTCCAATCCAATCAAGGTCACATGCCTTAATGACTACTAACCAGTGGCTCTGACATCCACCATAATGTAGTGCTTCGAGAGGCTGGTCATAGCACACATTAACTCCAGCCTCTCAGACAACCTCGACCCCCTGCAATTTGCCTATTGCCGAAACAGGTCTACAGTGGACAGTAGAGTATCTGGACAGTAAAGACACTTATATTAGACTATTGCTTGTTGACTACAGCTCTGCTTTCAATACTATAATTCCAAGCAAAATCATCATCAAACTCCAAGACCTGGGACTTAACACTTCCCTTTGCAACTGGATCCTTGACTTTCTGACCAACAGACCACAATCAGTGAAGATAGGCAGCAACACCTCCAGCACGATTATTCTCAACACTGGTGCCCTGCAAGGCTGTGCCTCAGCCTTCTATTCTCTATATACTCGTGACTGCGTGGCCAGATTCTGCTCTACAAGTTTGCAGATGATACCACCGTAGTAGGCCGTATCTCAAGTAATGATGAATTGGAGTACAGAAGCAGATAGAGAGCTTAGTGACATGATGTCACGACAACAACCTTTCCCTCAATGTCAGCAAAACAAGAGCTGGTCATTGACCTCAGGAAAGAAGGCGGTGTTCATGATGTACTTGTCTACATCAATGGTGCTGAGCTGGAGAGGGTTGAGAGCTTCAAGTTCCTTGGAGTGAACATCACCAATAGCCTGTCCTGGTCCAACTATGTAGACACCATGGCCAAGAAAGCTCACCAGTGCCTCTACTCCCTTAGGAGGGTGAATAAATTTGGCATTTCCCCATTGACACTTACCAACTATTATCGATGCACCATAGAAAGCATCCTATCTGAATGCATCATGGCTTGGTATGGCAACTGCTCTGTCTGGGACCACCACAAACTGCGGAGAGTTGTGGACATCATGGAAACCAGCCTCCGCTCCATGGATTCTGTCCATACTTCTCACTACCTTAGCCAGCATAATCAAAGACCCCACCTACCCAGGTCATTCTCTCTTCTCTGCTCTCCCAACAGGCGGAAGATTCAGGAGCCTGAGGGCACATACCACTAAACTTAAGGACAGCTTCCGTCCCACTGTCATAAAACTATTGAATGGATTCCTTATACAATGAGATGGACTCTTGACCTCATAATCTACCTTTTATGACCTTGCACCTTATTGTCTACCTGCAATGCACTTCCTCTGTAGCTGTGACACTTTACTCTGTATGCTGTTATTGTTTTTGCCCTGTATTACCTCAATGCACTGTGTAATGAATTGATCTGTATGAACAGTATGCAAGACAAGTTTTTCCACTGTACCTCGGTACAAGTGACAATAATAAACCAATACCAATGTCTTTTGAATGTTGTTATTGTGCCTGCCTCAACTACTTTCTCTGGCAGTTCATTCTATGTATGCACTGCCCTCTGTGAGGAAGTTGAAGTTTAAATCTTTCACCTCTCACCTTAAATCAATTCTCTTAAGTTTTAAGTTCCCCTTCCCTGGGAAAAAGACCATGTACGTTCACCCTATCTATGGCCCTCATGAATTTATACACCTCTATAAAATCACTCCTCAATCCCCTGTGCTCCTCAATCTCCTCGAGTCCTGGCAGCATCCTTGTAAATCTTCTCTGCATTCCAGTTTAATGATATCTTTCCTTTAACAGGGTGACCTAAACTGTACACAATATTCCAAGTGTGGTCTGGAGTATTGTAGCTTGTGAAGTATTGTACTTCCTGTGATACATTATTTAGTATTGACTATACCTGTGTCATAAATGTCTAAGAAGACATGTTTAAACGCTTCCCATTACAATGCAATTAATTCATAAGGAAGCTATTAAAAATTGCCACAGAATAATTTCCTCCATTTCTTCCCTCAGCAAGAAGCCGTTGCAAATGTAAAGCAGATTTTGCCTGCATTAGTAAATAGAGAAGGAATATCTTTATTCTTTAGCAAAGCCTGAAAGCTGGCTGATGCGTTTCCTCTTGTGTGAAGGCTGTTCCACTGGGTGACATTGTGTGGAACAAATAACGAGGGCTAGCTGTAGTTTGACCTCTGGCCTAGAGCATTGCTGACTGGGTTAATAGTGGGCGAAACTGTACATATGTAGCAGCAAAGTCAAAACCTTTAACTTCAAGTGATCCAGTCACATCAGCAGCTATTATTGGGTTGATTCCCCTGTGGATTGTACTGCGTGGACAAATGTTAAATGCGCATAGGGTAGAACATCCCAGAGATGGTTTGTCTTTGAGGAGAAGCTGTGAGCCTGTGTGGTGGTAGGCAGTCAGTAGAGAGCTGCATTGCACAGCTAACTTCAGTTATAAAGTACCTGTCTGTTTGTTTAAATTGCTGGCTAACCTCCAATATCTGAATGAGTTAGTGAGTGAAGGATAGTGAGATGTCAGGAGTGCTGGTTGAAGAAACTGTGTAATTCCAACCCAGGGTCTGAATGCCCGGGATGACTCTGTATGCAGAGAGAAGGGGATATGTGTGATTGAAGTGAAATAACCCTCCACGGAACAAAGGAAGGTCCCTGAGTTACTGGATATGCAGGCAAGTAGCCTGTCTAAAGAGTGCGGATGTCAGAGAGAGGGTTTACTCTGTACAGTCTGTCCCCGGTGATGAACAGGTTCTGTTTTTACAGACGTCTATCAGTTGATTTTGTTCATATGTTGGAAAATACAAAGATCACATGATATGATAACCATACCTCCACAGTATTGTAATGAATGGCATCAAAAGCACATAAGACTGATAAGAAAGAAGAAATTACTAAAAGTGGGGCAAGAGAGGGGAAACTAGTTCTGCCGTTTGTAGGAATGAATGTCTGTACATTTGTCAGACTTTTAAAAAATATTATGGGAGTTAGCTTGTATCTGTAAGTTGGGTGTTCATAACCCAGGGATGGCTTGCTTATTGAGTGGGCTGTGGTAGAAATGGTAGCAGAATAGACACAGATTAGGATGTTGTATCTCACTGGTCACTCAGGTAATTCTTCCTGTTGTCTAGCCCCATAATGAGACCTTGCAGAATGTGTTAGATGTGTTGTGAGCACATTACAATTTGCCCGGAACTGAAATAGTTCATTTTTCTGGTTCTTTATACAACCAGAAGCAGGAGATTCAAAATTTAATAGGCATCTGGACAGGTACTTGAATGAGGGTGGCAGAGAGGGATATGAAATTAATGCAGGCAAGTGGGATTAGTATAGGTAGACATGATGGTCGGCAGAGATGTGGTGGGCTGAAGGCCCTATTTCTATACTCTACAATTCTGACTCAGATAATTTCTCCAGAGCTCAGTGTGTTAGCAGATAATTGGGGGTTTTAAAGGTTTGAAGGACTCCCTGGAGTTGAGAGTGGGAAGTAGATGTGGTGAAGGGAGGGACAAAGGGTGCAGAGGAATGGGTGTCAATGTTGAAAGTATTAAAGGCAGTCATGTTGCAGGAACACCCTGCATTTGGGAAGGAGCACACATGGCAAGGAGAGGACAGTCATTTCTACAAACAGCAGATGGTGAAGAGGACTGTGAAGTCCATGGAATAGACAAGATGAGTCCTATAGGGACAGAGACGAGCCCTACAGGGGCAGAGATGGGGTTAGATTCAGAGCATGACTAAACATGGGGTATCCAGTGCCAAACAAGGCCAGTGCAGTGGAAGGAACTAATGCCAGATGTTTCTGCTCCAAGGAAATGGTGCAGGGGCAATTCGTGGTGTCTTAACCTGACCCAAGAGCAATGTGTAATGTCTTCCCAAAGCAAGCTATCAGTTGCCAGGCTCATGTCACATGCTAGCAATGGACAGTGAGAGTGAACCAAAGTTGCTGGGAGATGCTCCTTTGAAGGCAGTGATCCTAAAGAATTAAAGGAGGTGGAGCTCATTGTAGGAGACCAGGAAATGTCACACCTTGTTCAGGCCAGCAGACAGGACTGGACTGGTAAAGGTTAGTTGTGACATGTTCATGAAGATTAGCAATTGGTTTAGCAGCACAACTCAATGTACAGATGGTTTCAGGTAATGAAAGCAGCAGTACAAAGATTCAAGAAGGCATCTAGAAGCAGCCAGAAGATAGGCATGTTGCCAGCAGAGGGACCCAAAAGGAGGGGCCATCACTAATGGTTAGAGACATGGTAAGGATGAAGACCATGTTAGACCAACACCAGATGTTCAGAAGGTGCAGTGACTCCACTGCCCATGGTTGTATTGTGGGTGAGGTGAACCTCCCAATTCAGAGAATCTGATCAGAACAGGCAGTCCTACACCCCAAGTCTCTGGAAGACTGTGACCACTTTGTGCTTGATCACAGATTTTTGATTTGCATTGTGGGTTGGGATGTAATGTTTGTAGCTTGTGTATTATTGGGTGGGACCACTTCAAGAATTGTTTCATTTGACCAAGTGTTGTGTGTCATATGTAGACAGCAACAATGTCTGGGTAAAACTTCTTCCAGAGAGAGTCCCGTCTCTGGGGGAAGCTGCCAGCCTGTGGGGCGGTAGGGAGGCAGTACAGGAATGCAGAATCCAAGTATATTTACGTTAGTTCAAATAACTGGTGATCCTCCAGTATTGGGTGGATGGGAGAAAGATCATGTGATGGATCAGGCGGCACCTGTCGTCACAGCAGGAAGGAGAATCAAAGGACCTGGAGCACAAACATGCCATGAGATCCAAAGTACGGGAACAGAAATGGAGGAGGGCAGGTGAAATTGTTACATTATCGTCTTTTCACTCTGTGGCACGTAGATTCCTGTAGGACTTGTGAATTGTACCTGGTTGGACAGCAGCTGCTAACACACCAGTGTGAGTAGTCAGTGAGCTGAACCCATACTCGCTAACCCAGTCAGACTGGGCTCTCTCAAAGCTAGAATTCTAATGCGAATCTTAGTTAGCGCAAAGCTGTACCTACTCGGGTAATGGGATATCACCAGGGTAGATGGGGCCTCGTTCCTGTAGAACGAGGCAGATGTCCACACTTCTAAAGAGGCCCAATCAGTTAATGGTGAGGTCTGACTGTAGCAGCTTCCTTTCTCTAGTGCATTGAGATTTGGGAAACCATTGGTGAAAGGAAGATTTATGGACCTCCTTCCTGAATGTGTGGTGTTGATGGGTAATGATGTGTGGTAGGTAGTTGTCTGCCTACTAAAGAAGGCTCCAGCACTGTAGGTCCAGAGATGAGTGCCAATTGGTGGAAGTAATTGGTGAATGATAACAAGTGATGGTCTCACTACTGAGTGAGCTGTAGACTTGAACAGTTGTAGATTACAGTTGATGACAGCAAGTTGTACTTGGTCCCACTTCCACATCATTCCTGCTGGGTAGTAGTTCTGTGGGCAGCTGGCCAACTCAAACCTGGTAATTAATTAAATCTGGAATGAGAAAGCTAATGCTGACCATGAAGCAACTTTTTGATTCAAAAATAAACTTTATTCACAAAAATTACACAAGAATACAAAAGAAAACAGTGGACGGCTCTTTACGTTCATTCAATATGTACATTCATAGTTGGCTCTAAACATTGACTGTGTTAGTACCTTCTGTGTACAAACCATCACTGCTGCACGTGGCCTCCTTGGACAATACAAATTGGGTGTATTGAGGCTTTTACACAAGCTCCTCAATGTTCAGTGGCAGCAGAACCTTGCACTACAGTCCTTCCCCTGCAGCCTGGAATGTGCTGGTCAGCAATGTTCCCTTATGGACATCTCACTGTACTGGAAGACCTAATAGGGTAGATTTGGTCAGACCAAAGAGCAGTTTTCACTGAGCTGGTGATCTTCCAGCAGCATTTGGTGCCTGTCTCGTGGTGTGTCCCTGGGGAAAAACCCATTGATCATGAAGCAACTGGCATTACCCTTCTTTGGGGAAGGAGATCAACCATCATTGGCCTGTCTGACTACAGGACACTTTTAACTGCCCGTGAATCATCTCTACAGGCTGTACGGTTTAGGGTAATTGGGGTGAGCCATAAATGCCAGTCTCACAAGCAGCAGACTCCTCCTGTACATGGATGAGCTTTTTAATTTCTCTGGTTAGTAGTGTGTTGCTGGACAGCAGCTGACATTGTAATTCAAATTTTACATGTTATTTGATACTTTCATAGTCCTTGAAAAGGGGAACATGCAAACCAACACATCCTGATTCTGATCCTCCTCTCTTTATCACAGATCTGGAAGTTATTTTTTGAAAGCATCTATTGAGTTATTTACCACAGAAATAACTTCAAAAAAAATATTGAAGGGGTTAGGTTTCAAAGATATCACCACCGAATGGCTGATCTTGCACACAATATTGGAGATTCATGTTGACTTTGAGACTGGTTTTGTTCTTGTGTATTAGAACTATCTAAATGGAAAGGAGTTAATGCTGTAAAGGGTTAAAAGAAGCTGTTTCCAGAGGCAGAGGGTCTGTACCAGAGGAAGCAGGTTTAAGGCACAAAGATTCAGATGAGCTGAGCAAAGTGTTTTACACAACAAATTGTGCTCTGGAATGCTGGTGGAAGCAGATTCAATTGTAAAGTTATAAGTGCAGGTCTCCCACCCACCAATACCACCCTCATCTAGTGAATGTTTGCTTAACAAAGCAACAGACAATCTGCTGGAGGAACTCAGTGCATCAGGCAGCATCTGTGGGGAGGGAAAGGAACTCCAACATTTCAGCAACAGATTCCAGTAGCTACAGTCTCTTGTCTCCATTTGCTTAACAAATCTTAGCTGCAACATAGAACATAAAACAGTACAGCACAGGAACAGGCCTTTCTGCCCACTATGTCAGTGCTGACCATGATGTCAAATTAAACTAATCCCATCTGCCTCAACATGGTCCCTCCATTTCCTGCTTGTTCATGTGCCTGTCTGAATGCCTCTTAAATATTGTGTCTGTGTAAAGAACTTGCCATGTAAGTCTCCATTAAACTTTTCCCCCTCTCTCCTTTTAAAGCCATGTCCTCTAGTATTTGACATTTCCCCCTTGGGGAGAAAAGGCTCTGACCATCTTCCCTAGGATAATTTTATGTACTTTTATTTCATCCTGAATTTTTGCTTAGTGAAGGTTCTGCTTACTGCAATGATAGGTGGGGAATGTCTTAACTTCTCGCAACATAATCTCAGTTCACAATGTCTCTGTGATTTACATGCTTCAGCTCCTGAAGCTGCTGAACCCCAGTCTCACTGGGTGTGTGTGGCGTCCAGAAAAGGAAATCTGCAAAGCTGGATGTCATAGGAAGGAATGGGAACAGGGATGAAGCAGCCATTGTCACCACTGTATGAAACAGAAGTGGTGAAGAGCATGGGACAGACTTCAGTGACTGGTTCTTGTTGTATCATCACAAGAGATGGAGGTTGGATGAGGGAGAGGATGAAGTATGGATACATATGGATCCAGGATCAAAATGCCCACCGTTGCCCCCTTTCCTCCAGCATCTTTGAAGAGAAGGCAGGTGCCATATGATGGGGTCTTCAGCTGCGTGGTGGGCAAGAGCGTGAAGCATTGATATCTACTGGACAGGAGCAGCTAGCTGAACTGTTTGTTAGCTAATTGATTGTTTTCACAGGCGTTATAATCTGCTGGAGAGGATGCTAGTGTGGGTACAGCTGCTGCTCAATGATATCCTGAGGAGCAGCAGAGGGCTGTAAAGGATGGGGACTGTGCACCCAAACGTGTGTTTAATTTCAATGAGCTAGGACTTAATTGGAAGCAATTACCAGAATATACCTTCAGAAAGTTTGCCCTGGTATTTGAAGCAACTGAGGATGTTTGACCCATGTTCTTGAGGGCGATATAGTGGTGATTTCAAGTTTAAACTAGGCCTTATCACTCAAAAAATGTTAGGGCATTAAAATGTTTAAGGTAGCTCCACCAGTTTGCGACAAAGCTTTTGCTTGGATGACCACACGAAGGAGTGTGTTGAACCTGCAATGGAACAAAATCTTGGGGAGAAAAATTTGGATAATACTACCTTGTTGACTATTGATAATGCCCCTGGTTACCCAGAGTCATCACTGATGGATGTGGTAACATTGGGGTAATGCATATTGGCTACCTGACACCACAAGATATTGTAGCCTATGTGTTGTCCCGATTTTAAGTTCCCACTCCTGCCTGCTGCAAAGTCATACAGTGCCACAGTTTAATTCTGTTAAAACGCATTTATTAGCAGTATACTGCGGGAGAATTCTCCTCAAACTCTCATGCAGAGTCTTTATCGGAATTCTCCACAATACAGAGGGGCAGACATCAATTTATACAGTCCTTGTCACACACTTAAACAATGCGGCTACACCAATTTCAATTGGGAAGTCTAAGGTTCAAAGATGACCATCACACTCATTGTTTTAAGGCAAACCTCACACTTATTGTTTTAAGACAAACCACCTGGTCTTGAGTCGGGCTTGCGTGCGTAGTATTTTTTCATTAGTTATATGTATTATATGTACGGTCACAATTTAACCCTTTACTTCCTCATGGACCAAGGTATTGGATTTGAGGCTTGTTGTTTGCACCATCTGAGTCATCGTGTGGTCAGGAGAATGGAGAAGGATGTTTCATTATCACTCACTGCTACATAGAAGAAGTGCATTATAAAGGATGCAATCCAGACTCTGGCCACTTGGGATGAAGTGAAGCAGGTGATAAGGGGTGGTGGTTGTGGAAATCATGGCTTGGAGCAGTGAATGACTTAAAAGGCTTCCTGATGTAAACAGTGTCAAGAAGTGTGAGGTGTTGCATTTTGGAAGGACAAATCAAGGTAGGACGTACACAGTAAATAGTAGGACACTGAGGAGTGAGAAGGAACAAAGGGATCTGGGAGTTCTGATACATAATTCCCTGAAAGTGGCATCACAGGAAGACAGGGTTGAAAAGACTGCTTTTGGCATCCTGGCATTCATAAATCAAAGTACTGAGTATAGGAGTTGGGATGTTATGGTGAGGTTGTATAAGACATTGGTGAGGCCAAATTTGGAGTATTGTGTGCAGTTCTGGTCACCTAACTATAGGAAGGATATCAGTGAGATTGAAAGAGTGCAGAGAAAATTTACTAGAATGTTGCCGAGTCTTCAGGAGCTGAGTTACAGAGAAAGATTGAACAGGTTAGGACTTTATTCCTTGGAGCATTAGAAGAATGAGGGGAGATTTGATAGAGGTGTATAAAATTATGAGGGGTATAGACAGAGTAAATGCGAGTAGGCTCTTTCCACCTAGATTAGGAGAGATAAGTACGAGAGGACATGGCTTTAGGGTGAAAGGGGAAAGGTTTAGGGGGAACGTTAGGGGGAACTTCTTCACTCAGTGGTGGGAGTGTGGAACGGGCCGCCATCTGATGTGGTAAATATGGGCTCACTCTTAAGTTTTAAGAATAAGTTGGATAGATACATGGATGGGAGAGATCTGGAGGGTTATGGACTGGGTGCAAATCAATGGGACTAGTGAAATAAAGAAGGGCTGAATGGCCTGTTTTTTGTGCTGTAGTGTTCTACGGTTCTAAGAATAACATTGTTCCCCTGGCAGCTGAGGCAGGTGTTGATGGTGTCAAGGAGATAGTTATGTCAATAGGAACTTGCAACTGAGGACATTCAAAAGCTGACAATGGAGCAGGTAGTAGGAACACTCATTGTTACAAGGTCTGTGTAGATAGTCTTTTTTTTCCCCAGGGTGGAAATGTCAAATACCAGAGGGCATAGCTTTAGTGTGAGAGGGGGAAAGTTTAAAGGAGATTTAAGAGGCAAGTTTTTATTTCACTTAGTGGTAAGGTGCCTGGAGTGGGCTGCCA